>NW_011495034.1:9299662-9332432 GCF_000754665.1 Bison bison bison | reverse complement strand
CTATTTGGAACCAGTCTGTTGTTCCATGTCCAGTTCTAACTGTTGCTTCCTGACCTACATACAGATTTCTCAAGAGGCAGGTCAGATGGTCTGGTATTCCCATCTCTTTCAGAATTTTCCATAGTTTATTGTGATCCACACAGTCAAAGGTTTTGGCATAGTCAATAAAGCAGAAATAGATGTTTTTCTGGAACTCTCTTGCTTTTTTGATGATCCAGCAGACATTGGCAATTTGATCTCTGGTTCCTCTGCCTTTTCTAAAACTAGCTTGCACATCTGGAAGTTCACAGTTCACGTATTGCTGAAGCCTGGCTTGGAGAATTTTGAGCATTACTTTATTAGCGTGTGAGATGAGTGCAATTGTGTGGTAGTTTGAGGTTTCCTTGACATTGCCTTTTTTGGGGATTGGAATGAAAACTGGCCTTTTCTGGTCCTGTGGCCACTGCTGAGTTTTCCAGATTTGCTGACATATTGAGTGCAGCACTTTCACAGTATCATCTTTTAGGATTTGAAGTAGCTCAACTGAAATTCTATCACCTTCACTAGCATTATTCATAGTGATACTTTCTAAGACCCACTTGACTTCACTTTCCAGGGTGTCTGGCTCTACGTGAGTTATCACACCATTGTGATTATCTGGGTCATGAAGATCTTTTTTGTACAGTTCTTCTGTGTATTCTTGCCACCTCTTCTTAATATCTTCTGCTTCTGTTTGGTCCATACCACTTCTGTCCTTTATTGAGCCCATCTTTTCATGAGATGTTCCCTTTAGTATAAGACAATTTCATTATCTGATTCTGAGTTCAAAGATCCTAGAGATGAGCTCATATTATCTAAGTTGGGATGAAGGATCCAGCCCTGAGTGACTTAGCCATGGCCAGATAGCTGAAATAAAAAGAATAAGGGCTATCTTATGGTGATGTCATTGGATGTTTACTCAACAGCCTTTCTTTTTTCTGCTTTCAAATCAAACTCTAATTTGTTCAGATGTCTACTTCCCTTTGCACAGCTCTATCCTTGAGGACTGGTGATTCCAAGCTCCAGCTCCTGGTATTGAATCACAATTGACAGAAGAAAATCTATTGCAAACACTACTTTAGGAATGAACATATAATCCAGTTCTGGCCAAAGAGATGCAAGGGGACCCTGCTGAGTGGTTTCTTAGATTGGTTTTCCTAACTGATAAAAACAGACTTATGGGGTCATAAAAACAAACAAAATATCTCTGCTGCTGCTGCTGCTAAGTCGCTTCAGTCATGTCTGACTCTGTGCGACCCCATAGATGGCAGCCCACCTGGCTCCCCTGTCCCTGGGATTCTCCAGGTAAGAACACAGGAGTGGGTTGCCATTTCCTCCTCCAATGCATGAAAGTGAAAAGTGAAAGTGAAGTCTCTCAGTCATGTCCGACTCTTTGCGACCCCATGGACTGCAGCCCACCAGGCTCCTCCGTCCATGGGATTTTCCAGGCAAGAGTACTGGAGTGGGGTGCCATTGCTTTCTCCACAAAATATCCCTAGTTAGTGCAAAAAACAATAGCTAAAAACAGAATAAAGTTATTTCTTGAAATGACCTTGTTCATATGAAAGTTGGCTTTTGCTTTTAATTTGATGACTATTTAAATAAATCGTTGATATCTCTTTTATAAATGATTAGTCATTTCTTTGTCTTTATCTTGAAGTGCCCACATATCACGTGTTTCATTTTAAATTTGCATAAGGAAAATGAAATGATGGCTCTGTATGATTGGCATTATTCATATCTCTGTGACCCTACCTTCAAAGTTTCTCTTAGAGTCTGGTACTGTTTTTGTGTTTTCCCATAGACAAATGCTGGGTAGTTTTATTTTTGGCTTTTATAGAACTTTATATCCCATGTGTAACTTTCCTCCAAAAGTTTATAATTTGAACACTGATTCAAGTGATCATTATAACTGGACTATTTTATTTTTTTAATTTTTAAAATGTATTTATTGGCTGCACTGCACAGCATGTGGGATCTTAGTTCGCTGACCAGGGATTGAACCCATGCCCCCTGCATTGGAAGACAGAGTCTTAAACACTGGACCATCAAGGATGTCCATGGCTATAGTATTTTAATGTGTCTCTATTTTGTTTTTGTATATAATAGCTCCACTGTGTTTCTTTTTTCATAATTGATTTAAGGAAGCTAATTGAGAATGAACATGATAATATCAAAGAATAATTTTTCAAGAACATTAAAGAACATGGGTATTATACAAATAAAGAATAAATACATGTCGAAGATTTATTTATCTCATCAGTAAGGGAAGAAGGTTAGTAAACTGCTAACAAATGGCATTTGCAGAACTGAGCATTGCTATGTATTGAATAAAAAATGTTGAATTTTTAGGTTAAATACAAACCTGGATACATCCTAAAGGACAATAAAACCCTATCTGTTGGTTATAATTTCAACCAGAGAGAAATTATTTGTATCTCTAGAAGACAAAATCCACAAAGTAAAATGTAACATTAGAGAGTTTGGACTCTGATTGGTATAAAAAGTATGTTAAAGAAAGTTCATTGCTCTAGAGATTTCAAGAATTCTTAAGTGAATCTGTTAAACAATGCTCCAGTGAGACACTAAAAGCACATGTTATCACCCCTCTATCTCATTTACAAGATTTTTATGTTGTTTCTTAACAGCAATGATGATACCATGTTGTTATGAAGATTAAATAATATACATGCAAGTGCTTTATCCCGTAAAGTATTACAAAATGCAAAATGATATTTTTGTAAGTTATTACTATAATTGTGCAATATTCCAAAGGCAAGCTTGACATAAAAGAGTCAAGCAAGTTAACTGTCAGCTTTCTCTTTTTCTAAGTTCCTAAAACAAAAACATTGGGGCATCCAATAGCGTGATGAAAATGACTCTCTGTCAGTTGGAATGTGATACGCAGACAAAGATGAGAGGGACTGCACATTTTTACTACTCCAGGGAGAAACATTGCAAAATAGTATTGTGTTCCTTTTCTTGCCCCAGCCTGGAGCTAATATTCAGAAAAACCTGTGAATGTCCTACTTTATTAATTCAACAAGTACTGTGCTGAGCACTAACAAGGTGTTACTGTGTGTCTCACTGTGAGGAGACCAAGGGGAATAAGATATTCTTTCTCTAAAAGAAGGCAGGTGTAGCAGCAGAAATTACATAAAAACAACCAGTTGGAACCAAGCGGGAGGGAGAATTATTTTGTTTTGAGTAATGAAAACATGAAGCTTTGGTTAATTTAACTAGTATTTATTTAATCACTTGTAAGTTGGAAGCAAGTTCTTGTCTGTTTTTAAAAAGATTTATTTATTTATTGGCTGTGGTGGGGAGGTCTTCATTGCCGCATGTGGGCTTTTTCTAGTTGCTGAGAGTAGGGGTCATTCTTCCTTGCAGTGCACGGGCTTCTTATTGAGGGGGCTTCTCTTGTGGCTTATCTTGTTGTGGAGCACAGCTAGGGCTCCTGGGCTTCAGTAGCTATGACCTGGGCTCTAGAGCACAGGCTCTGTAGTTGCGACGCATGGGCTTAGATGCTCCCTGGCATGTGGGATCTTCCCACACTGAAGGCGGATCTTAACCACTGGACCACCAGGGAAGCCTAGGATTTCTTGTCTTTTACTGGATACTATTCTCGCTGAAATGCACATGAAACTCCTTACTGCTCTGTCTTTATATTCTACATTTTGTTTCATCTTTTTTTTTCTCTTTGTTCTCATTTCTTCAAATATAAAGTAATTGAAAAAAATAGTAACTGAAAAAGATTCCTTGTAAAATTTTTGATTTTTTAAAATGTGTTTAAAGTCTAATAAAAATGTTAGCTTGTTTAATGCTCAATGTTAAAAAGAAAAATACAGACCTGTGTTTGAAGAACCAAATGGAAATAATTTTATATCTCTAGATTTTTCCAGTGATTCTATAAAATTTCATGAGTGTAATAGTATACATTCTGGAAAAATAGTATTTTTTTTAACAACCAACCAATAAGTTATTATTAATATAGTTAAACTAAACCAGAGACATAGCCCACAAGGGTTATTTCAATGAAAACAATAAGAAGAAAGGAAACGACTACTTCTGAATTGCAGTGATTACTAAAGTTTAAGTTATTCTAACTATCTGTTTCTTTTGTGTCTGTGAAAACCCCCTAAATATGCCTTTCCAAACTTTTGGTAGAAAATTATTTAGACTAATACTTACTTAATATTTCATCATAATTCATTCCAGTTTTTCAAGTACAGTTTTGGAAAGGCCAAGAGCTGTCTGGATGATGGAATGTATCTGTGATATTACTAAACTCCATAAGCTTTAATGAAAGAAAAACTCCAGTACTGCATATAGTTGCTACTGTTTGTTCCAGACAGATATTTCTATATTATCACTGTTTACACAGAAAAATCTTTATAGCAAACATGTGATTTTATCTTTAGAATTAGGTTCAATCTAATAGCATTCCAAATAGTTCTGATGAAAGACCTAGATGCTATCTGGGCTGGAATGGTAAAACCGAGAATTCCAATTCATCAATACAATAAGTGAGTTCCATATGCTAACCTGAGATGGTGCCAAGAAATATTATTAAGTGAAAAAATACACCATGGTGGTCATATATACAATCTGATTCCATTTATAGTCGAACCGTGACAGAAGAGTTTACATGTATGTAGTGGTTTTGGAATGCAAACCAGGGTATTCATTTCTCATTACCTGACTGAGTAGAAGCCTCTTTTTCTTTTTTCAGTGTTTGAATTCACAGCACTAGAAACAAACAAATTAATTAATTAATATATATAAATACACTGGGGAAGGAGTGTGTCAGGCCTGTGTATTGTCACTCTGCTTATTTAACTTCTATGCAGAGTACATCATGCAAAATGCCAGACTGGAAGAAGCACAAGTTAGAATCAAGATTGCTGGGAAAAATATCAATAACCTCAGATATGCAAATGACACCACCCTTGTGGCAGAAAGAGAATAAGAACTGAAGAACCTCTTGATGAAGGTGCAAGAGGAGAGTGAAAAAGCTGGCTTAAAACTCTTTCAAAAAACTAAGATCATGGAATCTGGTCCCATCACTTCATGGCAAATTGATGAAGAAACAGTGACAGACTTTATTTTCTTGGGCTCCAAAATCACTGTGGACAGTAATTGTAGCTGTGAAATTTAAAACAACGTATTAAAAGACAGAGACGTTACTTTGCCAACAAATGTCCATGTAGTCAAAGCTGTGGTTTTTCCAGTAGTCATGTATGGATGTGAGAGCTGGACCATAAAGAAGGCTGAGTGCCAAAGAATCGATGCTTTCAAACTGTGGTGCTGGAGAAGACTCTTGAGAGTTCCTTGGACTGCAAGGATATTAAATTACTCAATCATAAAGGAAATCAACCGTGAATGTTCATTGGAAGGACTGATGCTGAAGCTCCAATATTTTGGCCACCTTATGTGAAGAGCTGACTCATTGAAAAAGCCCTTGATGCTCGGAAAGGCAGGAGGAGAAGGTGATAACAGAGGATGAGATGCCTGGATGGCATCACAGACTCGATGACCATGGGTTTGAGCAAACTTTGGGTGACAGTGAAGGACAGGAAGGCCTGGGGTGTGCAGTGCATGGGGTCTCAAAGAGTCCTACACGACTGAGCAACTGACCAATAACAACGTAAATACATTTTTTTTCATGTGTGTATGTATTCAATAAATGGATTAAAGGATAAAGGGTTGATAGATGAAAGAGGATTTTGACTTTGTTTTGTATATATTGGTGTTATTTAATTTTTTATGGTGAATACATACAATCACTTTTAAAATAGAGTAGAAAATCAAGACAAATAATTTAAAAAAGAAGAGATGAGTTATAAGTACTGACATAGAAATATATATTTTATATGAAAAACAAGTTACAGAATAACACGGTACTATCTTGTTTATATTAGAAAAGGAAAGCAAACTGTGCTGAGAGTGATTTTGAAGCCAGACTTTCACTTTTTCCTCTACATACTTCTGTGTTCCGTTTATTCAGTAAGTATATACTTGTATATTATTTGTGTCATTTATGAAAAAACAATTTTTTTTTGCCAAGAATTATCTGTTTTCTTTCTTCCAAAGGATGAGTTTTCAAGGAAGGTTTGAGGACCTTTTAATATATATTCAATGATTAGATAGAAATAATGTTTCATTTTGCATGAGAATATCAATATTAATCAGATGACTCCCTTGTGAACTTTTCTGAAATAATTTTTGATACTTTTTCTTAATCTCCATAAGAAATTAAGTCCTTTTTCTCAATATTATATTTTTCCTCCTTAATAGCTCTTGAGTTCTTTTAAACTGTTTGATATCTAAAGTATTCTCTCCTTATTCTTGATAGGGATATTTTGTGTAATTCACCCTGCCTAGTCCATTAATTTTGCTTTCTTATGGATAGGTCGACTCTTTCATAGAGCTTGCACTTGCATTCCTCATGTGTCTGTTTAGTTTTTGTTTTATGTTCATGTTTGTGGAACTGTCATCTTTCCTGCTGGTTATATGTACCTGAAAGGAGAGATGGCACCCCAGATCCTAGCAGATCCTCCTCTTAGTAAAGATGATGTGTGTTGGAAGGTGACCACAAAAGAAGAAGAGCCTCTAGTATTGCATTTTGTAACCTGCCCTCCCCACTCCCAAACTGCACCAAGCACTGATGTTTTCCCGGGACCGCCTCTCCTTGCAGTTACCTAGTAGGGGCATGATGATGGGAAACTACCGAGTCCCTCTGCACTAGGCAGCTACTCAATTCTTCCTCTCTAACCTGGGGCCAGTGGGGTTCAGATGGACTGCATGTGTTGCGGGCACTCGCCTAGAACTATTTTCTGTCCACTCGATGTATGGCAGAGGAGGCACAGAGCTGGCCAGTAAAATGTGAAGAGAGGAAAGTATAGAACTAGAAAGCTTTCTTCTAGATACTATGTGGTTTGACCCACTCTTCTGGTTCTCCAAGGGCTTTCATAGTCTTTGATGTAGTTTGTTTTTTTAACTTTGTGGCATCTCCAGGTTTGAATTTAGGGGAAGAAGCAATCATACTTGTTCACGATCTGATCCTGACCACTATACCAAACTCCAGCTTGGAATGTACCTGCCCCACCCCTCGTCCAATCACCTCCCTTACATCTAGCTTAATGCTTCTTATACTTTAGTTTCTTTCCTCAAGGAAGCCTGACTCACAGATTAACATATATATTTCCTTATACTTGTCTATATAATGTTGACAATTGGGACTGTTCCATCTAGGGAAAGGACCAGATGTTAAGGTCCATGAAAGCAAGGAATATGTCTTTTTTTTATCCATGACATCGATCACAGTTCTGGTACAATTGCTGAGATGCCATGAATAATCTTCAAAGGAAAAGTAAAGGAGAGAAAGAACAAAGATCCATTTTCATTAAAGTGGAACATAATGCATATCTATTCGAGAACAATCTACTTCTGAATTAGTCACATATGTAATATATAAAAAGTATGAAACCACTCCAGTATTCTTTCTTGCCTGGGAAATCCCATGGACAGAGGAGCCCTGGTGGGCTATAGTACATGGGGTCACAAAAGAGTCGGACACACAATAAAAATGAAACCACAGACTGCTTTTATCCTGAATGCTAAATAACACTCAGCCTTCTCATTTTATTAATATCTTGTTATAGACCAAAAGTAGATGAGTTTTCTGGAAAAGAAACAAAATATTTTATAACAGAAAATAAAATGAACTCTTAATTATACATTGAGAATAACTGGTAAAGTGTTAACTACATATAAAACTATTCTGAGTAGGAGTCTGTTCAATTCCCAGGATATAAAGAATTCTTCACTTAAAAGCCTGAAAAACTAGGTGAAATTTTAATAAAAAAAATTAAACTTTACTGAAGAAATAACCATAGTAAACCAGTGAAAATTAAATAGTAGAACAATAAAGGGGGAAAAAGGAAACGTTAGGCCTACTTTCAAGGCCCTCCTTTTAAACACTTTGACAATTAAGTAAGTTGTCCTCCTTGTCTGTTCTAGCATACAAATGAATTTCTCAGACTCTTGTCTACACGTTTCCTAGACCAAGTAGTTCAGTGCTAGGTATGTCTGTCAGGTTCTTGGATGCTAATAGCTCACAAAGCTTTTTAAATAACAATGTCAAGATATAAAATGGTGTTACAACCTCAGGCTGTTTTCCTTCTGGTGGACCAGACTATCGTAGAAGCATGTGGTGCTTGCCTACTACTCTCTTTAATCCAGTCCTCCCTTTCTAGTACAATAACTTCACCTTGGATACATGAATGATGAAGACATCTGCTTCCCATCTCTCCCTGCCACATCTATCACGTTCTCCAGGGTTGTCATCTTCATTTGTGATCCACCATTAGAAGGTGAAACCAATTGGCTTACAGTGAAGCAAACAAGAAACGTTATCTACAAAATCTCTGCTCTCTCAATGTTAAGTACTTTCACAGTACAGTTTCCATTCAGTGCCAACTTTCTTTATTCTTTTTGTCTGTCATTGAGCCAACTTTTTACTCCTTCGTGTAAAATGCACACTTATGGAAGTTATCAACTACCAATTAATGGAGTTCCAAGTTCTAGGAAGGAAAATGAAAACAAAGCTCTTGGGGAGGCAAGGCTTTTACTCATAACTAGAAATTAAGGGTAATTCACATAACTGGACAGAGTATGACTCAGAAAGCTCAGCACATGACTCATGGGCTTTCACTGAGATAAGGCCAGCAAAATGCATAGAAGAGTTCAGCGTATGCAAAAGCAGGCTGAAAAACCTATCAGTCCATTATGAGGAGACCAGCATGTTGCAAAGATATATAGTATCAGTAGGACTGACATATCAAGAAAGGTCCATAGCACCTGTGAAGGAATCAGTGTCTCCAGTGACCCAAACAGAACAGAGCACATTCTAAAATAGAGGCTCTGTTTGTATTGAGCTTGTCACTATGGCTGTGAATATTTCTGGTATGAGGAGGAGTTTGGGGAATACTTAATAGAACAAATAAGGCACTGGAAGATCATGAGAAGTATTAAAAGCAAGTGCTTCACAGACCAGTCATCTGTGCTTGTCAGCTCATTCTCACTCCCTTCCCTGCCAGCTGACTGGCCCAAGTCTTATCATTTTCATACTCCCTCCCTCCCCTACTTTGCATGTTCCGACAGCTTTGTGACATAAAAGTCTATTTTCCTTCCACCCTCTCTCTTTGTCATGCTATGGACCATATTGCTTTTTTCCCACCCTTGGATTCATTTTCTACCAACACTGCTAGGGATGTTACTAAAAATCTGATTTACTCTGGAGTTTTATCTCCAGCTTGGTTTGTTGCTTGTCTGCAACTTCCTCCACCCCAACCATATACAGGCACACAAAAATTCTTCTATTTTCTGACTATATGAGGCATGTTAACCTCTCAGCCAGAATCACTAGTGGATTTATTATAGATCTTACAGATAGGATCTGAACTGGGAGAGGAAATGAACTGACGGACATCGATCCTAGGTAAATGGGAGATAGCATGTGGATTCAGAGATCTGAAAACTGTTGAATGCGATCATTGGACATAGAAGTAAACAAGAGAAGTGGTTTTTTTTTCTCTTTTTTAAAACAGAAGTGTGTTAAATGAGTGAGGTAATAACAAGGCCACACAGAGGATGGCACTAGAAAGTGAGAGGGGAATTACTACTGTAGAAGATTATAAGATCACTGGTCTGAATTCTTGGTATAATCAAAAAACAGAAGACAAGAGATAAATGGTCATTTTTAGTTCATGCTTCTTCCTCCAATTAATTTTATTATATTTGTGAATATGGCAGATCATATAATATATATCCATATACTTGTTTCATAAATACATTTCATATTTATACCTCGAACATTTTGAAAAAGACATACACAGAACTGGGAGCCCTAGGGTCATCAGAGTGGTGAATGGACTGTTGAGGGTCAAGATGGGGTGAGACTTTTTACCCCATCTATATGTTATTTCCCATTTACCTACGTAGTAAAAAGAATTCTACTACCAACTGCTTATAAACTACTCATTCGAATTTAGCTCCTTTATTTTAAAGAAGAAGAAAACAAGACCCAAAACAATGGTGAAAGGAGGTTGCTCAGTATTCTGCAGACACACCCAGAGTTAGAGCCTAGAATTTTTTGCTCAGCAGTTCAGGGCAAAGTCTGTAATAGCAGAAAGAAGCAAACTTAAGTAACTGAATATTATGAAGATATCATTTATGGAAACAAAACCAAAATTGATAGTATGTTTTAATTTCATGCTATCCTTCATGGTCTGAGGCAAAATATTCTGAAAATGTTGCCATCTCTCATTTTTGAAGATGATAGTTATTTCTTCATTGTGTTGCATGGTCTTGAGTAGCTTTCTTCAACAGTGGTGACAGAAGTTTTTCTCTCACAAGTTTTCCTTTGATCTTTTTTATTTATTAAAGAGTTGGGGGAAAAAAAAAAACACCCTACCCATTGGAGCATACACACTAGAGGGTGGAAACATAAATAAATAAATAAAATACATAATATGGCAGATAATGATAAATACTGTGCAGAATCATAAAATAGGAAGGGGATAAGGGATACAGTTTTAACACAAATAATTTATCAATCTATGTATTTGAATAATATTTAAAGTCTCATGGGCACAATGACTAAGGAGTGGCTTCTTTTCTGTGGGGAGGGCAGGAAAGATCTTGGGTAGAAAATACTGGACCAAGATCTTAAAGGATAAGTGGAAATTTGCTAAAGGACAAGAAGGGTGAGGGCTAAATCCTGGGAGAGTATTCTAGGACAGATTAATAGTGAGAATGAATGATTCCCAAGCTCTACTAAAAAGATTTTGGTTCTGGAGTCCTGCAATTTGTACTTTATAAAGCCCCACAGATGACTTCAGTGTGCTCTAAAAACTGAAATCCTGTAACAGAAACAGGTACTGCTTGTGGAAGAGGGGATTTCCTAGGTGGCACTAGTGGTAAAGAATCCACTTCCCAATGCAGGAGACATAAGAGACACAGGTTCAGTCCCTGGGTCTGGGAGATCCCCTGGAGGAGGACATGGCAACCCACTCCAGTATTCTTCCCTGGAGAATCCCATGGACAGAGGAGCCTGCTGGGCTACAGTCCATGGGGTTGCAAAGAATTGGATACGACTGAAGTGACTTAGCACGCACACATGGAAACAGGCAAGTAGCTGGAAGTACAACCTGTTGCTAAGCAAGAAAGAGGCTTTATAACAAGATCAAGATTTTGAAATTTGTTATGTAGGCACATGGGAGCCTAAAGGCTTTTAATCATGGGAATTACATGAGTGATGATATCTGAATTTTAAGAAAATAACTAAGATGATGTGTTTAGGTAAGAGGAAGAAGGGAGATACTAGAGGCAGGGAGACCAGGTAGGCTACCCTCATAATTTAAATGAAAGTTGGTGAAATCTGCCATAGGTCCCTGGAACTTGCCATAGAGGGATATTTGGAGGGAGACTAGATAGACCTTAGTCCTGTGATATGAGTGAGAAGGACTCCAGATTTCCTGGTTTTGTGAGCCACTGACAGACTTGCCTGGAGAATCCCAGGGACAGTGGAGCCTGATGGGCTGCCGTCTATGGGGTCGCACACAGTCGGACACGACTGAAGTGACTTAGCAGCAGCAGACAGACTTAGAATGAGTAGAAGAAACAGGTTGGTGTGGTTAGAGAGGATGCATCAACTTGCAGCTTTTCAAGAGCCCAAGGGACACAAACATGGATTTATCCAGAAGACAAAGGAAAACACAACCTTGAAGGCTTAAGTCCCCAAAGTTTGGGGACAAGAAAAATAAAGATTTTGAACCCATTACCTTATGAGTGGTATTTTTGAGCCCTGGGTCTTAGACTTGCTGGGAAAAGGTACTGATATCCATGGAAGATGCTGAGTGAAAGAGAAGAAAATAAGAGCTGCATTTAAGAAATGGTCAGAGGGGGAAGAGGTAATGAAAATCACTCGTTCTTTTATGCCAAGGTGTTTAGAAATTCTTCCAAGATAGAGCAGTGTCTTTTGCTTCCTTTGTACCTAATTTCCAAGGCATTAGTACAGAACATACAGCAGGTATTTAATACTTGTTTTCTGTGTTGATGACCTTCTGACATGTGTAAGAATCAATCTTTTGCCTATTAGCAATATTTCTGAAGTCTAAATGAAGGACTTAGAGCCTACTATAAAATACCAATGTTATTATTGATGAATCAAAAAAGAAGTATATCAAAACTGATCTTCTTGAGTAGTTTATTTTTCAGTGTTATAGCTCAACCTAAAATCTAGTTAATTGAAAAAAAAAAAAAAAAACCTTTAGGCATAAACTACTCACATGAATTTTCCAAGTGGTTTAAGAATCATATGTTGACAAAACTAACACAGCATTGTATTAGTGAATCAACTCTACTTCAATAAAAAATAGATGAAAAATTATACATTAACATTTCTATAGATATTTTACTCTTTTTTGCTAAATTTGGGATTGTTTTTCTCACAATAAAACATTAGTCCTAACCATTTTAAACATTTAAAAATGTATACAATACCATTTACATGGTTCTTGACAAGTATTAATGATATTTCAAAAGTCAAACCATCAACTATTTAATATCTTTCTAAGAAAATGATAGTATTTTGGCTAAGTGATTCTTACAGCCACATGTAGCTTATTTTTAACAGTTAGGCTAATTGAATGAAAGGCAACACTCAAAAATTGTAAGCTGTATGATCATTGTCTCATTATATCATCCAGTAAACCAGAATAAACCAAAAATCTGCACAGATTATTAAGTGAAAGGAGGAAAACTAAAATCAATTATAGGAAGGATTAACAATGCTGACTCATATGGCAGCTGGATGACCTTCAAACCAAGAAGACACGCAGATGTGTTGAAAGAGACAAAGAAGAAAAACACAGTATTTATTGCATATGGTGGCATCTTGCAGGATTCAGGCTCATAATTTCCTAAATGACTCAGTGGCATTGCACAACCGATGCTTTGTAAAAACCAGTTACTTAAGACAACTCCAAAATTACTAAATGTTGTTTTACTGGCCTCTGTGATTAAAATCCTTCTCCACTTTACCCAAACACACACCAGAATGGTGTGTTTACCTGCTAGATCAACTAATCTCTATTTCATTAAAAATATTCTAAGAGCCTTTACCACACACATTGGTCATTTTAATTTTCTTCAAAGGTCTAAATAATTGTAGAAGTCAGAGTCATTAACCCTTCAGTATTTCCTTTGTTATTCTGAGGTTCTTCAAGAGATGTTTTAGGCAAGTGTTGAAAATAAATTTCAGCCAAATAGTTTTTATTTGGGTAGAGCAAAAGGTATGGGGGCCTTAAAAAAAAAAAAAATAGAGCAAAACTGTTGTAATCTCCAAAGGCAAAAACTTCAGTTTGGAAAAGTGGATTCTTTTTCAATTTATAGCATAAAAACAATCTTGAAAAAATATATACTGTGGCTTACACAAGTTTCCACCTCTATAAGTTGTTCTTCACTAGAAAACCAAGCCACAATATATGTAAGAATTGATAGGGGACAGGATTCTGATAGTTATTTGTTTGATCAATTCATTCAGTCTTGTTCACAACTATATAAATAATTTTATCAGGAACTAGAATAAAAGACGGTTAAGGGCTTCCCTTGTGGCTCAGCTGGTAAAGAATCCACCTGCAATGTGGGAGACCTGGGTTCAATCCCTGGGTTGGGAAGATCCCCTGGAGAAGGGAAAGGCTACCCACTCCAGTATTCTGGCTTGGAGAATTCCTTGGACTGTATAGTCCCTGGGGTCACAAAGAGTCGGACACAACTGAGTGACTTTCACTTCACTAATGACTTTACATGCACAAATGGAAGGTTGCTTTTCACTTCCAAGAATTTAGTATTAGGTCAGTCTTTATTGTAGTGGATAATTAACAATATACAGTAAAAAGCATAAATTATTTTCTGGCATGGGTTTTGCGTTCCTGGGAAAGATGCATACTGACTAGCATCACATCTGTTTACTCACTTATCTTAGCTATGTTAATAAAATTTAGGATGTTGTAACTAGAAGCAAGTGTTTAGTTTGCTAACATGCCTTTAGGAAATATACTATGTTTAGACAGACTTTTTAAAACAATCAGCTTCCGGACCAAACATCTGATAAACTGTAAAGCAAGAATAGGTCCTTTAATTTTAGATGGAGTAATGGTGACTTATTTCCTCTCATTGCAGGTCGGTGGCTTCTTTTATCTATGACCAATGTTGAGCGGGAAGGCACTACAACCTGGCTTTGAGCTAGGGAATGATGTTCAGAGCACTTCTAATGAGAATTGGCATCACAGCCTTACTTATTTATGAAGCCCACACTCTTTTCTAATTAGTTTGTATATTACTGAAGGAGATAATTGTCTTTTATTGTATGCCAAAAGCATGATTTGGAAATAACCAATCCTAACATTTAAGTCAGTGTTGGAAGTCTGAGTCTACGCCTCTAAGTAAGCATTTGGAGATAGTTCTAAAATTTGTATTAGAAAAACATTTTCAAAGAGATATTCATCTCCTTTTCTCTTGTTCTCCCCCTAAATGAACAGAGGGATTTCTAAAATTTGGCTTGGGAAAAATGAAGGACAATAACGTTAGATCATTGCCCCCAGTTTTGTTTTTGTTTTTTTTTCATTTTCTTCAAATCTCCACCAAAGACTCTTAAATGACATAAACGTTAATTTATGACAACACAGCTATTGTGTTTGGTCACTTCTAACAGCCAAATGATTGTGTGAAAATTCTAGCCTCTATTGTTCCTTTATTGGGAAAGTCTTTGAAAACCAAAATGATTTCTGTGAACTTCAAAAAGATGTGATAGCCAATTGTTTGAACGCCTGTGAGAGAATTCTCCCACTTATTCACAGAACACAGTGTTGTCATGTTGGAAACTCAAATCCACACAGGATGTTAGTGCCTGCACACGTGCCTGCCGCTGTGATGTGAGCAGCACAATGCCTCCAGGTTTATAAGGAGATCTGCTGTAAACAGGATGCTTGTCACAGCCATGGACACAGTGCCTCTCTTGTTAGAGACAAAGGTTTGAAGGTCTTAGGCTACATTCTACTGGAGTAAATATGAAAAACATGTTCAAATCCTTTTTCCAAAGATCTTTTTATATTTTCTACATATATATCCCAAACACAAAATCCTATTTTTAAGTCATAGACATTAATAAAATTATAGAATATTCCTCAAATATTTCAAGCAAAGCACACATAGAAGTTCCTTTTTCCTTTTAAGGGAAGCACTTCATTTTATGATAAATAAAAAATAAAGCACAAAGAGAGATTTGATTTGGATTATTCCTGAATTCTCTTCAGATCAAAGATAATGAGTTTATTATTCCGTGAAGTATACAGAAATGCCTTTTTGATTGATGTAAATGTAAAGTTTTCTGTATATTAATTTTTCAGGAGTTAAGCTCTATCATTATGTCAAGGTATAAACCCTATTTAGTAGGATTTATATTATTGTAAATATAGAGCTTATAACTGTTGGCCCTTCTATCACTTTTGGAAAGATGCAAGCTAAGCAACATATTAATAATTTTCTTTGGTTGGGGATAGCTGCTCGGGAAAGCCAGTGGGAGACCTTTTAGACAGTACACTTATTCCCTACGAGTTGTCTCTACGATACCCCTTTGCTGTGTGTGCTCAGTCAATATCCTTTCTAATAATCAGTAATCAACTACATCTCAGTTTCAGTTCTTATAAAGGACAGAATCAGCGTGATGAATCAAAAGAAGATAGAAAAGAATCCAACTTTCCGGAGAAGTGCTTTGTCATATCCAGTTCCCCAAATTATTATTACTTTTCTTAGGCTTTCTCTTTCCCTCTTGGCATTTTACCATAGCAAAGTTGCTTCAGCCTTGCCACCTCACACACACACACCTCTCCCTGCCTCCTTGCAGTGAACCTGAAATCAGGAAAAAACCCACGCTTCACCCACGCCCATTCTTACCTGTTTTGTTCCTGTTTTGTTTGCTTATCCCACCTTTCCTCTTGACCCATCTTTCTGCTTTCAGTTCTTGCTTCATGCATTAGCTGCTCATTCAGATGCTTCTCATTTGAGAAGACACTGAGGTATGGGTTTGTTTTTTCTTCAGCTTTATTGAAGTATAATTGACAAAATTGCATATATTTAAGGTGCACAAGATGACTTGATATACATGTACATTGTAAAATGATTACTATAATCAAGTTAATGAATACATCCATTATCTTACAGTTATCTCTTTTTGTCTGTGTATGTGGTAAGAACACTTAAGAGCTATTCTCTTAGCAGCTTTCAGGTACACAATATAACATTATTATTATTTTTAAAAATATGTATTTATTTATTTGGCTCTACCAAGTCTTAGTTGTGGCACACAGTATCTTTAGTTGCAGCTTGTCAGATCTAGTTCCCGGACCAAGAATTGAACTTGGGCCCCCTGCCTTGGGAGCCTCACGTCTTAGCTACTGGACCACCAGTTAAGTCCCATACGCAGCATTATTAATTATAGTTACCATGCTGTACATTAGATCTTCAGAACATAGTCCTCTTATAATTGTAAGTTTGTACTTTATTTACTGAAGTAGAGTTAGGTATATGGCAAAGTGATTTCAGTTTATATATATATATAATCTGAATACATATTCTTTCTTAGATTCTTTTCCCTTTTAAGTTGTTACAAAACATTGAGTAGAGTTCCCTGTGCTACCCAGTAGGCCCTTGTTGATTACCTGTTTTATATGAAATTATATGCTCTTTGATCAACATCTCCACATTTCTCCCATCCCCCAGCAACCGCCATTCTACACTCTGGTTCTATGAGTTTGATTGTTTAGATTTCACATATAAATGAGATCTTACAGTATTTATCTTTCTCTGTCTGGCATATTTCACTTAACCCAATAGGTTTCTTGGGTAGACAGTCAGCTGCTTCTCTTGGCCTATGCAGGCGTGATTGGAGATGAGCAGAATCTGGCTCATAACCTAAGTATCCTACATGGAACATCACGCTGTATATGTGGAAGTATTTTAAAGTCAATTATAAATGTCATAGCAACTCCATAGCAAATCTAATCTCAGGTATTTGTCTTTATCTCAGAACTTTTACCCCAATTCCAGGCTCATAAGCAAATGATTACAACAAAAACTGAACTTGCCCAAACTGAACTCACATTTATTCCTTCCCCAATCCCCAGACGTTCCTTCTTCATGTTTCCCACTCCTTTGTAGTAGTGCATGATCAGTCACCCCCTTATTCAGACTCTTACACACATGTAATCACTCAACAAATACTGTCAGCATTGAAGCCAAATTCTTTAAATCCCAACTCTATCATTTACTAGCTATGTGACCCTGTGGAAATTTCTTAACCTCTCTGAACCTCAATTCCCTCATCTTTAAAACAAGAATAATAACATCTGCTCCACAGGTTTAATGTAAGGTTGAAATGACATAAAGTAAGTAAAATATATAACATAAGGCTTGGAACACAATGAAGACTCAAGAAACATTAGTTTTCTTCCTTAACTCTTTCTCTCACACCATTGCCATCCTTTAGTGATTGAGTCTGTGCCTTTAAAGTAATTAATAATTAATTAATTCAATAAATATTCATTTATTCTCTCATAGCTTCCCTGGTGGCTCAGATGGTAAAGACTCTGCCTGCAATGCAGGAGACCTGGGTTCAATCCCTGGGTTGGGAAGATCCCCTGGAAAAGGAAATGGTAACCCAACTCCAGTATTCTTGCCTGGAGAATCCCACGGACAGAGGAGCCTGGTGGGCTACAGTCCACCGGATCGATGGCAAAGAGTCAGACACGACTGAGCAACTAACACAACACAAACTATTCTCTCATATTTTTAAAAGGTACTCAAAGTGCTGGGAACACAGCTGAGAGAGAGAGAGACAGAGAGAGAATACAGGTATTAGGTTACATCTTATACTCTATATCCAACAGGTATAGAATACTGCCTTGCACGTAGGAGGTGCTTAATAATTGTTGTTGACGGCAGTACTGTGATAAGCCTGATAATGCATTCTTCTTTCACTGATTCTTTCACACTGTTGCACTCTTTACACACAAAGTCAGTACAATTTTATTAAGGCTCATATTTTTGTTGGGGAAGAAGCTTTGGGAGCTTCAATTATTGACTCAGCAGACCACAGGATGTCTGTGCAAGAAGCAGACCACAGTGGTCTGGTGGCAGGCTTGCATGGACGTGTACACCCTGGGACCCTCCAGAGCTTCCAGTTACCCCGTGTGACCTTTCACCACCTCAGCAGTAACACAGAATCTATGCTTTCACTGATTTTTGAGCCCTTAAAATCCCTCTCAAATCCCTCCTATTTAACAATTATAGTTTCATAAAGAGAAACCTTCAATTTAAAATGGAAATAATGAAAAAAGTGTGCAGTAAATGTTTATTGTGTGACTCTTGCCTCTGAACTCAAGACCAAGTGAACTTTCTGTTTTCCAAAATCAGAATTCACAGTTCTTATAGAAATGTAAAGAGAAGGCCATTTGAATGCACATATTCACTACCTTTTCTGGAACGTAGCAACAGTATTTTTTTTTTTTTTCTCTCTCCTGAAAATATCCTACACTTGAAAGAAAACTGTTGTTTGTTTTTAACAAAGTGAAATAACTACCCTCAAAGATAAAGGATCAGTGAAACTGAAAAGTGAAAGTGTTAGTTGCTCAGTCATGTTCGACTCCTTGTAACCCCTTGGACTGTAGCCTGCCAGGCTCCTCTGTCTGTGAAATTCTCCAGGCAAGAACACTGGAGTGGCTAGCCATTCCCTTCTACAGGGGATCTTCCCGACCCAGCTTTCAAACCCAGGTCTTCTGGATTGAGGAGGATGCTTTACCATCTGAGTCCCCCAGGAAGCCCAAGATAAAGGATCAAACAATTCATAAATCTAGAAATATTATTAGATTTAGGATTAAAGATCCAAACTTCAATGACATAGTGTTTAAAATGGCAATTTTAAAGAAATTTGGAAATAGTTTGATATTTTTTGGTGGTATGGGGTTCTTGGAGAAATTCAGGAGTTGTGCTTATTGATTTGCTTGGGGTTCATTAAATTTCAGGAAAAAACTTCTCCCAGGGTTGATTTTCAACATCTTGCACATTCTAGTGATCACTCTTGTATATGTTGAGTTCATGAGGTCAAAACATTTTGCAAGAAGAAAACATTCAGGTAGAGACATGGAAGATGGAGCTAGGCATTGAGTTGCAAAAACTTTTCAATCAAACCCAAACCAGGTTCCTTAATTTTTCAAACCTGTGCATTTTAAGAAAATGTAATCCACATGTGTTTTATTCACTTACAATGAAATCATGGAATCGTTAAAAACAGCTGTTTTATGTCAAAAAAAAACCTCATTTAGATGTTTTAGCTTCCTCCAGTCAAAACCAGAGCTGCGTTTCTCCATCAGAAATTGATTTGAGGATCAAAGGCTGAGATTCAGTTCAAAACTCTAAACCTCTTCTTCTGAGGTGAATGTTTAAAATCCATCAAAAGAGCTGTCCCTCTCAGAGAACTCATAAACTGGGGAGAGATTTTTCTCTTTTAAGTCTGTTTGACCATAGGATTGGGGGCAATTTTTATTTGGGGACATTTGAAATGTCAAAAGTCTTTTGTTTTTCACAAAGCAATAAGGCAAAGGCAAAACCAGTGTGGTGTTGTGCTTTTCCATTCTGCGAGATCAGATCAGTGCACCAAATATCAGTTAAGCAGTTTAGTGTTGCTTTAGTCAGGATTTTCCAGAGATACAGAACCAATAGGATACATGTGTTTATATATAAAGAGATTTATGGTAAGAAACTGGCTCTCATGACTATGGAGGCTGAGAAGTTGCAAGATGGGCAGTCTGCAAGATGGAGACCGTGTTTGTAATTCCCCAATGAGTTCAACAGCCTGAGAACCACGTGAGCTGATGGTGTAAGGTCCAGGCTGAAAGCCTGCAGGCTCAGGTTCCAAGAAGGGCTGATGTTTCAGTCCATGTCCGAAGGCTGAGAAAGACCAATTTTCCAGCTCAAACAGTCAGGCGGGATGACTTTCCTTTTATTCAGGCTTTTTCTTCTTGTCAGCTCTTCAGCTGATGAGGTGAGGTCTAACTACATGACAGAGGGCAATCTACTTTACTCAGTCAATGGTTTCAGATATTAAGGTCCTCCAGAAATCCTCTCATAGACACATGCAGAACAATGTTTGGCAAAATGTCTTAGCACCCTGTGGCCCAGTCAAGACATAAATTTGATCACCGTAAGTAAGTTCTAGAACAGCTTTAATCACTGAAAATGCCATGCTAATGATGTGCGCTCTTTTCTTGAAAAACTAATAGTCTAAAAAAGGCAGTCAAGCACGTAAATATGAAATTTCAGTGCAAGGTGATAAATCTAGTAATATACGGGCAAGAGTGAGAATGATTAACTCCATTGAGGTCCAATAAGAAGCGTTAGGAACCTGGTGGGAAAATGTTGAAACAAAAATTTGTGGTTTTTTTCACTTTACATGACTTCTATGTGGTTCAAATAACTTAATAATACTAGTTTGTATTTATTAAGCTGCCACTCTGTGCTTGGTAGAGTGGCTAGGCACTTCTTGAATCCTCACAACCTGGTAAGGGCGGTGTTGTGATATCATTGTATTATTGAACAAAATGAGATCAGGAAAGTTAAACAGCTTTTCCTAGTTTTCCTAGTGGGATTCAAATCCAGGGTCACTTGGTTGATTCCAAACTTAATGCCCTTTTCATTATTCCACACAGTTTTTCCCTTAAGAGTGTTTACCATAAGATTTGTCAGTTTACTTTTTGAATAAAAAGCGTTCTGAACTCTGAAAATAGAAGGGACAATCGGATCGAGTATCAGCTCTGTTGGGGAAGAAAGTGATTGCAGCCCTAATATTATCGGGGGAATCCTGGCAGATTTCTTTGTGATTAAATTAGAGGTAAAATAGATGGTAATACCAGACCACCTGACCTACCTCTTGAGAAACCTATATGCAGGTCAGGAAGCAACAGTTAGAACTGGACATGGAACAACAGACTGGTTCCAAATAGGCAAAGGAGTACGTCAAGGCTGTATATTGTCACCCTGCTTATTTAACTTACATGCAGAGTACATCATGAGAAACGCTGGGCTGGAAGAAGCACAAGCTGGAATCAAGATTCCCAGGAGAAATATCAATAACCTCAGATATGCAGATGACACCACCCTTATGGCAGAAAGTGAAGAGGAACTAAAAAGCCTCTTGATGAAAGTGAAAGAAGAGAGTGAAAAAGTTGGCTTAAAGCTCAACATTCAGAAAACTAAGATCATGGCATCTGGTCCCATCACTTCATGGCAAATAGATGGGGAAACAGTGTCAGACTTAATTTTTGGTCTCCAAAATCACTGCAGATGGTGATTGCAGCCATGAAATTAAAAGACGCTTATTCCTTGGAAGGAAAGTTATGACTAACTTAGACAAATGGCAACCCGCTCCAGTGCTCTTGCCTGGAAAATCCCATGGCGGAGGAGCCTGGTAGGCTGCAGTCCATGGGGTCACTAGGAGTCGGACATGACTGAGCGACTTCACTTTCACTTTTCACTTTCATGCATTGGAGAAGGAAATGGCAACCCACTCCAGTATTCTTGCCTGGAGAATCCCAGGGACAGGGAAGCCTGGTGGGCATGGTTTTTCCAATGGTCATGATGGATGTGAGAGTTGGACTATAAAGAAAGCTGAGTGCTGAAGAATTGGTGTTTTTGAACTGTGGTGTTGGAGAAGACTCTTGAGAGTCCCTTGGACTGCAAGGAGATCCAACCAGTCCATCCTAAAGAAGATCAGTCCTGGGTGTTCATTGGAAGGACTGATGGTGAAGCTGAAAGTCCAATACTTTGGCCACCTGATGTGAAGAGCTGACTCATTTGAAAAGACCCTGATGCTGGGAAAGATTGAAGGCAGGAGGAGAAGGGGATGACAGAGGATGAGATGGTTGGACGGCATAACCGACTCAATGGACATGAGTTTGGATAAACTCTGGAAGTTGGTGATGGACAGGGAGGCCTGGTGTGCTGCAGTTCATGGAGTCACAAAGAGTCAGACACGACTGAGTGACTAAACTGACCAGAGGGAGTAGCAATGGAAGCAGCAAGATTCTCCCCTAGAAAATGCATGTGTAAACATCAGCAGTTGGTTAGAAGACTGCTTCTTAAATAAAATACCAGCAGTAAGCACTGAAGGAAATGGCAACTTTCCTGGGCAGCCAGTCCCAGAGTAAAGCGCGGCCCGCCTGGGCAGGGTCCACTGGAGACTCTGGACTGTCGAGGTCACAGCCCTGGCCTGGCCATGCCTTGGCTGGCCAAGACCGTATTCTAGAAGTTTATTTTTGAAGACAAACAAAACAAATCAAAGCAAAAATAATTTTTGTCACGTCCTCTTGAATACAGTCTACACTCACATTCACTCATTTGTGAATATACGTGAATTAAAACAGGTGCATACCGAAGTCCATGTTTTGACAGGAAAGAATAAAGGTAAAGGTTAATTAACACTCAGAGGAAAATGAGGAGATGATACCTGAAAATGTAGACTACTGAGGGAATGAGGAATAGGATGAGAAAGTTCAATGGATAGGAAGGATGAATGCGTGAAATCTGGCTGGTGTCAGCCACACAATCTATACCCAGTCACTGACTGCTTCAGGGAAGATTTTCAGGCGGATGGCTGTAACTTCCAACCCATCTACCCTTGCTACAACTTTCAAGAGTTTTTGTTGGGTTTTGTTGTTGTTTTAAATTCCCAGTATGTGAAGTAGTGACACTGAAATCTTCCATTCTGTCAGTTATTGGAGGCTGCGTGAGATGACTCATTGCAGATTGGAAATCACAACGTTTGAATCCTGGGCTCAAATCCTAGCTTTCTCCCCTGCTGCTAAGTCACTTCAGTTGTGTCCAACTCTGTGCGACCCCAGAGATGGCAGCCCACCAGGCTCTCCCATCCCTGGGATTCTCCAGGCAAGAACACTGGGGATGGGTTGCCATTTCCTTCTCCAATGCATGAACGTGAAAAGTGAAAGTGAAGTCGCTCAGTCGTGTCAGACTTCTAGCGACCCCATGGACTGCAGCCTACCAGGCTCCTCCGCCCATGGGATTTTCCAGGCAAGAGTACTAGAGTGGGGTGCCATTGCCTTCTCCGCTTTCTCCCCTACTGGATGGAAATCTCTCCACGTTATAGTTACCTTATTAGCTGTTCACCTCATGAGACTTGTATGGGGAGCAGAGCAGCTTAAAGCAAACAAAATCCTGGCTCACAGAATATACTCAGCTAAGGCTGCTTGGGAGTAATTATTAATTTCAAGATGGTCAATACCAAGATATGAGAGAACACCATGAAATGACTCAGCAGGCCTTGAATTTACTGTTTTACTTAGAAAAATAAATAAAAGAGCACAGAAAGAACAGGAACAAGTGCTTTCTTGATAAGGTGGCCTCAAACACTATGCTCTGGTCTGTGAAGAATAATTTTTTTTTCCTTTCCAAAGCGTCTCTTAAATACTTACAGTGCTCTTCTTTTCTTATGCACACATATCAATGGGAAATTCATACATCGAAAAACAGGCTCCTTTGTGAGACCAAGAGTCAAACTTTTCACTCCAGTAAACGAGTGCTCAGAGGATGACCTTAAATTCACCACAGGCAGAGGAAGATAACTGAAAGCTGTAAATATAGAAATAATCTATTTTTAGTTTCTACATGCCTTAGCATAATACACAACATGTTACTTTCTAGAATTTATCATGCTAACAATACCACTTTTGCGGAATTGACTCCTATATGATCTGTTGGTCCTGTTTGAATAGTATTGTGAAATACTGAATAATCACTTAATATCTCTAAGCACCAGTATGAACCTTGGGAATAATAATATCTATTTCACAGTGTTATTGTGGATATTAAATAAAATGATTGTCAAAATATTAAGCATATTGTTTGAAATGTAGTAGGCAGTGTTCATAGCGTTAGAAAACGAGACTTAGAAACCTAATGTCCTGTTGGCTTGTGGTTAGTTTCTCAGTCATATCTGACTCTTTGTGACCCTATGGACTGTAGCCCACCAGGCTCCTCTGTTCATGGGACTTCCCAGACAAGAGTAGTGGAGTGGTTTGTCATTTCTTCTCCAGGGGATCTTCCAGACAAGGGGTGGAACGCGCATCTCCTATATTGGCAGGTGGATTCTTTATCACTGCTGACTTGTCTTGCTTCTAATTTCTTCTAATTCAGTAGAGAGTCAAAAATATAATTTAATATTTTATCTCCATGAGAGTAAAGTCAAATAATCAAATGTCTCTAATAGCTTTCCATAAACTGTCTTCCTTACTTTTTGGGAAATTACCTAGATCAAGTCATTGATGTAGGAGTCATTAGAGTCCAAAATAGTGAGATAATTTTGCAGGGAAGTCATTATTAAAGAGAAATCAACATGAAAAAGAAAATAAATAAAATATATCTTAATTATAAAGCAAGCAGGAATAAATATAGATCATTTTAGACCCTGATTTGTAGACATATGATGAGTGTTTGTAGGTGAGAAGTACATCGAAAGTATATAAAGGACAGAGTTTCTTTTCCATCACATAAGAAATGTCAAGGCTGTTCCAACAGTCTTCTCATGACTAGAATCATAGTACAAAGCCAAACCAAAGAATATTCTACTCTAGGAATTATGCTTTATTTTCATCTCTCCTTTCCCTGAACTGTTACAATGAGGTGATGAGTTTCAGCTTGCCATGTGAAGGAGGTTGGGAGATGAGAGAAAGGAGAAAAAATTTATTTAAAAAGATGAGCTATTTGCAACAACATGAATAGACCCTGAGGGCATTATGCTAAATGAAATAATTCAGACAGAGAAAGACAAGTGGGCTATGATCTCACAAGAGGAATCTTGAAAAACAAAACAAAACCAAAACCAAACTTGTAGATACAGAGAGCAGACTGGTGGTTTCAGAGGGAGGTGGGAAAAATGGGTGAGGGGGGTCAAAGTTACAAACTTCCAGTTATAAAATAAATAAGCCTTGGGGATGTAATGTGCAGCATGGTGACTGTAGTTAATAATACAGTATTGCATGTTTGAAAGTTGCTGAGAGAGTAGATCTCTTTAAAAATATTTATTTGTTTTTGACTGTGCTGGCTCCTCATTGCCATGCGGGCTTTCTCTAGTTGCGGTGAGCAGCGGTTACTCTCCAGTTGCAGTACGTGGGCTTCTCATTGCAGTGACTTCTCTTGCTGGGGAACACAGGCTCTAGGGCATGCAGGCTTCAGTCGTTGTGGCTCATGGGCTCAGCAGTGGCAGTTGCCAGGCTTTAGGGCACAGGCTCAGTAGTTGTGGTGTACTGGACTACTGGACGTAGTTGCTGCAAGGCATGTGAGGTCTTCCTGGAGCAGGGATCAAATCTGCATTGGCAGGCAGATTTTTAACCACTGAACCACCAGGAAATTCCGAATAGACTTTTTTTTTTTAAACAATATTTAACAGTTTCTTGAGTCCTGGAGAATAACTGGATAGTTAATTCCACACATTTTTGGTGAAGTCTTAAAGGATGAATGCATACGTGCTCATTCACTCAGCCATGTCTGATTCTTTATGACCATATGGACCATAGCCCACTAGGCTCTTCATGCCATGGTATTCTCCAGGCAAGAATACTGGAGTGGGTTGCCATGCCCTCCCCCAAGGTGTCTTCCTGACCCAGGAATCCAACCATGCCAAGAGTGGATCTTCAATGTTCTCATCATAAGGAAAAAAAGTGTTTGCAGCTTGTAAGGTGACAGGTGTTAACTAGACTTTGTGGTGATCATTTCACAATGTTTACATATTTCTAATCATTATGTTGTGTTCCTGAAACAATATAATGTTAGATGTCAGTTATATCCCAATTGAAAAAACAAAAACAAATCATTTCCTGATCAGCTATCTGATCACACCTTCAGCAGCTCAGCCCACTTCCCTATACTCACTTCTTTCTAGCTTTGTTGATTCTTCTCTGTGAAACACCATTTTCTGTGTGACCTTTGAGATGCTTATAGATGTCATGCGTGGAGCCTTCCTCCCTTGCAAATAGTCTCCCTTCCCCACTTATATTCATCGCCCACCACTGCAATAATCTTTTCAAATAGTCTGTCTCACACACACAAGAAAAAGTCCTGTTGGAAATCCTGGGTCAGTATCTGAATAAGGTAAAAAAGCATTAAAACTGTCCATGATGGCATTGATAACATTTGAAAAGATGCAAATCACCAGGTTGGTTCTGATCACTAGAAAACATTGGGCGCACTTCTGTGTGTGGCACTATACAGGGAACACTAAACAGAGATATCTAGCTACACGTGTACAATTCTAGGCTATTTTTGATGACAGCACTGTTAAGTCCAGGAAGCCAGAGTTCTGCTTGTTCAGGTGTGCCTGGTGTAGGAGGGGACTCAGGGAGTAAGTGACACCACCCTGTAAAGTTAGAAGCATGTCCAGGCATCCAGAAAGACTACCAGTTAGAGACTCGGATACTGATCAAAAGAAATCCGGAAGAAACAACTGCTGAGAAAGAGGCTGCTGAGGCTCTTTTCTAATCCATGTTTCAGAGGGCAGGTGACAAGTACCTCCTGCTCCTCTATGGGAAAGCAGAGTCTAGGATGTGTAACGTTCCTTAGGCACTGAACAGACAGTTTAAGAGATGCATATTTATCCATGCAAACAAACAAGGTAACCTCTTAAAAGATGCTATATAATTTGAAACATGTTGAAGACAGTTTTTGAAAGAATGTTTGATTTGATAAATTCTAACAAAAAAGGAGCACCTTTAAGTAGGGGAGAGGTAGAACAATGTTTTTTTTCTTTGTGTTCCCATGTTTCTCCAGGGTCACAGAAAAGTTGTCTTTTAAAGGAATACATCATAGCTTTTTCTATGACTTCTTACACTAAGATGGTACAATTACTTCTGAGGAGTCTCATAATAGAGACTCAAGTACTAAGATAAAAATGAGTTTTTATTGCTACTTGTACCGAACTATGTAATGACAGTTACAACCCTAGTAAAGACAGCACGACAGAAGAGGCCCTTGTTAAAACATAGATAAAATGCCTGACTGTTCTTGAATACATGTATTCCATGATAGAAAAAGAAAATCGTGAATCGTTTTCTTATACAGGCATACTTTTTAACATTTAGAAAGGTCTGCTTTTTCTTTGTAAAATGTCAGTTTTTTAAATAATTGTAAAGCTGCTTTTTCATTGCTGGCACTCAATAATTTGCAGAGTCAAATAATTACCTAGTTTGATACTGCTTCTAGATCTAGGAAACAAAAGTTGCAAATCATTCGTGTTCTAAGATGTTACAACTCTAAGAGCCTTGATAATTTTTTCCTAAAATTGAAATTGGTTAAAAAGTTTAGGGATAAGTTGGAAATTTGTAGATCAAATGACTAAAACAATTTAGGTGACCAGTGACTTTAGGTGCAGGAGATGAAATGCAGGGTAGACCACCAGTACTCTGGGGCCAGTGTGCTAGGCAGGCGGTGCGCCTGCCAGTTCGAGAACCCCTTCTGAGAAAAGTGCCAAATACAGAATGAATCTTATGCCCATACGGCTATTTGGTAATGTGATTACCCACCACCTTGGTAGGTACTTTATCCAAGCTGGAGGTGACCCAGAAGTTGAGCTGGTTCAGTAAATGTGGGGTTATATCTTGGCCAGTGACTGTCTGACCCGGTCAACCCTTCAGCCTGCACTCCCGACTTGCTGAATCAGACACTGAATCAGCAATCTGTCTTAACAAGCACTCTAGGTGATTCTGACGCATGCTAAATTTGAGAACCACTGCTCTGGACTCTGAAGCACAGAGCAGGGGTATTTAATTTATTGTGGGTAGTCAGGAATGGCTTCTGGAGTGGACAGTCATTAATTGGGACAGAAATACAGCAGGGGGAGAAACTTGGAAAGAGCGTTCTTAAAAATGCAAGCAATTTAAGAAAAAGTATGATGGGAATTGTTCCATAAAAGATGTTCTGAAAATTGCATATAAAGCACAGACATGGAGGGAAAGACAGAAAGTTGTAGGTCAACTTGCTGTGAGCCTTGTGTACCTAATACAAACTCTTTGGCATCTTTGATGAGCCACTTAAATATGGAGTCGATATTTTATAAAGAGGCCAGAGAAAACACTGCTATAAAAAGTAAGACATGGTAGAGTTATACAAGAGACAATAGACTCAATAGCACCTTAAGAGGTATAATTACCAGGGTTTGGCACTTGCTTGAAAGAAGCAGGCAGAGAATAATAGGATGACTACCAGCTTTCTAGAATGGGCGAGGAGAGGGCGGCACTGTTACCAAATGAGTTATGATCCGTAGGAGGACAGCGTGTACGTGTGTTCAGGCAGGTCGAGTTTGAGTTGCTACAGGACCACCAAGAGGACATTGCTGTTCATTTCTAGATTGAATATTCACATTTAAGTCCTAAAGAAAAGCCAGGCTTAAGGTCGAGTAGTACATATGGTTATTAAAACCAGAAGAATGGATAAACTTCCTCCAGGGTACAATGTGAAACTGTAGATGTTTTGTTTTCCTTAACTATTAATTCTAACCTCTTCATAATCTATACAAACAATTGATCCTTTTTTCAGAGAAATGCATTCACAGGTTAAAACTTTGCATACAATGCCTGGATCAAGGGCTTCTGAAAGCTCCTCCTGCCATGTCCAGGGATCCAAGTGGACGCTTGGATGTAAAATTTCATTTGCCTTAGCAATGGTGATTAAAATAGTACCAGCCCATAGTATATGTTGTGCTTAGTGGGCTTCCCTGATGGCTAAGCAGGTACAGAATCTGCCTGCAAGGCAGGAGACCTGGGTTCGATTGATATATTAGATAAGAGAATTAAGAAAATAAGTGCTTATTATTTCAGGTCTCCAACTGCTGCTGCTGCTAAGTCACTTCAGTCGTGTCCACCTCTGTGCGACCCCATAGACGGCAGCCCACCAGGCTCCCCGTCCCTGGGATTCTCCAGGCAAGAACACTGGAGTGGGTTGCCATTTCCTTCTCCAGTGCATGAAAGTGAAAAGTGAAAGTGAAGTCGCTCAGTCGTGTCTGACTCTTCGCAACCCCTTGGACTGCAGCCTACCAAGGCTCCCCCGTCCCTGGGATTTTCCAGGCAAGAGTACTGGAGTGGGGTGCCACTGCCTTCTCCAAAGGTCTCCAAAAACCAACGTAAATTCTCTCATTTTAATTTCTGTCTCTCATTTGCCTCTTTCTTTACTCTCTTCAGGAAACACATACTGTTCCCTTTAGGGAAGAACAAACAAAGTAAAGCAAAATAAGTCTTTCTGGCCTTGCAATCTATACCCCTTTGACCTGCATGCTGCCACTGGCTTTGTTTCTTACGTATCAAAATCCACTACAGAATCACCCACAGAATACTGGGGAAAAGCCATGGTCAAGTCATACTTTTTGAAGTCATAGTTTTGAAATATATGGCCTCAGCTTTTGTATCTTAACTTCCAGAGTCCAGTTTTCTCAGCTATAAGGGTTAATGATTTCTATTTTACAGAATAGCATCAAGATTAAATAATGTAGATTTTGCAGAGATATTAATCAGAGTGCTCTGGACACAGCAGATCTTCCCCTAGATCCTGATCAATGCGAGAGTCTGAGGGACATGTCTGTAAGGAATGACTAAGTATTATTAGGCTGCTAAACCATCCCAGGACTTTTAACTAGATGAAGGAAAAAAAAAAATACCAGCTCTCTTCTCAGAGAACATGCTTGCCTGTGGTTGGAAGAAAATACTTTGATAAGCTGCAGTGGAGTGTGAGGTGAGATGCCTCCTACCCTCAAGGAGTATTTTGAATAAAAACAGATGGTCGTTAAACTGAGTCCCTGGGAGGGTGGGTTCAATTTAAAAGGGAGCTTTACTTTGTTCTGTAGGTTATGCAGAACTTGAGCCATCTCCCCTCCCTGCCTGGCTCTAACCTTCCCCATCCTGCCCCATGTAGCTCAGAGCCTCTTCTCTAAATAAAATTTAAATGTTTTTAAAATAGTCAACTAATATTCTGCAAATTTGATGACTACCTGCATCCCTGAATATTTGTTCCCATATCTTAGTGTGGCTAAGATGGGGGTTAGTTGTGAGGGTACCATTAGGGTGTGTCACGCTTCTCAGAAGTCTTACTACATTTCAGAGCTAGGGTTTGCTCTAATTTTGTTTTGAATCTCAGCAGAATGGACACCATGTTCCTAGAAAATTACAAGTCTGAGGAAGCCTGTGGGGGCTGACCCAAGACAGGGGCATGATATGGGTGTGCTAAGGTAGTCTTATTTGTGAGTGGTTCAATTTTTTTTTTCTGAGTATTATTTTTCCCTGAGAAAAAAGTTTCATAGTTTAAATTGTTTGAAAACTCACTAGAAAAATTTATGAAGTTTATTGCAGAAGAGATAAAACCGTGTTTCTCAATGTGTCTCCATGATTTCACACATCTATATTTCAGTTTTAGAATATTATTGACAGTTTTTCCCCTCCAGGGAAATTCAGCTCCTTTCTCCCCACCCCCTATTCCCATGTCTCATTTATTCTAGTTTCCTCTTCAATAAATAAATAATAAAATCCCACCTCTACTTTGAGATTATGTGGCAAATGGATGAAACTGCAAAGTGAAATGCCATGGTTTGCATTTTTGAAACTATGTTCTGATTTTTCATTAGCTTGTTTCTGTAGTTTATGGTTCCCTTTAAAGTAAGAGCGCTGACATTTTACCAGTTACGTTCATGTTCAACCTGTCCTCCCACTTGAGATCTAACCCCAGATTATGTCTGACCAACCCATTTGGCTGTGATGGAGGGACAGGTAGGGCATTTTACTCCCCATGTGGAAGTCCAGGCCCCCAGTGATATGCACAAGTGATATACAGAAACTTACATTTTGAGGATGACCAACAGATGTTAAAAAATAAGATATTTCTTGATTACTCTTTTTTAAAGTAAAGGTGAATATGTTTCATCTTGGGAAAGGAGCATCGATAGGTTTCAAAACAGATTTACTACACTTATTACAGATTCACTACAAAAGATGACAGATCACTTAGTATAAAACGGAGCTTAAATCTTTGGTGATCAGAACATCATATCAGGGGAAATCTGTCCTGAAATGTGTACTATTAAGCTCTCTCACAAATCACTGTGAAGATGAGAGCTTCAAGGAAGATAAGACAAATTGTAAGAGATTGCCTATAAATTTACTACACTCTTACCCTTCAAAGTACCTTGAATTAACTTTAGAACTTTTTTGGATCAGTGCCTATGAAAATAGGTACCGTGGGCCAATATGCTCTCCTTTTAATGATGGAAGGCATATAATTTAGGGAAATAAAGGTGAATTCTAGAAGCTCTGTTTATTGGTTATTGGTCACAAACTTCCTATTTTATTAAAATTTGCTTGTAAGAAAAAGAGAAGCCACTCCAAAGGACAGATTTATTGCCCTAATGGAATCTCCTTTTATTTATTTATTTTTTATCCAAGTTAAATACTTTCTTGAATTTCCAAGGGTAAATGAATTTGGAGGTCTTGGTAAAAGGGGTCATGGTGAACAGTGATGGTCCATAGCGGTGAGGAAGGATGGGAAAAATAAAGGACAGAGAGCAAAATAAAAAAGTACTGTTGTTTTTAGCCAATTTATAAGAATTGGTGAAATTTTCTCTCAAGTACCACACATACACACAAATGCACTGCTCAACCAAGCAATCCAGTGGTTTCCATTAAAACTGGAAGTTAGAACCGTAGCTAATTGGCTATGCAAGCACATGAAATCAGAAAGGTTAATGGATTCCATAGTCATCAACCACTCTCCTGCTTTGGATCCCAGACCAGGGGGGCATGGTTTAAACATGTGAAATAAATACAGAGATTACATAATGCAGCTTTAAATTGTAGTCATTTTAAACAGACCACTGTTATTAAGTAAAATCCTGTGTGTGTGTATGAGTGTGTCTAAGAAGCATGTGGTTTGAGGAAGTATGATTTATGTGATCTGGGAAAATCCTTACATATGAATTCCGTCCCTCTTTATCAAGGAAATATCCTGATTGTGGCAGGTACCTGCTTAAGCTTTATTCTATTACTGGTCTCTGATCTGTATCTCTGTGTTGCTTGTCTGACATCCTAGCGTAGTAAATAATAACAGGAAACCATTAAAATAAATGTTTATAGTTAAATCTTTGTTGGTCACCCAAGAGAGGTTTTGGTTGCTGTGTGGAAATAATTGTTTCTGTGGTACACTTTGAATATGACCAGAGCCTTTGTGAGACCTGCTGTACTGAATGTAGCCTTTTGTTCTAGGAGGAAAAGTCTCAGCTCACAGAACAGCCTGGATTGTCAAGAAAAGTTAGTAAAAGAACCTAGTTCTTCATTTCTCATTTCTCTGAACTGTCTCTTACAAAACTTATCAGTGCTATACATATTCAGGGAAATGTCTTAGTGAAAAAGAGTAGATATAAAGCTCCCCCAAAAGATCAGTGGTTATTAAACAAAAGCATGGGTCAAATAAAATGGAATGACACTGAGGTACAAGTATCAGAAAATAGCAAGCTTCAGACTGTTGAAAGTTTCTTTTTGTCTTTTTAAAGTTACTATATATACAAAATAAAACTAAATTAGTCCTCTGTTCC
>NW_011495034.1:9299343-9299562 GCF_000754665.1 Bison bison bison | reverse complement strand
TCTGTTCCTTGGTTTCAATAACAATAAAACAAAAGGGCATATTCTGGATTTGCCTTGGTTGCTATATTGTTTTTCAAGACTGAGAGTCTTCTAAAATGCAGTATTCCTAATTTTTCCAGAGGTTTGGACACTATATATTGGTTTCCAGAAATTTTATTATACTGTCAGTTCCATAAAATGCATGTCTTTTTTGAGATGGCTTGTTTACTACAACTTCAG
>NW_011495034.1:9267156-9299243 GCF_000754665.1 Bison bison bison | reverse complement strand
CTGAAGTTGTAGTATGTACATATGTACATTGCTGTTTAGTTGCTAAGTCCCATCTTACTCTTTTGCAACCCCATGGACTGCAGTCTGTCAGGCTCCTCTGTCCATGTGATTTCCCAGGCAAGAATACTGGAGTGGGTTGCCATTTCCTTCTCCCTATATTTCTTTAACAAATGCTAATTTCAATACTTTATAATAAAGATACAAATATGCTAGTTTTTAACATTATAAAAATGATCAATTTTACATATATTCCTATGTGTATACCTATATATGTCTACAAATGTTCAATTTATAGTTTATGAATGACCATACTGTATTTTAGAATTTTCCTTGAAGTTTTATAATTTTGAATTTTGGATGTATTTTTTCATAGACAAAATTTTAGTGCTGTTTAACTCTTGAAAATCAGAACATCAAATCCTATTTAATCCAAAGTGCCCATGAAAAGGAGTATTAATAATGTCCTCTGACCTACAGGTGCTTTATCAAAAATGCATTTCTAGTTACAACTTAAGATTCAGGAACATGTTTTTGTGTATTCTCTTACTCCTGATGGTATCAACAGTTCAAAAGGTTGGGTGGGGTGGAAGGGGGCAAACACTGAAGCTGAATAATTTCCTATGTGTCTGTCTGCCATATTTCCAGACAAGTTCCTCCTTAATTTTCTATATTGGAATGGACTGGCATTTGGAAGCAAATTGAACCACAATATAGGAAATTTTAAGTTGATCTGTTCCAAGCTCTTGCTATCCATCCACCATTTATCCATATAATTAATGCCTTTTTTGAACTTTATGTTGTTTGTGCTTAGATTGTGAATCTTTCAAAAAATGCCCGTTGTTCAATATATGAAAGAATTTCATCTCTCAAAGTGATTTCAACTTTCTTCTAGCCCTTACAGTTTTGGTTGCAGGAAGGTCTAAAATGAATTTGCCAACCTCTTGCATTTTGAAAGTTTAGAATGGGGGAAATGGATAGAAAGCTACCAAACAAAGAAGCATTCTGAAGTTGAAGTAAGTTCTAATGCAAAAATTATTCTTTCCAGCCCCCAGGATGAGGACAAATTGCAGTTAGACATTGCAGTGGAATAATTGCAAACATATTTCCTCTAAAACCGTTAAGTGGCTAAGATGGTTTTCCAACTAAATATTTAGTCATAAGCACAAGCTTTCAAATTCTTGTGAGACCTCTGTGTCTTTATCTAATTACTGCTTAATAAAACTTACAGATTTGCTAAAAGTCTTTAAATGAATTTATTTTTTGATTTTTAAAGATGATTTTTTTCTGAAATTTTTGCTTGAGAATTGCTTAAAAGAACCAGTATTCCATGAAGCATAGTAGAATAAAATGAATTGATATTTTAAATAAAGAAACTTGCTTTTATATTCATGAAGCTACTTATACTATGGATTATTTTCACTTGCTTGAAATTCTGGCTTCCTTGATTTTCCCAGTGCAATACAATACAACCTTTCCTCGGTTCTCCTGCTACCTCTCTAGACTTCACTTTTGTTTGTTTTTGTTTGGTCTCTTTTGTTCTCACTTCTTTTGTTCCCTCAGCCTTCCCTCTTCTCTGTTTTCAATCTCTCCTTTTTTACGCCAACAGTTCAATTACCTCTGCTGAGATGATTTTGGAGCTTATGCGTCTAGTCTTCTCTCTTCTACATTTCTTCCCTTCTGCTTAAACTCTTCACTTAACTCTTTCACAAGCACCATAAACCTAATATATTCAGTACAAACTCATATAATTTTCTTTAAAAGCAATCCAGACTTTTCCTCATAGTTTTGCTGTTTCTACTACTAATAATACCATTTCCTCAGTCATCCAGACTCCTCAAGCGTTTCAGATGTCTCTTATTTTTTTCTAGTTCCTAAATCAGTCACCCAATTGCCACATCCATTCTCTCGCTTCCATTTCTTCTGCCCTTCCCTTATTTCAGCAGTCATTATAAACTGGATATGTAACAAAATTTAATTGTTACATATTAAACAATTAAATGACTCTACTTCCTGTCTGTCCCCACTCTGAAATACATCCTGCACACTCACAAATAAATCTTTCTAAATTGTAGCTTTAATTCTGTTGATTCTTACCCCAGGTCCTTAAGAGCTTACCATTTTCTGTTTATTAAGTGCAATGTTCTCTTCCGGCCACTCAAGTCTATCCAGAAGTGGTCCTGCCACTCGTGCTTCCTCTCACAGGCATCTACACCGCAGTTGCGGTTGGCATTCCCGGGACAACCTGGGACTTCCTCTGTTTGTGCCTTCATGAGCACTCTTCCTTTCATGGAGAATATCCTACCCTGTCATCAGTCCCAACTTATTAACTTACCACCTAGACTTCAAATGCGAGTCACGCACCCTAACCAGGGGACATTCCTTCTGTTTCTTGTATCTTTTTGCCTCACATCACGCTGTATGTGTCTGTTCTCAGGGGGTCCTTTTTGTTGTTGTTCAGTTACCAGGTAGTGTCCGACTCTTTGTGACCCGTGGACTGCAGCATGCCCGGCCTCCCTGTCACCGTCTCCCAGAGTTTGCCCAAGTTCATGTCCATTGAGCCAGTGATGCCATCCAACCATCTCATTCTCAGTAGGTCCCGCCTTATTCCACTTTGTACTTCAGCTATTTGAAGATCTGTTTATTTGAGTTTAACACATTTTTGATTACTCACATGTGAAATACAATGAAACGTGCCCATTACAGGGGAAGGTCTCTGAAGAAAGGGACTGCCTTATTCATATTTGTCTTTTATGGAGCACATGGCAGGTGCCTAGGCAGTAGTAGACGTCTTAATTACCACTGGCTTTTCTGAGCTGTGAAAAGAAGACACCAATAACATTTAGTACATCCACATTTATACATATATTTGCTCAGCAGTTGAGATATTTTAGAAAATATTCCAAAATGTAAGTTCTTAGGAATATTGTCTTTCAGAATCTAGTAAGTCAAGATGGTTCATTTTCTTTCTTTTTTGTTCAGTAAAATGGAAATAAAACTGATCTTGCTATTTATATCCAGGAATAATTTATGCCTCTGTATGCAGAGACTTGTGAAAATACAAAAGAGACTATTATTATTATTATTATTTTGCTCTTTATATTTGTCTTAGATTAGATCAGTTCAGTTCGGTTCAGCTCAGTTGCTCAGTCGTGTCCGACTCTTTGTGACCCCATGAACTGCAGCACGCCAGGCCTCCCTGTCCATTACCAACTCCCGGAGTTCACTCAGACTCACGTCCATCGAGTCAGTGATGCCATCCAGCCATCTCATCCTCTGTCGTCCCCTTCTCCTCCTGCCCCCAATCCCTCCCAGCATCAGAGTCTTTTCCAATGAGTCAACTCTTCGCATGAGGTGGCCAAAGTACTGGACTTTCAGCTTTAGCATCAGTCCTTCCAAAGAAATCCTAGGGCTGATCTCCTTCAGAATGGACTGGTTGGATCTCCTTGCAGTCCAAGGGATTCCCAAGAGTCTTCTCCAACACCACAGTTCAAAAGCATCAATTCTTTGGCACTCAGCCTTCTTCACAGTCCAACTCTCACATCCATACATGACCACAGGAAAAACCATAGCCTTGACTAGACGGATCTTTGTTGGCAAAGTAATATCTCTGCTTTTGAATATGCTATCTAGGTTGGTCATAACTTTCCTTCCAAGGAGTAGGCATCTTTTAATTTCACTTGGCCTCATTTTCTTATTTACAAATTAGGGAATAATATCAACTTCAGGACTTCCCTGGTGGTTTAGCAGTAAAGAATCCGCCTGCAATGCAGGAGATGCAGGTTTGATCCCTAGGTCAGGAAGATCCCCTGGAGGAGGAAATGGCAACCCACTCCAGTATTCTTTCCTGGAGAATCCCATGGACAGAGGAGCCTGGCAGGCTACAGTCCCTAGGATCACAAAGGTTCAGACACGACTGAAGCGACTGAGCTCGCACGCACATTACCAGCTTCACATGGTAGTTGTGAGAATTGCTTGAATTAATGCATGTAAAGCACTGAGAACAGTCTGGCATAGAGGAAACACCTGATAGCATTTAGCTCATATTATGATCAGTTACAAGCAAGGCTGCTGCTTTCACAGGAAGCACTCCCAGAGCAGCTGGAATGGATGCATCTGGAGCAGGTACAGACTTTCCCTGCACACGTATCTTTGTCTAACTCCCCCTTGGATGCTACATATCTGGGTAATTGGAACTAAAGTGAACTGTGCCTGTTTCCTCTCTTTCACCTAATATATCCATCACCACTCTGAGAAAACGTGACCATCTATGTCTAGATGGGGAAGTCTCATGCCTTTCTGTTTTATGTTGTAGTGAATCAGATTCTATATTGATTGCTTATTTAAGACTATAGTGTGTTAGTTTCATAAAATGTAAGCTTCATAAGAAGAAGGGACTGAGTCTGATTTATCACTGTACCTCAGCCATGACATGCTGCCTTGTGTATTGTAGGTAGGTGCTCAAATTCTTGAATGAATGTAGTTAAATGACTAAGATGATTTTTTTTCTGACCTTTAGAAGATATCCTATACATGAACTCCTTCTCTTGAGGGCAATTAAGCTACAGCTTTTATTACAAATATAAACTACCCCTTATTCTGTATTAATAGCTTCTTTGCAATGGCCTAGTGAAATATTTCTATTTATTTTTATGTGAACCCTCAGTATAAGAAATTGGGTGTAAAATCTTGTTAATATATAACAGTGTTAGAAACATTCCATGTCACCTACTTGAAAATCATCTAATAAGATTAAATAATATTTAGCAGGTGCTTACTATGTGCCAGACACTGTTCTAAATCTAAATGTTTTAAACAATAAAATATGCATTTTCCTATGTGTAACATGATATCATGGATTGAATCTTGGAATGGAAAAAAGACATTAGTGGAAAAACTGGTGAAATATGAATAATGTCTGGAATTTGGTTAATTGCAACATACCAATGTTGGTTTCTCAGATTTTGACAAATATACCGTGGAATGTAAAAGGATAGTATTAGAGGAAACTGGATAAGGATTATACAGGAACTTTCTGTATACTCTTTGCAACTTTGCTTGTATATCTAAAATTATTAAAAAATAAAAAGTTTATTAATATATGTATTCATTTGTTTAACCAAAGCAAGACTATGATACAAGTATCATTGTTAATCTGATTTTACAAGCAGAATCTTGAAATAATAGAAGCATCTCACTCTAGGTTGAATACTCTTAACCAGTACACATTCCTTTATCTCTTGATTCAAATGATCATGAAGTCAGGTAGTAGATGTAACCACAATTCAGTTGATAATTCTGTCTTCCAAGGCTCTGGTGTACTGTGTGTGTGGGGGGTGGTGGTGGGGGACGTGTGTCTGCGTCTGTTTTGTGTTACAATGATACTCTTTAAGAAGCTTGGGCTGTGTACTGTTGATTTTCTGATTTCAAAATACTGTACCATCACTGATTATCCACTGCCGTGATTTACAAATTCCAAATCAGGTTCATTTTAATGGGTTCTCATGGTCGTGCCTGAAATTCACGTATCCCAGGCTGAGATGCTGAACTCTGTGGTCACTTGGGTTTGTGAGGAGTGCCACTATCATAGTTCCCTATACTGGAACATATTCCACCACCTTCCATGGAGGTCAAGTCTGTACAAGTGCTACATGTACAACTTCCATGGTTCTTCTGTCCAACTATTAATATAATACACAGAGCTGCTGCAAAGAACTGAAATAATATTCAGAGAAGGAAAACATACTAAAAAGCAAGAGCATTCCAGAAAAGGTAAAAAAAAAATCACTCAGAAACTATAACGTCTATGACCAGAAGTTTAAGCTTAAAGGTTGCTAACATGTTCCAAATAATCTTATTGTACACAGCAGTCAAAAACCTCTTTATTCTTTAATGGGTATTTCTAGCTGCTTTCTGACACCCTTGAAAACTTTATGTCTTGCCTGCACAGCTGCAAGTATGACCACAAGTATGACTTCTTTTTCTCATTATATTGACTACCTATTTGTAGCAATATCCTTTATTGTTTCCTTAACCACAAACAGCACTGAGGGAGAAAGAAAGTCTTGGTTCTCTTATTTATTTCAGCATGGCAGATGAAAACATGTGGGGGAGGTGATCAAACAGGAAGGGAAGGCTTTTTTCCCTTCACTCTGATTCTACTTTTTCAAGGCACACTTTGCACTTTTTTTTTTTTGGTTTTGGTTTGTATTTTAATTCAGCCAATGAACATCCACATGATTTGCAATGTGTTGGAGAAAATGAAATTGTTTATGTTTAAAAAAATCTGTGTGGGAGTTCAAAATTTCTCTAAGAAGAGAGCATTATTTCTCCATTGATTCAGACTATTGATGAAAACATTTGACCCATTCCTACTGGACTTATTTTTCTTCTGGAAATGCTTCTTATTTTTACCTAGAAGATGTAAAAACAGGTACTTAAGTCCCATAACATTTTATTTGTTCCTAAAAAAGTATATTCTTGTTATATCTTTAATTTATTCTCTTTTTGGGCAAATTGTTGAACAATTTCTGAACCTAGATATTGGTAGTTATGTTTTCCTTTTGGTTCAGTATCAGTATGGCTGAGAAACGTTTTTTTAAAAAAAACAACTAAAATTATACAGAGATTCATTGGAAGTCAGTCACCATTGGGTATAATGTGTAAAGAAATCTCAAATAGTGGCAGATCTAATTTATCCCAAGCTTAGGGTGAGGTCTACTGCTACTGTAACACCATGGCCACCAGGGGCCTTTCCTCTTGTTCTTTCCTCACCTCTCCTTCCGTTCCCTTCCCCACCTTCCTTCTTCCTTTTCTGCACACATGCTCAGAAGGCTGGCTGCAGTACAGAACAGAAAAGTGATTTTCCATTTACTTTTGCTCTCTATGTATTTTTTCTTCTCTGACAACGGAAGTACTAAAGATACCTCATATTATCCAATATAGTTTTGAATTTTTGTTTTCTGCAGGATAACATTATTGGTTCGTTTGTTGTTCAGTCCCTCACTAGTTGTGTCTGACTCTTTTGACCCCAGGAACTGCTGCGAGCCAGGCTTCCTGTCCTTTACTATTTCCCTGAATTTGCTCAAACTCATGTCCATAGAGTCAGTGATGCCATCCAGTCATCTCTCACCCTCTGTCATCCCGTTCTTCTCTTGCCCTCAATCTTTCCCAGTACCCGCCCCCCACCCTTTTTTTTGAACACTGATGGGCTGAAAGTTCACAGAAATATAAGTATCTTGAATAAATACACTGTGTACTTTTTTCTCTTTCAGCACTTAGTACACTATTTTATTCACACTGTGCCCTTAGTATACCACTTAATTCATGTGTACAGATGTGTATTGCCTATAGTTACCATCACAGTCCATACCAGCCTGAAAAATATACTGAAAATAGTCTACTTTTCCACAGGTCCAGTTTACTTACATTATTATATTGAAGGTGTGTGCTCCTGAGAGCTTATCTTTGACCTTACATTTCTAAGCCCAACCTGTTTTTCACAGCTATGCTTGAATCCCGTGAAATGTCACTGGCCCATCCCAGATTTTGTCTCCTTTCACTTTACTCCTTCCTTCTATTCTCTGAATCTTGGATGTACACTTTAATGCCAATCTTTTAGCATGTCACATTATTGTTAATATATTAGTATCCTATATAGTACAGACACAAAAATCCTTAGGTGCTTTTCGTACCAAACTAGATCTTGAGTTTCCATGGTGACTTTATGTGTACCAGTGTTCTCTATTCTCTAATAGTGGAAAGTATCAATATAATGTGGTTGATAATTATAAGCCTTCTGTTGATAGGGGCAAATTAAGAAATTACATAATACTTGTTTTCCTGTAAGTTAACTTAGGATAGTTTAAATAACTCATACAACATTGACTTAAATTCAAAATTATTTTGTAAAGATTGATTGGAACCCTGAACAATGGATAGAAACTGGCTCTAGTGCCCCTAAGTAGTTGACTCTCAGGAAAACAGGAATCAGGAAGAATGAAGGGCTTTTCCATCAAGGGCTTTCAGAGGGGATCAATGGTTATCTGAGTAGGGTTATGATGCCAGAGTGGTGCAGTCTGAGGCTGATAAGAAACCTCTGCTTGGCAAATTAAAGTGAATCAGCCAAATGTTGGCATTATCTCTTGAAGGTGAAAAATACTCAGAGTCTCAGGGTCAAATTAAAGACGGAACTGTTTTTTCTTTTGTCGTCCTTTTTTAAAAATTTATTTATTTTTAAATTGAAAGATAATTGCTTTACAGAATTTTGTTGTCTTCTGTCAAACATCAACATAATCAGCCATAGGTATACACTTGTCTCCTCCCTCTTGAACCTCCCGCCCATCCCCCTCCCAAGACTCAACTCTTGATAGATTAAGGTGAAGAAGTTTCAGATTTGAGTAGAACATGGTTTCACAATTCATATGCCATTCTCACTTAAGTTTGAATAGTTTGAGCAAAGGATTCTGGATATCTGAGTTGTGACCAGAAAGTAAAGAAAGAAAGGTATATACAGCTTCAGAAACATTATCACTGTCATAATAAACCACTGGACTTGATGTTTATGCTTTTCCAGACACTAAGAGCTGCATTAATATGGTCCAGGAAGGATGATCTCAAATTCAGATTAGAATACTCAAAGCAGTAAACAAGCAGATATTACATTCTGTAGCATAAAAGAGATATTTGCAATGTTGTTACTGAAGGTTAATAATTTGAGTGAGAATGACCCTGCACAAGAAAGTTAATATATTCTTCAAGGATTTTATTCTAAATTGTAGTTGTAGTCCTCTGAGAAGGCAAAGTAAAGTGTTTTGTTACTACACTTGCCTTCAAATATTGACAAATGTGACCTAGTATTATTCCTTATGCCAGATAAAGAAAGATCAAATTTTGGTTACGTATCTAGAGAACTTCAAAACTCACATGGATTGTACATCTTCAGAATTACTTTAGTATCTCATTGCCTATTAAAGGGAAAAAAAGACCAAATGCTGCTTCTCATACATTCATAACTGATAGCCATTATCAAAAAGGAAAGAGAAAGAAAACTGACTAAATCATACGTCTACATTCCATATCATTTACTCTGTTATCAAATTAGCTGAAATGAGATACCTGGCTAGTTCATGGACATTTCCTAGGCAACCATCATTCTTTATTTTAAATTGTACCAAGGTCTTTGAATTCTTAAGATACACTACAAAGAATTAAATGCAAGTCTAGGATAAAGAAAAAGAAAACAACTTTTGATATTTTTACCCAAACTTGACATTGCATAATATTTTGAGGCAAAGAGGTACAAATAATCATTCCCCAAATAGATACGAGTATGTGTGTACGTGGAGGGACTTTGTGGATAAGAAAGAAAGGGTGGAGAGAGGAACAAACTGCTCGTTTTAGTTGCTTGTTTCCTCGTTTAAAAAGTAGTTCTTATGTTTTGTGTCCATAAACCTTTACTTTGGTTCTTCAAAATCACAAAGAGTCATGAAATCTATTCTTTCTAGTCTCATTTGACAAATATTTTCTATTGAACTCTTTGCCTTCATTGTAGGGGTCACTTAACTGAGATAGTCCCTTGGCAGGAAAAAAAAATATGAGGTGCATTTTATTTCCATACTTCTTGGCATCCTGCATCATCTTCTAACTGTTTCTTCAGAAATTTTTCTTCTTTAGTTTATATCCCTATATTCTATCACTGTATATGTACAAATTACTATAATACGTATTGTGCAAAAGAGATGGTTACACTTTTGTTTAGTAGGTCCACAAATTCTTCTCTTGGGAAGAATATTCCAAAACTCTCTCTCTCTATCTATATACACACACACATAATTTACATGAAAAGAACTTACATTATGTTACCTTGCAAGCTTATGATAACCAACATTTTAGTTCAAAATTGAGTTCCAGATACCTCAATTATTTCTTTTTTTCTAACTGTGGTTAGAAAACTTAACATGACATTTTTAAGTGTTTCATACATTGTTGTTAAGTATAGGTATGATATCATAGACTGCTGCTGCTGCTGCTGCTAAGTCGCTTCAGTTGTGTCCGACTCTGTGCGACCCCATAGACGGCAGCCCACCAGGCTCCCCCGTCCCTGGGATTCTCCAGGCAAGAACACTGGAGTGGTTGCCATTTCCTTCCCCAGTGCATGAAAGTGAAAAGTGGATTGCCATTTCCTTCTCCAGTGCATGAAAGTGAAAAGTGAAAGTGAAGTCACTCAGTCATGTCCGACTCTTAGCCACCCCATGGACTACAGCCTACCAGGCTCCTCCGTCCTCTTTCCAGGCAAGAGTACTGGAGTGGGGTGCCATTGCCTTCTTCTATATCATAGACTAGATCTCTGAAATTATTCATCTTGTAAGACTGAAACTTTATACCTGTTGAACAACGCCATATTTTCCTCTCTCCCTTGCCCCTGGCAATTACCATGCAACTCTGCTTATATTTGACTAGCTACTTCATATAAGTGGAATCATGCAGTATTTGTCCTTCTGTGACTGGCTTATTTAGCTTGACACAGTCTTTTCAAGGTTCATCCATGCTGTCATGTATGGAAGAATTCCCTTCTTCTTTTCAATCTGTATAATATCCCGTTGCATGTATATACCACATTTTCTTTATCCAATCATCTGTTAATGGACATTTGGGTTGTTTTCACCTCTTGGCTGTTGTGAATAGAGCTGCAGTGAACACAGGAGTACAAACATTTCTTTGGAAACCTGATTTCAATTCTTTTAGATAAATACCCGGAAGTGGGATTGCTGAATCATATAATAGTTTTAGTTTTAATTATATTAGGAAGCTCCTTACTGTTTTCCATAGCAAATGTACTATTTTACATTCTCACCAAAAGTATACAGTGGTTCCAATTTCTTCACATCCTAGTCAACACTTGTTATGTAATTTTTTAAAAAAATTTTTATTATTATTATTATTTTTTACTTTACAATATTGTATTGGTTTTGCCATACATCAACATGCATCCACCACGGGTGTACACGTGTTCCCCATCCTGAAACCACACCCCCCCCCCCTCCGCCGCACCCCCCTTCCCATACCATCCCTCTGGGTCATCCCAGTGCACCAGCCCCAAGCTTCCCGTATCCTGCATCGAACCTAGACTGGCGATTCGTTTCTTATATGATATTATACATGTTTTAATGCCATTCTCCCAAATCATTCCCCCCCCATCTCCCACAGAGTCCAAAAGACTGTTCTATACATCGGTGTCTCTTTAGCTGTCTCGCACACAGGGTTGTCGTTACCATCTTTCTAAATTCCATATATATGCATTAGTATACTGTATTGGTGTTTTTCTTTCTGGCTTACTTCACTCTGTGTAATAGGCTCCAGTTTCATCCACCTCATTAGAACTGATACCCTAACAGTTGTGAGGCTATATCTCATTGTGGTTTTGACTTTACATTTCCTTAACAGTTATCGTCTTCCTTAACAATGAGAATCTTTTCACGTATCTGTTGGCTATTTGCACATTTTCTTTGGAGAAATATGTGTTCAGATCCTTTGTTCATTTTTAAATTAGAGTCATTTGTTGTTGGTGGTGTTAGTGTGTACATTTTGGTTTTTGTTTTTTGCTATATGTGTTTTCCTTATATATTTTGAATATAAACCTCTGATCAGATATATGGTTTGAATATATATTCTCCCATTCCTTAGGTGGTCTCCTCACTCTACTGATTGTTCCCTTTGCTGTGTGGAAGGTTTTCGGCTTGAGGTAGCTCTACTTGTCTATTTTTGCTTTTGTTGTGTATGCTTTTGGTGTCATTGCCAAGAAAAATATCAAGATTTTACTCTTTGTTCTCTTCTAGGAGTTTTAGAGTTTCATGTTTAAGTCCTTAACTCATTTGGAGTTGATTTTTCTGTATGGTGTGAAATAAAGGTCCAATTTAATTCTTTTGCATATGAATTCCAGTTTTCCCATTGTATATTCTTGGTAATCTAGTTAAAGACTAGTTTATTGTATATGGATGAGTTTATTTCTGGTCTCTCTATTCTGTTTAATTGGACTATATATCTGTCTTTATGCCCATACCACACTGTTTTAATTACTTCAGCTTTGGGAAGAGACAGAGTATACAGTACTGAAATGGAGATTAGGAATAAAGTCTAGGACTGATCAAACTCAGTCTTTCCATATGCCTGGTTTATCTTACTAAATTGTCAGTTTTATTTGAATAAAAGATCTAAACAGGGAGCTGCAGAGGAAGTAAAGACCCTCTTGCCTGCTTCCTTGGTGGGCATACATTTAATAAATGTACTCTAGGCAGCTAATATTTTAGTTATATGCACACTGCTTAGGGGAGGGTTGGGACCAAGGTATAACCTCTGACTGTTATTATTCACAAATATTACAAGGATCTCAGCTTTTGTTCTCAGTTCAGTTCAGTCGCTCAGTCAAGTCCAACTCTTTGCGACCCCATGGACTGCAGCACACCAGGCTTTCCTGTCCATCATCAACTCCTGGAGCTTGCTCAAACTCATTTCCATTGAGTTGGTGATGCCATCCAACCATCTTATCCTCTGTCGTCCCCTTCGCCTCCTGCCTTCAATCTTTCCCAGCATCAGGGTCTTTTTCAGTGAGTCAGTTCTTTGCATCAGGTGGCCAAAGTGTTAGAGTTTCAGCTTCAGCATCAGTCCTTCCAATGAATATTCAGGACTGATTTCCTTTAGGATTACCTGGTTTGATCTCTTTGCAATCCAAGGAACTCTTAAGAGTCTTCTCTAACACCACAATTCAAAAGCATCAGTTCTTCAGCACTCAGCTTTCTTTATAGTCCAATTCTCACATCCATACATGACTACTGGAAAAACCATAGCTTTGGCCAGATGGACCTTTGTTGGCTTTTGTTCTATCAACATATAAATTAGTTCGTACTTGAGGTAAGATAATTTTATTTCATGAGAAGGGAGTCTTGGCTTCAAGTACATATAAATTTTATTGTTGTTTTTCTTGACTACAAAATCTTTGAACTTGTGCTTCCTAAAAGCACATTGGAAAACTGAAGACTCCAGAGAGAATTATTTTCTCTCTTCCATACTAGTCAATCCCATTTTACCAACCAGGGAAACTACAAGTTATCATGGTTCTGAAACTGGCAGATTGATGTTCCCTTGAATGCTTGACATTCCACATCAATAAGTAGAAAGGGGGATTGAAAGGAAAAAAAAAAGTCTTTTCTGCTGGGAGTATGATAGAAATGTTGAATTCTTTCCAAAAGAAGAAATCCAAATCCACAACAGCACATTGTTTGCGTGTTTTTCTAAGCTGGATTTTCAGCCTTGAAGACTTTCACGCAGTGCCTCCTGCCAGAATATGACATACACCACTGGGACTGAAACTAGCACCTGTGAGAAGCAAACCATGACCATTAAAATATCCAGTCCCTGGGTGGGACCAAAAAAAAGAGAGAAAGCTGTTTCATTGAGATTGTGCCAGGAAAAGGCTACAGTTGAGCTGGCACTGCAGCCATGGCCAGAAAGCAGTTTGACATGCACTTGGAATTCATAGCATTGCACTGACCCTTAAACACAGCTATGCTGAACTAGATCATATATATGGTTCCGTTTGATTGGTGCGTCTTATGTACATGGCATTATGCTTACTTTGTTTACTGCACATGTTGTCCTAATATTGCAAGCTCCCCTTGGCTTGTCTCTCTACCCTCTAGACCCATAATATAAGTGAATGAAGTGAGGTCAGGTTTAAGAAAAGTTAGTCAATATTGCTTGTCTCCACTTCTTGTAGAGGCATGATACATGATGCAATTAACACTTGGCCACACCTTGGCAATAGCAAGGACTGGAACAAAATGAAGAGAGCTTATCCCACCCAGGGGAGTGGCAGTCACTCAGCCCTACTTGAGTGTTGCCACACAGGATCTGGGTCCTGGTGATAGCATATTCTCTACATTCTCAAGAAAAGCTGAATGTGGAATCGCTTATATGTCAATGCAATCTGTATGCTCTTCAAAGGCAGAAACCATATGTTTTATCTTTCAGTTCCAAGTAGTGCCCTTACACAGTAGATCAATAGGTCTTCCCCTCTTTCATACTGTTCTACTAAATTAAAGTGAACTAGGGCCTGTGTATTTTATAGACATGCATGTGATACACACACACACACACACACACACATATATATATATATATGAGGTGGCCATATGGTAGTACTTTGCTCATATGTTCTATATGAATGAAAAAGACCTTTGTGTTAAATAGGATAAAATAGGTATTGCAAAGAGAAAACTGATGAGAAATTTATGGAAACATTTGATCCTACAGAGTTTTAAGCTTTTCTACCTGTATTCATCACATCTCAGAGTATGAAGAAAACATTTTAAAAAATTATTAAACTACTTAACAAATATTTTTAATGAATGAATGAATGAAATATATCTAGGCTGCTGAATATATTTAGACACATTACAAAAGTGGTTACAAAATGATTCCAAGGACATGTGCCAGCTTGTAGATATTTTTACTGACCTGTGGATAAATGAAAAAATATAGACAATTATAGTATATGGAATTTATTTATTTATTTGTGTCTGGGTGTATATGCATGCACAAATTTCACCTATTTTTTTAAGGGACTAATTTTTTGAGATATTTGTTCTTTCTACTTTTTGAATAATAAAATTAATACATTATGGTAATAGTATATATTAATGTTTGTCCGTTTTGTTGAATATCTCTTTTGTCAAAATAAAAGACCATTAACTCTGGTCATTCCCAAAAATTTTACTTAAAATTTTTCTTGATTTAAGAAACCCAGGGATTTCCCTTGTGGTTCAGTGATTAAGACTGCACTTTCAGTGTAGAGGGTGTGGGTTCTATCCCTGGTTGGGAAACTAAGATCCCACATGATGCACAGCCAAAAGATTAAAAAAAAAATCCGAAACTATGGGAACCACTGTAACCACTGTATTAGGAGCTCTCTAGAGACCCTAATACTCATCTCTTTCTCATTCCACATGTTTATTTGTGATTGTGTTACAGTTAATATGACACCAGGTTGGTAAGTGGTAAAGGTTCAAATTATATGGAATGACAGAATGAGAATCTATAAAAGCCTTGGTAGTTTGGAAAGCGGACCACACTTTACAGGATGAATTTTTAACATGAACAAATGCTGCATTATGCATTGAAGAACTGAGGACCCCAAGCTGACTTCATGGTTATGCAATGGGAGCCGAGCCAGCCCAGTGTTAGATCTAGGAACCATTAATACGACTATTCAAAAATTGTCCTGTTCAGCTCTGCCTTTGCCAGAAGATACCTGGATATTGCATATGAGTCTAGATGTCACTTTCAGGAAGGATGCTTTGAGCAAATTAATGCTCATTCTGTGAAACTGAAGGAAGCAAAGAATCTAATCCATACCAGATTAAGAATAAAATTTAGGATTTGTGGCTTGAAGAAACAGGTCGAGGAAGATTATTATCAACATCAAACACTTGCAGGTATATAGCTTTTGTTCATGACAAGAAGAGTAGAATTAAGAACAATGGGCATATGCTACGGAAGACAAACTCTGGTTTGATGTAAGGAAGTGTTTTGCTAGAAAAGTAGTGGTAGAAAAAGGACAGCTTTGGCAGTGGACACCCCCACTAACACTGGACTATAATGAGGTCTTTGCTAGTCGTGGAACTAGATAATTTGACCCACAGTTTACCCTGGAAGCCATGTGTTAACATGCCCACTTATTTCATCTGTGCCACAGACGAACATGTGGGTTACTGTCTGAGTCATGTGGAGGATTGCAATTAGTTAACTTCATCTCTACTGCCTGTGGGATGTGTAGTTAGTCACCTCACATCTGGGAGCCTCAGCGTCTCATCTGTAAAATGAGAGTGTAGAGTTCAGCCACATTGCTTTTATTTTCTATTGCTGCTCTAATACATTATCATGAACTTAGTGACTTAATATAACATAAATTTTGTATCTTACAGAAGTCTGAAATGAGCCTCAGTGGACTAAAATCAAGGTGTCAGCAGGGCTGGATTTCTTCTGGAGGCTCAGGGAAGAATCACTTTTAGCCTTTTCCAGCTTTTAGAGCTACCCACATTCCTTGACTCATGACTCCTTTCCATCTTCAAGGCCAGTAATGTTGAGTCAAATCTTTTTCATGTTGCATCACTCTGACACTCACTCTTCTGCTTCTTTTTCCCATTTAAGGACTATTATGATTACATTGGAAATACCTAGGTAATCTTTATATATAATTTTATTATTTTAAGGTCAAGTGATTATCACATTCATTCCACTTGCAATCTTCATTCCTCTTCGTCAGTACCATAACCTATTTATAAATTCTTAGGATTAGGACATGGATATCTTTGGGGGGGGGGTCATTATTCTGTCTACCACATCCTTTAAAGTCATTTCAGTTTTACTATCCTACAAATTGAGGAGATAATGTCATCTTAAGCCTGACTTGTTACAAACAAATGAGGCAATTCCCAGGAATATAAGTGAGCCTGAAGCTTGTCAGTACTGATGGCATTCTCTTAGTGTCCCGCAGAAATTCCACCTTTCTTTGAACCATTAAATGTACATGATAACCATTGTTCTTTCCAACCAGTCCTCAGCCAAAGAGTATCACCTGAATAGTTTGATTTCTGATACCAGTGGTGAAGTGGTAAAGAATCTGCCTGCCAATGTAGGAGATGCAAGAGATGTGGGTTTAATCCCTGAGTCAAGAAGATCTGGAGAAGGGAATTGTAACCCATTCCAGTATTCTTGTCTGGAAAATCCCATGGACAGAGAAGCCTGGAGGCCAGGCTACAGTCCATGGGGTCACAAAGAGTCAGACATGACTGAGTGACTGAGCACACACATGTGCACCATTGAAAGAGCAGCCAGAGAGGGTAGGATAAATTGAGAAAGTAGCATTGACATATATACTCTATCATGTGTAAAACAGTTACCTAGCAGGGAGCTGCGGTATAACAGGGAGCCCAGCCTGGTGCTCTGTTGGCAACCTCGAGGGGTGAAATGTGGGGAGGAGGCTCTACAGGGAGGGGGCATATATATAATTATGGCTGAGCCACATTGCTGTATGGCAGAGACCACCACAACATGGTAAAGCAATGATCCTCCAATTAAAAATACAATAATGGTAAAAAGAAAGAGCAGTCAATTTTCTAGATGATTGGATGCCATTTGGGTACTGTTTTGGTAATGGAAGTGCACAGAATCTGGGCAGAGCTGCCTCAGGAGTGCCTGTTTGAGTGGTTTCCCATAGAGTAACCCCTGTTTTGTGACTGTCTATGTTTAGCCTTACCAAGCCTAGATGACACCCTTTCTGAGGGATGAAATGGAATCTATGATTGCTCCCTTGCCTCTAGCATCACTGTGCAAAACAGAGCAGTAATGTTGGGGAAGATAAAGTATACCCAACTCCCCTTCCCTCTGACTCTCAGTGACCAAAAGCACACTGTAGAACATTCCATATGCTGCTCAAAACAGAGTACCACTCTGCCTGAACAGCTAGAGAAAACCCTGGTTTACAACCTGTGATAAATCATTATTCCAAAAAAGCTCATCAATGTGTTCTTTTTAAACATTTTTACTAGAGTATTTATGATCTTGACTTTCAGAGTTCAAAGTGTTTTGTGAGCCCTGTTAAGAATAGAGGAGTAAGTAGCAAGGCAAACTCTCTTCCCAACAAGCAGCCATTTAAATGGAAAAAATTATTGAAACAATCATTTAAAGAATCTGGAAATTGTCCTAAGGGCATACAGAAAATGGAGAAACATTCATTCAAGAAAATCTACTAAATCTTGGTAAGAACAGCGAGAGTCTGTGGCATTTGAGTCACAGCCTACTTCCTTCCTCTCCGTCTCCCCACAGTCTCCTTCTCATGAAAACTATTCCAAGAGCTTTGACTCTGGTGAATGCCTTAAAGAAGTAGGGGTTCCCTCTTCCCCATGATTCTAGACTAGGGCTACATTTTCAACTTGTGAGGAGCAGGTTGCCAGGTTTTCTCATCTCCCTGTGCTCGTGTTGTAGAAGCTTTATTCCAGGCAAGAAAGACCAGCTGAGAGGATCAAGTCTCTCCTGCTTCACAAGCCCCATTTATAAAACAGAAACTCCCCAGGTAGGGCAGACTGATCTAAAGGCAGTGACCCAATCGTTTCTGCCCAGCTTATTTATAGAGCAGAGATTTCACCCTGGGAAGGGCAAACCCAGGAGACTAATCACCACTGTTCCATGGTCCCAGGCATCACCCGGGACTTACTTGTCAAGTAGAGCTGTCACTCTATGAGAAACAGGACACTGTCTCTGCCTCCAACTCTTTTGCAGTGTCACAGAGGTTTTGCCCTAGGGAGAGGCAGGCCTTAAAGACAAAGAGCTTTATAGTTCTCCCTGGGGAAACTGACTTTGTGTGCAACAGATTGTGAAGAATTCTATGGCTAAGGGCATTGTTGAAAAGAACAGAGATCTTGGTGAAAGTAATTAAAAGGACTCTCAAAAGTCCCTGATACAAGCGCATGTATGCATGCTCAGGGGCTAAGTCCTGACCAGCTCTTCGAACCCCATGGACTGTAGCCCACCAAGCTTCTCTGTCCATAGCATTTTCCAGGGAAGAATATTGCAGTGGGGTTGCTATTTCCTAGTCCAGGGGATCTTCTCGACCCAGGGATTGAACCTGCATGTCCTGCATCTCTTGCATTGGCAGGCAGATTCTTTACCACTGAGCCACCTGGGAAGCCCTTCATATAAGTAGAAATAAGTGATCAGAAGTTTAATACAGCCAAGAACAGAGACACCCAAGATCACAGTCAACCCTGCTGGTAACAAGTGCTATGTGCTAGCTCTGTGCATCACTCATTCAGGAGCAGTCAGAACACAGAGTGGGGCAAATTTGAAAATGTTACCCAAGCAGCATACATATCAACAAAGGATAGAAGTCTCACTGGTCCTTGGACCTTTCATACAACGTCTGACCAACCACTAATTGTGTATTAAGCTACTCTCACTGACTGACTAAGCTAGGCTTCCCTGATAGATTGGGTGGTAAAAAAATCCGCTTGCAATGCAGGAGACCCCCATTTGATTCTTGGGTTGGGAAGATCCGCTGGAGAAGGAATAGGCTACCCATATCAGTATTGTTGGGCTTCCTTGTGGCTCAGCTGGTAAAGAATCTGCCTGCAATGTGGGAGATCTGGGTTCGATCCCTGGTTTGGGAAGATCCACTGGAGAAGGGAAAGGCTACCTACTCCAGTATTCTGGCCTAGATAATTTCATGGACTGTATAGTCCATGGGGTTGCAAAGAGTCGGACACAACTGAACGACTTTCACTTTCACTAAGGCAACATCCTAGGATGCCAGTATTAAAAATAAAATCACAGACACCTTAGTAATGTGGAAGACTGTGCATTATTGAGACTGTCTTTTCAGAAGTTATCGGAGAGGCAAAATAGAAGTTACTAAATTCCAGTAGAGCATGGGGCAAAAAACATAAATTCCTTGAATTGTTATAACAGTCTCCAAGCCACATGTACGTGCAGGAGTGAAGTGCAATAATCTAACTGGCCAAAGACAGTTTAAGTACAACCTTTGAACAAAGAGAGGCTTATGTTATCCCTGAGGCAATCCCTAGGTGGACTGGCTCAGTTCAGATCAGTCCCTCAGTTGGGTCTGACTCTTTGTGATCTCATGGACTGCAGCACAGCAGGCTTCCCTGTTCATCACCAACTCCCCAAACTTACTCAAACTCATGTCCATCGAGTCAGTGATGTCATCCAACCATCTCATCCTCTGTCAACCCCTTCTCCTCTTGCCTTCAATCGTTCCCAGCATCAGGGTCTTTTCAAATGAGTCAGCTCTTCGCATCAGGTGGCCAAAGTATTGGAGTTTCAGCTTCAGCATCAGTCCTTCCAATGAATATTCAGGACTGATTTCCTTTAGAATTGACTGGTTGGATCTCTTGCAGTTCAAAAGACTCTCACAAGTCTTCTCCAACACCACAGTTCAAAAGCATCAATTCTTCCGCACTCAGCTTTCTTTATATTCCAACTCTCACATCCATACATGACTACTGGAAAAACCATAGCCTTGACTAAACAGACCTTTGTTGGCAAAGTAATGTCTCTGCTTTTTAATATGCTGTCTAGGTTGGCCATAGCTTTTCTTCCAAGGAGCAAGTGTCTTTTAATTTCATGGCTGCAGTCACCATCTGCAGTGATTTTGGAGCCCAAAAAAATAAAGTCTCTCACTATTTCTCCATCTATTTCCCATGAAATGATGGGACCGGATGCCGTGATCTTAGTTTTCTGAATGTTGAGTTTTAAGCCAACTTTTTCACTCTCCTCTTTCACTTTCATCAAGAGGCTCTTTAGTTCCTCTTCATTTTCTGCCATAAGGGTGGTGTCATCTGCATAACTGAGGTTATTGATATTTCTCCCAGCAATCTTGATTCCAGCTTGTGCGTCATCCAGCCTGGCATTTTGCATGATGTACTCTGCATATAAGTTAAATAAGCAGGGTGACAATATACAGCCTTGATGTACTCCTTTCTGGATTTGGAACCAGTCTCTTGTCCCATGTACAGTTCTAACTGTTGCTTCTTGACCTGTATACAGATTTCAGGGGCAGGTCAGGTGGTCTGGTATTCCCATCTGTTTAAGAATTTTCCATAGTTTGTTGTGATCCACACAGTCAAAGGCTTTGGCATAGTCAATAAAGCAGGAGTAGATGTGGACTGCCTACAAGATAAAAGTAAGAAAGAGAATCTGATAGGGACATCAGAGACTGTGCATTGAGGGGAAGTAGACATCAGAGAGTCAAATCAGTCAATTCACTAAACAAATAAATGGCTAAATAAACAAGTGGCAACATTAACCCGTGGGGGAGGGTATTAGTTTCCAGAACTCTGTGCTTTGCTTAGTCATTCAGTCGTGTCTGACTCTTTGTGACCCCATGAACATGTAGCCCCCAGGCTCCTCTGTCCATGGGGATTCCCCAGGCAAGAATACTGGAGTAGGTTACCATGCCCTCCTCCAGGGCATCTTCCCAACCCAGCGATCAAACCCAGGTTTCCCACATTGCAGGCAGATTCTTTACTGTCTAAGCCACCAGGGAAGCCCAAGAATACTGGGATGGGTAGCCTATCCCTTTTCCAGGAGATCTTCCTGACCCAGGAATCGAACCAGGATCTCCTGCACTTTGTAGGCGGATTCTTTACCAGATGAGCTACCAGGGAAGCCCCTAGAACCCTCTACAAGATATTTAAAGTTGCTAATTTTCAGCCAAAATTTATGAGACAGGCAAAGAAATAGGAAAAGGTGACCCATATTCTTTGGTTTTCCTGGTGGCTCAGTTGATAAGGAGTCTGCCTGCAATGAGGGAGACCCAGGTTCGATCCCTGGGTAGGGAAAATCCCCTGGAGAAGGAAATGGCAACCCACTCCAGTAATCTTGCCTGGAGAATTCCATGGACAGAGGAGCCTGGTGGGGTACAGTCCATAGGATCACAAAGAGTCAGACACGACTGAGTGACTAGCACTTTCACTTCACTTTTATGCAATTCTAAGTGGTTTTGAAGGGATTCAGATGTGAAATTTAGCAGGCAAAGATTTCAAAGCAGACATTGTTAAGTGCATGCAAAGAACAGAAGGATACTATGTATAAAAAATTAAAGGAAGGTGTGAGGACCTTGCTTCATCAAATAGAAAATATGAATAAAGAGATATAAAGTATTTCTAAAAGACCAAATGGAAATTCTGTAATTAAAAAATCAAGTGACAAAAATAAAAATCCACAGAAGGAGCTCAACAATAGATTTGAACTGACATAAGAAAGAATTGACACATTTGAAAATAAGTCAGTAGAGATTATGGAATATGAATGCAAAAAGAAAAAAATAATAAAGGAAAATGAACACATCCTTAGAAAAATGTTGACTACAATTAAGTGTACCAGCAGACACATAATGGGAGTATCAAAAAGAGGGAAAAAAGGACAGAAATAATAGACGAAATGATGAGATAAAGAAATAATGGCTGAGAAATTCTCTGATTTGATGGAAAATATTAGTCTACACATCTAAGAACTTCAAATAGAATTTTTTTCTCCTCCCTGATCCTCATCCAGCAATATTTAAAATTAAAATCAATATTTAAAGATTCATTTTTACTTCAGAATGGTGTTCCATTACTTATCTAATATCCTTTACTTCTCCTCACATGTGTGTGCTCAATCGGTAGTCGTGTCTGATTCTGGATTTTAGCCTGCCAGGCTCCTCTGTCCGTGGGATTCTCCAGGCAGGAATAGTCGAGTGGGTTGCCATTTGCTGCTCCAGGGGATCTTCCCGACCCAGGGATGGAACCCATGTCCCTTGAGTCTCCTGTGTTGGCAGGTAGATTCTTTACCACTGAGCCACTTGGGAAGTCACTTCTTCTCATAAGTATTTGCTAAAGTCACAAGTGGATGAGGAACTTGGCTTAGAAATACAAGTTCTCCAGTTTCCTGAAATTCCTAGCATATTTTTGTCATAGAGGTGGAATAGTTCTTGCTGTAGTGCTGCATGCCAATGAAAAAGTCAGAAAATGTCTTATGTTTCATTTCCATCTGAGTCCCACAGATCTATACAGATCTCAAAATCTGATAGGCAACTTGCCATAGCAGGCATTCGGCGATACCTCTTGCTTTTTCTTTTTTATTGATTATCAAGGGTTGATAAGATCCTGTGAACACCCATGTCAGTCAGCCTTTCCAGAGACTGCCTTATTCTGGGGAATTAATTTAAGAACCTACACTGAAAAATGTAGTAACAGGGGAAAAATATAATAACCTACACTGAAAAATGGTGTGCTGCAGTCCATGGGGTCGTAAAGAGTCGGATATGAGCAGCTGAACTGACCTGAACACTGAAAAGCAAATTTTCTTCTATTAGGGATATTTACCTCAGAAATGGAGATTTAGGGACTTTCTTGGGGTCCAGTGGTTGAGACTCTCCCCAAATTGGGAATTAAGATCCTCTGTTTTCCAAATTATCTCCTTTTCATCTGATCCAATATTTGTATTTGGTTGGTATATTAAGTGAGCCTGCTATTTGCTCTAATCTTTACTTTGCATTAATATGATGAATCTATTAATAGTCTCTGGTCAGGGATAATGTTTTATTTAGACTTTCCCTCAACTAATGAGTCCAGGAGAGATTGTAGTGAATACAATCTGGAGTTTTTGTCACAGCATTATTTCATGCCCTTTCTTTTATTTTTGTTTTTGTTTGAAGGAGAGATGAGTAAAACAACACTAAAATGTTCCTCTGGGAAGTCATTTTTTTCTAATTCTCTTGATAAGTGATGGTGGTGAGATTGGCTCCACTCTTCACTCCTTTTTATATGGAAATGACAACCCACATCAGTATTCTTGCCTGGGAAATCCATGGATAGAGTTGCCTGATGGGCTACAGTTCATGGGGTCACAAAAGAGTCAGAAAGGACTTAGAGACTAACACAACAACAAAGAACTTGGTTAAGCCACTGGTTTATCTCAACCTTCAGTCACAGTGATTGGACTATTATCCATCCAACAGTTTACGACATGCCAGAGAACATTTGCTGAGACTAGTGGGAAGAAAATGGCTTTTTCATCTCCCTGTAGATCATGGTATGAAGAGTTGAAGCCAGGACTTGCTGAAGCTATGCTCCCTACCCTAATGGGAGAAAGTAAAACCGCTAAAGGGACCAATTTTGAAGCCTTGAGATAATGTTATTGTAGAGTGCTGAACAGAGGTGGAGAAGAAAGGGGCTTTGGTCATACCATTTAAGTCATGGGACCGTATTTCATCTGGAATTAAATATATGGATATATATCTAGACTTTTAAATTGTTAATGAATAGATTTCATTCATATTTAAGTTAGTTTAATTTAGATTCTCTGTCACTTGTTGATGATACAGCTGAAGAAATGTTACTCAATGGATGAAGTGAAAGCTCATTCATCAACAACATTTTTTATTTATTAATACGCATAATGTATTTGACCATCAGGTAAACTTATCACGTATATAGTTGTGTGTGTGTTGTGTGTGTTGTTTATGTGTGTTTGTTTTCAATCAGTGGTATGATTCTTGTGATTGTGAAGCCCAAACAGGTGAAGAGTCTCACTTGGGTGGGGTGTGACCCTTGTAACAAACAGATGCTTGGTTCCAATCTTTAAAGCATAGAAAAAATACCATTTTGGAATCCGGTGCTTTTTGATGCTGCGCTTAAGTGTTTTGCACTGTGAATTTCTTGGCTCCTATGCAAGTCTATTTTAGAGGCTCAAGTTATGGGGCTCACAAACTCCCTCAGTGTCCTTAAAAGGACAAGAAATATTCTCATCCTGCTTCTCTTTGTTCACATTGGGACCCTCCTGAATAGAGGGTCAACAATGGCAGCTGCGTACAATTTCTTCAAATTACTATGATTTCCTCTGGCTTTTGCACTTCAAATGAGCGAGGAGGAATTCTTTAATTTTTCTTTTTTTTTAGATAAATGCTATACTTAGTTTCATAATAGACACTGAGTTATAATCTATCTTTTCACCAATAAATTTTACCATTACCTATGTTGGAATTCCTGTGACCAGGAATTACCAGGCAAGTTCCACCTTTATCTGCACTTTGGAAAACTGGCTCCTTGTTTTGTTCCTTCCCTGTGAGATACTATTAAAAAAAAAAAAAAAAAAGTCAATTTTAGGAACTCTTTCAGCTAAGCATTTTTTTTGTTCCTATTTTTAAAGACCATGAGTTTGCCTCCAATTTTTCAAAGAATAAGCATTTTTATCATTTCAAATCTGATAGCCTGGACCTGAAGTCTTGGGCTGTACATAGACAGTTTAAAGGGAAAAAAGTCTTGGAAATCATTCATTTGATTTTATCAAAGTGAAAGTCTGGCCTAGAAGTTCAAGACTTCCAACTATGTATGATTAATGGGTGGAATTACCTGGATTGGCTCTCTCTTTATCGAATTCCACTTTTCTTCTCTCTCCTCACTCATTAGTACCTAAATTATGGATTTGACTCTGATACTCCACTGCAGATGTTCCCTCAAATGTTCCCAATCTTAAACATGGAATCCAATCTCTAATCTTATTTTTCATGGCACCTCTATTGCACTTTACAATAACTATTGCCTTTTTCAGTAAGTTCTTTTGCGTTAACCTCTAGACTGTAGAATCTTAGGATTTGCTTTTCCTTCTCACGTCCTAAATGCAGGCATTTCAAACAGTTCCCTCTTTAATCTTTATCTCTGTTCCCTTTTCTTTTGTTCATCCACTTCCAAGACCTCAAAAGTCAACTCTGTGTAACTTCAAAAACCTGTGTTCATTGGATCAAATTACTGTGCAGAGTGCCTAAATTTCAAATGTTCGCTATCTGCTTAACATCTCCATTTGAGGCTTCTGCAGGCTGATGCTCAGTCATGTCCAACTGTTTGCAACCCCATGGACTGTAGCCCTTCAGGCTCTTCTGTCCATGGGGTTTTTCAGGCAAGAATACTGGAGAAGGTTGCCATTTCCTCCTCCAAGGGATCTTCCTGACCCAGAGACTGAACCTGCATCTCCTGTGTCTCCTGCATTGCAGGCAGATTCTTTATTGCTTAGCCATCAGGGAAACACCTGAAGCCTCTACATTATTTCAAATTCAACTGATTCCATTATATTTCCCCCTAAATAAGAACTTTCTCCTCAGACTGAACAACGAAGAGTTAGTGTTTACTTAGACTTCCCATTTTTCTTTTTTTGAATTCAACATCTATTCAATCAGCAAATTCTCCATATTACATCTTCTGCCTTTTCTATTTCCCTCTTACAATTCTGGAACAGATCTTAATTACCTCTTGACTGATCCCTTGAAACAATTTGCTCCAAAGGCCCCTCATATCCAGTCTGTCTCTCTTTTTTTCGCGTACACCAACAAGTGAATCTCTTTAAAGTGTAGCTCCATTCTCTTTGGATCTTCTTTCAAACTCTATCATTGTAAATGAACATAATCACAATTTCCTAACAAGGCCTTTAACCACGTCTGCCATCTTTTCAGCTGTACTTCTTGCCATTGCTCCACATCCAAGAGTAATGCTGCTTTACCACTCATGGCCTCTCCAGTCCCATGAAAATCTTTATACCTGAAATGATGTCCCTGTCTCTGTCCGTGAGAACTCAACTATAATGCTACGGAAGCATCCAAGCCTTCAGAGTCCCTTCTTTTTTTTTTTTTTTTTAATTTAATTTAATTTTATTTTTTAACTTTACACTATTGTATTGGTTTTGCCATATATCAAAATGAATCCGCCACAGGTATACCTGTGTTCCCCATCCTGAACCCTCCTCCCTCCTCCCTCCCCATACCCTCCCTCTGGGTCGTCCCAGTGCAGCAGCCCCAAGCATCCAGTATGGTGCATCGAACCTGGACTGGTGACTCGTTTCATATATGATATTATACATGTTTCAATGCCATTCTCCCAAATCATCCCACCCTCTCCCTCTCCCACAGAGTCCAAAAGACTGATGTATAGAACAGAGTCCCTTCTTTCCCTTCTTGCCTCTTTTCTCTGACCTCTCACTGGTAGTGTCCTTTCTCTTTCGGACTCCTCTAAGTTACAAAGTTGTGTTATGTTTATTATTTTTAAGCCTACTACTTTTAATTTGGTGATTTTTAAAACGTATTATTTAAATTTTGGATCGTATTACTTGTGGTGTCTTCTTGCCAAGAAAGCCAAAAGTTCCTCCAAGAAATGATAATTCACATTTTTCATTTTTTCTGTTCTCTATAGAGCCTAGTGAGGGAGTTAAATAAGTACTCAAGTAACATTTTGAATTTATTACCAATTCTGGGCAAACTTAATGAGGTTATGAAACAGCTCTCAACACTTTAAACTTTCAATATTTTTCACAAGCAATTAACTTCTTTAGGTGGGAGAAATAATTTTCTTCTTACTGAACTATATATAATAAAACTCTACATAAAATCAGACTGGACTAGTGAAAAAATTATAAGATGGCTCCAAGGAAACCACATGACTGAAACCTCGGATATTTACTTACTATCCTTTGCCCTTGTGTGATAGCTAGAGCTGAATTCAAGTCAGCCTGCTACTGAGCAGTTTGGGTGGCATTGAATGGCCAAATTACATCATCTTTTTAAACTTGTATTCTAGTTTGTAAAGGGCGACTAGTACTCTATACCGACATTGTTAAGCATAAACAGGACAGTACATGTAAAGAAGCAATACAGAGACCATGTTCAATACACAATAGCTACTACTGACATTATCATCCATAATGGACTGCTTTTCCTTAGCTAAGATTTACACACCCATCTATTAGGCAAGATCTCTGAAACATTAGATGGCTCCCTGGCCATGGTTGCTTTTCCCAGTTTTATCACTCATTGCATTTCCCACTTTTTTCCAAATTTCTGATATTCTACCTGGCTTAGAAGATCATATTTGCCATTATGTCTCCTTAGTAAATTGTTGCAAAAGCATAGAAAAGTTGGCAGTTATTTTTTACTTACTGTTTGCTTCAACTGTTCCATTTGTGTAGCACAGTTCCACCCAGGTAGGAGTTTTATTTTTTATTAACTTCTCAGAACATAAAGTTTTGGCCTATTCCTCTATCTTATTACCATATAAATGATAGAACATGGTCTAAGTTAGAAACAAGTTGAGTGCACATTTTGAAGAGGGAATCTCCATGAACTTCCATATCCCATGGTCAGTGCAGCAGAGGTACCAACACACACGTCCCATTGCCATTATCAGGCATCCCTGATATCTATCTAGTATTGCACAGCTTACAAAACACCATCACAACATCATCAACTTTGAACCTTGCAAAATACAGTTTAGGAAGGCAGTGCAGGTATTATCATTTCAATATCATAAATGGGAAAACTGAGGCTTGCAAAAATGAAGTCAGGTGGTTTATAATGGAGAACATCATTCAGAACAGTCTCTTGACTTTTCATCAAAGACATTTTCACCTAATCTCCTTAGTTTTTAATGTCCATGAACCATATGGTAAAATTAATCATGTTTTCCAGATAGCAGAATTTTAAGACAAACTAGGTACCTATCCTTCCAAACATTTAGGAATCTTGTTCTTGCTAAAGGAATTCTTTCCATGTTATCATCCATATTTTATGGTTAAGTGTGAGTTCACTGCACTCCTATCTCAATATTAAACTCCTCTGACTTTCAGTAAGTTTGTGCCTTCTCTTTCCTTCTCTCACTTCTTTGGCATGTAAGCTAGTTACAACTAAGTGAATCAGGAAATAAGGGAATATATATATATATATATATCACATATATATTTTATGTGTATGTACTTTTCACAAAGCAAATGAAAAAATCATATATATTTTATGTGTATGTACTTTTCACAAAGCAAATGAAAAACAGGTGCTGATGAAAGGACCATTGTTGACCCTAATTCAAAAAACACTAGTAATATTTATGGAATACAGCGAGGACATAGATAAGAATTTCTTATAATAATTACGTAGGTAGGAAGACATTCAGAGAAGGCAATGGCACCCCACTCCAGTACTCTTGCCTGGAAAATCCCATGGAGGGAGGAGCCTGGAAGGCTGCGGTCCATGGGGTCGATGAGAGTCAGACACGACTGAGCGACTTCACTTTCACTTTTCACTTTCATGCATTGGAGAAGGAAATGGCAACCCACTCCAGTGTTCTTGCCTGGAGAATCCCAGGGACGGGGGAGCCTGGTGGGCTGCCGTCTATGGGGTCGCACAGAGTCGGACACGACTGAAGCAACTTAGCAGCAGCAGCAGGAAGACATTTAAGTATGGCTATCACTGCTCAATATTATAAAAGTCCATTAAAGACAGAGTTATTTGTCCAGAAAGACAGCATTATCTAGTTAACAGAAATAGGTGATAGCATTTCTGTTTTAGATATCATGAAACAGAAACTGTTTATCACTCAGTCATGTGATAAACTCTTTGCAACCTCATGAACTGTAACCTGGCAGGCTCCTCTGTCCATGGAATTCTCCAGGTAAGAATACTGGAGTGGGCTGCCATTTCCTTCTCCAGGGGATCTTCACAACCCAGGGATTGAACTTGAGTCTCCTGAATTGTATGCAGATTCTTTACCTTCTGAGCCATACCCATTTGTAAAGATGATTCTGGTGTGGTTTTTTATTTTTTTTCTTCCTAACAACAGTTTTGTTTTGTTTTTTCTTGTAACTTTTTTTTAACAATTGATTTTTAGGGTTCAGAATAACATGTTATTTAATCTTGAACATCAAAAATCCTTATCAATAGTTTCATTCTAACTCAACCATCATCTTGTATTGCTTCTGTTTTCTATTAGGAAAAATGGTAACAATAAAACCTTATACAATTTTTGTGAAGCATAGTCACATATACCTAGTACATGATAAATATTTCAATGCATGCTAGTAATATTAGGAATAGTATTTGCCCTCCTCCACTTCAATATTAAGCATGTAGTATATTTAATTACAAAAATGGCCATGATTCTCCAACTCTTCCTATGTTCATGCCCTCTGCAATGTGCCTTAATAGCCTCTCCTCAGCTGGCCTGTACTTGCTTTTATAAATAGATTTCAGCAGAGACGTCACTTGCTTTACATAGTTTCACATAATCTCTTGGTACTTCTTCCTCCATCATAAAATCAAGCCCAGACTAAACTAATGAAGAATGTACAAAAAAATTTTTTAAATCATGTGACCTAATGATAACTGAGAGAACTTTCACTTGGTGTGCCCAAAGTGGCTTGCTGCTGCTGCTGCTAAGTTGCTTCAGTCGTGTCCAACTCTGTGTGACCCCATGGACGGCACCCCACCAGGCTTCCCCATCCCTGGGATTCTCCAGACAAGAACACTGCAGTGGGTTGCCATTTCCTTCTCCAATGCATGAAAGTGAAAAGTGAAAGTGAAGTCGCCCAGTCGTGTCCGACTCCCATTGACCCCATGGACTGCAGCCCACCAGGCTCCTCCGTCCATGGGATTTTCCAGGCAAGAGTACTGGAGTGGGGTGCCATTGCCTTCTCCGCAAAGTGGCTTAGGCAGCTGCTTTCCTGACATTCAATGATGTGACTATGTGAATGAGCCAAGCTGGCACGCTCTTATGTTGACTATACAGAGCATACCAATGTAAAGTGACTAATGTAAAGTTGATACGGTTTTATTCTTTTTTTTTTAAGAAATTGAGGCAACAAGCAATATAAACAATCAGATCAGATCAGATCAGATCAGTCGCTCAGTCGTGTCCAACTCTTTGCGACCCCATGAATCGCAGCTCCCCAGGCCTCCCTGTCCATCACCAACTCCTGGAGTTCACTGAGACTCATGTCCATCGAGTCATAAAAAGCACTTAATATTGTTATCAATATAATAATTAATTGATATAATTCATTGCAACATATAAGTAAGTAATTTAAAATTAAGAAGCACTAAATACTTCCCAGGTGGTGCTAGTGGTAAAGGACCTGCCTGCCAGTGAAGGAGACATGAGAGATGGGGGTTCCATCCCCAGTCAGGAAGATTCCCTGGAAGAGGGCGTGGCAACCCGCTCCAGTATTCTCGCCTGGAGAGTCCCATGGACAGAGGAGCCTGGTAGGCTACAGTCCATAGAGTCACAAAGAGTCAGACACAACTGAAGCAACTTAACATACACATGCACAAATACTCTTGGAAGCTAAATGTTGCCTTATTAAAGTTTTCCCTGTGTGAATAAATTCTGAACATATTTACATTAATTACCTTTTATGTAGAAAAGTGAAAGTGAAGTCGCTCAGTCGTGTCTGACTCTTGTGACCCCATGGACTGTAGCCTACCAGGCTTCTCCGTCCATGGGATTCTCCAGGCAAGAATACTGGAGTGGGTTACCATTTCGTTCTACAGAGGATCTTCCCAACCCAGGGATCGAACATGGGTCTCCCACTTCGGAGGCAGACACTTTAACCTCTGAGCCACCAGGGAAGCCTTGATTTAGTCTGACAAGAAATTCCTAACTTTTTTCTCAGATCTAAATGAGAATTTTAATTCACAGCATCACGTCAGCCAGGTATATCTGCTCAGTGCTCTTTCTGTAACAATGAATTTTTAAAAATAGATGCATTTACTGACTATGCCAAAGCCTTTGACTGTGTGGATCACAATAAACTGCGGAAAATTCTGAAAGAGATGGGAATACCAGACCACCTCACCTGCCACTTGAGAAACCTATATGCAGGTCAGGAAGCAACAGTTAGAACTGGACATGGAACGACAGACTGGTTCCAAATAGGAAAAGGAGTATGTCAAGGCTGTATATTGTCACCCTGCTTATTTAACTTATATGCAGAATACGTCATGAGAAGTGCTGGGTTTGAAGAAGCACAAGCTGGAATCAAGATTGCTGGGAGAAATATCAATAACCTCAGATATGCAGATGACACCACCATTATGGCAGAAAATGAAGACGAACTAAAGAGCCTCTTGATGCAAGTGAAAGAGGAGAGTGAAAAAGTTGGCTTTAAGCTCAACATTCAGAAAACGAAGATCATGGCATCAGGTCCCATCACTTCATGGGAAATAGATGGGGAAACAGAGGAAACAGTGTCAGACTTTATTTTTTGGGGCTCCAAAATCATGGCAGATGGTGATTGCAGCCATGAAATTAAAAGATGCTACTCCTTGGAAGGAAAGTTATCACCAACCTAGATAGCACATTAAAAAGCAGAGATATTGTTTTGCCAACAAAGGTCTGTTTAGTCAAGGCTATGGTTTTTCCAGTAGTCATGTATGGATGTGAGAGTTGGACTATGAAGAAAGCTGAGTGCCATAGAACTGATGCTTTTGAACTGTGGTGTTGGAGAAGACTCTTGAGAGTCCCTTGGATTGCAAGGATATCCAATCAGTCCATTCTAAAGGAGATCAGTCCTGGGTGTTCTTTGGAAGGACTGATGCTAAAGCTGAAACTCCAGTACTTTGGCCACCTCATATGAAGAGTTGACTCATTGGAAAAGACTCTGATGCTGGGAGGGATTGGGGGCAGGAGGAGAAGGGGACGACAGAGGATGAGATGGCTGGATGG
>NW_011495034.1:9248504-9267056 GCF_000754665.1 Bison bison bison | reverse complement strand
ATTTGATACACACGAGTTTGGGTGAACTCCAGGAGTTGGTGATGGACAGGGAGGCCTGGCGTGCTGCGATTCATGGGGTCTCAAAGAGTCGGACACGACTGAGCGACTGAACTGAGGACTAGAATAAAATTTATTTTGATGTTTCTTTAAAAAATATTCTGGAATAAAAATGCAAGTAAGTTAAAAAAAATACAAGTAAGTTTAACTAGCACCTCTTGTAACACAAAAAGCACCTGGACATTAAAAAAAAAAAAATTATAGTCATTCCTTGTTGCTGCTGCTACTGCTAAGTCGCTTCAGTCATGTCTGACTCTGTGCGACCCCATAGACGGCAGCCCAGCAGGCTCCCTGTCCCTGGGATTCTCCAGGCAAGAACACTGGAGTGGGCTGCCATTTCCTTCTCCAATGCATGAAAGTGAAAAGCGAAAGTGCAGTCGTTCAGTTGCGTCCGACTCTTCACGACCCTGTGGATTGCAGCCTACCAGGCTCCTCCGTCCATGGGATTTTCTGCGTAAGAGTACTGGAGTGGGGTGCCATCGCCTCCTCCGATAGTCATCCCTTTAGGATAAGACAAAGTAAATGAACACTATTAGGATAGAAGGATGGAAGTTGAGTGGCAAACCAATTTAACTCTGATAAGCACCTGGAAAACCTAAGCATTTTGTTTATTAAACCTTCAGTCAGAAGAAATTATTTCTTTTCCTTTGCATGTTCAACATATATAGCATTTCCTATCCTAAACAAATACACTTCCTAATTTAGCATATATTTCCTCACACTAATTAAGTGGCTTTCAATATTATTCATTTCTTATTCAATGACACAACATTATCTACCTTGTTTTCCCACAAGAAATGTATGTGCCACGTCCGGATGCTGTCAGGGAATACTTCTTAGCTGAGGTTCCCATGGCCTGCATCACCTATTGTTTGAAACACAATAAACTGGCAGGGAGTGAATCTATAATAAAACCAGGAACAGTTGCTTGGCACCTCAAAACACGTGATGTGATACAGTTACCAAGTATTTTGTAGGGCAAACTGTCACTCTCATACAAATTTTATAACTGTTAGTGAGTAGCACATATATATTCTATTTTAAATTCAGCTTCTTTCAGTGATAAGAGTCAGACAGTTTACTTCTCACTGAGAACCAAACACTGTTTGGTTTAAGGATTAAGAAACCATCTTCTGCTCTTATATTCAACGAAAAAAATATGTTCAGATCCTAGTGACACCTCTTTTATGAATATGAGCAGATAGAATGAAGTTTCTTCAAAGGAGATCCATAGACAAGACCCAATTAAGCTTAGTAAGAAAACTATAGTATTACTATCAGACTCTAATATTGACTTATGGTAAAGAAAACATCTTTTAAAAATATTTTCAAGGTTTTTGTAACCAGGCTTTTCATCTTGATAATCACTGGCCAACTTTAAAAAAAAAAGCTGTTAGGATTAATAAATTATATTTGTAGTATTTGTGGACATGTACAATAGACTGAGTAAAATAGTTTCAATTTCTATTGCCCCCAGATGCTATTTTGTATATTACTTCTCTCTTTTCATTCTGAACAATCAAGTCTTAATTTTTCAATGAACCACCAAAGCATTTTCATAGTCAATTCTATTTCAGAATATAATTAGTTTGTAGTTTTATCCACCTAAACTGTTTACAAAGCTAACCAATTAGCAAAAGTATCCCAGATTATATTTAATTGTATTTAAACAGAGTTGAATTTAATATTCAGACAGCTAAGTGACCAAAATTACTTAAACAAAAACTGTACAAAGTAAATATGTACAATTAGAGGGAATGGGTCTCATTAAATTAAGAAGAAGTAACAGGAGCAACATAAACTCAATGATAAGAGCAGCATCACAATTGAATCAAAATAAGAAGGAGTAATGGAAACTATCCTTGGGGTTTTGAGTCTGCCATTATTTCCTTTTATTACTAAATAGTCAATGACTTTCATTTTCAAAGGACTGGCTTTAGTCCACAAAAATATTAAGTTTCAGTTTATAAATACAAGTACTTCATAGAAAACATGAGACTTAACTTGAGAAGACTTTGAGTACTCTTAAAGACTTATTTCAGAACTGTAGTTTGTCTCCTGGTCTATTTCCTATCCACATCATGGACATTATGAGTCATTATATCTCCAAACTATGTTCTTTACCCTCCAATGAATAAGCTTTCCAGCATAAATCTGATTAACCTTCTCACTTCATGCCTTTCTTCCTTCCCACTTTTTTTCCTGACTTGAATTGCTTATTTAAGTTTGTGGGTCGTCCTGAATATGACTATAGACCATATGGGAAACAGTTTTCCCTTTTGTGTAACGCAGCTAGCAAATAGTAATCAGTTACTGGATAACACAATACATATATATCATAGTGCTTAATAATCAGAGACTTACAAATATTAAGTGATGATTAAGACAAATGGATTCTGGAATCAGAACGCTTGGGTTCAAGTCTTACCTATAAAACTTACCAGTTGCGTGGTTTTAGGAAAGTTGAATGATTTTTCTGAGCTTTTATTTTCTTATCTGGAAAAAAGAAACAATACTAACATTTAGCCTAAAAGAAACAAAGTAGCAGAGAGAAAAGCTCAGACAGAAAAATATATTATTGTGATAGGGAGCTATTAATTACATTTGAAAACAAATTAGTATAGTTAATTACATTTAAAAAATGTATTAAGCTTATAATGTATGTGGATTACAAGTCTGGGAATGAAGAAAACTAATGCTTAATCCAAATATTTGTTATGTTTGTGAGCATGAGTATCTGTTTCCGTTTTCAAGAATATCTTTATAGCAAGAGATAAAAAAAAATTAAGATACAAATGTTTTGTATTAAAACTCAAGGACAATGCAAATATATAAATGAAATTTTACCAGTTTGTTTTCTGTATCCTTCTTATCTCTAGCATTCCTGAAATAAATTATCTCAGTCACATAAAAAATAGTGAATCTTTACTTTCCTAAGCAATTATTTTCCCTAAGAAAAATTACACAGGTAATTTTTCAGTTTATAAAATGAAAATAAAGATAAGTGAAACTGAGGAAATTACCACCAAAATTCCTAGCACCCTGAGATTATTACTCCTAACAATTAAGTACACCTACTTCCATTGTATATGAATACACATTTTATAAAAATGGGATCAAAATAGACATTTTGTAGTTTTTACTAGTAATCTCTTTGCTTAGCTTCATTCTTGGCATATGGTAGAGGCTTAATAAATATTTTGTGTGCTCAGTCATTCAGTTGTGACCCCATGGACTGTAGCCTGCCAGGCTCCACTGTCCATGGGAGTTTTCAGGCAAGATTACTGGAGTAAGTTGCCATTTCCTCCTCCAGGGGATCCTTCCAACCCAGGGCTGGGTCCATGTCTCCTGTATAGGGAAGTGGATTCTTTACTATGTGAGCCATCTGGGAAACCCAATAAATATTTTAGTTAATTAATAAGTGAATAAGTGAGTTCTAATAATGAGCAGAAGATTCTTTTAGAAATATTTGGTCAAATTTCTAAAAAAATATTAAAATTCCTACTGGAATTATTTAGTATATTTAGATCAATTTGTTGAAGAAGTACATATTAACTACATTAAATTTTGCATTCCAGGAACAAAACATACCTCTTTACTTAGATATATCTTTTATATTTTACAATGAAGGTTTCCGTTTTTTTTTTTCAAATATATTTCAGGTATTTTTATATTTGATTTAATTTTTTTCTCAGTATAATTTTCTGGAAATTTATCCAGTTAACAATCCTAGTTCCTTTGCTTTCCAAATAAATTTTGGAATAATCTTGCCTATTCTAAACAGTATAGCTACAAAAATATCCTGCTGGGAATTTTATAAAAATTTTATTAAACTTAAATATCAATTTAAGAATAATTGGCATCTTTATTATGTTGAGTCTTCTAATCCAAGAACACAGTATCTTTCCCTATTTATTTAAAACTTCTTCCTTCTTAATCTTTGTGCCTTTTATTTCTTCTTTGTGCCCTGCACTGGCTACAGCTGTTAGTATCGTATGTTGATTCAGGGTGATGAGAACAGAAGCCTTGCTTTCCCCCAGTCTTTGGGTGAAAGCATTCACTCTCTCACCATTAAGTATAATATTGGCTCTAGGTTTTTGTAGAAGACCTTTGTCAAGCTGAAGAAGTCCTCCTCTATTCCTATTTCTCTGTGAGTTTGCCATGAATGTGTGTTGAATTTTGTCAACAAAATTAGCAATCAGTGTTAGACTTACTCCAGACTAAATGCAACCTGAAAGGAAGAAAAAAAAAACACTTTAAAATATTTGCTTTCAATTTAAAAAATACTCATTCATCCATTCATTTAATAAATAAGTACATACCAATCTGCTCAGTGTTGAATCAGTGGGGAACACAGAGGTTTATAGTAATCCTGGTTAATACAGAACTGTCTAGGCAGGCTTTGAAATGAGTTTCTTCTACCAAATGAAGAAATACAAACACCTCTGTGGAAAATCTGAGTCTTTTTTATTTGCAGATACTTTTTCTAGATAGTTTAGTAACATTAACATTATGTTTGTTCTAGGATAATTTAGTAAATTAAAGTAACATATCAAAAAGTTTTTCTTTAGGAAGCTTCAATATTCAGAAAAGTTGAAATAAATATACTTGTATCAGTTACTACTCTAGTATCAACCTATATTATGAACAAGGCTAATTTCTAGCCCCTTTACTACCAGATTATGGTCTAGGTCAGGGATCAATGGTCATATAAAGGAAAGCAAATGTGGACATTTAGAATGCAAACCTTAGCTTTTCCCATTCTGGGAAGCTAAGTGTGTGACATGATCAGACTTGAGACAAAATGTGGTGACTTGCTTCCAAAGAGCTCAACCCAAAGTAAGGATAAAGAGGAGTTATTTTCTTTGGTTTTCTTTCACAATTGCTTTGGGTTTTTTGCTTGGTTGGTTGAAAACCCTAAAGATCATTCCACCATTAAAACACATTTCTTGAAGAATCCTTTCCGTCTCTGGGTGCAAAAAACAGCTGTGCTTAAGTTAGTGCAATAAATCTAAGAAATAAGGGAACTATTGTCACCTCTTTGTCTGGCTGATAACAAAAGTCTGTGTGAAGCTCACATTCCTGAGGTGTAGTCATTCAGTTCTACAAAGTGAGTGCTTTTTACGAGCACCAGTTTCCTCTAAACCTCTTAAGGTTTCAACTAAATGAAGTTACTGTTGACTCATTGTAAGTAGTCAGAAATGTGGCTTTTTCCTATTCACTTCAAAAGGAGTAGTTTACATTTACACATGTTTTAAATTGCTTTTCCATCTAGTTCTTCTGATATTTATAGTAACCTTGTGAGATAGGTAAGGCAAGTGTTATCATTCTTACTTCATATATGAAAATATAAAATCTCAAAGAAATGATGTGATTTTGAATAGAACTGAGTCTTCTGGCTCTTTCACTATTGTTAGTTTATTGAATTCATTTACTTAAACACTTATTAGTCAACATGCACTCATTGAGTGCCTACTTTGGCCAAATATTCAGCTCCCTTTCAAGCATATTACTATTTGTAAAATATTAGAAAGATTTCTAGTGATAAAAACTTTTGGTAATAATTGTGAAAGGAACATTCCTATTTTAAATCTTTAATTTTAAAAGCTGGTCTATATTATAATTACATCTTGCTCAGACATCAGCTTTGATCGAGTATCTACCCCATGTTCAGGAGAATATAAATAGCAATATTTCTGATATTGAAAATAATGAAGTCAATATTTGACAGCAAACATTTCAAACTCTCCCCCTAATATTTTCCCTTTATCTGTTGAGTTGATCATATTCTATTAATGTGGTGAATTTTTATATTGCTTGAATTTTAAATGTTAAACAAATTTTGTATTACTGGGAGCAATTCAACATGACCATGTGTAGTATCCTTTCTGTACAGTGCTAAATTCAGTGTGCTAACATTTTGTGTCATTTTTGTGACTATATTAATGACAGATATTGACACTTAATTTTCTTTGTTTTTGGCATAATATCTTTTTTAGGTTTAGTATCAAGGTTATGCTGGCATCATGAAACAAGGTAAAGAATAATGTTTCCTCCTCTAATTTTTGTAACAGTTTGTATATATCTTTTTCTTATTCTTTTACTCTCAATATGTTGCAGGAAGGGGGACCCCTTCCAGGGCCCGAAACTGGGCTCTTGTCTAACATTTGGAAATGAATTGTCCAAGGAGACACATGTACTGACAAAGCAAGAGATTTTATTGGGAAAGGGCACCCGGGTGGAGAGCAGTAGGGTAAGGGAACCCAGGAGAACTGCTCTGTCACATGGCTTGCAGTCTCGGGTTTTATGGTGATAGGATTAGTTTCCAGGTTGTCCTTAGCCAATCATTCTGACTCAGAGCCCTTCCTGGTGGTGCACAGCTTGTTCAACTAAGATGGATGCCAGCGAGAAGGATTCTGGGAGGTGGTCGGACAGATGGGTGTCTCCTTTTGACCTTTCCCAAACTCTTCTGGTTGGCGGAAGCTTATTAGTTCCCTGTTCCTTACTAGGACCTCCTATCGTAAAACAACTCATGCAAATAGTTACTATGGTGCCCGGCCAGGGTGGGCGGTTTCAATCAGTGTGCTTCCCCTAACAAATATGTCTGTGTTATGTTGAAATGGGTTTCTTGCTTATACCTTAGAGATGTGTTTTACTTTCTTATTCTGGTTGATAATCTTTAATTAAATAGTTTATATCATTGATATTTAATGTTGTTATTGATTTGGTTGGATTAAGTCTACCATCTTGCTGTCTGTTTTCTAGTTGTCCCAAGTGTTTTTTTTGTTTGTTTTAAATTTATATTTCTCCTTTTCTGCCTTTTTGTTTTAGTTAATCACTTGCTATTATTTAGTAGTTGGTTTAGACATTTTAGTATGCATACTTATTTGTCTTGTCTGATGAAAGTTCATTCTGTATGTATTCAAATAAAATTCCAATCATTAGCCTCTTCTTTTATTCTATTGTCAAATATTTTACATCCATATGTGTAACAAAATTCTATAATACAGTGCTATCTTTTCTTAAAACTACACGTTTATTTTTTAAAGGAACTATGAGAATACAAAATAAATGATAATCATTTATATGTACCTGACTATCTGATGTCCCTTTATTACGGAGAAATGAATTTAAATATTTTATCACCAGTCTTTACATTATATTAAGACTGATGGCAAAAAGATGTTTCCAAGTGTCTCCACCCATTAGTTGCTTTCGTGTAGTTTAAAAAAGATAAACAACAACAACCAAAAAAGACCAATATTTCAGGAAGGAAAAGGCAAAAAGTAAATCAGAGACAAAGGCTAAAACAACCTTTTAAGACTAAGAAAAAAAGATTACTTAAAATATATAGGAGCTTAAAGATTACTTAAAATATATTAAAGGAGCTCTAAGAAGACATGTTATAATCATGATGTAAAATCCATAGAACAATTTATTCTTAAAATAATTAACTCACATTATTGAGAAATAGTGCATTTTCACTTAGTATTTAAGTTAATTTTAAGGCCTGAGCATAATAAATTTTTCATTTACTAGTAAAGTTACAACTTTGTGAAGTGCAGCTTAGAATAAGTTGAGTCAGGAAGTCACATGTTGCCACCCATCCTGGATTGGGATGTGTCATAGATAATTTTGTAGTCTAAATTTAAGTCAAGTTTTACTTTAAGAGTATTTTTCAAAGACCAAAGACAATCTGAGAATTTTTAACATGATCATTTTTTAAACACTTTTTTCCTGCTAGAGTAATTCTACGTTATTTATCTGCCAATTTTTCCATTCCTGATTTTTCTTCCTTCATGTGCTTTAAAAATGAATCAGATTGAAAATTTAATAATAGGATTATTAAGGATGGAATCACTCTATTTGATTCTAACTCTAGTTGGTTTTTCACAACAATCCTCTCAAATTCTACATACCTCCTCCACAGTATGCCACTATTCTGATCTTATAATCAATATTTAGTTGAGTTCAGTTGCTCGGTCGTGTCTGACTCTTTGCGACCCCATGAATCGCAGCACGCCAGGCCTCCCTGTCCATCACCAACTCCCGGAGTTCACTCAAACTCACATCCATCGAGTCAGTGATGCCATCCAGCCGTCTCATCCTCTGTGGTCCCCTTTTCCTCCTGCCCCCAATCCCTCCCAGCATCAGAGTCTTTTCCAATGAGTCAACTCTTTGCATGAGGTGGCCAAAGTACTGGAGCTTCAGCTTTAGCATCATTCCCTCCAAAGAACACCCAGGACTAATCTCCTTTAGAATGGACTGGTTGGATCTCCTTGCAGTCCAAGGGGCTCTCAGGAGTCTTCTCCAACACCACAGTTCAAAAATCATCAATTCTTCAGCGCTCAGCTTTCTTCACAGTCCAACTCTCACATCCATACATGACCACTGGAAAAACCACAGCCTTGACTAGACGGACCTTTGTTGGCAAAGTAATGTCTCTGCTTTTCAATATGCTATCTAGGTTGGTTCTACTCTAAAATATTTAATAATGTCAATCTCTTTATATAAATTCAAATTTATATAAAATCTGTTTATGTAAATCATTCCCTGAGAGCTAGTCTGATAATTCTTCAAAGTCTAAATCAGGACTGTTTTCCAAGAAACATTAGCAGCTCTTTCTAGCCCACAGAGGTCTTATCTTCCTCTCATCTCAGAGAATAATGTGTGTGTGTGTGTGTTGTGTTCCATGTCTTTGTGACCCCATAGACTGTAGCCTGTCAGGCTCCTCTGCCCATAGGACTTCCCAGGCAAGAATAGTCGAGTGGGTATTCATTCCTTCCTCCAGGGGATCGACTATGGGTCTCCTGCATTTCAGGTGAATTCTTTACCCTCTGAACCACCAGGCAATTGGCAAGTGCCTGTCATATATGTTAAGTGGGTGGGTAATAAATGTGTGTTGATGGATAAGCCACAATTCAATCTAACCTCATTCTATTATGAATTAGAGAAAAATCAGTAAAACAATTTTAAGTCAACCATTTCTACTTGTTCAGTTTTTCTAGGTGGGTTTTGGGATTGAAGGTACATAAACACATCCTCATGGCATAGAAGATAGGCAACCTGAGGCTGAGAGCAAAGTTGTAAAGCCTCATCAGAGCATTCTTCACTGTAAGAGAAAAAGCAGTGGGTGGATGCATTTTTAAATTAATAGATTAGCTGTTTGCTGTTAGGTCATGAGAGTATCAACAGTTCAGGATAAGGAAGCATTCATGATAGCCTCAAAGACTCTGACTTGGATGGGGGTATTCTGAAAGAACAAAAGCCCTATTTTGTCATCTTAATAGCAGGTAAATTTATTATTTATCCATTCAACAAATACTTTTTGAGCTTATAACCATGTTCTAATTCTTTGTACTGAATTCTCCTAGTTTATCCCCTCTTACTCCCAGAGATATATTTTTGGCTAACACTATTTGAAATTTATTTTGTTAAAAAGAAAAAATGAGGTTTTGTGGTCATTTATATTCTCTTGCTTTTTTAATAGATTCTCTTTCTCATAAACACTGATATCTTCAATGTTGAATTTCACATTCTAAGCATCACTCCATAATCATGCACCCCTATTATTTATTTTAGCTTGGTTCTTTTGGGAATTTTTTTAAACTCAAGTCTCTAAGGCTGCATCATTTTCTACTTCTTTATATGTGTGCTTTCTTCAACTAATAGACAAGCTCAGTTAGTTAAAAAAAAAAAAAAGCCAAACCCAAATAGTTGCTTTACTGATTTAGAAATTACTATAGCTAATTTAACCTCTTGTTTGGATGACTAAATTCACTTGATAGCCAAATCAACCATGCATATGTATATCCTAGAAATTGGAAATGATCTAGACAGTGGCAACTTTCTAGTCAAAACACTAGTTGAGAAAGCGGAAAGCATAAAAGGTGAAATAACTCCTTCAAGGTCTTCTAATCTGGGTCTCTTTTCATAGGCCGCCAATTGAAAGGTTAAACTAACAAGAATCATTTCTTTGATTCTCATTGAAATTACTTCTTTTACCTTTAATAAGCTTTCAAGAAAGGAATCTAAGAAAGGTCCAGATGAGAGAAATGATTAAATCCTTATAGGGTCTTTCTGCTTATTTATTTCTGGTTCTTTATTTCTTTGAAAGTCTAATCATGACATTTCCATTGCCTCTGACCCTTTCTTTTTTCTTGTAAATAATGATGATCCAAAATTACCTTCTGAACACCAAGTACCACTACCTTTCACTCACCCTCATCTAATTATTTATTTCTTTTCTTCTGTTGTCAAGTTAACAGTGTCTGTTGATATTTTTAGAAGACAAATCAGGTGTGAAGCAAGACAAATTTTAAAGTTTCTGGTACAGTAGATGATCAGTCCAAATATTTGTACAATACATGCTGTGCTTCATGGATGGATGCTGATAATTATATCGAGGCCAATAAGCAAGGTTTTCCTCCAAGGCACAGATTGGGATTCAAAAATATTTGATAGAAACACAATCAAATTGGAAAGGATGATGGAATTTATTGCAATTAAGCTGAGCATAGTAGTTGAAACAAAATTCAGATAACACTGTTATTGTCCTTTACTATCTGTGAGGAGATCGGGATTTATTTTACACAAATAATTCAAATGCATTTTATTATGAAAAAAGAAACACCTTCCTACAGCCAATAAATTTAAGAAATTACAATCCTTTCTTCAGGTTTAAACACTGTAATGTTAAAGGTGATATATATGATTTATGGCTGGATGTGAAGAGAAAAAGGAGAATAGCCGCTAGCCAACATCTGCCTTCCACAGAGTTTTTTTTTCCCCTTTGCAAGTGTTTGAGAAAATGTTTGGCAGGGACTTTTTCCTGAATCACTGTGATAAAAGCATTGCTGAGCAAATGTATTCCAAATGAATAACATTGGCTTGTTTGTGAGATGGTTACCTATTTCTTTTCCCGTAATTCAATATTTTGCCTTCAGTAATAAATAAGGCCTTATTTTGGGGGCACTATTTCATTCTTTCATTCTACGCTTCATGTAACCGTGTTCTGTCACCTTAGAGAGGCCATGAGTGCACAAAGGAAGCAGCTATTTAAAGGATTATGAATTTATCATCACAGGACTTGCATACTTTGTATGTCAGACAGATGCTACCTCTCATGATTAGAAACTGGGGTACTCTTTTAGTGAAAGAATCAAACTGGTAGGATTTGAATGGACTCTAAAGAAAATTTATTTCTAAAAGTTTCACAAATGAGACAGTAAGTTGTCAAAAGCCCTTGTTTTCCTAAAATTTCTACTGCTGGATTTTTTGAGGCTGCCTTGATTTCCATATTCTGAAGGGACTATATTATTCAAAATGCTTTTACTACCTTCCTAGTTAAATATGAGTAAATGGCATGTATTTTATATGTCAATTATGTACCAAACAGCATGACACACATTGTCTCTGTTACTATTCATTATAACCTCTGAACTATGTACTTTATTATCCTAATTTGGAGGACTTGAAAGTTAGGCTCGTATCAAATAACTTGGCCAAAATCACATAGCTGGTCAATCGTGGATTCAGAATTTGAACAATAGTTTGATTCCAGATGCTATGCTATATTTAAAGAGGGTCTATGTAGGTAGATATTAGATACATTAAATTGTAATACATGTGCATAATAAATATATGTGTATATTTCTTTGAAATGATAGACCTCACAACTTATTAATAGTTAAGGGTTGGATACTACTGTAGATTTATAGCCATAAAATATAACCAGCAACGTTAAAAGGTGTTTGGAATATTGCTCCACGTATCTGTTGAATGAATGAAAGAAATGCTAAGTAAGTAGTATAGATTAAAAACTGCTTTTCAAGTTTAGAGGAGGAAGAAAGTAAGGAAGGTTTTCCCTTAAAAATGAAGCTTCATTTAAAACATATCATAATGAGAAGAACATTAACATTGCTTAGTTTAATAAAATAACATGATAACTATATCATTGAAAGACTCACATCTATCTCAGTATATATTCTGACGGTGACAATAGTGTTTTAACAGCAAGTGTTACTGTTAACAGACAATGTACTCAAACATTTTAGTTATCTTAAAAATTTTGTCATATGAAAGTAAAGTCCAGGTTTCATAAGCTTGACTATCTATTAATAAAATATATCAAAATCTTTGGCACATAATTTGTGCATAACAACATCTATGGATTTGAAATTAAATTATATATTTTTTATGTCTGAATTCACACAAGTTTCTGAGATTATTTTCAAAACTGTCTCTGAGGGATGAAAATTCCTTATGTTGACCATCTTCTGTTGAAACAGAGCTTTTTGTATTTCATAAAGTTCCATTCAACTGCAGCCTCATTCCATGCTTCCTTTCAAAATCTTATAGACTTCTCAATCTTTACTTTTCCATGTATTTCTTTTTGTTTCTTTTCTTTCACTGTTTTGAAGCATTTTTTTTTTAATTCCATACAATATTTAAGGAGATTTTGAACTGGAGTAATAAAAAACTATCTGTATTCTATTCTATTCAATACTATATCTTATTCATTTTGATATGTATACCATTTTAGATCATTAACAATTCTCAAAAAGTGTAGGTATGGAATTTTCTTATATAGATTTATCCCCACTCAAACGAACAAATCAGATTTTGCTGTGTTGATAATTTTTTTGACAATTGGCATACTGCTTGTTATCATGAAGCAGTAATTCACTAAGGACTTATATAACCTTACTGATTCCTTGAGTTTATCTAATGTCTAACATCTTTCCAAGGAGTGGTTTATGTACCGAGCAAATGTAATTCTTCTAAAAGCATTTTAAAGACAGTTTGCCTCTTACTTGTGCACTTTTTGTTACTCCAGGAAATGCTAAACTTTCCTGTGTTATTGATACAATCATTTAATATAAATTCTTTTGCATCAAAAATTATCTTAAAACATTTATATATGTTAATTCTTGCATGTTTAATATCAAAATTACTGCTCAAAGGAGCAAAACAAGCAATAATTCCAGATGAGGGAAAAGAATGTGCCCCTTAAAAGGTCAAATAGATTTATGATTCATTCATACCATCATGAATGCATGCATTAGAGTTATATGAAATGACCTGTAAGAACCTCCATGAGGCTTAGTTGAGTGAGAAAAGTGCAGAAAAACATTGAAAGAGCAGAACTATAGGATGCACTCATTAGCAGCATTTCTTACCCACAACTGCTCTTACGAAACTGTTCATTATAGTGCTAGAATTTGTGCTTTTGGATGAAATCTAGGGCAAACTTGTAGTTTACTGCTGTTAGATAGTAAAACATCTTTCAACCATTTTGGCTTTAAAAAGACCCAGTTCAGTATTGAATACATCCAGTCAGTGTAATAATTAAAGATTTCAAAGTTAAAGCATCTCCTCTCTGTAGCTCAGGTTTGATGCTAAAAGGAAGGCTATTTGCCTGCCTGTGTTTCTATCCTTGCTCCCACAGTTGGTAAACCATGGCTTCTGACTCCTCCAGCATCAAAGGGGTGGTGGTAAAGGAAGAAAAAAAGAAACAAAAATTACATAAAGGATCAGGGAAGACTTTACGAGACTAAGTTCTCCTAGTTGGCACTCTCTGGGCTTGGCAAATGTTTAAAGCTGACTACTTCTAATGGAGAGTTTGTGGGTTCTTTGGAGAGGTTCCCATAGCTGGACCTGTCTTCCTGCAATTCACTTGGCTTAGCCTGATGCAGATCTTTGTCTGCTAGTTTCCAGCTTCTGCCTAGTTCCCTGGGCATCTGCTGGTGCACTTCAGTCTCCCTCTGTTGAAGTCTCTTCACCACCCCAGATAGTCCTTTTAAGCAGGATTTATAACAGCTCTTTACCAACTCTCTCTTGTGTGGCCCACATCTTGTTCACAGGAAAGACACACTTTTGGTTTTTTGTTGATTATTGTCATTGAGACATTAAGTCCAACTCTTCGTGACCCCATGGACCATAGCCCACTCCTCTGTCCATGGGATCTCTGAGGCAAGAATAGTGGAATGGGTTGCCATTTCCTCCTCCAGGGGATCTTCTCACACCAAGGACCAAATCTGTGTCTTCTGCATTGGCAGGTAGATTCTTTACCACTGAGCCACCTAGGAAGTCCTTTCTGATGATGGACCACAGTTAATTCCCAGTAATGGCTCTGCACACTTCACCCAGTTCCCTTCAATGCTCTCACCTGTTAGCTCTGTCAGCACTAGTATCAAGTTCTCCAAATGGTTTCTTTGCAGTTCCTGTCAGTAGGCTTGAGGTGAGGGTGAGCCCTGATGTCCAGTATTCCAGGGGAGCAGGAATTGTCACTCTGAGCAGGTTAATAGCTCTCTCAAGTGAATTCCTCTCTTCAGGCTCCAAGTCCTTCCTCCTCAACCACAATCTTTTATATTCTAAACAGACGTTTGGGAAATGGTCTGAAATGTAGTTTTCAGTCCTTTACTTTGCACATCCTGCCTAGATTGTCAAGTAGTCAGACTGCAGGAAAAACTGAGATGGTTACTTTTTTGTTTTGTTTTGTTTTGTTTTGCTGCACCAGATGGCATGCAAGATCTTAGTTCCCTGATCAGGGATTGAACCCATGTCCCCTGCAGTGGAAGCATGGAGTCCTAACCACTGGGCCACTGGAGAAGTCTCAGGAGATGGTTATGTTTGAATGTGCCTGCTATAATCCCATTTATATGTACATTAGTTACTTATTGCTGCATAACCATATTACCACAAATTTAGTTGCTTATAACATCATGGATTTATTATTTCATGGCTTCTGTGAGTCGGGAGTCTGTGAGTGGCTTATCTGAGTCTTCTCTTTAGGGTCTCATAAGGCTGCAGTCAAGGTATCTCTTGGAGTTGGGGTCTCATCTGAGGTTTAACTGGGAAAGGATCCACTATCAACCTCACATGGTTATTGGCAGCATTCAGTTCCTTATGGGTTGTTGAACGGAGGACCTATGTTTCTTATTGATTGTCCCCTGGGGGCTGCTCTCAATTTCTTGTCATGTGGACTTTTCCTAAATGGCCACTTGCTTCCTCAGAGTCAGCCAGGAAAAGTCATGGGAGAAGCCCATGTGCCATACCCCAAAGACCCAGCCCAGACTAAAAATGCCACAACCACCACCAAGAAGTCAGGTTTCTCTTAAAGATGCTCCCTTTTTATTGGATTTTGAAAGGCATTCAGTGATTTGCTCTTTCTCAGTAAAGTGGTCCTGGCATCTTAGAGAACCTGACTGTAAGCAAAATGAAGTTCATGTATGAATGGGACATCTATGTTCAGTTGTCATGTATTTCTCTCTCTCCTTCTCCTGTCTTTAATCCCTTTCCTCTGTTCTTTTTTCTTTTTCTGCCCCTCCTTTCTGCCCCCCGTCTCCTTTTCTCTTCTCTCTGACACATATACACACAATTAAGAAGTGAAAGACACAAATTAATATCACTCAAATTATGAACAAAACTCAGATGTGTTTCTAATTTAAGACCAAATTACAATTCCATTTTTAGTTTTTCCACACACAGCTGCATACCATGTTGTTCACAATTTGCTCTTTGCCAACGGTATAGTTAAACATTGATTTTGCTTAAAATCTGAAAACAATGTACATTTTTCCTTGAATATTGCCTTAGATCACAAACAGTCCTTTACTTATTCTTCATAAGAATTCTAAAGTGTTCTCTCAAAGATGTTATTACTTATACGTATAAATAGATCTGTAAAACTGAAATACATTCTTCCCCATCCCTTAGAGGTACCACGAGTCTTCAGGCCCCTGTGGACTTGCCTTTTGGTACGCCTATGCTACTTTTATGCTGAACAGATTCGCCCCGATGCTGACTGCTGCCCACCATTATGATCTAGCTGTTGATGGACCACATCAACATCTATAATTACTTAGAATTAGAAAACCTGAAGAAACTTTAAATCATATTCTCTAGTCAGTCACTTTCTCATATCGTTGAGACCCATGTGGGTTGAGGAACTTGCTTTTGTCTACAAAGGAAATCCCATAGACAGAGGACCCTGGTGGGCTACAGTCCATGGGGTTGCAAAGAGTCATACATGACTTAGCGAATAAACAGCAAACATTATATACAAACTGGAGTACCTGCAACAACAATAATCTTTTTAAAAAACCTGTAGCTTAATTGGAGGCTGATATGCTGAAGTAACAGAGAAGGCAATGGCACCCGACTTCAGTACTCTGGCCTGGAGAATCCCATGGATGGAGGAGCCTGGTAGGCTGCAGTCCATGGGGTCGCTAAGAGTCAGACACAACTGAGCGACTTCATTTTCACTTTTCACTTTTCACTTTCGTGCACTGGAGAAGGAAATGGCAACCCACTCCAGTGTTCTTGCCTGGAGAATCCCAGGCACGGGGGAGCCTGGTGGGCTGCCGTCTATGGGGTCGCACAGAGTCAGACATGACTGAAGCTACTTAGCAGCAGCAGCAGCAGGCTGAAGTAAATTTCTGTAAATCCATTGGAGAAAATTATTTCTTTTTATAGTTGCCTCTAGTCCTTTGTGTATCAGTTTTTATGTTCTTGTTTCCTGACTGACAAGAACAAGACTTTAAAATGTATGAGGTATTATTTTCTCCATCTTATGGGTAAGAAAAGTTTTAAGAATTTTCGAACTCTTTGTGAATATTTGTAAATTTGATGGAACATGTGAAAACAAACAAGTTACTAAACCTTCCTATAAGGTTTCTAAAACCTGTTCTGCTGCTCCTGCTGCTGCTAAGTCGCTTCAGTCATGTGCGACCCCATAGACTGCAGCCCACCAGGCTCCCCCGAAAGCCTGTTCAGATAGGATCAATAACAGTCACCTTACAGAGTTATCAAATGTAACAATGTCCACGGCATTTCCATTGTAGTGCAAGGCCTCTGCAAGCACTCAGTATCAATCGTGATCATGAAAACAAAAATTACTGTCAATTCCCTAAAGTTTTTAATTTCAAATATGACTGGGGAATGACGTTCTTCAGAAAATTTTTAGCATACTCTGATGACAATGTTCAGGTGTATAAGTGAGTTCCTGAAGACTTTACAAATAAACAAAGCCATCGGGTGGCCTTTATTCCAGGTCATTAGTCATCTTTTATGCAAAGTGCTTTCTCATAGACTTCCACCAGGCAAATTCTCTTGGACCAAGACTAAGGATTTCTGAGGTTTGATATGAAACAAAACATACCCTGTTGACAGTTTGGACTAGCTGGTATACTGGAGCCCACAGCTATGATCAGAACGTGTTTAGGAGCACAAATCACATAGTTCTACTTCAATATAGGTCAGGGAAAGCTATAGGAAGTGTTCTCTACACTTAAGAGCAATTTGCTGTTCTCTTAAGAGAAAGATGCTATAAACCAAATTAAACAAAAAATATGAAAGTGCTATCAGTCCTCTGAGGAGAAGAAATGATCTAAGTCCAAAGGAGGGTAATTTGGTCAGCAAGCTCAGCTACTGCATTCAGTCCATATAGAGTGATAGTGAAACGTGATTCCAACCACCAAGTATTTTTCGAATCATTTCTCAGGATGCTTCTAGTAGCTCCATCAATATACGCCTATGCTCATTACAATGGGATAAAATGGGTAGTGATGCAGGAAGCTTTTGAATGATTTTTACAGAAAGAACCATAACTTGATTCAAACAAAAGCAGAGCCACTTCAAATTTCCCATCCTTTTCCACACTCTTTACTGAAAAGAGAGATCAGAGACAGAAAGAAGTAAATGGGCTTTGAGGAGCAAAGTGAAGACAGAAAAACACTTTTATATAGAAATCAAATAGCACTAAAATTGCAAAATAATACCAGACTTGGCAAACTCTAAAACAAATGTGTTTTAAATTTGACCCTGGAAGATTTCTGTGGTATAATCCCCCAAAAAAGACTGAGTGAAGAGCCATCTCCATATAAATCCTTCTCAGTGGGAATTGTAGTTTATGCTTCCTTTATTTAGATCTAAGGGAAGAATTCAGCCCAATTGCCTTCAAAAGAGATTATTTAAGATAGAAGGCTAAGCAGGTGTACAAAGAATTTTGGATTAATAAAAATGTAATAATCTGTCTTTGAAGTCAGATAACAGACTCCATCTGGGATCCCTAATACTGCAAGTGTTTATCTTAAATATACAAATTAAGCAGTTTTTCTAGGGATGGAGTGAGCAAGAGTTAATGAGGGACAGCTCTGCCTGCCCTGGGCTAAGTTAAAATGGGTTTTGAGGAACACCAGAATGAGGGCCCAAGTGATCATTTTGAGTTGACTCTTGGCAGACCAGCAGTGCTATTTTTGAAAGCATATTTACTATAGAATAGAATATGCACACAGTTAAGAGCTCATGAGGCCTGAAGGTTCATTACTATTAATAATTGGTGGTCTCCTGCAGCAATATATGAACCGTGAACTTCCAGATGTTCAAGCTGGTTTTAGAAAAGGCAGAGGAACCAGAGATCAAATTGCCAACATCTGCTGGATCATGGAAAAAGCAAGAGAGTTCCAGAAAAACATCTATTTCTGCTTTATT
>NW_011495034.1:9231494-9248404 GCF_000754665.1 Bison bison bison | reverse complement strand
ATCAATAACCTCAGATATGCAGATGACACCACCCTTATGGCAGAAAGTGAAGAGGAACTCAAAAGCCTCTTGATGAAAGTGAAAGAGGAGAGTGAAAAAGTTGGCTTAAAGCTCAACATTCAGAAAACGAAGATCATGGCATCTGATCCCATCACTTTATGGCAAATAGATGGGGCAACAGTGTCAGACTTTATTTTGGGGGGCTCCGAAATCACTGCAGATGGCGACTGCAGCCATGAAATTAAAAGATGCTTACTCCTTGGAAGGAAAGTTATGACCAACCTAGATAGCATATTCAAAAGCAGAGACATTACTTTGCCAACAAGGGTCCATCTAGTCAAGGCTATGGTTTTTCCAGTGGTCATGTATGGATGTGAGAGTTGGACTGTGAAGGCTGAGCGCCAAAGAATTGATGCTTTTGAACTGTGGTGTTGGAGAAGACTCTTGAGAGTCCCTTGGACTGCAAGGAGATCCAACCAGTCCATTCTGAAGGAGATCAACCCTGGGATTTCTTTGGAAGGAATGATGCTAAAGCTGAAACTCCAGTACTTTGGCCACCTCATGCGAAGAGTTGACTCATTTTGGAAAAGACTCTGATGCTGGGAGGGATTGGGGGCGGGTGGAAAAGGGGACGACAGAGGATGAGATGTCTGGATGGCATCACCGACTCAATGGACGTGAGTTTGAGTGAACTCCGTGAGTTGGTGATGGACAGGGAGGCCTGGTGTGCTGCGATTCATGGGGTTGCAAAGAGTCTGACGCGACTGAGCAACTGAACTGAACTGAGATGATATAGGCAATTTGATTATTGATAAAAGCAAACAGCATTTTACTGAGTGGATTTATATAGGAACATTGAAGTGTCAAAGACTGATTCAGACAACTTCAGTACCTTATTGGATGCAAGCGGTTGAGCTAGTCTCACCTAATTATAGGTGATTGGCTTCCCCAGTGGCTCAGGTGGTAAAGAATCTGCCTGTAATGCAGGAGAGCCAGATTCGATCCCTGGGTAGGGAGGATCCTCTGAAGGAGGAAATGGCAGTCCACTCCAGTATTCTTGCCTGGAGAATTCCATGGACAAAGGAGCTGGGTATGTATAGTGCATGGGATTGCAGAGTCGGACACAACTGAGTAATTAACTTTCACTTTCACTCTCTAAAGTGCAATTATTCTAAAGTAACCTTAAGTTCAAGGTCATGTTGGTTCTGAGAACAAAAATATGATATAGATGAAGCTAAACATCTTCATAGAGCTTATGCACAAATGAAATTCTGAGATAATATACACATGTTGGAAAGAATTTTCGTGCTACTTTCCCCCCCAAAATGTCTTGTCATCTCAGAAGTTGCATACATGTCCACAGTAGTGTCTACTTTAGAAATTGTTTCCTAATATGGTGTTTTCTTTTTAAGTAATGAATAAATTTCCATGTTGGTACAGACAGGGAAATTGGAAACAAATTCATTGAAGAGACATTGTGTCTTATTCATCTTCATGCACTTTAGGTTAGAGTGGGTAAAATGTCCAGGCAAGGCTACAGAATTTTTAAACAAGGGACTTAGCCCTTTTATTGGCCCTGTCTGAAAGTGACCTTATATTCATCTTACAAGCAATAACAAAGCACGTTTGTTTTAACTCTGGTGGTGTGCTGATTTGGAGTGAATCTGGCACATAGAGTTTAATGACAGCCCAAACCCACCATGCCTTCCCTTGGTGCCTCTAAAGCACATACAAAATTCAACTTAGCTATTTAATAAAACTGTGTTAATTGGAATTGACATAAAATACACTGTATATTTGATGTATTTATGTAAAATGTATGCATTATATTACTTATAGCCATCCCTAGGTGTCTGCAGAGGATTGGTTCCTGGACATACTCCAACACCCCTGCTCATAGCAAAATCTATGGATGGATGTTCAAGTCCTTTACATAAAATGGAGCAGTATTTACATATGAACTATGCTCATTCTCCCATACACTTTAAATCATCTCTAAAAACTGACATTAATAATATGTAAATGATTTTCAGGTAGTTATAAATACCACATAGTTGTAAATGCTATGTAAATACTTGCTGGCACACAGCAAATTCAAGTTTTTCCTTCTGGAGCTTTCTGGAATTCTTTTTTAATGTTTTCTGTCAGCAGCTGGTTGAATACCTGGTTGTGTGCATGCAAAGGGCCGACTGTATGCACACACGTGCACACACACAGGTACATTAACATCCGTGTATATATTACAACCCAGCTGTTGCTGCTCACCTCAACCCTTGCATCACATGCTGCTAGCAGAGTCAGCATTTATCCTATGTCGCTTTGTGTTACTTCTTTTCTTATGTTTATTTTCTCCCTTCCCAAGTATAGTAGCTTTGAAAATAATCTTACACACAAATATGAGATTTTAGGCATCATATGTTGTTATTGCTGTTGTTCAGTCAGTAAGCTGTGTCCAGCTCTTTGGAACCCCGTGGACTGCAGCACACCAGGCTTCCTTGTCCTTCACTATCTCCTGGAGTTTGCTTAAATTCATATCCATATCTGTTGCTGCTCATCTCAACCATTGCATCACATACTGCTAGCTGAGTCAGCATTTATCCTACCTCACTTTGTGTTGCTATGTTGGGTCGGTGATGCCATCCAACCAGTTATCTATCTTCTACTGCCCCTTTCTCATTTTACCTTCAATCTTTCCCAGCATCAGGGACTTTTCCAGTGAGTCAGGTCTTTGCATCTGGTGGCCAAAGTGTATTTGTAGCCAAAAAATATGTATCAGTATGAATCAAAATAGATTAATTTTATTTCCTCTTTTGGCAATAGTGTGAAGGTATGGGATGGTGTCGTTTCATCTTTAAAAAGAAATAAGGATGTGTCATAAACATATCTCTCTTTTTTAAGGGATGATACACACTTTGAGCCACTAACTGTAATCACTATGCTGCATTACCCTGAGCTCTTAAAAAGGCTACAGCTTCAACCAGACTTCACTGGGGCTTCCCAGGTGATGCTAATGCTAAAGAACCCACCTGCCAGTACAGGAGACATAAGAGACATGGGTTCGATCCCTGGGTTGGGAAGATGCCCTAGAAGAGGGCATGGCAACCCACTCCAGTATTCCTGCCTAGAGAATCCTATGGACAGAGGAGTCTGGCGGGCTCAGCCCATAGGATCCCAAACAGTCAGACATGACTGAAGCAGCTTAGCACAGCAGACCACTGGATGCCTGCATGTGCTTGCGTGAGTAGTTTCTAATGACTGTGTGACCTGATTTTTCAATTAAGAAAAGAGTTGGTATTTACATTTAGAATTGGGAGGAGAGGAGAGAAAAGAGAGAAAGACAGTGTGATACAATTTCACTTCTCAGTGAAGTCAAACCCTCAACTCTACAACATATATTCGCAATATGTCTCTGATTATTGAATATTGATTACTGGCCATGGCTTTACAATGACCAGAAAAGTTTTCAATCAGCATAACAACTATTAGAAATTCATATAATTTCTCAAAACAAAATCATTTTAAAGGTATAATTTAACATATTTTTTCTAAGACATAAGAAAGTAACTGGTGGAGACAGCAGAAAGCTTATCACATAATCAAATATCAAAAGGTGTTGCATTGCCAAAAATGTCTGGGAATCCCTTTGCTGGGCCATCCCATTTCTTTCTTTATTTATTTTGCTCTAGCCTGAAATGGTGCACAACATATTCCACTTCCTTTTTCTCTTAAAACCTGGTTATAGCTCTGTTTAGTTTGAGGTCAGTCTAACCATACCCCTCCTTAGTTAGAGGCTGTGTAACCTCAGTGTAGGTGGCTGAAATCGTGCCCCTTCTGGTTGGCTGAAGGACATATTAATGAAAACAGATCATTTCGTAGTAGTCTGGTCTCAAAAAGGAAAAGCAAAGTGAATTTTATCAGTTTTCCAAACAACAGTTCTGTGAAAGAAGCACACCCATATAACTTATTGGTATTTATTCCATAAAGTCAAGCTAAAAATCTAAACTGGGAACATTTACTGTAAAGCATTCAATTATGTGAGTTTTGTTTATTTGATTTATAATGCAAAAAAACTTTTTTTTAAAATTTGTCTTCCATAACAGCTACCAAATAAAAAAGAATATGGTTTTCTAATGACAAACCCTGAAGTACTGGTCTTTGCCAGGAGAATCTTGACAAGATTTTCTAAAACCACTTATAATCCTGACGGATTAGTGTGATCATTTTATTGCCATTTATCTTTTGATGTTAATTTCTTTTAACTTTCATAGGTTTATCTATTAACCTGTTCCCTGGGGACGAAGACAATGTTTGTGTCAAATCTCTGTTCAGTTCAGTTACTCAGTCGTGTCCAACTCTTTGTGACCCCATGGACTGATTCCATTAACAAATGCTAACATTAAAAAACAAAACCAAAAAGCTGTTATTTCTTAGGAATGAGCATTCTCAAGGGAATAAATTTAATTTTAAGGAGTTTAATTTGAACTATGGCTACTGTGAATACATAATTGTGCCTTTTCAAAATTGTTGGCTGTAAAGTGATCAGGAGCTGGCTAATCTTTTATGTCTATTCTTTTACTATCAAGTACCATTCATGTAATAACACAAGTCCCCGGGCTTTGACTCAAAAATAAGAGCTTGAGATGCAAATCTATGTTATGAATGAAGGATTCTGTAGGTTTATGCACGATAGAGAACAGTTATCTGTCCCCTGAACATGAACTCTGTCATCCCAATAAAAACACCAGGCAGTGGTTTCCCCTAGGCAGCTTTGTAGGCGGTGTCATATTTATGTATAGAAATTGGAAGACGAATTATAACTCACATTTACTGAGTTCTTTCCTGTGCCAGCCCCCGTTTGAAGAGCTTCACATAACTTCACTCAAGTAATCCACTTCACAGCCTATGAAGTACCTACTAATTATCCTCCCCTTATTAAATATGAGAGAGATATAAAAAAGATTTTAATCATATTGCCCAGGGTCGCAAAGCCAATAAGTTGTAGAGCTAACATTTTGAACCTAGGGAGTTTGGTTCCCAAGCTTTTTATCTTGATCATGTGATACACATAAACCAAACAGAGATATTTTTACAAAATTTTAAGTCATGGATTCTAATATAAATATTTTAAATTTGATAATAAAAATGTGAAGAAAAAGTATGGGTTAGATATATACTGATCACTGGTACAAATATATAATTTTGCTAACTACTATAAATGATTCAACTATGCATAAAAAATTCCTCTAGGAAATTGCAATTTAGCAGCAGAGGAAAATATACAACCAATATAATGTAATATGTGATGGCACCATATGACTGTGTGAACACAATGTACTTATGAAGCTCAGAAAAGAGAGAGATGATATTACTTTTGTTCTAAGGTGGATAGCATCCAAACTAAATCTCAAGTGTCAGTTGGGGATTTATTTTTAAAAGTTTTGAATGTCATGTGAAATACTTTTAGGTTGCAGAGAACCTCTAAAGATTTTTGTGTTGGCAGATGAAATGTTCAAGAAAGTTAAATAATGCAATAAAAATCTCTTTGAAAATGGTAAAATTTAATTTGGATATAAAGACTATTATTTTATCATGTACAATAGACATCCCCATTATGGATTGCAGACTTGTCACGGTGAAGGAACTTGTGTAAGTCAATGAAGCTATCAGCCATGCTGTGCAGGGCCACCCAAGACAGACAGGTCATAATGAAGAGTTCTGACAAAACGTGGTCCATTGGAGGAGGGAATGAAAAATCACTCCAGTATTTTTGCTATGAGAACCCCATGAGCAGTATGAAAAGGCACAAAGATATGACACTGGAAGATGAGCCTCCCAGGTCAGAAGGTGTCCAATGCTCCTAGGGAAGAGTGGAGGGCAATTACTAATAGCTCCAGAAAGAATGAACTGGCTGGGTGCAAGCAGAAACAATGTTCTTGTGGATGTGTCTGGTGGTGAAAGTAAAGTCTGATGCAGTAAAGAAAAATATTGCATAGGTACCTGGAATGTTAGGTCCATGAATCAAGGTAAACTGGATTGGTCAAACAGGAGATGGCAAGAATGAGCACTGACATTTTACGAATCAGTGCACTAAATGACAGGAATAGGAAAATTTAATTCAGATGACCATTATATCTACTACTGTGGGCAAGAATCCCTTAGAAGAAGTGGAGTAGCCCTCAAAGTCAACAAAAGAATCTGAAATGCAGTACTTGGGTGCAATCTCAAAAGCAACAGAATGATCTCTGTTCATTTCCAAGGCAAACCATTCAATGTCACAGTAATCCAAGTCTGTGCCCTAACTACTAATGCCAAAGAAGCTGAAGTTGACCAGTTCTATGAAGACCCACAAGACCTTCTAGAATTAACACCAAAAAAAGAGATGTTCTTTTCATCATAGGGGATTGGAATGCAAAAGTAGGAAGTCAAGAGATACCTGGAGTAACAGGCAAGTTTGGCCTTGGAGTACAAAATGAAGCAAGGCAAAGGCTAACAGAGTTTTCCAAGAGAACACACTGGTCACAGCAAACACCCTTTTCCAACAACTCAAGAAAAATTCTACACATGGACATCACCAGATGGCCAATACTGAAATCAGATTGATTATATTCTTTGAAGACAAAGATGGAGAAGCTCTACACAGTCAGCCAAACAAGACTGGGAGCTGACAATGGCTTGGATCATGAGATCCTTATTGCAAAATTCAGATTTAAATTGAAGTAGGGAAAACCACTAGGAAATTCAGAATGACCTAAATCAAATCCTTTATGATTATACAGTGGAGGTGACAAATACATTCAAGTGATTAGATCTGGTAGAAAGAGTGCCTGAAGAATGATGGTTCATAACACTGTGCAGGAGGCAGTGACCAAAACCATCCCAAAGAGAAAGAAGTGCAAGCAAAGTGGTTTCCTTAGGAGGCTTTATAAATAGCTAAGGAAAAAAAGAGAAGCAAAAGGCAAGGGAGAAAGCAAAAGGTATACCCAACTGAATGCAGAGTTCCAGAGAATACAAAGGAGGGATAAGAAGGCCTTCTTAAATGAATAATGCAAAAAGTAGAGGAAAACAACTAAATTGGAAAGAATAGAGATCTCTTCAAGAAAAATGGAAATATCAAGGGAACATTTCATGCAAGGATAGGCATGATAAAAGCCAGAAAAGGTGAGGACTTAGCAGAAGAAAAAGTGGCAAAAATGCACAGAACTATTCACAAAAGGTCTTAATGATAACCACCATAGCATGGTCACTCACTAGAGCTAGAAATCCTGGAGTGGGAAGTCAAGTGGACCTTAGGAAGCATTACTGCAAACAAAGCTAGTGGAGGTGATTGAGCTATTTCCAATCCTAAAAGATGATGCTGTTATAGTGTTGCACTCAATATGCTAGCAAATATGGAAGACTTAGCAGTGGCCACAGAACTGGAAAAGGTCAGTTTTACTCCAATCTCAAAGAAGGGCAATGCTAAAGAATGTTCAAACTACCTTAAAATTGTGCTTATTTCACATGCTAGTAAGGTTATACTCAAAATCTTTCAAGCTAGGCTTCAGCAATATGTGAACAAAGAACTTCCAGATGTACAAGCTGAGTTTAGAAAAGGCAGAGGAACCAGAGATCAAATTACCAACATTGAATCATAGAGAAAGCAAGAGAATTTCAGAAGAACATCTACTTCTGCTTCCTTGACTGTGCTAAAGCCTTTGACTATGTAGATCACAACAAACTGTGGAAAATTCTTAAAGAAAGGGAATACCAGACCACCTTACCTGCCTCTTGAGAAACTTGTATGTGGGTCAAGAAGCAACAGTTAGAAATGGAACAACAGAATGGTTCCAAATTGGGAAAGGAGTGTGACAAAATTTATACTGTTACCTTGCTTATTTAACTTTCATGTAGAGTGTGTGTGTGCGTTAGGTTGCTTCAGTCGTGTCTGACTGTTCTCGATCCCATGAACTGCAACCTACCAGGCTCCTCTGTCCAGGAGATTCCCTGGGCAGAATATTGGAGTGGTTGCCATGCCCTTGTCCAAGGAATATTCACAACTCAGGGAATAAATGTGTGGCTCTTGCATTGCAGGCTAATTCTTTACTGCTGAGCCACTGGGAAAGCCCTTTATGCAGGGTACATTATGTGAAATGGTGGGCTGTATGGAATTAAGATCGCCAGGAGAAATATCAATAACCTCAGATACACAAATGATACCACTCTAATGACAGACACTGAAGAGGAACTAAAGAGCTTCTTGACGAGGGTGAAAGATGAGAGAGAAAAAGCTGGCTTAAAACTCAATATTAAAAAATCTAAGATCCTGGTGTCTGGTCTCCTCACTTCATGGCAAATAGAAGGGGAAAAAGTGGAAGCAGTGACAAATTTTCTTTTCTTGGCCTCCAAAATCTATGCAGATGGTGACTGCAAACATGAAATTAAAAGATGTTTGTTCCTTGGAAGAAAAGCTATGACTAACCTAGATAACATATTAAAAAGTAGACATCATTTTGTTGACAAAGGTCCATATAGTCAAATTTATAGTTTTTCCAGTAGTCATATACAAATGTGAGAATTGGACAATAAGAAGGTTAAGTGCCAACATATTGATACCTTCTAATGGTGTTGCTGGAGAAGACTTTTGACACTGCCTTAAACATTAAGGAGATGAAGCCAGTCAATGCTTAAGGAAACCAACCCTGAATATTCACTGGAAGGACTGATGCTGAAGCTCCAATACTTTAGCCCTCTCATGCAAATAGCCGACTCATTGGAAAAGACCCTGATGCTGGGAATGATTGAAGGCCAAAAGAGAAGATGGCAGAGGATGAGATGGATAGATAGCATCACCAACTCAAAAGACATATGAATTTGAGCAAACTCCAGGAGATAGTGAAAGACAGGGGAACCTACAGCCTGGCATGCTGCAGTCTATGGGGTCACAAAGAGTCAGGCACGACTTTACAACTGAACAACAATGTTAGACATGATGTTACATGTCATATTATATTTATATTGTATCAGGTATATAATGTAATGATTTCTACATCATAAAGTATAAGAATTCAATGATTTATGGGGAAAATTCAGGTGGAAAACTTTAGTAATAGATAGCATTTATTGAATGCTTAGTATTATCTGCAATATCTTCTATGTTTCAAGTTAGATTTATTACCCTCAATGGCAATAGAGGAAAATACAGCTTAGGAAGGTTGAGAAATTGCCCCCGGTTGTCACAAGGCTTGTAGTAGAGGGCCAAATTTGAACCCAGATCTGTCTGATTACAGAGCATATGCTTCTTCCACTTCACTGTATTATCATTTGTACATTCAATCTATTTATGGAGAAGAAAAATATACAATATATTAGGAGCTGAACAAGGTGCTGAGCTAAAACACAAAAAGACAAAAATAATCCTGTTTTCATATGGCCTAAAAAGTCCATGTATTTTCATTGAATGCCTAAAATGTACATGGCATTATGAGAAATGAAAAATATACATGAAATCTCTGCCCTCCAGTTGCTCCATTTATAAGTATATATACAACTACATAGGATTCCCTGGTAGCTCAGCTGGTAAGGAATCCACCTGCAATGCAAAGGACCCCAGTTTGATTCCTGTGTTGGGAAGTTCCCCTGGAGAAGGGATAGGCTATCCACTCCAGTATTCTTGGGCTTCCTTGGTGGCTCGGACAGTAAAGAATATACCTACAATGTGGGAGACCTGGGTTTGATCCCTGGGTTGGGAAGATCCCTTGGAGGAGGGCATGGCAACCTACTCTAGTATTCTTGCCTGAAGAACCCCCATGGACAGAGGAGCCTGGCAAGTTACAGTTCTTAGGGTCACAAAGATTTGAACCCGACTGAGCAACTAAGCACACAGCACAGCACATACAACAATACATATAAAGTGTATACATGTAATAAGTCAAATTTCAGTGCTAAGTAGATATTTTAACCAATAGGCACAAAACAAAAGTGTATAGGGTAAAAATCACAGTGGAATGGAAAGGCTGAGAAGGCTTTACGGCAGACGTAGAATGCTGCCAGACTGTGAAGGATGAAGAGGACCCAGAAGGATAGGAGTGAGGAAGGCATTTCAAGCAGAATTGAAAATAGGAAGCAATGGCAAAAGTGCTGTAAAGCTTACTCTTGTACAAAAGAATATTTAAAAAATGTCCTCAGCTCTGCTCTGTTTCATTGTGGCCATGTGGGAGGTTTACATGGGAGAAAAACAGGGCACCGGACTAGAACAGTAAGGTGGGATCACAGTGCAAAGAGCCCTGAATGCTAGGATAGGAGTTAGATTTTTCAGGAGAACTTTGAAGGATAAGTTGAGGACTTGAAATCTACAATAAAAAATAGTCACTAAAGAACTTAGAATACATTTTCCATGATGAAAAGTGTATTGTATAAACCCTGGCTTTCCTTCACTACTTTGATTAAATGCTAATATTACCCAAGGATCTTCCAAATAAATCCTTGCCATACCTGTCTTCCAAGTCACATCTCACAATCTCTTCACTTTCAACAAGCTATTCACAACTTGCACATCTGGTCTAGTGGTACCTTTGGATGTGTTTTGTTAAGGTCCCCGCTCTGCCCGGAAGGCCCTCATTCCTCAGCTGCATGACCCTGGTTCTGCTTCCTCTGAGACCTTGCTAAAGGCTGCAGTTCTCCTAGGTGCCTTCCCAGACTAACTTCCTTCCTTTGAGATCCGCTCCCGGCTTTGTGTTCCTTGGCGGTGTATCTGTAGGTATGTTATTTTGGCTTTACTTACGGTGTCTACTTGTTGTCTGTGTATTATCTTTGTCTTCCTTGGGGGTCCATGAATTTGTCTTCACTTTTTTAGTATTCTTGAATGCAATTAGCATACTGCTTTGAAAAGAGGAGAATACAAACAAACACCCTTGAACTCTGTTTTGTTTCTCTGGACTAGGTTATCTTTGGTTTGAAGGTCACAGTAATAACTAACAATAGTGAATCAAATTGAATCATCATTTATAATATTTTGGATCTGATTATAAAATAAGATTTTTAAAAATTTCTACATCTAAAATTTCACTGTGGTTTGGCAAAATCTTTTTTTTTTTTTTTCGTTATGAACCCTATCTTAATTGGAAAATTTAATGGAAACTTCACTGAGTCTTATCTGGAGACATTTATAGCTTCTTATAATTTATTTTCTATCTTCCAGTTCAAGTCAAACAAAAAAGTACCTTTTGTTTTATATTTGTAGCCCCTTTGGAAAGAAGATGCTTGTCAATCATAGGTTTTAAGGATCACTTTCCAGGATAACTCCTTTAATTAAGGAAAGCATGCTGTAGAATGTAGAAGCCCACTGTCCCCAGACCTCCCCTTTCAAATGCAGCTTTCACCCTAATAAAACTCTAATCATCCTACAGATGAGTATTTAAAATAGCACATCTATTTGATCTCTGTGTTTTCAGTGTCTCTACTACCCCAAATACCCTCCATTTTCCTTCCTCATCTCTTTCCTTTTATCACATTTATTTAATAGGTTCATAGAAGGGTTTCAAATTTTTAAAAGTATAATGAAGAAATTTCCATTTAGTATTGGCCTCATTAGGTCATTATTGAAATATGTTAATATTGGCTTATTTATAAATGAATGCATAGGTACTTATTAACTTGATGGAGTATTTTTCTTCTTAGTATGCTTGCAATTATTTTCTATTTTGCTTTTATACATCATAAAATTTTAGAGTCAGAAAGGGCCTATTATGTACCTCATTTTAAAGAATTAAGAGAAACTAAGAGACTCATCTAAAAAGATGCAAACAGCTTCGGCATTGAAATTGGCCCTTTGTTTACTAAAACACGCAAAGACACACATACATTTACACACATGTTGGTTACATTTCTGCTATGTCTCAGGTCAGTATGGACTCAGGGCTCACAGGATGTCTATGACATGCCTGGTTCTTTGAATTTACATGGGTTAGGGAAGACAAATAGATGAAGCAATCAATTATAGTACACCTTATTAAATGAAATACAAATGCAAAGTGATATGGAAGTTCAGAAGAGATTTAGAGGAAGTGCTTAGAGAATCAGCTACTTACTGCTATACCTTTGGACTTTTTCTTTTATAATAAATTCCTTGTACTGTTCAAAAAAAAAATAAAGTGAATTTTAAAGTTCACCCAACATTCTTACAAATTGAGTGTAAAAAAGCAAAAGCGTTGGAAGCAGAGCATACATGAGTAAAAAATATGAAGACATTAATACCTGTTCAAACAATGGTGACTGATTTAATCTAGTTACATGTTGATGCATGAAGGGGAGGAAAGTGACTTGAACTTTAGTGAGACATCAATAAATTTGATGTCATAGTCTCTTTATTTACATATGTAATATATAGACACATATATATGAGCACACCATATATATATATATATATACACACACACAACAAATTATTTGTTAATTATTAGTTTTGTGTAAGAGTTGTTCTAAATGACTTATAAGTGTTGATATTCATTCTACATAATATTCTTATAAGGTAGATACTATTATTATTCCTAGTTTGTAACTATGGGATCTGAGGCCCAGACTGTTTAAGAAGCTTAACCAAAATCACAAAGCCAGTAAGTGGCATAGCCTGACTTTGTTCAATCTGACTATAGAGTCCTTGTTGCATTTTATTTGTTAAGAATGCAAGAAATAATCATTTGCCATTGTTCCCAATTTTCAAGTAAAACGCAATTTAGCCTTTAATACTTTAGTTGCTTGAAAACTCTGTGTGAAAGAAAAAATAATGTAATGGTTAGACAAAACTTTGAATAGGAATGTGTTGGGTGAATATTCAGTAAATAGGTAAAATGAGTGTGGGTTATTCACTGAATCTTTGACTCAATATTCATAGACTCAGACAAATGAATATGTATCTGTATGTATAATTTTTGTTTTCTTTGTATAAGAAAAATCAGAGCAGGCACAAAATGTAAAGGCATTATTTCAGTTCAGTTCAGTTGCTCAGTCCTGTATGACTCTTTGCAACCCCATGGACTGCAGCATGCCAGGCCTCCCTGTCCATCACCAATTCCTGGAGTTTACTTAGACTCATGTCCATTGAGTCAGTAATGCCATCCAAGGCATTATTTAGTGGCTGGAAATTTAAAGTTTACCATGTGCATAAACACATTATGCTATGCTATGCTATGCTAAGTCGCTTCAGTCATGTCCAACTCTGTGCGACCCCATAGATGGCAGCCGACCAGGCTTCCCCATCCCTGGGATTCTCCAGGCAAGAACACTGGAGTGGGTTGCCATCTCCTTCTCCAATGCATGAAAGTGAAAAGTGAAAGTGAAGTCGCTCAGTCGCGTCCGACTCTAGCGACCCCATGGACTGCAGCCCACCAGGCCCCTCCGCCCATGGGATTCTCCAGGCAAAAGCACCGGAGTGGGGTTCCATTGCCTTCAGAAAGATATAAAATTAGTAACATTTTGATTCTAAAAAATAACCAATCTATAAATAATTATGCAATTAATTTTTCTTCCAGAAAGCAACCCACATAGACTTTGAGGAGTCAATAATAGGAGGAAAGTTAAAGGTGTGTAGCTTCAGTGAGTTGTACTAAGAAATGTTGTGTTAATCACTTAGTTGTGTCTGACTCTTTGTGACCCCGTGGACTGTAGCCTGCCAGACTCCTCTGTCCATGGGATTCTCCAGGCAAGAATACTGCAGTGAATTGCCATTTCCTTCTCCAGGGGATCTTCCTGACCCAGGGATTGAACCCAGGTCTCCTGCCTTGCAGGTAGATTCTTTACCATCTGAACTATAGGGAAGTCCTATATTAAGAAATGGAAGGAGCCATAATGATTACTATTCTCTTTCCCTTTAGCTACCATGGCCATTCTTGAGTTAACCATTTATTATTAGGGTTCCTATCCAGCCTCATTTTATCCAGATTGCTTTATTTGACTGTTGTAAACAGTCTTCCTGGTCGAAAGCCTCCTTCTCATTAGACCCAAAAGGAGCATCCAAAGATGTACATGGAATCACACTAAAAGAGTATTGAACATATTAATAGCCCGGTGCCCATGACTCACAGTCATGAATGGTTCATGTTAAAGAGCAACCGGTATAAGCCCATGTTGGTTAGTTTTTATAAGTTTATCAGATAAAATGGCTCAAGGAGGATGAAAGTTCCAGGCAAGGATTTTAAGGGGAATATATTTTAGTGAGCATCAGGAAATGCTTAAATGTATTGCTATGTATTCTAGTGAAGGAGGACTATAAAACTACATCTGATCAGTTATTTCTATAAAATGTCACCTCCTCTACATCTGCATCTCCTCCCAAAATAATACACACATATCTTCTTACTATATTCTGTCCATTGCTTTGCAAAGGGCTGGGGCTGATAAATATAAATTCTTCTTGATTTATGTGGAAAAAGAGCTCTTTGTTTTCTCTTGATGTGGGATACAACTCTAGCCACCTGGCTTCTGGCCCTCCCTTCCACAGCAATAAGCTAGACGGTATATTGATGAACATTCCCACCTTCCCTGGTCTCATCTGCACAAAGGTATAAAACTGTATCTTCTTCCTAGGACTGTTGTAGTCATTAAATGACATAGCCAATGTATATGCTAGGAAAGTCTTGCTTTTTTCTGAGGTGCTGTTTTCTTGATTCTCCTAACTGATAAGGAGTACAGTGTAAGTGAGAAACAGCGGGGAAGATTAAAGTTGTGTGTATGTGTGCACCGGGTACTTGTTTTTCACATTTAAAAGATAATATATTAGTAAAGGCCTTAGCTTCACACACAGATTTTTTTTCCCCCTCTAGGGTCACAATGAATTGAGCCAGTTAATTCAAAATAGGAGAATTAAACATCTTTTATGGACTTGAGTTATCACTCATCGACTCTACAGGAAGCATTAAGACGTAGTTTCTAGTGGCATGAAACAAATGATAGATAACAATGACAAAAGCAACAAATATTAGCATAACACCATTTCCAAAAGAGCTTTCGCAGGCTTTACCTTGCTGAATCCTCATAACTATCCTGGGAAGTAGAGGTTATTATTATTTCCATTCCATAAACAGGGAAATGGGCCAAAAGAGATAAACTTCCTCAGAATCACACAGTGAGAAAGAGACAGCTGTTACTTTGACCTAGGTCATCTGAAATCAGATTCTGGTCTGTTCCCACTATACTGCATTTCATTCTCCCCAAAACAATTCTTTTAGGTTAAAAACAAATCATCTACTTTTTTTTTCTCCCTGATGATTCCCAGAGACAGTACTGAAGCTGTTAGGAATGAGACAAGCATCTCAGGGAGGACAAAAGCTGAAGATAATAGCACCATGGATAACATGACCAGAGTAGTTGCTTTATATCAGACATTGTTATAAGGACTTTGCAAGTATAAATTCTTTCAGTGGATACAATCTTGAGATACAGCATTCCTCTCCCTATCCAGATACACTGAGATTAAATAGTCTGTTTATGCTTGCACAGCGAATTAGCTGAACATCTGAATTCACACCTTAGAGGCCTGGCTTCAAGGCCCATTGCATAATATTTACATTATGACTCTCCTACCAGCCTGGGTCAGATACACCCAAGGGTATTCCCAGCATCACAGTATAGGGGAAAGGGCAGACAGACAGGCAGAGCAGTTGCCCTAAACTTTAGGATACTAAAGTAAAAGGAGAAAAGGTATACACTGATCAGTGTTGAAAGACAGGATTGCACAATGTTGAAAGACAAAAGGGGAAGTCTAGCAAGGAAGAATAGGTGGACCTGTCCATGATAGATGGTGAGCCTCAAACAGTGGGCCTAGTAGTGCAGCTACCACGTGGCAGGAGTCCGGTTCCTAAGGACTCTGGGCAGAACTCCGTAGCACTAGCTAGCATCTGAGAAAGAGGAATCAAAGGATGGGTCTCACCTGGCTAGATCGTGGAAGAGTAAACCAGGGACCTACGAAGGGATTCTTGTGAGGTTGTGTCTGATAATAAGAAAAACACAAAAGCAAACAAAACAGTATAGAGCCTCGGGCATGAAATTGGAACAGGAAGACTGTGTGGATTTATGTGTCAGAGCCCTTGGGTGGAGACCACTACAAGGCAAGGAGAATGGGCTCTAGACATGGGGTATTCTACCTCAGAAATGTAGATCCAGGGGCGAACCTAAGGGCAGCTAATCTTTGAACTCCTCAATCACTTTGGAATGAAAAGATGAAATATCTTCGGTATTACTGGGGAGAAAGGCTTCTTCACCTGTGAAGTTAAATTCAGATTCCAGGGCAAAGATGAGCCAACAGGTGATGAAGGAAAAGGCTATAGCTGCAAGGTTAGGTGTCTGAAGCTCAGCTTAGATGTCGTCTCCTTTCAAACATTTTCTTACATCTCCAAAGCTGATTTTTTTTTAAATTTTATTTTATTTTTAACTTTTACATAATTGTATTAGTTTTGCCAAATATCAAAATGAATCCATCACAGGTATACATGTGCTCCCCATCCTGAACCCTCCTCCTTCCTCCCTCCCCATACCATCCCTCTGGGTCGTCCCAGTGCACTAGCCCCAAGCATCCAGTATCGTGCATTGAACCTGGACTGGGAAGATTTGGGAGAATGGCATTGAAACATGTAAAATATCATGTATGAAACGAGATGCCAGTCCAGGTCCAAAGCTGATTTTATTAATTCTCTTTGTAATAACTTTGCAGTCCAGGCACTCTTACTGATTTGTACTGTGTAATTAGCTTTTTTCTTTTCGTCTCCATTTTAGAAGTGTGGTAGAGGATTGAGCTATTCACACCCCTCAATTTATTGTCACCAAACTACCACACAATTGCACTCATCTCACACACTAGTAAAGTAATGCTCAAAATTCTCCAAGCCAGGCTTCAGCAATACGTGAACCGTGAACTTCCAGATGTTCAAGCTGGTTTTAGA
>NW_011495034.1:9227055-9231376 GCF_000754665.1 Bison bison bison | reverse complement strand
AAGATCATCTGGTCCCAACACTTCATGGGAAATAGATGGGTAAACAGTGGAAATGCTGTCAGACTTTATTTTTTTGGGCTCCAAAATCACTGCAGATGGTGACTGAAGCCATGAAATCAAAAGACACTTACTCCTTGGAAGAAAACTTATGACCAACCTAGATAGCATATTCAAAAGCAGAGACTACTTTACCAGCAAAGGTCCGTCTAGTCAAGGCTATGGTTTTTCCAGTGGTCATGTATGGGTGTGAGAGTTGGACTGTGAAGAAAGCTGAGCGCCGTAGAATTGATGCTTTTGAACTGTGGTGTTGGAGAAGATTCTTGAGAGTCCCTTGGACTGCAAGGAGATCCAACCAGTCCATTCTAAAGGAGATCAGCCCTGGGTGTTTGGAAGGAAAGATGCTAAAGCTGAAACTCCAATACTTTGGCCACCTCATGCAGAGTTGACTCATTAAAAAAGACTCTGATGCTGGGAGGGATTGGGGGCAGGAGGAGAAGGGGAAGACAGAGGATGAGATGGCTGGATGGCATCACTGACTCGATGGACGTGAGTTTGAGTGAACTCCGGAAGTTGGTGATAGACAGGGAGGCCTGGCATGCTGCAATTCATGGTGTCACAAAGAGTCGGACGTGACTGAGGGACTGAACTAAACTGAATCATCAATAAACTACAGAAGCTGATCTTATCTTACTTATACACTTATCTAATTTCTTTTAACAGTCTCCAAACCCATGCCTTTCCCCACTAAAGGCGATCATTTATATGTGTTTCCATATACCCATTTCATTTGTATGGTAAATGGGCATTGTTGCTTTGTGTGTTTGTATCTTAATGTACATGTATGTTGTTGTTATGTATTTTTTAGTTTCTTCTTTTTAAATTACTCAGCACTGTGTGTTTTTAAGGTGCATTTGTGTTATTTTATTCAAACTAGTTCCTTGCTTCTAACTGTGGCAAAACATTCCATAGTACTTTCATGGAAGTTTCCATGGAACCTATATTGCCTCAATGTGCGTATGCTCAGTCACCATCAATCGTGTCTCTTTGCAACCCTATGGGCTGTAGCCCGCTAGCCTCCTCTGTCCAGAAGATTCTCAAGGCAAGAATGCGGGAGTGGGTTGCCATGCCCTCATCCAGGGGATCTTCCCTACCCAGAGATTGAACCTGCATCTCCTGCGTCTCCTGCATTGCAGGTGGATTCTTTACCACTGAGCCAAGAGGGAAGCACATGTTGCCTCTAATTCATTGCTAAATTATTAAGAGGTTAGATAAACCTTTTTCTCTAGAAGAGGTAACAGGAGAAAAATTGCTCACTAGTGACAATTTGATTACAGATTACTTAACTGCTCTCCAGAATGGTATGCTTTTCAATTCACATGTCTGCCTAGATTATATATTTCTTGAGGGCACAGAGTGTCTTACTCACTTTTGTTTCCACACTGCCTAGCTCAGTGTAGAGGAAGTGATTACTGAATATTCACTGAGTACATGAGTGGGACTGTATAGGCCAGTCTGTTCATTCCCAAAGGCAAATAGCATGGCGGGCTATAAATGAGACCCATATATATCAATGTACCTAAATGGTGAGTCCTTTACCAGTTTACCAGGGAAGGGGAAAAAAATACTGTTTAAAGGCTGCCAGAACTTAGGGACTCTGTGTCCTGTCTTTGAACTGCTGTTTCCGCAGAGGAGTAGAAGTGCTTTCCATTATTTTGAGTAAAAAAAGGACATGCTCTGTGGGGCTTCCCATAATTGTTCCAAGAGCCAGCAAATGGGACTTCGAAAACCTCTTCTCCCAGAAATCAACATTGTTTCCTCTCTCACTCTACCTTCCGGTTTGAAAAAAAAGTTCCTGTTTGTGATGAACACAGGTCAGATTCTCCGTGGGAATATTCGTAAAGAATGAACATCCTTCTCCGAACAATGTCACAGTGTCATGTGGCACGTTTTACCTTCCACATAGGGTCCCTGTGTGGAATGTGTGCAGCCTGGGATAGTCATTAGGGGATGACAGACTTATGGCAACATCAGGGTCAATGCCAGACAAGTTGGAAGATGAACACTGGTGGCTGTTTAAAATAAAATGACATAGCTTCCTGGCATGAAATCAAAGCTACGGTGGTGAGTAGTGTTATTGCTCAAAGCAAACTCAAGTACTGCAAAGCTTTAGTATATCCCCTAAAACAATCCACTTCAAAGCATGTATGTATTTTCCAATTATTTATGCCTAGAAAAAAATTAGACAAAAGTCAATATAATAAAATCCATTATTTGTTGTAACGTCGAATTTTTAAATTTCTTACCATGCTCATATCTCTTATAACACTGTAAGTTTTTGCTTTATTTTAGTGTATACTATGTTATATATATATTTTTTCCTGAAGCAGAAAGAGAAAAATGTTTAATAATAAAATGATAATAGTCTGATAAGAGGATGGAGAAAACGTAGCATCTATAGTTGAACATTTTTGTTTGGTGCTGTGATCCTGAGACCACCTGGGAATCTGGGAACCTGTATTCTAGAAGTGGCATTGCTAAGTGATGGGTGGTCTTAGACTTTGTGTCTCTGCACAGGGCTTCTGCCTCTGTAGTGCAGAGGATACCTGGGCAATACTAAAATCTATTTTGTGGATTTGTTAAAGCCCTGGAAATTTTATCATGTCTTGTCTGTTGCCTATGAGACAGACTGGGTCAAACTCAAAGTTTGACCAAGAGTGTTGCATTAGCATTTAAGTTACAGTGATCTCCAGAAAAGGATGGGGAGTTATAGCTTTCCCATCAAACCCAACAGGGTATATTTTCCAGAAAGAGTGTGTAACATACAGCAAAAATGAAAACACACTTACCCCAGGTAACAATGGGCACAGTTAACCTTACAAAGGGTCAGGTCAGTTCAGTTCAGTCGCTCAGTCGTATCCGACTCTTTGCGACCCCATGAATCGCAGCACGCCAGGCCTCCCTGTCCATCACCAACTCCAGGAGTTCACCCAGACCCACGTCCATCGAGTCAGTGATGCCATCCAGCCATCTCATCCTCTATCTTCCCCTTCTCCTCCTGCCCCCAATCCATCCCAGCGTCAGAGTCTTTTCCAATGAGTCAACTCTTCGCATGAGGTGGCCAAAGTAATGGAGCTTCAACATTAGCATCATTCCTTCCAAAGAAATCCCAGGGCTGATCTCCTTCAGAATGGACTAGCTGGATCTCCTTGCAGTCCAAGGGACTCTCAAGAGTCTTCTCCAACACCACAGTTCAAAAGCATCAATTCTTCGGCGCTCAGCCTTCTTCACAGTCCAACTCTCACATCCATACATGACCACAGGAAAAACCATAGCCTTGACTAGACGAACCTTTGTTGGCAAAGTAATGTCTCTGCTTTTGAATATGCTATCTAGGTTGGTCATAACTTTCCTTCCAAGAAGTAAGCGTCTTTTAATTTCATGGCTGCAATCACCATCTGCAGTGATTTTGGAGCCCCAAAAAAATAAAGTCTGACACTGTTTCCACTGTTTCCCCATCTATTTCCCATGAAGTGATGGGACAGATGCCATGATCTTGGTTTTCTGAATGTTGAGCTTTAAGCCAACTTTTTCACTCTCCTCTTTCACTTTCATCAAGAGGCTCTATAGTTCTTTGCTTTCTATCATTAAGTGTGGTGTCATCTGCCTATCTGAGGTTATTGATATTCCTCCTGGTAATCTTGATTCCAGCTTGTGTTTCTTCCAGCCTAGCATTTCTCATGATGTATTCTGCATATAAATTAAATAAACAGGGTGACAATATACAGCCTTGTCGTACTCCTTTTCCTATTTGGAACCAGTCTGTAGTTTCATGTCCAGTTCTAACTGTTGCTTCCTGACCTGCAAACAAATTTCTCAAGAGGCAGATCAGGTGGTCTGGTATTCCCATCTCTTTCAGAATTTTCCACAGTTTATTGTGATCCACACAGTCAAAGGCTTTGGCATAGTCAATAAAGCAGAAATAGATGTTTTTCTGGAAATCTCTTGCTTTTTCCCTGATCTGGGGGAAGTTGGCAATTTGATCTCTGGTTCCTCTGCCTTTTCTAAAACCAGCTTGCACATCTGGAAGTTCACAGTTTACGTGTTGCTGAAGCCCGGCTTGGAGAATTTTGAGCATTACTTTACTAGCGTGTGAGATGAGTGCAATTGTGTGGTAGTTTGAGCATTCTTTGGCATTGCCTTTCTTTGGGATTGGAATGAAAATGGACCTTTTCCAGTCCTGTGGCCACTGCTGAGTTTTCCAAATTTGCTGGCATATTGAGTGCAGCACTCTCACAGCATCATCTTTCAGGGTTTGAAATAG
>NW_011495034.1:9225563-9225892 GCF_000754665.1 Bison bison bison | reverse complement strand
TTTCCTTTTCTCCTTTGCTTTTCACTTCTCTTCTTTTCACAGCTATTTGTAAGGCCTCCCCAGACAGCCATTTTGCTTTTTTGCATTTCTTTTCCATGGGAATGGTTTTTTTTTTTTTTTTTTGGGAATGGTCTTGATCCCTGTCTCCTGTACAATGTCACGAACCTCATTCCCTAGTTCATTAGGCACTCTATCTATCAGATCTAGGCCCTTAAATCTATTTCTCACTTCCACTGTATAATCATAAGGGATTTGATTTAGGTCATACCTGAATGGTCTAGTGGTTTTCCCTACTTTCTTCAATTTCAGTCTGAATTTGGCAATAAGGA
>NW_011495034.1:9221328-9225021 GCF_000754665.1 Bison bison bison | reverse complement strand
TTCATTGAGTTAGACAAGGCTGTGGTCCTAGTGTGATTAGATTGACTAGTTTTCTGTGAGTATGGTTTCAGTGTGTCTGCCCTCTGATGCCCTCTTGCAACACCTACCATCTTACTTGGGTTTCTCTTACCTTGGGCGTGGGGTATCTCTTCACGGCTGCTCCAGCAAAGCACAGCTGCTACTCCTTACCTTGGACATGAGGTATCTCCTCACCACTGCCCTTCCTGACCTTCAACATGGGATAGCTCCTCTAGGCCTTCCTGTGCCCACGCAGCCACAGCTCCTTGGGCGTGGGGTTGGTCCTCCCGGCCTCAGCTCCTGGCCTCGGGCTCGGGGGCATGCGGTAGCTCCTCCTGGCCGCCGCCCCTGACCTCAGACATGGGGTAGTTTTCCCAAAATATATACAGTTGACCTGTGAATAACAGAGGGGCAGGAGATTAGTGGTGCCAACCCTCAGCTCAGTCAAAAAAATCCCCATATAGCTTACAGTTTGTGCTCCATGTGTGCAATTCCTCCTTAACTGCAGTTCCACATCCTCAGGTGCAACCAGCCAGAGAAATTAGAGTATTTTAATGTTTACTATTGAAAAAAATCCATGTTTCAGTGGACCCAACACAGTTCAAACTCATGTTGTTCAAGTGTCAGTTCAGTTTGGTCACTCAGTCATGTCCAACTCTTTGCGACCCCATGAATCATAGCACACCAGGCCTCCCTGTCCATCTCCAACTCCCAAAGTTTACCCAAACTCATGTCCCTTGAGTCAGTGATACCATCCAGCCATCTCATCCTCTGTCTTCCCCTTCTCCTCCTGCCCCCAATCCCTCCCAGCATCAGGGTCTTTTCCAATGAGTCAACTCTTAGCATTAGGTGGCCAAAGTATTGGAGTTTCAGCTTCAACATCAGTCCTTCCAGTGAACACCCAGGGCTGATCTCCTTTAGGATGGTCTGGTTGAATCTCCTTGCAGTCCAAGGGACTCTCAAGAGTCTTCTCCAACACCACGACTCAAAAGCATCAATTCTTTGGTGCTCAGCTTTCTTCACAGCCCAGCTCTCACATCCATACATGACCACTGGAAAAACCATAGCCTTGACTATATGGACCTTTGTTGACAAAGTAATGTCTCTGCTTTTGAATATGCTGTCTAGGTTGGTCTTGCTGCTGCTGCTGCTGCTGCTTCAGTTGTGTCCAACTCTGTGTTACCCCATAGACGGCAGCCCACCAGGCTTCCCCGTCCCTGGGATTCTCCAGGCAAGAACACTGGAGTGGGTTGGCATTTCCTTCTCCAATGCATGAAAGTGAAAAGTGAAAGTGAAGTCGCTCAGTCATATCCTACTCTTAGCAACCCCACAGACTGCAGCCCACCAGGCTCCTCTGTCCATGGGATTTTCCAGGCAAGAGTACTAGAGTGGGTTGTCATTGCCTTCTCTGAGGTTGGTCCTAGGTACTGAAAATTCTAAGGTCAATCAAATGGAATCTCTAATCATCAAGGTATTCATGAGTCAGTAAGATAAATGGATACACATGCAAGTAAAGGTGAGCTACCCTAATCGCCACCAAATGGAGCACAATGGATGAGCCCAAATGGCCCAAGAAATCTGAAAAAGAGACTTTAGAGACAATACTTAACCTGGCCTCAAAGATTTACTAAAGTACAGATTGAAGGGACAGGGCATTATCAATAGAAGGAGCAGTTTGTGTAAAGTCCCAGAGGTTTAAAATTTCATAATACTTCTCTGGAGTAGCAAATAACTTTGCTGTGATTTCAGTACATGAACCTGGAGGTTTAGAATAATCAAGTGACAGCTAGACATACAGTAGATTTGTGATTTTTCCTTGGTCACTTGACAATCATTACTTTGCAGTGTTTTAAAAATGAGTGTTTCTTTATAATTTAGATGGTAAATATGCCATGATAAAATCAGTTCTTGTCAAGACTCAAATCAGCCCTTTGCAACTTTCATGTTTGCATTTGTGGTCCTCATGATAACCTTTGAAATAGAGAAGATGAATATTACCTTTATTGCCATTTTACATTTCAGCACAGAGAGGCTTGGCGAGATAAGTTGAATTGGTGAAACTGATATTGGCAATGAATGGCAGCACCAACACATTAACTCCTGATCTGGTTCCTTCCCCTGGTACTTACTCAATGGCTAGACCAATGTTCTGCACCATGTCTTACCAGCACACTAAGGTGGGAAGAGCAGAAAAATGACATGCATGTAGGTCTCTGATGCATCAATGAGTTGTTGAATCAGTTTTATTCTGTTTCTAAATTTCTTGTTATGTCATGAAAACTCATTTCTTTAAAAATGACTGAACAAAATATAAAGTGATCCATACTCAATTTAAACTGAAATCTTCATTTGATGTAATGATATTTTTACAGTAATGGTACTTTTTTCTGATAGCTTTCTGCCAAAATATTTTGATCTAGCTAATTGTGTTAAGAAAAATATTTCAATTAAAAAAAATCCAGTACAAGTGAAATATCTTTTGGGGGATATCTTAGCTTGGGCTGACATAACAGAATACCATACCCTTTGGCTTAAACAATAGACATTTATTTTTTCACAATTCCAGAGGCTGGAAAGTCTAGGATCAAGGTGCTGGCAAGGTAGGTTTCATTCTAAGTCTGCTTCTCTTGGCTTGTAGGTGATTGCCACCATTCTGTGGATTCACATGACCTCTTCTTTGTTCTCACTCAGAAAAAGAACAAGCTCTCTGCTGTTTCTTCTAAGGGCACAAATCCCATATAGAGGGCTCCACCCTTATGACCTCATTTAATCCTAATCACCTTTCAAAATCACCTAATCACCTCCACAAATGCCAACCCATTGGGGGTTAGGGTTCAACTTATGAATTCCAGGGGGATACAAATATTCAGTCCGTAACAAGAGACAATTTTGTATGAATTTTGCATTTCTGCATGTTTTGCAAGCAGAGGCAATGACAGCACTTTTCTGGACTGTCCTTTCAAAATTGTTACCAAGCAAACAGCTTTGAAAGACAGAGACAGTGTCTACCTCTGAAAGAGAAGGTAGTTTCTTTTGTTATGCAGTTTAATAAAGAAAATACCTCTCTCTGAGGCAAGATTGGGCAGATTTTCTTGCAGTCAGATTTCTCTCCTATAAGAGAAACACACCTAGGTGTCACCTGACCTTTGTCATGCTTCCCTCTGGGAATTGGACTCAAGGAACCAGGGCAAGAAAAATGGTGATGTCCTGGTTACTAATATTTTTGTGAGCAATAAACTACCTAACTTTTCACAAAGGTGTTGTAGTTTCTGCCCAGGCTAACCTGCATTTGTAAATCTGTTTCAAGCTAGTTTGTAGTTGGCAAGTAGGGTGAAATCTTAGATCCCTCACAGTTCTTGACAGAATCTAAACAAAAAAAGCATACTGTCATCAGATCAGATCAGATCAGATCAGTCGCTCAGTCATGTCCAACTCTTTGAGACCCCATGAATTGCAGCACGCCAGGCCTCCCTGTCCATCACCAACTCCCGGAGTTCACTCAGACTCACGTCCATCGAGTCAGTGATGCCATCCAGCCATCTCATCCTCTATCTTCCCCTTCTCCTCCTGCCCCCAATCCCTCCCAGCATCAGAGTCTTTTCCAATGAGTCAACTCTTTGCATGAGGTGGCCAAAGTACTGGAGTTTCAGCCTCAGCATCAGTCCTTCCAAAGAA
>NW_011495034.1:9219942-9220368 GCF_000754665.1 Bison bison bison | reverse complement strand
TGTTAGCAATTTGATCTCTGGTTCCTCTTCCTTTTCTAAAACCAGCTTAAACATCAGGAAGTTCACGGTTCACATATTGCTGAAGCCTGGCTTGGAGAATTTTGAGCATTACTTTACTAGCGTGTGAGATGAGTGCACTTGTGTGGTAGTTTGAGTATTCTTTGGCATTGCCCTTCTTTGGGATTGGGATGAAAACTGACCTTTTCCAGTCCTGTGGCCACTGCTGAGTTTTCCAAATTTGCTGGCATATTGAGTGCAGCACTTTCACAGCATCATCTTTCAGGATTTGGAATAGCTCAACTGGAGTTCTATCACTCACCTCCACTAGCTTTGTTCATAGTGATGCTTTCTAAGGCCCACTTGACTTCACATTCCAGGATGTCTGGCTCTAGATCAGTGATCACACCATCCTGATTATCTGGGGTC
>NW_011495034.1:9195236-9219842 GCF_000754665.1 Bison bison bison | reverse complement strand
CTGTTAGGTCCATACCATTTCTGTCCTTTATTGAGTCCATCTTTGCATGAAATGTTCCTTTGGTATCTCTGATTTTCTTGAAGAGATCTCTAGTCTTTCCCATTCTGTTGTTTTCCTCTATTTCTTTGCATTGATCGCTGAGGAAGGCTTTCTTATCTCTTCTTGCTATTCTTTGGAACTCTGCATTCAGATGCTTATATCTTTCCTTTTCTCCTTTGCTTTTTGCTTCTCTTCTTTTCACAGCTTACAAATGTAAGGCCTCCCCAGACAGCCATTTTGCTTTTCTGCATTTCTTTTCCGTGGGAATGGTCTTGATCCCTGTCTCCTGTACAGTGTCACGAACCTCATTCCCTAGTTCATCAGGCACTCTATCTATCAGATCTAGGCCCTTAAATCTATTTCTCACTTCCACTGTATAATCATAAGGGATTTGATTCAGGTCGTACCTGAATGGTCTAGTGGTTTTCCCTACTTTCTTCAATTTCAGTCTGAATTTGGCAATAACAGGTTCATGATCTGAGCCACAGTCAGCTCCTGGTCTTGTGTTTGCTGACTGTATGGAGCTTCTACATCTTTGGCTGTAGAGAATATAATCAATCTGATTTCGGTGTTGACCATCTGGTGATGTCCATGTATAGAGTCTTCTCTTGTGTTGTTGGAAGAGGGTGTTTGTTATGACCAGTGCATTCTTGGCAAAACTCTATTTATTAGTCTTTGCCCTGCTTCAATCCATATTCCAAGGCCAAATTTCCCTGTTACTCCAGGTGTTTCTTGACTTCCTACTTTTGCATTCCAGTCCCCTATAATGAAAAGGACATCTTTTTTGGGTCTTAGTTCTAAAAGGTCTTGTAGGTCTTCATGGAACCGTTCAACTTCAGCTTCTTCAACGTTACTGGTTGGGGCATAGACTTGGATTACTGTGATATTGAATGGTTTGCCTTGGAAACGAACAGAGATCATTCTGTCGTTTTTGAGATTGCATCCAAATACTGCATTTCAGACTCTTTTGTTGACCATGATGGCTACTCCATTTCTTCTGAGAGATTCCTGCTCGCAGTAGTAGATATAATGGTCATCTGAGTTAAATTTACCCATTCCAGTCCATTTCAGTTCGCTGATTCCTAGAATGTCGACATTCACTCTTGCCATCTCTTGTTTGACCACTTCCAATTTGCCTTGATTCATGGACCTGACATTCCAGGTTCCTATGCAATATTGCTCTTCACTTCGGACCTTGCTTCTATCACCAGTCACATCCACAGCTGGGTATTCTTTTTGCTTTGGCTCCATCCCTTCATTCTTTCTGGTGTTATTTCTCCACTGATCTCCAGTAGCATATTGGGCACCTACTGACCTGGGGAGTTCCTCTTTCAGTATCCTATCATTTTGCCTTTTCATACTGTTCATGGGGTTCTCAAGGCAAGAATACTGAAGTGGTTTGCCATTCCCTTCTCCAGTGGACCACATTCTGTCAGATCTCTCCTCCGTGACCCACCCATCATGGGTTGCCCCATGGGCTGGCTTAGTTTCATTGAGTTAGACAAGGCTGTGGTCCTAGTGTGATTAGATTGACTAGTTTTCTGTGAGTATGGTTTCAGTGTGTCTGCCCTCTGATGCTCTCTTGCAACACCTACCGTCTTGCTTGGGTTTCTCTTACCTTGGGCAGGAGGCCCTAGAGGAGCTATCCCACGTTGAAGGTCAGGAAGGGCTGAGATGAGGCAATACCCCTTGTCCAAGGTAAGGAGCAATGGCTGCGCTTTGCTGGAGCAGCAGTGAAGAGATACCCCACGCCCAAGGTAAGAGAAACCCAAGCATACTGTCATAAGGCAAGAAAAACTTACACATTAATATGTAAGTAACCCCAGGCTGAAGTGAAGTTCAGGGGAATTCCCTATCAGTCCAATGGCTAAGACTCCATGCTTTCACTGCCAAGGGTGCAGGTTTGGTCCTTGGTCAAGCTAAGATTCTGCAAGCCACACAGCTGTGACTCCCCCAAAAAAAGAGAGAGAGAGAAACAAGACAAAGAAATGTTCAATATTGATGCTGCATTACATATTTTAATGTTCCAGTAATTATTTTATATCTGAGGATCTAGTGTAACATCATCTCTGTAAATTAATTGAAAATAATCCAGAGTCAAACCAGTTCATCCAGGAAGGCTTCAACACAGAGAGAACAAATTCTCCTTGATGGAAATAGCTTGGATATCAATAAAACACATTGTAAACTTTTAATCCAAACTAATCAAGCATTATGTATTAACAGATTCAACTATTTGTTTTATTGAATAAAGCTTATTTATCAGAGATGTATAGACTATGCACAATTGTGGAAGGCACTTCTCTTGGGGCTGAAGATTATAGTATCATAAAGAAAGCCCCTGAGCTCAGGAAACCTAAATTTACATCTGAGAGAATATCAACATCAAACAAATAAATGTGATTTCAGGCAAGGAAAAATGCATTAAAGAGGAAAAAAAAAAAAGACAAGGGAACTGAAGTAATAGAGGCCAATGATGGACTTAACATTTAAAGAAAAGCCTTTTTGAAAAGATGATATATGAGCCAAGACATTCATTTCCTGAAATAATTAGTCATATGATCTGGGGAGAAGAGCTTTCCAGACAGATAAAACCATCAGGTCGGAAACAGTAGTAAGTGTAGATTGTTCCAGGAAAAGCAAAAAGGCAGTGTGACAAAAGGAAATGAGCCAAGTGAGTGAATGGTAAGGGACAAAAACTGGAACCAAAGGTAGGATCCCATTCACGTGTGACCTTATAGGCCACAGTAAGGCCCCAACATCATTATGGTAAGTGTGATGGAAAGCCATCCCAGCATGTTGACAGAAGATGCTTGTCCAGTGAACAGGCTGTATCAAGGTAAACTTGGGAAGCACTTTGGAAGGCTATTGTACTGCTGTAGACATTGTAAGAGAAGACGGTGGTGCTGACGACAAGAGGTACTGAAGCAGGCAGTTAGGAATGGCCATCTTGGTATATTTTGAAGGTAATTTTTACAAGATTTGCCAATAGTTTAGATGAGTGGTATTAGGAGGAGGCCTTATTCAAGGATGATTCCCAGGTATTTTCCTGAGTGGTGGTGCCTTAGACTAAGACAGGAAAGGACAGGAGAGGAGTCAGTTTGGCAGAGGAAATCAAGAGTCCTTTTTTTTTTTGCAACAGTTCAGTTCAGTCACTCAGTCTTGTCTGACTCTCTGTGACCCCATGGATTGCAGCAACTCCAGGCTTCCCTGTCCATCACCAACTCCCAGAGCTTACTCAAACTCATGCCCATAGAGTCAGTGATGCCATCCAAGCATCTCATCCTCTGTCGTCCCCTTCTCCTCCTGCCTTCAATCTTTCCCAGAATCAGGATCTTTTCCAATGAGTTGGTTCTTCACATCAGGTAGCCAAAGTATTTTTTACAACAAGTTGATTTTTCTAAAACACATTGAAATGAGGATATTGAGTGTACAGGTGCTGGAAAAGAGGAAGGGTTTAAATCCTTCTCTGGTTATCTCTTACAGAGTAACAACATCCTCAAAGCTTAATGGCTTAAAACAACAGCAACATGTATTCTGTTTCAAACTTGCAACTTGAGTAGGGGACTTGTTTCTGCTTCATTTGGCATTAACCGGGGCAACCGGAAGGCTGCATGCTGGAATGGTGTAAAGCCTCACTTATTCACATGTGTAGTGGTGGATGATTATGGTCATCAGCCATCTGCGGGGGCTGGGCCAGAACTCCTACACATGCCTTATCCCCCTGGCTGCTGGACTTCTGTGCAGCCTGGGGGCTGGGTTCCAAAGGTGCACGTCTCAAGAGAGGTAGAACCAATATGAAGCTGTATCACCTTTCCTAACCTAGTCTCAGAAATCCCACAGCTTCACAGTTGCCTCTGTTTGTTAATACTGAGTCACTATTTGGCTCATGTTCAAAGGGAGGGGAATTGTATTCCATGTTTGGTAAGAGGTGCAGCAAAATATTTGTGGACATGTTTTCAAACCATCACAACTAAAGAAATAAATTTGTGAGTCATTGGCATGTTGATGACATTTATACCCATTAGAGGGGACGGCATAGCTTAGGGAGAGATTGAAGTTAGAAGAGAAAGAAGGCCAGAGACTAAGCCCTGGAGGACACCAATATTTAGAGTCTCTCAGAGGAGGAGGAGCCAGAAAAGGAGACTGAGAAGGAGAAGCCATTGAGGTTAGAGGAAAAACCAGGAGAACATTGTGTGCTGAGAGCCAAGAGATAAAAAGTGTCTCATGAAATGGATTAGACTGTCAGTACTGTTGATGGTTCAGATAGGTAGAGTAAGATGAGGATAGGAAGCGAATGGAGTTTTTTGAGAACTTTTACAAGAGTGTTTTCAATTATATGGGGACAACCCAAACTTTATGAGAGGGATTCAAAGAGAAAATTGACAAACCAGAAAGCAAAGGCTCGTTTTCAGCCTTCTTTTACACATTCAGCACCATACAAGGCCCTAGGGGATCAGGAAACAGATGATGAGGATGGGAGGGTGAACTGTAAGAGACCATATGGGAAACCATTCAAGTGGAGTGTTGACCCTGGGCTGTGGTTGAAAACAACTCTTCAGGGCACATTGCTGTACTTTTCCCCCTCAATGAATATTTGATGGTCAAATCCTCTTCAGTTTTAACACGGAGGTATGGCTGCACATTGATGACTAAGATTTCCTGTAAAGTAGTTCTTAAATCCTGATAGTGATAGCAGGAGACACTTCTTACGTGACACTGACATTGAAAGCTGGCATCTTGCAGCAAATAGACTGAAAACCAGGCAGGATATCATTAACAGCAGGGCACATTCCCAAATCGCTCAGTGGTGTCCTACTCTTAGAGACCCCATGGACTGCAGCCTACCAGGCTCCTCTGTCCATGGGATTTTCCAGGCAAGAGTACTGGAGTGGGGTACCATTGCCTTCTCCAATAAAGAGCAGAAACAAGAGCCTAATGCGTGTGAGCACTTTTTAAAGTTTTTGATTTCTGTTAAATTTCTTTTCTGTTTAAAGCAGAGAAGAAATAAACTGTTCAAAATGGGTCTTATGGACATACTTAACTTTAATTTTTAAGCCTATCCTTTAAAACTGTACTAAATTAAGTTAATCATATTTTCTAGATGAGACTATTAATAATAGGTAACCCTCAGTGCCTGCTTTCTAGGGAGTCTTGATCTATTTCCAATCACTTTTAAACTAACTCAACACTTAATCCCATTATGATCCTGTGAGATGGGTTTATCCTACAAAGGAGGAAACTGAGGCTCAGAGGAAACAAATAACTTGCTTAGAGTCAGACCAGGAGGTGGTTGGTAGAGCCAGGCTGCTAAGCAATTTGGCCTGGAGTCTGGGCTCTTAATTACTAAGTGAACTGCTGCCTTGAAAACATGCTGTCTTACCAGAAAAGGCAAGCAAACTGCAACTGCTTTTCAACAAGTTTTTTTTTTAAGTGGCCAAATAAAAATTTACTGACATATTTTAAAAAGTGCACCTCTCAGCTAAGAAGAGAATGTGAAACTCTCAGCCCCATGGATGATTTTTTTTTTAGTGTAGGAAAAAAAAAAAAAAAGCAAACTGTGCTGCTCTAATTAAAAATACACCAACACATGAGGGAATGAGAATTGCCTGTGTACTTTCAAAGAGCACAGAGTTCTATCTTAAAAGCAGCTTTGTTTGAAAGACAAATACTAGGAAGGAAAAATATGGTAAAGTTTCATCAAGAGGCAACCCTTGCTTTCTGGGCCAATGGCCATATACTACTAATTCTCAGAAATGTTGGGGATGCTGCCTTGCTGCAAATTCAAGATAAGGGGAAGCCATCTGAATAGGTATTAATAACTATGCCACTGGGGCCAAAACACTGTAGAATTAGGATGATAGTTCTGAGACCTTAATGTGGCTGGTTTCTTTGTTATTAGGCGATGGCACCCCACTCCAGTACTCTCGCCTGGAAAATCCCATGGACGGAGGAGCCTGGTAGGAGCCTGGTAGGCTGCAGTCCATGGGGTCGCTAAGAGTCGGACACGACTGAGCAACTTCACTTTCATTTTTCACTTTCATGATTGGAGAAGGAAATGGCAACCCACTCCAGTGTTCTTGCCTGGAGAATCCCAGGGACAGAGGAGCCTGTTGGGCTGCCATCTATGGGGTTGCACAGAGTCGGACACGACTGAAGCGACTTAGCAGCAGCAGTAGCAGCAACCAGCTAGGGAATAATAGTTAATTCAATTCAGTGAAAATATATTGTGCAGCTATTATGTACTGGTAATGTTTGTGGTCCTGTGGATGCAAAATGGGGGCTGAGTCCCCAAGGAGCTAATAGTTTCTCTGATTGGTAGAAAAACAAGTAAACAGGTAATTAAATTGTGATAGGTGTAGTTATTATTTGATAGGGGCAGGAGATAATTTAAGAATATGTGATAGTTCAGTTAAGCTTTGAATGATAAACATGGGTGTTTTGTAGCAGCTGAGTGGGATAGGCACAGAACACACATTCTGTTGGAAGAACACATGGGAAATTTTTGAAAGACAAAGTCAAAGAAGATAATGTACATTGCAGTTTTATTGAAAACACATGTTCATTTTAATACAGTCAAGCAATATCTGTAGAAGAAAGTAAAGAAATCTAAAAATCCTGATATTGAGACAATCACTCCTTTGTTTCCATTAGGGGGTTGCCACAAAACTAACACTGTGGCCTCTCTCCCTCCTTGCTCACTCTTTCCTATAAGAGAATTGTTTTATCTGATCACGAGCAGACAGAGCATTTGGTAGAGTTGACATTGTTGCTCAGGCTTCGTTCAGCTCTGTTCCTGCTTCTGTGAAGCAAGCACAAGTTCTAGAGGCAGATGGGGGAATTTACCTCTGTTTGTCCCCAGTTCCGGAGCCCAGGGGCACAAAGGATAAAATTCCTCTTAGGGATGTCTGTGTAGGACTCAAGCTTGCAGAATTAGAATCTCCTTTGTGTGGGTTAGGCTGAGGCAAGACCCTGATGGAAATAATGAGAAACATCTCTCGCCCTAGGACCAGTTTACATGCTCTGATCCAGAGTTAGCAGCACAGAAGCTTCCAGACATTTTGAATTTTACCTGTTTTCTGCATTTATTTGTCAATTATTTCATGTATATTCACTATGTATAAGACAGGAACAATTTTACCTTGAAGAAATACTTGGTATTAAACATTAATTCTGCCTCACTATGCTTGGCACATGTTTGGTGAAGCTTGAGTCCCACCCAGACATCCATAGGAGGGAATTTTATCCTTTATCCCTTCTGGGTGCTAGCACTTGGCACAAGTTGGTGAAGGGTATAAGATAGTTCATCTCTCCTCCACATTCTGCTCTACAAAGCACTCAGAATTTTAGAACAGAGCTTTCCAAAGAGGTGTCAGTCTTCTTCAGGCTCTCTACTAATGCAATGGTCCTGTCTCAGAGTTCTGAGTTTGTACAACCCTAGAGACAAGGGTTCGATCCCTGGGGTGGGAAGGTCCCCTGGAGTGGGAAATGGCAACCCACTCCAGTATTCTTGCCTGGAAAATCCCAAGGACAGAGGAGCCAGGTGGACTATAGTCCATGTGCTCACAAAGAGTCAGACCTGACTGAACACACATCTTTACCTTAACTTTAATGAAAGAAAATGTACTATTCTGTGATTGACTTTAAATTATAAGACCAAATCCTTTCCACAGATGAAAAATTTTAATTATTGGAAAGCTCTACATTAAACCATAATCTGTCTTTCTATACTGTTCCATCACTCTTTTAGAGTCTGTCTTCTAAAGAGACATAGTAAGTCTACCATTTCTATTATGGGTGATCATTCAAATATCATGCTCTCCTCTCCCGTGTTAAAAATCCTTGTTTCCTCAGTCATTTTTGCTCAGTATTGGACATGTAGTGATTGCTCAACATCTATTAACTGAGCCCCAGTCTCATACAGCCAACTGACTACTTGACATTTCCATTTTAGAGGAGCAACTCAAATTTAGCATATCCAAAAATGGTACCCTTGATTTACTCCCTAATTGTCTCACTTCTAATCTTTTCTATGTCAATTTTTTTTTTTAAAGTCTCTATCCAGTGGTTGAGGAAAAATTTAAAAACCATTTACTATTGCATCTTTTCTTTTATATCCAGCATGCAAACCATGAACAAATCCTGGCATGTCTCTAGTTGCACTTCAAAATACCTCTCAAACCCATCCTGTTATCACCCTGCATCTTTACCACCTGAACCACAATTCCAGACACCTTTGTATCAGCCTGCATACTTACAAAGACCTTCTTATTTGTTTCCTGCTTCTACTCTCAGACCTCTTTCATGCACCTTTTCATGGCAAGAATTCTTGCCATGGAATTCTCCAAGCAAGAATACTGGAGTGGGTTGCCATTTCCTTCTCCAGGGGATCTCCCTGACCCAGGGATCAAACCCCTGTCTCCTAAACTGCAGGCAGATTCTTTACCAACTGAGCCACTAGAGAAGCCATGCACTTTTACACAGCAGAGTAATCATGCAAAAATAAAAAGCACATCAAACTGTTCTCCACCAAAAGCTTTCCATTGTATTTAGAATAAATTTTTTTTAAATTTTACAAGTCTCTGCTTAATTCTCCACCCTCATCTTGTACAATTCTCTCACTTTCTTTTCTTACTCTATTCTTTTTTTTTTCTTGAAACAGTCAAGATTTCTCCATTTCAGAGCCTCTGCACATGTTATTCACTCTGCTCTTTGTAGTTTCTTTTTCTCTTTATATGGTTCTTTCTATTCCTTGTATCTTAGCTGATGAGACCTCCCAGAGGGGCTAAGCCCAAACCACCTTAGGTAAAGTAGCCTCCCTCCCCCAACGTCATTATTGTGTGTCACCTCACTCTTCCCCACATCCTTTCTAGCACTTACAGCTATCAGAAATTATCTTGTTAACTCTTGGTTTGTTTTTCTATATAGCATGCTTCTTGTTCATCATTTATATTATATGTGTGTGTGTGTGTGTAATATACATAACACTGCCTGGCATACAGTAAATGTGAAATCAATATGTTAACATAGTTAATAAATAAGGTTGTGTTTACAGTGTTGGACGTTTAAGATATGGACTTCAGAGATAGAAAATCTATAGGTGATAAGAAGATTTAACCTGTGATCATAAACATGGAAAAGAATCGAAAGTTTCTGGTGTGAGGAGGTAAAGACATAGAGGAACCAAGAGGCTGGATAGTCATATGGACAATCATCTAACTGATGACCAATCTTGGGTGCATGGAAAATGTTCAATTTGCATGCTTCTAGTTTTGCCTTTCTTTCTTCACATTTCAGAAAAGCTTTCCCTGAAATGAGATTCCTATTGGTATATTTTTTGTTTGATTTTTTGGGGAATTTTTTTTTTCTGTCTCTTTATAACCTTGGCTAATTTAAACACTTTTACTACTTAGCATCAGCCAGTATCAAACCCAGATTTCTTCAGCAAATCCAGATCACACACAGCTACACCCTTGATATCAATATGCCAAAATATTTTAGTTTTGTAGCTTCAGATTATGTCTAATTTCCTACCACTGATAGTCCCAGGCCTATCCACAGACAATCAAGGGTGAAGCAAACTCAAAGTTAAAGATTAATACATTGTAGAGAGTGAGAAGACCTATCTTCTTTGGACACTGCTCTTCAGGATCAGAATCACCTTTTACCTTTGAAACTGATAAAGGTTTCTTACCTTTGAAGAAAGAAAAGATTTTTACAAAGTGGATTAATACTTCTCAAAGATTTAGCAACTCAACTGATAAAGAACCTCCCTGTTAATGCAGGAGATGTAAAAGACACAGGTTTGATCCCTGGTCAGGAAGATCCCCTGGAGAAGGAAAAGGCAACCTGCTCCAGTATTCTTGCCTGGAAAATTCCATGGCCAGAGGAACCTGGCAGGCTACAATCCATGGAGCCATAGGAGTTGGAGATGACTGAGCACACATCCAGGCAGAGTAATACTTGTCAAAGATACTCTGTCAATTATATCTTTTAAAACATCAGGGTTTTTTGTGGGGAGAGAAGGGGATTTGGCCAGAGAAGGCAATGGCACCCCACTCCAGTACTTTTGCCTAGAAAATCCCATGGACGGAGGAGCCTGGTAGGCTGCAGTCCATGGGGTCGCTAGAGTCAGACACGACTGAGCGACTTCCCTTTCACTTTTCACTTTCATGCATTGGAGAAGGAAATGGCAACCCACTCCAGTGTTCTTGCCTGGAGAATCCCAGGGACGGGGAGCCTGTTGGGGGGCTGTCTATGGGGTCGCACAGAGTCGGACACGACTGAAGCGGCTTAGGAGCAGCAGGGGATTTGGCTGCGCTGATGCAGTTTGCAGGATCTTCTTAATTTCCTGACCAGGGATCGAAATTGTGCCTGTAGCAGTGAAAGTACAAAATCTTAACCACTGGACTGCCAGGGAATTCCCAGCATCCAGTTTTAAGGGTTGACAATTCTTAGGTACTTTTGACTGGATAATATTACTTCTTTTGATACCTTCAGCCAATATCAAATGTGAGCACCGAATTGCTGGGTGGCCCAGTTTAAAAAGGGGGCGTTTCCACCTATGTAAGCAGGCAATTGCACTTCCAGTATAATCAGCTGCCTGAATTCCATGCCTAAACTTAGCTAATATATTTTCATCTGTTAGTAATTAGGAAGTTATTTTAAAATGTTCCCTGATTCTTTCTTCAGTGTTACCTATAAATCAAATTACAGAAAAATAAATTTGATTTTGAAATCGTTTTGGGACTGTTTCCTTTTTTGTGTATTTTGTTGGTATGCTGTATTTACAGGACTTAGAAAAAGGAAATATGAAAAAATACTGTTGTGTATTTTTTTTTTTCAAAAAAAAATAAAAACAAAAAGCACTGCCCAAAGAAAAGCAGAACCATGAATCACAAAGAATATTCCACAAAGCCATAAAGGACAGATTCTATTGAGTTAAAATCCAAACATAAGAAAAGATAAAGTCACTAAGTAGATTTTCTTAAAAGAAAAGGTGTGATTTTAGACTCTACAAAGGATTCCTAAGCTTTACTTAAGGTTGAGGATTTCATTTAGATAGTGCCCCAGAAGTTTCAAAGGGGGTTTTGGTTATAAAAATTCAAATTTCATGTGCCTTTTCAAGAAAAAAATCAATTTCAGTAAAATAAAATACATCTATAGTATCTTAGTAGTGTCCTTCGCTGTCTTTTACGCTCCCTCTTTTACATTCACACATCTTTTGTCGTGATTACCTCAGTCTAGAAAGCTCTGCCTTCACAGTATAACAGTCTCTGAAATTTAACCCTCTTCCCAGAAGCTCCATTTGGATATTTTTACCCCGTTTTGTAATAAGCACGCTTGCTCTACCACACAGCAGTACTTGTTTAACTCTTGTCCATTCAGGTCGGTTTTCCTCATCTTCCTTTCCCATCAGATCACTTGTAAGATGGAGGCTCTGTTTTATGACTCTGTAAGCTTTGGTGCTGGAACGCAGAGCTTTAGAGTATGACAGAAAATACGAAAAAAAAAATATTCAAGAGGCCCAAGATTTTAGACTTCTCTCTCACCTGACAGTGTCAAATGTCAAGTACTCTGAGCAGGAAAAAAAGGCTGTAGCTTTCAACCTTTGGAAGAATATGGACTGAGTTATGTGGCTTGATTTCCATCCCAGCTCTGCCACTTACTCCCTCTGTGACTTCTAGTAAGTATATGGTTTAAGTTCTGAGAGCATCACTTTCCTCATCATCAAAATGAAGTAATAATACTTACTACCTCATAAACTTATTTGGTATACAAATGAGACATACCCATAAAAGCTTAGAATGGCACCTGGCACATAAACTTTTGGTGTATGTTCGCAATTATCATTAGTCATAAAAATATATTGATATACTACTTACATGAATGCACAGCACAGGACTGTGTTCCCTTTATGTGAAACTGAAGGACAATGACTTGCAAATAAGAGCTATAGCTTGATTCCAATGTTGTAACAATGATTACTGATTCTTTAATTTTTCTTGTACTTTAAAAAAATTTTTCATAGTTCCCTACATATATTAGTTTATATTGGGACATTAGATATGGTTCTTGAGAAATTTAGGATGTGTAGAAGTACAAATTTGAAGTAGGAGATGAATTTAGACCTAAAGTATAAATTTGACTTAAAATTATGTTGGGAGAGTATGAAAATTAAACTCTCATTTCAGTCGTGAACATCAGGGTTGTTTTTGAGAGAAGGGGATTTGGCTGTGCCACTGCAGCTTGCGGGCTCTTGGTACCACGACCAGGGATTGAAACTGTGCCTGCAACAGTGGAAGTACAGAGTCTTAATCACTGTGCCAGGGAAGTCCCAGCATCCAGTTTATGGGTTGAAAATTCCTAGGTATTATTGATTAGATAATATTTCCTTTAACGCTTTCATTCTATATCATGTAAGTATATGAAAACATGATAAATGTGAGCACTGAAGTGCTGGGTGGGCCAGTTTAGAAAGGGGGTGCGAAATATGAAGGGAAATATGAAGGGAATTGAAGGAATATGAAGGGAAACTTCTACAGGAAACTTCTGGGAATTTTCTGATGAACTGATATTGTATCCTGGGTTCTCTGGAAACATTTGATCCTATTCTGATGCTGAGGTTGTTTGGGTTCAAACTGTTTATTAGGTATCAACAATTGTAAAAGGAAGGAGGAAAAGAATTAGACAGAGGAAGAAATCGAACTGTGTGATAAAAACCCACCGAGATCTTGGCCACCCTGCGGGGTCTCTGGGATAGGTATTGTCAGCCTGTGTGTGCCAGGTCAGTCCCTGACTTGCTTAATCACTGAATATGGGCTGCTTTAAGTGTTTTACGGAATCGTCACATTATACAAGGTAGTGATGCTTTTGTTTTATATTTACTTTACCCTTAAAATTTCCAGATGGAATCAGGTGCTTAGACGAGTTAAATAGCTCTCTTAAGATCAAATATTTAATCCCAGGCAATCTGGCTTTAGTGCCTAATGAATTAACCATCATGTTTCTGTGCTTCAGAGAAAGAAAACTTGTAATTATTTTATATGAATTGGGTCTCCAGCTGAGTTTCATTCCAAGATAATGAAATAAATCACAGACTGAATTTTTTTAACACTCTTGGTAATGAGTCAGATTGTGAAAATTCATAGAGAGATAGGTATAAGGAATGAACAGATATAATAACAATTTGCCAAAAGAAAAAGGGAGTCATGCATTTGAGCCATAAATTAAAAACACTAAAAATGATGGATGGATCCAAAATAAGATCATCAGAATGAATCGCACCAAGCAATTCTTTTACCAGTATGTTTATATACCAATAATTAATTACACCATTAAATAATTAGGATAATATTGTAAAGGCACTGCTTTCTTTTAAAGAAATTGCAAAACACATTAGACCTGACTTTAGAATTGGGCAGAATATGTAGTTGCTTCTATGACATAGTTTGGAGAAGGCATTTACTGAAAATAAATCTATTAAAATCCTGTCACAAGGACAGATATTACCATTCTTATTGATATTGCTACTTTAGGAAATTTTAAATAGATCATTCAGTCAACAATTGTTTGGGAAAGATTTTTGATAGATGGAATACCAAGGAAGCCAAAAGTCTCATCAGAGTGTAAAATTCTGTGGTCCTTAATCCTATGGAGTTTTCATCTCTTACATCAGCACTGTATCACATGGGAATACTAAAGCCTCAAAGAGACATTAGTTTTTGTGATTATCACATCATTCACCACCCCTCAGCAAATATAGGGATACCATTCATGGTCAGTGAAGCCAGAACAAGACTAACCTCATCTAATAATATGGTCATCTAGGTCCTCTCAGGAATAAGGTAAGAAGAAAATAGTGGTTGTAAAGAATCTATAATCTTCACAAAATGCCAGTAGTTTTCTCCAGTTTTTCACTGGGAATCGCTCAGTCTGCAAAGCTAATATCTAGATGATGAGATGAGGCATTAAAAGACTTTAAACCTATTGAATATACCCAAAGATGTGTGTGTATGTTAGTGGCTCAGTTGTGTCTGACTCTACAACCCCATGGACTGTAGCCTGCCAGGCTCCTCTGTCCATGGGATTTCCCAGGCAAGAATACTGGAGTGGGTCACCATTTCTTTCCTTTTCCAATACCCAAAGATACGTCTGTATGTATTGGAACATTTTAAACGTTTGAAAGTGGTAGAAAGAACAAAACACTCATTGCCTGGTTGATTTGTATGGAGACTAATACAACAACTTTTATTTATTCATTAAAATGTTTAATTTGGCTGTGCAGGGTTTTAGTTGTGGCACACAGGATCTTTGGTCTATGTTTCAGCATCCAGGATTTTAACTGTGGCATGTGAGATTTAGGTCCCTGACCAGGGATCAAACCCAGGCCTCCTGTATTGAGAGCATGGAATCTTAGCCATTAGACCACCAGGGAAGTCCACTAATCCAGCAACTTTAAATTAAAAGCCATTGCTGATTCATGGATTTTATTTGAAGCATGACCCTAGAGAGAATGGGCACTCTAGGTATGGACATTCTGTATAGTAAAATTTTTCTCCAAAAACGAAAAGGTGGTTTATTTTCTAGTCTTCCTAAGTCTGCAAAATGTTATAGTTAAGAAAACCAAACTAAAGCAAAAAGAAAATAGAAGAAAATTTAGCACATGAGTATTCCAAATAGCTTAGAACTGAATCATCTCAAAATATAACAGGAACTTCAAATAAGTAGTTTCTTCAGGATACAGTAATCTGCAGTTTAGAAAGGAAAAAAAAAAGTGGTTAATAAGGCCCCCCAAAACCTAATACTTGATTTATTTGTTCTCTATTTTTAAAAAATGGAAATTTTTGCTAGTAGTGAGAGTAATAAAAATGAAACCTTGATCTAGAGAATATATTTTCCTCATAAAGTATTCTCCTAGTTAATTGTTGTGTTTATTCTCCAAATGCCTTCCATGTGGGTATGGATAATAGATTCTATTTGTTTTTCAAATGAGGAAATTAGGAGACAAAACAAGAATAACAAAGGTAAAGTTATCTTCAGCCAACTTTCCTTAACCATATGAAATAGATGCAGGACACACAGCTTTATGAAACATACTTCTCCTAAAGAATAATAGAAGCAGCGTGTCCCAATTCTCTTCTATATTCTTTGCATACTTCCTTCCTTCTCCCTCTCTATGTGCCATTTTTTTCTCTCTTCCTACTTGTTATTTTTACATAAAGAAAATAATCAATCCTTCATGGAACCATATGACCCTGCAAGATGAGAAGAGCAGTGGTGCAAAAGGAATGACAGTAGTTGCATATATACCACAGGGTTGACATCTTAAACATTTAATTACATCAGACTTTTCCACAAGGACCATAGAATATCTAGATTGAATCCCAGTTGGGAGATTCTTGGGCAACCATCATGTCAGGAAAACTGGGAATTAGTTTAGTTTTGTTTTAACAAAGATATTGGGCAAGCAATGTAGTAAAAAAGATGCTATCAAATAGCAATAATTCAATTTTGACCTCAAATAAGAAAGCGATGCTTCCAGCATCCTAAACAGCAAAAGTTGCTATTTCCTTCTAAAGGAGTATAGCACCAGGCTTGAGGACACTAACGTTGCAGTAGTGACTATTTAGAGACACGCTGGAAGAGTAGGGGTCAGAGGAATGGAGGGGAAAGCCCCTCTTTCATCCTCTACTCTCTTTCCTCTTCTCTATACTCTTTTATTAAAAACTTTAACAGAATTAATTTATAGAAAAATCAGCAAGAATATGGAAAAACTGAATGGCACCATCAGTACCATCATTAAAACTTAGAGAAAATACTTACTTAAAAGGCATTCAGTCTCTTTAAAGTCCGTCAGTAGATTATGTTTTTGCATAGTTATGCATGTGCATTTAATATACTTATTAACAGATATTTATAAACACTTTAGTTTGCTGATATCTCATATTAAGAAACCAAAAGCAGAGATTTCACTTACGTGGAGTCTCTGGAAACCAGTTTTCAGATCAATGAAACTGAAATGCATTATCACCAAGCTGCACTGTGGTTAAACCAAAACCTGAGTACTGAATCCACAAGACTAATTACGGTTACAGGACAGTGTAGTGGGAGAGCAGAATAAACTGGGTGTTCAGGGGGGCCAATACCAAGTGGACCTAGGAAGCCAGTCCTCTTACGTGTACAGAAGGTTATTTCCCAATCTCAAGTGTCGGGAGAAGGATAAATTAGCCCTTGTCATTTACACAGGAGGAAAACTGGACAGTGGCACCTATACTTTAAGTTTCAGCTAAGAAACTGGCACCAGAGAGAAGTAACCAACGTGAGTAGTAAGTCTCAGGGCTCAGAGGTGGGGGTCTGGTGATATTTCATTCTGTTCTTTGAGGAATATGTTGAATCATAATTTACAGCAAGTGTCTCTGTCCTAAATTACTCAGCAATTAGTTTATGAATATGTATGCCAACAGACACTGGGTTGAGCATCACAATATAACTGTGGGCAACGGACCTGAAGGAAGGAGCATTTGGAGAATAAACACAAAAATTAACTAGGAAAATACTTTATACTCTATGAGGAAAATATATTCTCTAGATCAAGGTTTCATTTTTATTACTCTCACTACTAGCAAAATTTTCCATTTTTAAAAAATCAGTTCAGTTCAGTCGCTCAGTTGTGTCCGGCTCTTTGCGACCCCATAAACTGCAGCACACCAGGCCTCCCTGTCCATTACCAACTCCCGGAGTCCACTCAAACTCATGTCCATTGGGTCAGTGATGCCATCCAACCATCTCATCCTGTTGTCCCTTTCTCCTCCTGCCCTAAATCTTTCCCAGCATCAGGGTCTTTTCCAATGAGTCAACTCTTCGCATGAGGTGGCCAAAGTATTGGTTTCAGCTTCAACATCAGTCCTTCCAATGAACACCCAGGACTGATCTCCTTTAGGATGGACTGGTTGGATCTCCCTGCAGTCCAAGGGACTCTCAAGATTCTTCTCCAACACCACAGTTCAAAAGCATCAATTCTTCGGTACTCAGCTTTCTTTATAATCCAACTCTCACATCCATACATGACTACTGAAAAAACCATAGCCTTGACTAGATGGACCTTTGTTGGCAAAGTAATGTCTCTGCTCTTTAATATGCTGTCCAGATTGGTCATAACTTTCCTTCCAAGTAGTAAGCGTCTTTTAATTTCATGGCTGCAAGCACCATCTGCAGTGATTTTCAAGCCCCCCTCAAAATAAAGTCAACCACTGTTTCTGCTGTTTTCCCATTTATTTGCCATGAAGTGATGGGACTGGATGCCATGATCTTAGTTTTCTGAATGTTGAGCTTTAAGCCAACTTTTTCACTCTCCTCTTTCACTTTCATCAAGAGGCTTTTCAGTTCTTCTTCACTTTCTGCCATAAGGGTGGTGTCATCTGCATATCTGAGGTTTTTGATATTTCTCCCGTCAATCTTGATTCCAGCTTGTGCTTCTTCCAGCCCAGCATTTCTCATGATGTACTCTGCATATAAGTTAAATAAGCAGCGTGACAATATACAGCCTTGACATACTCCTTTTCCTATCTAGAGTACAGATAAATTGAGTATTAGGTTTTGATGGGCCTTATTATCTTCTCTATACTATTAAAAATACTGTTAAATAGTAGTCAAGTTAAATGTGTGCAACTAACCAATTGAAAATAATGGATTAATTTGGATATCACCTTTGTTATTGATATTGCTTCTTCCATAGGGCATTTGTCTTAACAGCTTTACCTAGAAGAATAAATGTTTAAAAACTGAATTTTAAGAATCATGAAAAGAATGGTGGTAAGACACTCTTGAGTTTTTAATTCAAATTCCTTAACATCTTGCAGATTTGATTATATATATATGTATATGAATCCATATGTACATGAATATGAATATATAAATATAGGTATCCACATTCTATACATATGCACCTCATTTGAGTTATTACAAAGATTGCCCAGTAAGTAATCAATGGTTAAGCCAATTACAATTTTCCTTTCTGTTTGACAGTTATTGAAGATTTCCTGAGGCTTCTTATCTTTTTTTCTCTCCCTAGGAGAGATGAGTAGGTCTAATGGATTTAAATATTCTCTTAATGTTGTTAAAGAAGAACCAAGAGGAAAATTTTGCTTTTCCATGTATAAGGAGGTAGTACAAAGACATAATAATTAAATAAAACAAGGTATGGTTTTGGTAGCAAGAGAGAAATTAACTAATGCATTGTAATAAAGCTCAGAAGGATACATAGAGGACATAACTTGTGATATAACTGCAATAAAAGGTAACATGAAAAGGGAAACTTACTTCTGGTGGATGACACTGAAAAATTTGACTCCTTGGAAAAACTAAACTGTCCCTACCCTATACCACATATAAAAAGAGTCCAGGATTATATGCCTAAATGTGAAAGGTAAAACTCTGATAGAAGAAATTTAATAGTTTCCTTTGTTGTGCAGAAGCTTTTAAGTTTAATTAGGTCCCATTTGTTTATTTTTGCTTTTATTTCCAATATTCTGGGAGGTGGGTCATAGAGGATCCTGCTGTGATGTATGTCGGAGAGTGTTTTGCCTATGTTCTCCTCTAGGAGTTTTATAGTTTCTGGTCTTACGTTGAGATCTTTAATCCATTTTGAGTTTATTTTTGTGTATGGTGTTAGAAAGTGTTCTAGTTTCATTCTTTTACAAGTGGTTGACCAGTTTTCCCAGCACCACTTGTTAAAGAGATTGTCTTTAATCCATTGTATATTCTTGCCTCCTTTGTCAAAGATAAGGTGTCCATATGTGCGTGGATTTATCTCTGGGCTTTCTATTTTATTCCATTGATCAATATTTCTGTCTTTGTGCCAGTACCATACCGTCTTGATAACTGTGGCTTTTTAATAGAGCCTGAAGTCAGGCAGGTTGATTCCTCCAGTTCCATTCTTCTTTCTCAAGATAGCTTTGGCTATTCGAGGTTTTTTGTATTTCCATACAAATTGTGAAATTATTTGTTCTAGCTCTGTGAAGAATACCGCTGGTAGCTTGATAGGGATTGCATTGAATCTATAAATTGCTTTGGGTAGTATACTCATTTTCACTATATTGATTCTTCCAATCCATGAACATGGTATATTTCTCCATCTATTAGTGTCCTCTTTGATTTCTTTCACCAGTGTTTTATAGTTTTATATATATAGGTCTTTAGTTTCTTTAGGTAGATATATTCCTAAGTATTTTATTCTTTCCATTGCCATGGTGAATGGAATTGTTTCCTTAATCTCTCTTTCAGTTTTCTCATTATTAGTGTATAGGAATGCAAGGGATTTCTGTGTGTTGATTTTATATCCTGCAACTTTACTATAATCATTGATTAGTTCTAGTAATTTTCTGGTGGAGTCTTTAGGGTTTTTTATGTAGAGGATCATGTCATCTGCAAACAGTGAGAGTTTCACTTCTTCTTTTCCAATTTGGATTCCTTTTATTTCTTTTTCTGCTCTGATTGCTGTGGCCAAAACTTCCAAAACTATGTTGAATAGTAATGGTGAAAGTGGGCACCCTTGTCTTGTTCCTGACTTTAGAGGAAATGCTTTCAATTTTTCACCATTGAGGATAATGTTTGCTGTGGGTTTGTCATATATAGCTTTTATTATGTTGAGGTATGTTCCTTCTATTCCTGCTTTCTGGAGAGTTCTTATCATAAATGGATGTTGAATTTTGTCAAAGGCTTTCTCTGCATCTATTGAGATAATCATATGGTTTTTATTTTTCAATTTGTTAATGTGGTGTATAACATTGATTGATTTGTGGATATTGAAGAATCCTTGCATCCCTGGGATAAAGCCCACTTGGTCATGGTGTATGATCTTTTTAATGTGTTGTTGGATTCTGATTGCTAGAATTTTTTTAAGGATTTTTGCATCTATGTTCATCAGTGATAATGGCCTGTAGTTTTCTTTTTTTGTGGGATCTTTGTCAGGTTTTGGTATTAGGGTGATGGTGGCAGCCTTCAGAATGGGAGAAAATAATAGCAAATGAAGCAATGGACAAACCACTAATCTCAAAAATATACAAGCAACTCCTACAGCTCAACTCCAGAAAAATAAATGACCCAATCAAAAAATGGGCCAAAGAACTAAATAGACATTTCTCCAAAGAAGACATGCAGATGGCTAACAAACACATGAAAAGATCATCATTGTCACTCATTATCAGAGAAATGCAAATCAAAACCACTATGAGGTACCATTTCACACCAGTCAGAATGGCTGCGATCCGTAAGTCTACAAGCAATAAATGCTGGAGAGGGTGTGGAGAAAAGGGAACCCTCTTACACTGTTGGTGGGAATGCAAACTAGTACAACCATTATGGAGAACAGTGTGGAGATTCCTTAAAAATCTGGAAATAGAACTGCCTTATGATCCAGCAATCCCACTGCTGGGCATACACACTGAGGAAACCAGAAGGGAAAGAGACACGTGTACCCCAATGTTCATCACAGCACTGTTTATAATAGCCAGGACATGGAAGCAACCTAGATGCCCATCAGCAGATGAATGGATAAGAAAGCAGTGGTACATATACACAATGGAGTATTACTCAGCCATTAAAAAGAATACATTTGAATCAGTTCTAATGGATGGATTGAATGAGATGGATGAAACTGGAACCTATTATACAGAGTGAAGTAAGCCAGAAAGAAAAACACCAATACAGTATGCTAACGCATATATATGGAATTAAGAAAGATGGTAACAATAACCCTGTGTACGAGACAGCAAAAGAGACACTGATGTATAGATCAGTCTTATGGACTCTGTGGGAGAGGGAGAGGGTGGGGAGATTTGGGAGAATGGCATTGAAACATGTATAATATCATGTATGAAACGAGTCGCCAGTCCAGGTTCGATGCACGGTACTGGATGCTTGGGGCTGGTGCACTGGGACGACTCAGAGGGAGGGTATGGGGAGGGAGGAGAGAGGAGGGTTCAGGATGGGGAACACAGGTATACCTGTGGCGGATTCATTTGGATATTTGGCAAAACTAATACAATATTGTAAAGTTTAAAAATAAAATAAAATGAAAAAAAATAAAAAATAAAATCCCACATGCAGTACATGGTATGGCCAATTAAAAAAATAATAAAATAAAATTGAATTTAAAAAAAGGAAAAAAAAAAGAAATTTAAGAGGATCCTTTTATAACCTAGGATTGAAAAAAGATTTCTTCACAGAGTCTCTAAAAGTTCAAACTCAAAAGTAAGACGTTGAGAGGTTGCTATATTGAAAGTAAAGATTTATGTCCTCAAACAAGAAAAAAGCCAATAAACAAATAGAACAAAGATAACTAGATTATTAAATAATAATAAAGGATTATTACCTAGAAAATAGAGTAGTTTTTTTTTTTTAAATAAGAAGGAAAAAAAGAAAAGCTGATGGAAAAATAGGAACAAGATGATGAACAAACAACCCCCCAAAGGGAAAGCCTAAATAAATATATAAAGAGATGATCAAACTCACTCATAAGCAGAAAGAAAAAAAAAGACTTAAAATATCAGACACCACTATTTATCAGAATATTACAGTTATAAATTTCAGAAAACAAAGTGCTGGTGAAGATGTGTGCACCCAGTAACTAATCAATAGTTAAGCAAATTACAATTTCCCTTTTCTGTTTGATAGCTATTGAAATTTTTCTGAGTCTTCTCTTAGTCTCGTCTCAGACTAAACAGTGTGTTAGTTGCTCAGTCGTGTCCAACTCTTTGCAACCCCATGGAACGAATCCTGCCAGTCTCCTTTGTCCATGGCAAACTGGAGTGGGATGCCATTCCCTTCTGGACCCAGGGACTGAACCCTGGTCTTCTGCATTTCAGGCAGATTCTTTACCATCTGAGCCACCAGGAAAAGGGAGAAAAGAATTTTTTGATGTGCTATTGATGAGAGTGCCAAGTAAGACAGCCAATCTAAAAAGCATGAAAAACATGAAAGCATAGAGAGCTAGGTATGTGTGTGCCTAAAGGCAATGCCACCCCTGAGTATACTTTCCAAGTCATTTCTAACTCAGAAGCACAAACAGCCATTCAGAGGAAGGTTCAGCACAGCAGTTTTTTGTGTGTTATTAGGGAATTGGAATCCTTCACTTCCTCAGGTAATATATGCATGAAATGTGGATGCCCGGTGTGGAATTCTGTGCAGGGCTAACCAAGACCACCTACCCTGCCTCCTGAGGAATCTGTATTCAGGTCAAGAAGCAACAGTTAGAACTGGACATGGAACAACAGACTGGTTCCAAATTGAGACAGGAGTATGTCAAGGCTATATATTGTCACCCTGCTTATTTAACTTCTATGCAGAGTACATCATGCAAAATGCGGGGCTGGATGAAGCACAAGCTGAAATCAAGATTTCTGGGAGAAATATCAACAACCTCACATATGTAGATGATACCCTTATGGTAGAAAACGAAGAAGGAGCCTCTTGATGAAAGTGAAAGAGGAGAGTGAAAAAGCTGGCTTAAAACGCAACATTCAAAAAATGAAGACCGTGGCATCTGGTCCCATCACTTCATGGCAAATAGATGGGGAAACAGTGGAAACAGTGTCAGACTTTATTTTTCTGGGCTCCAAAATCACTGCAGATGGTGATTGCAGCCATGAAATTAAAAGACGCTTACTCCGTGGAAGAAAAGCTATGACAAACTTAGACAGCATACTAAAAAGCAAAGGCATTACTTTGCCGACAAAGGTCCATCTAGTCAAAGCTATGGTTTTTCCAGTAGTCATGTATGGAGGTGAGAGTTGGACTATAAAAAAAGCTGAATGCCGAAGAGTTGATGCTTTTGAACTGTGGTGTTGGAGAAGACTCTTGAGAATCCCTTGGACTGCAAGCAGATCCAACCAGTCAATCCTAACAAAATCAGTCCTGAACGTTCATTGGAAGGATGGATGCTGAATCTGAAACTCTAATCTTTTGGCCACCTGATGCCAAAAACTGACTCCTTGGAAAAGGCTCTGATGCTGGGAAAGATTGAAGGCGGGAGGAGAAAGGGCTGACAGAGGATGAGATGGTTGGATGGCATCACTGACTGGATGGACATGCATTTGAGGAAGCTCTGAGAGTTGGTGATGGACAGGGAACCCTGACGTCCTGCAGTCCATGGGGTCGCAAAGAATCAGACACAACTGAGTGACTGAACTGAACTGAACAATAGTGGACCAGGTATAAAATCAACAACATGAATAAGTATGGTGTTGAATGACAGGAGAAGAAAAAATGAGGTTTTAGCTCAATTTATGCAAAACCACATAAGCACAAGAACTAATGCTATATATTCAAGTATGTTAAGCAGGTACATGAGAAGAGCTGCTTGCAAGGTGAGCAACAAGTGATGAGTGGGAGTGGGGAGTGAAAAAGGGAAGGAAAGGAAAAATTAAAGGAAAAAATAAAATGAGAAGGGGCTCTGCCCGGACTGATTTGCTGTGAAATGAAGAGAATGACCTTTGAATTCCACCAAAAGAAGGAAAATATAATTAATAAATGAAAAAAATTATTGTAAGATTTTATGAAAACTTTTATTTTGTTTAAAATGAATTTCCCAGTAGCTTCCCTAGGCCTGCATGGTCCCTGTGTGACCTGATTTCACTATTTCATTATATTTTAACCGTATTGACCCTACCTTAGTGCCCGGGACACACAACATGCTTTCATACCTCACACTCTTGTGATCCCTGTCCATGCTTTCAAAAATGTCCTCCTTTCTTATTCTCTATCACAGCCTCAACTCTGACTTTTGTTCACACTTATAACTATTTGCACTTGTCTCATTTGCTTGTTCACACACCATTTAGTCCCTGCTAGCAGGTGAACTCCATTAAGGAAAGTGGTGTCTCTATTTTTTCATTGTTATGTCTGCAGCCTCCAGCACAACATTTGTAGGGTGAATAAAGGAATGAAGAAACTTTAGGCACAAAAGTTCACAAGGCCCTTGGCTTTAGGAAACTATTCTCTTAGAATCAAAATTAAAGGATGTTTTTAAAAGGGATAAACAGATATGAGGGAATTTTTGCAAAATTGTTTTCTGCCTTGCTATATTTTAAAACACATTTCATCCACAAGGCTTAGGAATAGTTTACATAGAGTACAATATTTATTCAATTATTAAAAATATATGGATTGTTGTTCAATATCTGTACTATATCCAGAATATCAGTAGTCTTTCTATTATATAATTGCAGCTATGTAAGGGTTGCAGACCTAGTATTTTCAGTTCTTGGTACATCCCATACAAGCCACTCTTTTTTTTAATTTTTACCTAAAGAGAATATATATATATATATATATATATATTTGTTGTTGTTTGTTGTTTAGTTGCTAAGTCATGTTCAACCCTTTTTCGACCCAGTGGACTGTAGCCCACCAGGTTCCTCTGTCCGTGGGATTTCCCAGGCAAGAATACTGGAGTGTGTTGCCATTTCCTTCTTCAGGGGATTCTTCCTGACTCAGGGATTGAATTGGCATCTCCTGCACTGTCAGATGGATTCTTTACTCCTGAGCCACCAGGGAAGTTCAGGTATA
>NW_011495034.1:9194887-9195136 GCF_000754665.1 Bison bison bison | reverse complement strand
ATATATATATATATATATATATATATATATATATACATACACACACACACACACACACACATAGATATACATACACATATATGTATATATCGGAGAAGCCAATGGCATCCCACTCCAGTACTCTTGCCTGGAAAATCCCATGGATGGAGGAGCCTGGTGGGCTGCAGTCCCTGGGGCCGCTAAGAGTCGGACATGACTGAGCGACTTCACTTTCACTTTTCACTTTCATGCATTGGAGAAGGAAATGGC
>NW_011495034.1:9188155-9194787 GCF_000754665.1 Bison bison bison | reverse complement strand
CAGAGAGACAGATACACACACACACACACACACACATAGATATACATACACATATATGTATATATCGGAGAAGCCAATGGCAACCCACTCCAGTGGTCTTGCCTGGAGAATCCCAGGGACGGGGGAGCCTGGTGGGCTGCCGTCTATGGGGTCGCAGAGTTGGACACGACTGAAGCGACTTAGCAGCAGCAGCATATGTATATATATATTATATATATACTCACACATACTCATATATATATAATATAGATATACGATCTTTAAGAAAAAAGTAAAAATGAATATAAATATGATATGACTTTAAATGATTCACCTGGAAGAGAAAGAGAAATAAAAAATTTTGAATAAATTATGTTTTGCCTTTAAAAATTTTTAAATACCTATTAACATCTGAGGCTTTGTTATATTATGTGAGAACTATTTTTCTTGGAGAAACTGAGTCACAAAAGGACTGTTTGAAGTCACACCATGAGTCAGTGACTTTGCTTGGAATGAAAACCCAGATAGCTGACTCAACAGCATTCCAGGTGGTGAGTGCTCAGCCACAGTCCTCAACTGCCGTGCTGGCTCAGTCAGTCTGAGGTCAGCTCCTGGTGCAAAGGAAGCACATTGGTCTTCAATCATGGATAATGGAATTCTATAGATATTGACAAGTGTTCTGTGGTGTTTCTATTTTTCTTGGAAGAAAAGATTATAAATAAACCACTTGAAGTGTACTAAAACATTGGAAAGAGAAATAATCTTAAAAGTTTTCATTTACATTATACAGACTGTATAAAAAACCTCAAAGCCCTCTAAAATGCATGAGCCATATTTTACCAAAAACAAAATTCTCAGTTCTTCCCTGCTAACAAGAAACATCAACATTTTTCTACTTAAAAATTACAAATAAAGTGAGTTAGTTATTGAAATGGCTTATGTTTTTGTAAAGCAAAGTCAGTTGTTTTTATTCATTCGACCAGTTATTCATTCAACATACATTTATTTAGTGTATTAGGCAACATGTTAGGTGGCAGACACAATCCTTGCTCTCAGAGCTTATCTTCTATTTTCATAAACAGATTAAACCATGCTTGCCCCTGAGATAAGTATGAAACTTTAGATTTTTTTTTTTTTCTTATTAAATGATCTCAGCTGGTAAAGAATCTCCCTGCAATGCAGGAGACCCCAGTTCGATCCCTGTGTGAGGAAGATCCACTGGAGAAGGGATAGGCTACTCACTCCAGTATTCTTGGGCTTCCTTGTTGGCTCAGCTGGTAAAGAATCCGCCTGCAATGCGGGAGACTTGGGTTCGATCCCTGGGTTGGGGAGATCCCCTGCAGAACCACTCCTGTATTCTGGTCTGGAGAATTCCATGGACTGTATGGATACTTCTGCTGCTGCTAAGTCACCTCAGTCGTGTCCGACTCTGTGCGACCCCATAGAAGGCTGCCCACCAGGCTCCCCCGTCCCTGGGATTCTCCAGGCAAGAACACTGGAGTGGGTTGCCATTTCCTTCTCCAATGCATGAAAGTGAAAAGTGAAAGTGAAGTCGCTCAGTTGTGTCCGACTCTTAGCGACCCCCATGGACTGCAGCCTACCAGGCTCCTCCATCCATGGGATTTTCCAGGCAAGAGTACTGGAGTGGGGTGCCATTGCCTTCTCCGATGGATACTTCATGGGCCCACAAACAGTTGGACATGAATGAGCGACTTTCACTTTCACTCCCATCTAATGAAAAATAATACTAATATTACTAAAACTTTTTCTATAAAATATACAATATGTGCAGATATTTATTAGTGCTGAATTTCAAAAGTAGCAAAAATTATTTAAAAACATATGAACTGCTTGTTATATATACTGAAGAGCTATGATTGTGGATAATAAAATATGTGGTTTGTTGTTGGTCAGAAGTGGTAAGTTATGATACATTCATAAGGATGTGGATATTATGCATGTTTTAAAAATCAGACTGTGTATACTGCCACAACACAACTGATCTGGGCTGAAATATTCAGGTAATTATTTTCACGATGGCTCTAGTATACCGTTAAATACTGTAATAAATGGAGAAAACTCTTGAGAGTCCCTTAAATAGCACGGAGATCAAACCAGTCAATCCTAAAGGAAATCAACCCTGAATATTCATTGGAAGACTGATGCTGAAGCTCCAATACTTTGACCACTTAATGCAAAGAGCTGACTCATTGGATAAGGCCCTGATGCTGGGAAAGATTAAGGCCGGAAGGAGAAGGGGGTGACAGAGGATGAGATGGTTGGATGGCATCATTGGTTCAATGGACATGAGTTTGAGCAAGTGCTTGTAGATGGTAAAGGACAGGGAAGCCCGGAATGCTGTAGTCCATGGGGTCACAAAGAGTCAGACATGACTGAGCGACTGAACAACAACAGATACTCAGAGTCCAATTTACTCACGCTCCTATACAAGTGACTTTAAGTACAATTAAAAAGGATTCATAACTTCCAATTTGGGAATTGTAATTCTGCTATGGTTGAGAAAATATGTGTATATTTTCATGATAAAAGTATGATATGTGTAAATTTTCATGACAAAATTACAGTTCAATGTTTGAAATTGATTTTGAAAGCAAAACTCAAATATGCTAATAAATTAAAAAAAAAAAAAGACTAAATATTCCCAAACAAAATACAATATACTGAAATGCCCTACTTAGGATTCCATGGCAAGCAAAATTTCTGTGACTAATAGATATTGTATAAAGATATTGTATGTGGAAATACACATACGTGGGAAAAACAGAAGTCAGAAACCCTGACTCACAGTTCCTAGCTTTTAATCATGACCTTACTTCACATTTCCCTGACTCCTATTGTGAGGAAATAACCCAGGAATAAAAACCAGGAGGAATGAAGTCTTCAAATCGCAAGAAAACAATTCTGTGAGAGGGAACATGGGAAGAGTTTGGCGGTTATAAAAAAGTGTTAAAAATCCCAAGCCCACATGTTTTTTCTCTTTAGGTTTTAATTTCTCACCATGAAGGTAGGAATAGTAATGCTGAGCCTTAGAGGAGAGATTATGATGATAGCTGCTGCTGAAGACGATGTTGCTGGTGATGAGATGACAATTGTTGATGGTGGTGAGGATACCTAACATTTATATCATGCTTGTCCTGTGTTAGACTAGGGTTAAAAGCAGCTGTGTACGTGGTTGGCATGCTGTGTGGAGTCTGGGGCAGTGGAAAGAATATGAGCTTTGAGGATGCTGGAGGGAGCAAGGTCTGAGAAATGACTCAGTGAATAGTGAGGCGAATAGCCCTTGCACGAGTTACTTTATGCCTCTGACTCCAAAGTTTTCACCCATAAAATGGGACTAATAATCATACCTTACTCTCTTGAATTATTGTGAGCATCAAGTAAAAACAAATGTATATGACCTACCCTCCTCAGTGCCTACAGTATGTTGGGATTCTTTCTTCCTCCTTGATAAGACACTTGAACACATGTAAGCAGTTCTGCCTCAATGAAGGGAACTCATTAAGCTTCATGTTGACTGTTTTATTTGTGTGTGAAGAGAATCACTTGCTCTTGCAAAATAAAAAAGACAGGGGTGTTATGGGCTGAATTGTGCCCTGCCCCCCAAATTCATACATTGAAATCCTAACCTGCAGTGCTTCAGAAGGCTGTATTTGGAGAAGATAATTAAATTAAACGAGGTCACATGTTTGGGCATGTGTACGTGCTCAGTCGCTTTAGTTGGGTCTGACTTTTTGCGACGCTATGAACTGTAGCCCTCCAGGCTCCCCTGACCATGGAATTTTCCAGGCAAAAACACTAGATTGGGTTGCCATGCCCTCCTCCAGAGGATCTTTCTTACCCAGGGATCAAACCCACGTGTCCTGCATCTTCTGCATTGCAGGCAGATTCTTTACCTCTGAGCCACTGGAAAAGCCCAAGAGTGATCCCTAACTCACTCTGGCTGGTGTCTTTATAAGAAGAGGAAATGTGAACACACAAATGGGGCACCAGAGGAGTGCATGCCCATAGAATAAAGACCTTGTGAGGATGCAGAGAGGAGGTGACCAATTGGAAGCCACCATTGCATCTGAACTTAGGTTTTAGACTTCTAGACTCCAGAACCATGAGAAAATACATTTCTGTTCTTCAAGCCATCCAGCGTGTAATATTTGTTATAGAAACCCTAGGAAACTATCACAAGGGATTTCTCTACGTACCAGGTGCTTATATGGCATCCCTTTAGACAGGAGGCAAGGTGCCAGCTTTCCAGGCAGTCCCTGTGGCTGATTCAGCTTTGCCGCCAGTGTCATATCCAGGGCATAGAGTTCCAGGCATTCACTGTTTAAACTTCACACAAGAACTCCAAGTCTTGCTTTTCTTTTGCCCAGAAGATCGTATTGTTAAAGTGAATCTTTGTGCACTCCATTTTTGCGTATGCCAGTGGTTTAGAAAATACACAAGTGAAACCAAGCATAGAATGTCTTACTCAGGAAAAATGGATAAATATTATTACTGATGAACAAATGGCAGTGCATGGAGTCTCCTGCAGCTCTATGACCTTATATTAAGTCTTCGTTGAAAAAGTTTATTCGCTTTTAAGAAAAAATGTACTCTAACTTCTACTCACATTAGAAATTTTCAGAGCATTATATATTTACAAAAAATTGGATGTTTTCATAAAAGTCCCTAGACACAAGCTTTCTCAGGATGCAATACAAAACCAGGCAGCCACAATGTGAAAACAATGACCCTTGATGGAACAAACAAACTAGTGATGGGTGCAGGGAGAAGAGGCACCGAACAACTTAAATTGTGAAAGCTAAGATTGTTTATTTAGAATGTGGAAAGGCAGCGGCCAGTGGAAAAGTCTCTAGAGTAGCTGCAGGAAAACACACACACAATAGGTTACTAAAGAAGACATTGAAGGTATTGTAGAAACTCTTAATTACTCATTTCTTGTCTAATATTTGGCAAGCCTAATAATACGTTGGAGAAGGAAATGGCAACCCACTCGTGTTCTTGCCTGGAGAATCCCAGGGATGGGGGAGCCTTGTGGGCTGCCATCTATAGGGTCGCACAGAGTCAGACACAACTGAAGTGACTTAGCAGCAGCAATAATATGTACTCTGGCTATAACTATACTTTATTTTATTGTTACTGTTTACTGGGGGGCCATGAGGTCTGAACAGAGATCAACCCTCAACCCCCTGCAGTGGAAGTGGAGTCTTAACCATTGGACCACCAGAGAAGATTTGCTATAACTATAATTTACAGAAGACAAAGATAGTCCTCCTCCCCATCAGTTCCAACTGCCTCGTCATTTGGTCTCCATTTGCACATGCTGTTTCTTCTACATACCAGGAATGTCCTGTTCTTTACTTCCTAGAAAATTTCTCATTTCAAGAGCCAGATCACTGTTACACTGTTTTATAAGTCTCCAAATGGATTGGTCATTCTCCAAACCTTATCCTCCGTCTTTTTAATCATTGTGTCTTTAGCTGTGATAGCAAAATCAACCAAGCAAATAAATAAACAAAAAATACGTAAGAACTTAAATGACTATGAATGAGTGCTTGGTTATTTAAATTAGGCAAACTCAAGTTATGGCATGGACTTCCCTGGTGACTTTTGATGGTAAAGAATCTGCCTGCAATGTGGGAGACCTGAGTTCAATCCCTGGGTCAGGAAGATCCCCTGGAGAAGGAACTGCAGTGTTAACACTGCAGTGTGTTAACACAACACTGCACACACTTTGATTATGCTCCTTAGCATAATATGTCATGCAGGGGCTTCCCCAATGACTCAGCAGTTAAACCACCTGCCTGCCAGTGCAGGAGATGTGTGTTTGATCCGTGCGTCAGGAAGATACCCTGTTAGAAGAAATGGAAGCCCACCCCAGTATTCTTGCCTGGAGAATCCAACAGCGGAGCCTGGTGGGCTACAGTCTGTGGGGTCTCAAAGAGTCAGACACATCTAAGCGACTGAGTATATATGGTGTGTCATGATTGTATTGCAGATCAGAGACACTGGGAAGGTGAGGACTCAGCGGCTTCCTCTATGTCTGCCATACTATAGACACTCAACAGAAGTTTGGAAAAAGAATTTAGATTTCAAATGTAACAAATATGTACATTTGTTACATAAGCGCCAATATATTCTTACTGGAAAAATTCAAATAATGCAGAACAATAGTGAGCAAATAGTGTGGGGGGTCATTGGTCAGTAAACCTACTGAAGCTATAATGTTCTTTTCTCACTTAAGAGTTTATGAGAAGATATTTTCATGTCAGTAACTCATGTTTACTGGAAATAGCTACACACAGTATTCCATCACTTGTGTGTGTGTGTGTGTGTGTGTGTGTGTGTGTATTAGTCACTCAGTCATGTCTGACTCTTTGTGACCAGGTGGACTATACCCCACCAGGCTCCTCTGTCTATGGGATTCTCCAGGCAAGAATACTGGAGTAGGTTTCCAGTTCCTTCTCCAGGGGATCTTCCTGACCCAGGGATTGAACCCAGGTCTCCCACATTGCAGGCAGATTCTTTACCATCTAAAGTCATCAGGGAAGTCCATGCCATAACTTGAATTTGCCTAATTTAAATAACCAAGCACTCATTCATAGTCATTTAAGTTCTTATGTATTTTTTGTTTA
>NW_011495034.1:9182335-9188055 GCF_000754665.1 Bison bison bison | reverse complement strand
CCATTTCTTCTAACAGGGTATCTTCCTGACGCACGGATCAAACACACATCTCCTGCACTGGCAGGCAGGTGGTTTAACTGCTGAGTCATTGGGGAAGCCCCTGCATGACATATTATGCTAAGGAGCATAATCAAAGTGTGTGCAGTGTTGTGTTAACACACTGCAGTGTTAACACTGCAGTTCCTTCTCCAGGGGATCTTCCTGACCCAGGGATTGAACTCAGGTCTCCCACATTGCAGGCAGATTCTTTACCATCAAAAGTCACCAGGGAAGTCCATGCCATAACTTGAGTTTGCCTAATTTAAATAACCAAGCACTCATTCATAGTCATTTAAGTTCTTACGTATTTTTTGTTTATTTATTTGCTTGGTTGATTTTGCTATCACAGCTAAAGACACATGATTATCTTTGTATCTACATCTTTGAACACATGTGCCTGTTTCTTTTGAAAACAGATTACCAGAAACGGAATTTCTTCAGTAAAGGAGACATACACTTAAAATACAAGTAGATACTGACAATTTGCTTTCCAAAGAGGTTTCACCCAACTTAGACTGTTTTCAACAGTTTGAGAATGTTTTTTTTCAACAAATTCTAAGCAATAATTCATGTTTTCAATACTTGAAATGTGCCTGCTTTTCTGATAGAAAATATCATGTCATTAAAAACTTATTTTCCTGATAACTACTGAGAGTGAATGTAATCAAGTCAATTGAGTAGTTGTATTACTTTTGGAATTATCTTTCATCTTTTGGGCTCATTTTTTAAAACTTAGATTGCTTGCTGATTTCATATCTATTTATAAAATCTCAAATAGTTTGACATTAATGTTTAGCTTTTAAATAAGTCATATGCATTTTTCCAAACTATTACTTGAGTTTTATCCTTTGTATGGTGTTTTTCATCTCTAGAAGTATTTTGTTTAAAATATATATTTTTTAATGTGGCAACATCTGTTAGCTTATTCCATATGTTTTCTGGCGTGTTTAAACTCTTATTAGGAAAGCTTTTAATACCTCAAATTATAAAAACATTCTTCTGTATTTATTTTATGGCTTACTTTTTATGTTTAGTTTTTTTATTCATTTGGAGTTTATTTTTGCATACTGTATGATATGTAGAGGTCTAACTTAATGGTTTTCTAAAGGAAAAAAAAAGCATTTTTATAAGCAATCAAATAGACCACGTTTTTCTATCATTGTTGTAAACGTGCATATATAAGCAAATTTCTGTACTCTATTCCATTCTATTCATCTCTTTCTCTAGATTTGCACCAAATAAAATGACAGTTAATGTTATAGATTCTTTTGGAATATAGTAAGGCGAGTTCTCTTCAATTCATTAAAAATGTTTTTTGCTATTAGAGATTTTTCTTTTCAATGTAAAGTTTAGAATTTTCTTGTCAAGTTTTATTTTAAAATATCAGAAGTGCAGTAAACTGGGGAATGCATTCCTTGTCTAAAGGCATTAAAAATATACTGAAGGAACCAATATGTTTGGTCCAAGAATGCCATTTTTTTGGCTCCTTATTTACCTGGTGATCACACTATATTAGCAGTTCTCAAAGGGTGTTCTGGTGGCTCCTGGATATTCTCAACACTCTTTCAAGGTCAAAGTATATTTATAATAATACTGAGACACTATTTATTGTTTTGCTGTGCTGACATTCACATTGGCAGTGCAAAAGCACTGGTGAGGAAAACTGTTGGCTCCTTGGTACAAATCAAGACAGTGGCTTGAAACTGTCCTAGGAGTCATTGCATTTTTCATTGCTATGTGCTCACAGTGGGGGGCAGGGAGGAAGCGAGTTTTACTTAAGAACCTTCTTAAAAATATTCTTGATGATTTCTAGATTTTATTAAGGGCTTCCCTGGTGGCTCAGTAGTGGAGAATCCGACTGCCAATGCAGGAGACATTGGTTTGATCCCCGATCCGGGAGGATCCCACATGCCTCAGAGCAGCTAAGCTTGTGTGCTACAGCTATTGAACCTGTGCTCTAGAGCCCAGGAGCTGGAACTACCGAGCCTTCATGCCCTAGAGCCCATGTGCTCCGCAGCAAGAGAAGCCACTCGATGAGAAGCCAGTGCGGTGTAACTAAAGAGTAGTCTCTGCTCACCGCAACTAGAAAAATACCTGTGCGGCAAGGAAAACCCAAAACAGCCAGAAATAAATAAATAAATAGACTTTACTAGATCTAAACTCTTGAGTACACCTCTTAGTATTTTGTGTGAGGAACAGAAATATGCACAGAGCATTTCTGTTACCTACTAAAGAAGACCAATGGTTGTTTTGAAGAAAAGCACTTATGCAAATTGATTTCTGAGCTGAATAAACTAGCTCATTTTTTCATGGACTATCACTTTACTTGAAGTAACAGCTAATTAATTGACTGATCTGGGGACTTGGATATTTGGGAAAATGTTCTTAAAAATTTTCAGGGGAAACAACTGACAGTATTTGCTGTCAATGATAAAATCCAGGCTTCCAAACAAAATTTGAAATTTTGGAAAACACCTTACCAATGCTGGAAGCTTCCCAGTACTAAAACCCTTTTCTGATGTGAGCAGCAGTGATATTAATTAATGTTGCTTTTTCATATTGTGTTATAAAATATGTCAACATTTAGAAAAGATCTGTATTACTCAGTGACCCAATATTTTCCATAAGAGTGATGCACCATGTTATAAAACCATGTGCGGATTAAAGGTTAATTCAAAATGCAAAATAGACTCCCAAAAAGCTATCAGTTGACTTTTCAACAGAAACTGTAGGCCAGAAGGGAGTGGTGCAATATGTTCAAAGTGATTAGAAAGGAAAACCTGCAACCAAGGATACTAGGCAAGGCTTTCATTCAGATTTGATGGAGAGAACAAAAGTTTTACAAAGAAGGAAAAGCCAATCAGGTTCAGCATCACCAAACTGGCTTTACATGAAATGTTGAAGGGACTTTTCTAAACAAAAAAGCCCACAACTAGAAATGTGAAAATTAAGAAAGGATGCACCCAAATGTTCACAGCAGCATCATTTAGAACAGCCAAATTAAGTATCCATCAACAGATGAAAGGATAAAAATGTTTATATATAAACATCTTTATATATAGGATAAAGGATATATCCTATATAAGGATAAAGCGTCTATATATATGTATGTATATAATGGAATATTAGCCATAAAAACAATGATTTTCTGCAATTTGCAACAACATGGACAGACTTAGAGTGCACTGTTACTTTTGTTGTCCAGTTGCTAAGTCATGCCCAGCTGTTTGCGACCTCATGGATTGCAGCATGCCAGACTTTCCTGTCCTTCACTATCTCCCAGAGTTTTCTCAAATTCATGTCCATTGAGTCGGTGATGCTATCTAACCATCTCATCCTCTGCTGCCCTCTTCTCCTTTTGCTCTCAATCTTTCCCAGTATCAGGGTCTTTTCCAATGAGTCATCTCTTTGGGTGTTATGCTTACTGAATAAGTCAAACAGAGAAAAGACAAATATAGTATTATATCACTTCTATATGGAATCTACACAAATGAATGAGTATAACAAAACAGAAACAAACTCACTGATGTAGAGAACAAACTAGGAATTACTAGTGTGAAGAAGAAAGAGGAGAGGGGTAGGAAAGGAGTAGGGAATTAGGAGGCACAAATTACTGTATATAAAATAAATAAGCTGCAAAGATACATTGTACCACCCAAGGAACATAGTCAATTTTTATCATAACTTTAAATGGAGTATAATCTATAAAAATATTGAATCATTTTGTTATATACCTGAAAATAATGTAATATTGTAAATCAACTATACTTCAGTAAAATTTTTTTTTAAATTGCAAAAGAAAAAATCTCATTGATAAAGGCAAATATATAGTAAAGATAGTAAGTCAGCCATGTATAAAGCTAGTAGGAAAGTTAAAAGACAATAGCAGTAAAATCATCTACATCTGTAATAAGTAGTTAAGGGATACACACACAAAAAAGATATAAAATGTGTTGTCAAAAACTGAACCTGGTTCAGTTCAATTCAGTTCAGTCACTCAGTCGTGTCCAACTCTTTGCTGCCCCACATGGACTGCAGCACGCCAGGCCTCCCTGTCCATTATCAACTCCCGGAGTTTACTCATACTCATGCCCATTGAGTCAGTGGGCTCAATGGGCATCAATGAGCCAATTGATACCATTGGCCCATTGATGCCATTCAACCATCTCATCCTCTATTGTGCCCTTCTCCTCCCACCTTCAGTCTTTCCAGCTTCAGGGTCTTTTCAGGGGGAGTAAAAATGCAGGATTATTAAAATGCATTTTAACTTAAGAGAAACTTAAACACACATACATATACATTCCTTTGTACAACATGGGAAATACAGTGTACAATTATGTAATATCTTTGGTGATGTATTGAAACTACATTTATCATCATGATTATATTGAAATTTATAAAAATATCAAATTATTAAGTCATGTAAGAGAAATTAACATAGAGTTATAGGCCAATTATACTTCAAACAAAAAAACAAATTCACAGAAGATATCAGATTTTTTGTTACCAAAGATAGAGGATGGGGGAAAAGAGAATTGGATGGATGTGGTAAAAAGGTACAAACTCCAGTTGTGGGATAAATTAAATATTAACATCATCAGAAACACTGGGCTGGAGCAAGAACAAGCTGAAATCAAGATTTCTGGGAGAAATATCAATAACCTCAGATACGCAGATGATACCACTCTTAAGGCAGAAAGTGAAGAACTGAAGAGCCTCTTGGTGAAAGTGAAAGAGGAGAGTGAAAAAGTTGGCTTAAAGCTCACCATTCAAAAAACTAAGATCATGGCATCCGGTCCTGTCACTTCATGGCAAATAGATGGGGACACAATGGAAACAGTGACTAACTTTGTTTTTGGGGGCTCCAAAATCACGGCAGATGGTGACTGCAGCCATGAAATTAAAAAATGCTTACTCCTTGGAAGGAAAGATATAACCAACCTAGACAGCATATTAAAAAACAGAAACATTACTTTGTCAACAAATGTCTGTCTAGTCAAGGATGTGAGAGTTGAACTATAAAGAAAGCTGAGTGCCGAAGAATTGATGCTTTTGAACTGTGGTGTTGAAGAAGACTCTTGAGAGTCCCTTGGACTGCAAGGAGATCCAACTAGTCCATCCTAAAGGAGATCAGTCCTGGGTGTTCATTAGAAAGACTGATGTTGAAGCTGAAACTCCAATATTTTGGCCACCTGATGCGAAGAGTTGATTTGTTTCACATCAGAAACCTAACACAACATTGTAAATTAACTATACTTCAATGAAACAAAACGTTTAAAAAGGAGTATATCTTACCAATAATTTTTTATATTTTGATTACATGTCAACACAATGATATTTTGGAAATATTGGTTAAATAAAATATTAAAATTAATTTCACCTGTTTCTGCCTTTTTCAATGTGGTACTTGAAGATTTTGCATTATTATTCCATTGGACAACACTGATTAGAATCCCTCCCTTCTGATTACCACCAGATTACCCCCGAGAGAATTATCCATTGTGATTAGGTCTGACAAGAGGGCAGTTGAAGGCAGCTGCCTCCTTTCTCAGCTCCCACACCATGGAAACCCGTGGAACCTGATCCAAGGAGCCATGAACCTGGGCTGTCAGATGCTTACTCCTGGGACTTTGATTCTGGGCTGAGTGGTGCAGAGACAGGATTGTTTGGAAGCCAACCTT
>NW_011495034.1:9170106-9182235 GCF_000754665.1 Bison bison bison | reverse complement strand
AGTCCTGGGTGTTCATTAGAAAGACTGATGTTGAAGCTGAAACTCCAATATTTTGGCCACCTGATGCGAAGAGTTGATTTGTTTCACATCAGAAACCTAACACAACATTGTAAATTAACTATACTTCAATGAAACAAAACGTTTAAAAAGGAGTATATCTTACCAATAATTTTTTATATTTTGATTACATGTCAACACAATGATATTTTGGAAATATTGGTTAAATAAAATATTAAAATTAAAAAAAAAAAAAGACCCTGATGTTAGGAAAGATTGAAGGCAGGAGGAGAATGGGACAACAGAAGATGAGGTGGTTGGATGGCATCACCGACTCAATGGACATGAGTTTGGGTAAACTCCAGGAGTTGGTGATAGACAGGGAGCCCTGGCGTGCTGCGATTCATAGGGTGGCAAAGAGTTGGACTTGACTGAGCGACTGGACTGAACTGAACTGAATGCACAACATGATAAATGTAATTGACACTACTGTATGTTGTATTTGAAAGTTAAGAGTTTTTAAATGATGCAAGATGGATCAGTATAAAATAAAGTAACAGAATGTGGAAAGTTCATGATATGGTTTCAGGATCCCTATTGTAATAATCTGGAGAAATTATAGCTTATTGAGTTTTGATGTAGTATCAAAGAAGAATGTTTACAATTATCTCTTCTCCTGTTTCCAACTACATCTGTGTGAAGCTGGATATTCTGCATTTACTGTAACCAAAACAGTATATTCCAATAGAAAGAATGCAGAAACCAATATAATAATCCAGCTCCCTTATAGTAAGCCAAAGTTTACAAGTTGTTTTAAAATTTAAAATAATGTCAAAGGCAATCTTTCTAGTAATTTTTCTTTGAAAATAGTTATTTTTCATTAAAATGTTATTTATATTAACTACAAATTATATATTAGGTGTAAAGTCACCCAGGTAATAGAGTTATTGTTATTTTCAATGTATTAATGAGTAAACACTTTAAATTATTTATTTATTTATTGTCTGTGCTGGATCTTCATTGCTGCATATGGGCTTTCTCTAGTTGCGGTGAGAGCAGAGCTACCTTTCATTGTGGTGCATGGGCTTTTCATTTCAGTGGCTTCTCTTGTTGAGAAGCATGGGCCCTAGGACTTGAGGCCTTTCGTATTTGTGGCTCTCAGGCTTAGTTGGCTGGTGGAATGTGGGATTTTCCCAGACCAGTGATCAAACCCGTGTCCCCTGCATTGGCAGGCAGATTCTTAACCACTGGACTACCAGGGAAGTCCAATGAGAAAATATTTTCAAAACATCTCAGTTTTTACTAAAATGACCCATCTTTCTTATATGACCTGGGTAAGACTCACTGCAACGTTTTCTAACAATTTCCCTAACACTTGAGATGATTCCCTTGTTTCCCTGTGGCCATCCCAGAAACAGACCCTTTAAATTTCCATTTTTTTGTCTTCTACCTAATTAACTGAGGTTCCTTTTCATGATTAAAAAAAAAGAGAGAGAGACGAAACTAGTTAGATAGGGAGATAAACATTTCTTATTAATTGACTGACTGACCTCCGTCTGATGACAAAATCAATCCCACTCCTATATATAACTTGTCTCTGGGCTTCCAGGTGGTTCAGTAAATAAAGAATCTACCTGCAATACAAGAGATGGCCTGCCATGCAGGAGACCAGGGTTCAATCCCCAGGTCAGGAAGATCCCCTGGAAGAGAAAATGGCAACCCACTGCAGTATTCTTGCTTGGGAAACTCCATGGACAAAGGCCTGGTGGGCTACTGTTTATGGGATAACAAAGAATCAGACACAACTTAAATGGTTAAACCACCAACCACTATAACTTGTCTATAAAAGTCTATTCCTTTCCATAAAAGCTTAGGCAAAACCACCTGCAAAGATACTCTGATCTTCAGACCTACAATATTTTCCCTATTGTAATTATGGCTAAATAAAGCCAAATTATTCCTCATTTGTTCATAGATTTTTGTTGTTGTTCTTTTGCCTTTGACATTAAAAATAAACTCATATTTTTGTTAAATCTTCCAGCTTCCAAAATATGTTAGGGCCTACAAAAATAAGAAACACTGGCTTGACCTTTATTTTTAAAATCATAAAGCATGGTTTATAATGCAAAATTCATCTATGAAAACTTCAACCTTAGGAAAATGAAGTTATATTTCCATTTGTACGTACATTTTTTCTATGATTTCATTCAGGAGAAGGAAGGAACCAGATGAATCAGGCATGAATTTCTGGCAATAGAAGAGAAAGGACTTCCTATGCAGGCCACACGATTGGATAAAAGCCACGCATATAGTTCAATCTGTAGAGCAGACAGTAGTCCTCCAATCTTAAAATATCTCTCTTATATGTTTGGGCACTTGTATATATGTGTGTGTGTGTATTGGATGGAGGAAATCCAGAAAGAGACATTTAATTGAATTATGCTTCAAGAAACAAATACCATGAGGCATTGATTTAACACTGTACATTGACATCAGCTGATTTTTAGAGGAATTAGTTAGCTGCTAAAGGGGAAGGTAACAGGATGGTTATCACAAAGAGGGTGTTGTGCAGGAAGAAGGGAAGGAAGTACGTGGAAGCTGACTGCAACATTGAAAGAGTCCAATTGTTCTTCCTACGCACCTCTGCCTATGGTCTATTGGCCTATCCTTGGTTCGAACATTTTGGTCTTTGTCTTCACTCACTGACTCAGGAAATCAGAAAGCTCCATAGAGGCCAGGAGTCAGTGTGTTTTATGGCCTATTAGTCCCTTCCGTGCTGCTGGAAACAGGCTCTTTCAGGATGTGTATGTGCTGGTATAGGTGTTCTGGCCAAGACGTAGCCAAGGGCAGTGCTGAAACTTACTAAGGAATGACAGAATCTCTCCTATTACTTGAACCTATAATACCCTGGAACAATGCATTTTTAATAGTAATAAGTATAAGACAAAAGGGAAAGTTCAGTGGATAAAAATTTTCTCACGAGTCTCCTTTTCCTAACACAATCCTAAATTCCTATGGAGAGATTATATATATATGTATAATTGTTATTACCATCAAATGAAAAATGCTACAAATATAGACGTTTGGAAGCAGGTGTATTTGTTACACTTTGGCAGTGTAATGTAGTCTAAAGATTACTAAAGAGAATTTTACTAACTACATCTTGTATTGTTACAGAGAACTCAGGGTTGAGCAAAAAACACCATTGAGAATATTTAAAAGATCAAAGTATTTAGCTTTAACTACTAACTTTGAAATATTTTTGATTGGTTTATATAATGCAGCCAATTCGCAATAACTCACTGTAAATTGGCTATAATTGACTGACATATAAAATCAAAGTATATCTTCATTTAAGTTTTCTTATATTGAAATATCAGAGAAGGCAATGGCACCCCACTCCAGTACTCTTGCCTGGAAAATCCCGTGGATGGAGGAGCCTGGTAGGCTGCAGTCCATGGGGTCGCTAAGAGTCGGACACAACTGAGCGACTTCACTTTCACTTTTCACTTTCATGCGTTGGAGAAGGAAATGGCAACCCACTCCAGTGTTCTTGCCTGGAGAATCCACGGGATGGGGGAGCCTGATGGGCTACCGTCTATGGGGTCGCACAGAGTCGGACACGACTGAAATGACATAGCAGCAGCAGCAGCATATTGAAATATTGTTCTTTTGTAATGTTGATAGAAATAAAAGATATTTTGATAATAATACTTTTGGAATTATAAAATTTTAAACAATTTTATCTTTTGGGAATTTAATTATTCTCATAACTTTCCCAAGAGGCAATTAAACACAATCAGACATTTTAGATTGGTTGGTTCCTTCTCTTAGATATTACTAAACTTAATTTGAGAACTAAAGTGAAATAAAATCATATTGTATCTAAATTTATAGAAAGTCTCTTCTCTGAATATAACTGAATACAAAAAATAAAATTTTAGATTAAACATTTTTTCCATAATTTCAAAGATATAGAACATTTAGGAAAAAGTAATCAATATTCTGCAAATTTTAAGATCTACTAAATTTTCCAGAATTTTTAGACACAATTCTGGGATATTAGTTTATTATTGGAGGGCATATCTATTATGTGCTTTTATTTTTAGCAAGTCAGAATGAAAACATTTAATTGTTTTAGACACTCTCAGGCAGAGGAACCAGAGATAAAATTGTGAACATCTGCTGGATCTTTGGAAAAGAAAGAGAGTTCCAGAAAAACATCTATTTCTGCTTTATTGACTATGCCAAAGCCTTTGACTGTGTGGATCACAATAAACTGTGGTAAATTCTGAAAGAGATGGAAATACTGGACGACCTGACCTGTCTCTTGAGAAACCTGTATGCAGGTCAGGAAGCAACAGTTAGAACTGGATATGGAACAACAGACTGGTTCCAAATAGGAAAAGGAGTACATCAAGGCTGTATATTGTCACTCTGCTTATTTAACTTCTATGCAGAGTACATCATGAGAAATGCTGGGCTAAATGAACAAACTGGGATCAAGATTGCTGGGAGAAATATCAATAACCTCAGATATGCAGATGACACCACCCTTATGGCAGAAAGTGAAGAAAAACTGAAGTGCCTCTTGCTGAAAGTGAAAGAGGAGAGTGAAGAAGTTTGCTTAAAGCTCAGCATTCAGAAAACTAAGATCGTGGCATCTGGTCCTGTCACTTTATGGCAATAGATGGGGAAACAGTGGAAACAGTGACTGACTTTATTTTTGGGGGCTCCAAAATCACTGCAGATGGTGATTGCAGCCATGAAATTAAAAAAAATAAAAAATAAAAAGATGCTTACTCCTTAGAAGGAAAGATATGACCAACCTAGATAGCATATGGAAAAGCAGAGACATTACTTTGTCAACAAAGGTCCATCTAGTCAAAGCTATGGTTTTTCCAGTGGTCATGTATGGATGTGAGAGTTGGACTATAAAGAAAGCTGAGCGCCAGAGAATTGATACTTTTGAACTGTGGTGTTGGAGAAGGCTCTTGAGAGTCCCTTGGACTACAAGGAGATCCAACCAGTCCATCCTAAAGGAGATCAGTCCTGGGTGTTCATTGGAAGGACTGATGTTGAAGCCGAAACTCCAATACTTTGGCCACCTGATGCGAAGAGCTGACTCTTTTGAAAAGACCCTGATGCTGGGAAAAATTGAGGGCAGGAGGAGAGGGGGATGACAGTGGATGAAATGGTTGGATGGCATCACCAACTCAATGGACATGGGTTTGGGTGGACTCCAGGAATTGGTGATGGACAGGGAGGCCTGGTGTGCTGTGGTTCATGGGGTCACAAAAAGTCGGTCATGACTGAGCAATTGAACTGAACTGAACTGAACTGATACCATATAAAAATGAAAGAGTCTCTAAAGAGTGAAATCTCACTTCTATGGCTGCACGCTCAGTTATGTCAGAGTCTTTGCAATCCCATGGACTGTAGCCCGCAAGGGTCCTCTGTTCATGGAAATTTCCAGGCAAGTATACGGGAGTGGGTTGCAATTTCCTATTCAAATTGTTGCCTTCAAATTGTGGTGCTGGAGAAGACTCCTGAAAGTCCCTTGGATGCCAAGGAGTTCAAACCAGTCAATCTTAACAGAAATCAACCCTGAATACTCATTGGAAGGACTGGTGCTGTAGCTGAAGCTCCAGTATTTTGGTCACCTGATGTGAAAAGCTGACTCGTTGGAAAAGTCCCTGATCCTGGGAAATATTGAGGGCAGAAGGAGAAGAGGGTGTTAGAGGATGAGATGGCTAGATAACATCACCAAAGCAATGGACATGAACTTGGGCAAACTTCGGGAGATGGTGAGGGACAGGGAGGCTGGCGTGCTGCAGTCCACACGGGCCCAAAGAGTTGGACACGACAACAATGACAACCACTTGGGAAGCCCATTCCTTACTACTATTCTCTAGCAAATTTTTCTGCAAAAAAGACTAGTTCTGAAGTGAGGATTCACTTCATAAGAAAAAAATTCAAAAGCTTCTGAATTTAGAAACGTATATTTAGCCAGTGTGTTAATCCTGTTGTGCAGCTCTTGGAGGCCACTCAGCAAACTGCCATGACAACCTGAGAGGAGCTTTCCAGAGTTCTGTTGTGAATCAGTTCTCAGTAGTTCAGAATATACCAGAAAGGATGTACTGACTATGAAATCATCCTTAACTGTAAAAGCTTGAGATATGTAAAACATCAGAAAAATCCCTACAGAAAAGGACCAATCATTCATTCTACCTAGAGGCAAGAGGTTATCCTGTGAGAAGGTTTGCCTTGAGTCCAAGGACTTCAAGTCCCAGCGATGCTGTTAACTTACTTACTGCATGATTATGGGGAAGGCTCCAGCCTCCTTGGGTTTCCTCCCACTTATCATCCAGGAGATAAAGAGACTGGATCAGATGACTCAGGAAATTTCTCCAGTTAAACATATTACATTCCAGTTGTAATTATTTAAGAAAAGGTCTTTTTTTTCCTATTGTGTATATAAAAGCAAATAAATAAAAACTAACCATTCAGTTCAGTTCAGTCGCTCAGTCGTGTCCGACTCTTTGTGACCCCATGAATTGCAGCACACCAGGCCTCCCTGTCCATCACCAACTCCCGGAGTTCACTCAAACTCACGTCCATCGAGTCGGTGATATCATCCAGCCATCTCATCTTCTGTCGTCCGCTTCTCCTCCTGCCCCCAATCCCTCCCAGCATCAGAGTCTTTTCCAATGAGTCAACTCTTCCCATGAGGTGGCCAAAGTACTGGAGTTTCAGCTTTAGCATCATTCCTTCCAAAGAACACCCAGGACTGATCCCCTTTAGAATGGACTGGTTGGATCTCCTTGCAGTCCAAGGGACTCTCAAGAGTCTTCTCCAACACCACAGTTTAAAAGCATCAATTCTTCGGCGCTCAGCTTTCTTCATAGCCCAACTCTCACATCCATACATGACTACTGGAAAAACCATAGCCTTGACTAGACGGCCCTTTGTTGGCAAAGTATTTTCTCTGCTTTTTAATATGCTATCTAGATTGGTCATAACTTTCCTTCCAAGGAGTAAGCGTCTTTTAATTTCATGGCTGCAATCACCATCTCTGGTTGAAAAATTCAAAACCTGAAAAAAAAAAATGATTTTGTGTGATTCCTGAAACAAAATTTATGCCCCCCTTAGAAAATGCATTTAAAAAAAACAAAAACAAAAAAAACAAAGAAAGAAACTGCTAATTCAGCTTCTCTTCCATCTTTTCTCTCCAGTAACCCTTTTTAGTTTTTAACCAAGAATGTATGGCATGACCAAAGTTAACAAAAGCAGTTCTCCGTGCATGGATAATTCCTAGCCAGTGATCAAGGGTGAAAAGCAATGACCATGTATTAAAGGGTCAGAGCTATGTGTCAGGGGATGGTCCACACTCCCACTGAGAACACGGCAAAGCTCTTGGACCCCGTGACCCTAAGTCTGTTTCTTTGTAAAGTTCAAAAAGAGACTCAGTGAAGTGCTAAATAACAAACTTATCCACGGGTGCCTGAGAATGGCTTTACTCTACAGGAAATTAAATCCAAGCTATTGAGGGCTTGAGTTCATCCTTGTTTTTTAAAAATCAGTTTCTTACAGCATAACCCAAGGCTTATTTTCATTGTACCACCCACTTCATTTGTGCTCACGGAACACTGATTTTCTTAAGTAGTTGAAACATTAGGTGAAAAAAGAGGATGAATATCACAAACACACAGTTTTGTTTTTTACTTAACATAGGTTTGTTCCAAAAAACAAAGCAAGTAACATCAAAACAACAGCAAAAACAAACTTAATAGTTCCTGAGACAGAGAAGAACTAAAATATAGCAGCACATTTCAAGCTCCTACATGGTAGAAACTCTTTCTTAGTTTACTGTGAAGTTTAATAATTATATGGACATGGATGTATCACATTTTTATTACAAAAATTAGGAGTTGTCTTGCTTGTTATTTTTACCTCAGAAATGAAAAGGTAAAGCCAATAAAAATGATAGTCCATAAAACTCTACATAATTTTACACTCTAGTTTACAAGTTAGCTTGGAAATGTTTATTCTTGTTAGAAGAAATACCTGTCTAGAATTTTCCAACTCAATCAGGCAAGAGAAGTCAAAAAGAAGGAAGAAAAGAAGGAGAGAGATTGTAAAAATATCATCCTGTATCAATATATATAAGCAGAATTTGAGCTATTTTTATAGAAAGTAAAAGCAAATAGCAGACAGCTCTAAGTTCAATTATGCTTTAATTTTAAAATTCAGTAACTTTTTTCTCTGATATTTAATGAGAGATGCTCTTGTAACATCTTCACTGTTGAAAATCTTTGTTTTCCATTTTATTCCCCAATCTACTTTTTGCTAATTGCTCAAATCTTTTCTTTTATTTTGCTAATTGTTCAAATCAGCCCTTCCTTCTCTAATCTTTTCCCCTGGCCTTCCTCTTCCTCCTACCTCTGTTTTCTTCCGCAGGCATTTGATGTTGTGACACAGCCCGGAAGGTGCCCATGGGCAATTTAAATGGTAGACCCTGAGGGGCACGTGAGGGTGGGCAGTGTGCAACGGGAAGCTGGAAAAGCAGCCAGGCTGCAGACCAAGGGGGAAATGAGCTGGACTCAGCTAGGCAAGTGAAAGTCAAGAGCCCCGGAGAGAAAAGTCAAAATGACAGGTTGCTTTGTTTCTAGGTGGCTGACTTGTTCCAATTCTGGTGACTTTTGAGATGGCTTGTATTTCCTTTCGGTTCTAAAAGATTTCTTAAATTTTTCCAATACCTCTTCTCTTCTTTCTTCTCTCTCTCTCTTTTTTTTTTTTTTTCCAGATTTCAGAAAATTAATTTGTAACAAACAAATGGCTACAGATTGAATATTTGTCCCCCAAATTCATATGTTGAAACCCAATCCCCCCAAGTGAGGGTATTTGGAGATGGGGACTTCAGGAGGCTATTAATTCATGAGGGCAGATTCTCCAGGAATGAGATTAGTGTCCTTATAAAAGAGACCCCAGAAAAGAGACTCCTTTGTGCCTTTCACTATGTGAGGTTCCAAAAGAAAAAGAGAGCTGTATCAGAACCAAAAAGTGGACTCTAACCAGATATTGAGCATTTTAATCTGATACTTTAACCACCATACTGCATCATCTTCTTATAAGTGTGGAAATCAAAGCCCAGGAGAGCTTTGGAAATGTGGGCAACAGAATTTGTACCTCAATTGGCCTGATTTTCCTCTTTTCTTTTCTTTGTTCCTCCCTCCCTCCCTTCCTGTCTCCCTCTCTCTTTGGCCTTCCCTCCCTGGCAGGATTTAGTGATGATTGGAAATCCTATCCAGAAAGAAAATTTATGAAATGAATACACTAAATCTAAAATAAAAAATAACCATCTCTGCCAAAGGATGTTAACAGAGCTCAGTGATTATTGCCATTTCAGTCCCACCAAAACAATGTTAGGAATGAAAACTGCAAAGTAAGCAAAGCAAAAAAATAAATAAATGAAAATAAAAGCTTTGACTCTTTAGTCCTATTGTGGTAAATTTACAGAGCAACCCTATTACCAGACAAGAATATAACCAAAAGTAAAATTATGGTAGATGGATAATATGTATATTTTATCAATAACATCAAAACAAAAAACATGGGCTTCCTTGGTGATCAGTGGTTAAGATTCTGTGCTTCCATTGCAGGGAGCATGGGCTTGACCCCTGATAAGAGAAATAATATCCTGTATGTCATGTGTTGTGGCAAAAAATACAAAAGAAAGCCACACATAGTCATTTCAGGTAACATATTAGTAAGACTCTCTTTACTTACAGCATTGAGCTTATATTATTTGTCTTTGTCATTTGCTGCCAGTAAAGATTCACATTAACCTCCAAGAACAAAATGTACCAGACTATAGCTTTTCTTTTAAATCAAGTTTCAAAATATCTGAAGAGAGGAGGGATGGATTTAGATGTTATTAAACAACAGCTAATAATTACTTAAGTGTTTTGGCTGAATATGTCCTAAATCTATAATCTAAACATTTTGATTTTAATATTCAGAGACTAAAAATTCATCTCATGTTACATCAGAATCTCAACTGCCATACTTTGGAGCATCTGCCTGCTCCATTATAGAATTTACAATCTTCTTCAGCACTCCCTTGCCCAAATTATCTTAATATTCCTCAGTGCTCATGAATCAATTCTTCTCTATCTCTTTTTCCTGCTGAGCAGGAATTCATAGAACCTACTCTGTCAATTCTTCCCAGAGCCAACTGCTCATCACTGTCTTCGAGAGGTCCTTACTCCAGTGTCTTCTGGAGCCACCAATGGCTCCTGAACTTCCATGGCTATTGTGTCCTTGGGGTGACAGTCTAACAGCCAAGTCCTAACAACCTCATAGGCTTAGCTCCTGTCATCTCCATGTCTATCATCAGGCTCACTGCCATCAAATCTTGCTCTTTCAATCTGCTAAAATAAAGCCATGACTCAGTCACCAGCATCCATCAACTGAGGTCGCTTAAAAAAGACAAAATGAATGACACTACTTTCTTCAGTCAGGAAAGCACACACACACACAAACACTCAACTTGGACCCCAAGGTTTACAGATCTAATGGTGTGAGTCCTCAAATTCACCCACCCAGCCTGGTTCCCCCACTCCCTGAGAACACTTGAGATTTCAGGCAGGCTGATGTGGTTGGGGAATTACTACCCATCTCCAAGTTGGCCAGAACCAACATTATCCATTTCACATTTTCATCTCCATCATCCTTTCTTGACCATTTCTTCTTGGCCAGTTCTTTCTTTGTCTCACTGTATATATGTATGAGTGTTTCCTACATCCAAGGCACAGTTCAAGCAATAGAAATAGTCTACCATTTGTTTTAATCATTTAAACATCAAAGAGAAGGTATGGTACCTTTCAAACTCTTTTCTTCTAGGTTTTTCTACCTCATCTATATTTGTGTTTTCAAATAGTTCTTTGGGATCAGCCAGGTGGAATCTAAGGCCTAATCAACATGTTGTGTGAGAATTTGCAGGACCCCGAATATTTACTGAATCTGAGCCCTGGGAGGCTACTTAGTCAAAAGCTTACTGTATACCAGTGGCACCAAGATCAGAGCAGTGGGAACGGTCTACCTGGGTTCAGGCAGTCAGTATGGACATTGTCTAGTGTGTTTTGTCCTGTATCATCACCAAACACCAGCAATTCTAAAACAGTATCAGTGTTAAAATACTCTTCCCCAGAAAAAGTCTTTTGCTGGTCTAAGTTGAGCATCAGCAAGCAACTTTTTCTGTAAAGGGCCAAATAGTAACTGTTTGGGACTTTGGGGGATAAAAGAAACCTGTTTCAATTACTCAGTCTTGATGCTGTAGAAAGAAAGAAGTCATAGAGAAAACACAAATGGCTGGAAGTGTCTGTGTTCCAATAAAACTTTATTTATAAAAATAGGCAGTAGGCAAGATTCGGCTGGGGCTACAGTTTGTGGTCTAAATTCTAAATAATTGTTGTTCTTACTGATGATTTGTAATAATACACGTAACCTTTAAAGAAGCATATTTTTATTACTTATCTTTTGGTAAACATTGGATTCTATACGTAAGTTAATTCAAAGAACTCCCAGTTATACAGAGGGGCTGACACATGCAGACTCAGCCACATCACTTATTTCTAGAGTAAATTCTTAACAATAAGGAATCATTTGAGCTTGCTTCTGCCTAGTTCATTTCAAACCCCTATGGTACCACATATTTTTTCATCTAGATGTATATTTAAAATAAACAGTGATCACAGAGATGTAAAGAAGAAGAAATAAAAGCTGTTTTACTTTATTATATTATTCCTTCTGTGCACATGAAACCCTGGTGACTCCCTGCATGTTCAAATCTCTTCTTCCTATAAGGACCCGAGTCAGATTGGATCAGAGATCAGATCAGTCGCTCAGTCGTGTCCGACTCTTTGCAACCCCATGAATCGCAGCACGCCAGGCCTTCCTGTCCATCACCAACTCCCGGAGTTCACCCAGACCCACATCCATCGAGTCAGTGATGCCATCCAGCCATCTCATCCTCTGTCGTCCCCTTCTCCTCCTGCCCCCAATCCATCCCAGCATCAGAGTCTTTTCCAATGAGTCAACTCTTCGCGTGAGGTGGCCAAAGTATTGGAG
>NW_011495034.1:9169702-9169934 GCF_000754665.1 Bison bison bison | reverse complement strand
GCTCCAACACCACAGTTCAAAAGCATCAATTCTTCGGTGCTCAGCCTTCTTCACAGTCCAACTCTCACATCCATACATGACCACAGGAAAAACCATAGCCTTGACTAGGTCCTCCTTTGTTGGCAAAGTAATGTCTCTGCTTTTGAATATGCTATCTAGATTGGTCATAACTTTCCTTCCCAGGAGTAAGCATCTTTTAATTTCATGGCTGCAGTCACCATCTGTAGTGATT
>NW_011495034.1:9118897-9168672 GCF_000754665.1 Bison bison bison | reverse complement strand
AGATCCCTAGTCTTTCCCATTCTGTTGTTTTCCTCTCTTTCTTTGCATTGATTGCTGAAGAAGGCTTTCTTATCTCTTCTTGCTATTCTTTGGAACTCTGCATTCAGATGTTTATATTTTTCCTTTTCTCCTTTGCTTTTCGCTTCTCTTCTTTTCACAGCTATTTGTAAGGCCTCCCCAGACAGTCATTTTGCTTTTTTGCACTTCTTTTCTATGGGAATGGTCTTGATCCCTGTCTCCTGTACAATGTCACGAACCTCATTCCCTAGTTCATCAGGTACTCTATCTATCAGATCTAGGCCCTTAAATCTATTTCTCACTTCCACTGTATAATCATAAGGGATTTGATTTAGGTCATACCTGAATGGTCTAGTGGTTTTCCCTACTTTCTTCAATTTCAGTCTGAATTTGGCAATAAGGAGTTCATGGTCTGAGCCACAGTCAGCTCCTGGTCTTGTTTTTGCTGACTGTATAGAGTCTAAAATGCAGTACTTGGATGCAATCTCAAAAACGACAGAATGATCTCTGTTCGTTTCCAAGGCAAACCATTCAATATCACAGTAATCCAAGTCTATGCCCCAACCAGTAACGCTAAAGAAGCTGAAGTTAAACGGTTCTATGAAGACCTACAAGACCTTTTAGAACTAACACCCAAAAAAGATGTCCTTTTCATTATAGGGGACTGGAGTGCAAAAGTAGGAAGTCAGATTGGATAGGCTTATCCTAATGATCTCTTTAACTTAATCACCTTTTTAAAGGCCCCATCTCAAAATAGTTACATTTTGAGGCACTGGAGGTTGGGGCTTCAATATTTGAATTTGCAGGGGTATATAATTGAGTTCATAACATACAGGATGAGTTAAAAATATAGTCTCAGCTTTTTAAGCCTGAAGGGAAATCAGAGTCCACTTTCTCATTTTATAGCTGAGGAAACAAAGGTCTTTCCAAGGTAAGCCAGGAAGTGAAACCATGGCAGCCCAAATCTGAGCCCAGTGCTCTTTCTACTAAAATTTACAATATATTTTGTTTTCCTATTTTCTCTCCACTGGCAATAATTAAAATAGTAACTTTACATTATGTCATTATATTGCCTCTTGTAGAAAATTTCTCATTTTGGCTTTTACTCTACACATTATTTTACCTACTTCTGTTACCATACCATGCAAAACAATGTATTTGGGAAAGTCTCCATCAGAGCCTAGAAGCTCAGGTCTTTGATAAAATTTCTGATAGGAACACGACAGGAAAAATGTGTATTATAAGAAGTCAATATTTTAAGTGATTATAAAGAGCATTATCCTTCCCATTTGTCCCCCAAACTGCCTTTTAAGGAAATGAAGTATATTTTGGGATAACTTGAGAAATACTTCTTTTTCAGGGGAAAAAAATCAGGCATCATGTGTTTTCCATAAAACACAGCAGTTTAAGTTCTATTCCAAGAGGGCAGAAATATTTGTGAAAGAAAAATGTAATTACAAAAATCAAAAGAATTACACAGCAGAAGGATGATTTTTCCTAAAAGAGGAATATTAAAAAATCGAAGGAATTATTCCTGTAGATCTCTCTGCAAATCTCCGAATTTCTAACAGTCATTTCGTGATGGTTCCCAAATGAAAAATACATGCTGTTATCTGCGGCTGAGGTCAGGCAAGTTTGTTTATAAAGACGTCAGGGCACTTCCAAATGCTTGATGTTTATCACGTACATAGGCTCATGCAATAAGCAGTGGGATAAGGGAGGCAGTTTCTCATAAAACCTACCAGAAAGTGATTTTAAAAGCATAGTTAAGATTTTTCAGATAAGGAAGAAGCACATAATGCTTTTTTTTTTTTTTAGGGTTAGGGTGACCCTGGTTTTGTAGAAGCTTTTCTTTTTTTTTTTCCTGTACAAATATCTAGGACCCACTCTGGAGTTTCAAATCTGTTAATAGAGATGAGCAAAATGTACCTTAAAAACTAAGGCTATCTGGCCTATTTCCCTCAATGTGTCTCTCACAATCTAGCAACATTTTAGTCTCTTGATCTATAGTATCTCAGCTACTAGAATTCTGGATTCAGCTCTGTTCTGTTCTTCTGTAATCTCTATGTGGATGGAATAAATTAGGGGAGTTAATAATAATTATGGAATGTTTTTAAGCACACTAATTAAATTCTGCAATAATGGGAGAAGTTTGTTTTGTGTTTTTTTTCTTTTGGAAATAATACCTTATTGTTGTTTTGGCCCTTTTTGTTTTACTGGAACTATTTACACTATCCTATTTTTCTGAAGGATTTGCAATTGGAGTCAGTAGGAAAACAAGTTTTCCACCGAAAGGAATTTTAGAGATAATCTAACCAAAGCACCAGTTCTTTAAGTTGAAGAAACTGAAATAAATGTAAAAAATGGAGGTGATGGTGTTCTGCCACATGATAAGTAGAGAGAGAACAAAGAATTGAACCCTGTGTGATCATCTTTCATGGTATTCTTCCTGATGGGCCATGAAAAATAGAAACATTCAGATATGTTAATTATATTTAAAAGAAAATATGACATCATGCCTTTTCTGTGCGAAGAGTAAAGGATTTTATATTCTTTCCATTCTCAAATAGAAGTTTCTGTTTTCTTCCTCCTAAAATTTTGATTTTTACTAGATATAGTTTTGATTTATTCAAAGTATAAGGGAAAATTAGTTGGGAAAATTTTGTCCCAGTTTGTTATCATTTATCTTGAGAGGTCCACTGGTCTCTCAGACAGTGCTTTAGCCAAAGAAGCTTCAAAGTGAGGATTACATTCCAGAGATTGGTTGTTCAACTTTCCAAATCCTAGGAAATTTTTGCCAGTATACTTTGAGACAATGAATTAAATCTTGTGAATTGACATATAACAAACTTACTGGAAACTGATTTATAAAGAAACTCCAGTGACTAATTTGTAATGAAAGCTAAAACTAACAAACAGAATATTTATGTTTGCTGACTTGCAAATAGTTTACTGAACAATTGCTTCTTGGAAGAAAGTTATGACAAATCTAGACAGCATATTGAAAAACAGAGACATCACTTTGCCAACAAACATCTGGATAGTCAAAGCTATGGTTTTTCCAGTAGTCATGTGTGGATGTGAGAGTTTGACCATAAAGAAGGCTGAGAGCTGAAGAATTAATGCTTTTGAATTGTGGTGCTGAAGGAGACTCTTGACAGTCTCTTGGAATGCAAGGAGATCCAACCAGTCAATCCTAAAGGAAATCAGTCCTAAATATTCATTGGAAAGACTGATGCTGAAGCTGAAACTCCAATACTTTGGCCACCTGATGCAAAGAGATGATTCATTGGAAAAGACCTTGATGCTGGGAAAGATTGGGGGCAGGAGAGAAGAGGGCAACAGAGGATGAAATGATTGGACGACATCACCAAATCAATGGACATGAGTTTGAGCAAACTCTGGAAGTAAGTGAAGAACATGGAAGTCTGGCCTGCTGCAGTCCATGATGTCGCAAAGAGTTGGACACGACTTAGTGACTGAACAACAACACCTCATTTACTTATGAATAATTTTCATTCCACCTGCTGGCTCAAAGGGAATAAAAGGTTACAAAGTTGTCTGACTAAAGGACCTTCTGGTCGGATTTTACGGCTTGCACACCCTGAAATTTCAGATCGTGAGAGGACGTTATTTGGGGAGGCAGTGCATCCACACCTCCAGGGAGACTGCTGTGGCAGCTCTCACAAGAAGGAGCTGTCAGCAGAGGCTTCTCCTGTGGCCAGCTCTCACAAGAAGGCTGTGGGCAGAGGCTTCCAGCTTGACACCTCCAATGGGATTGTTAACAGTAACCGTGGAATGTTTCTATGATGTCACAAAGCAGGCACCTTTGTGTGGCAATAGCCTGGGGTAGTTTTTGAGCAGGCCAGAGGGGAGGCACTGTACGCGTCTTATTTTTCCCACATAATGCAAAGCAAGAAAGTGACAAGTGCTGCCTGTCCAAATAACTTAATGTGCATTATATCTGCCATTTATTGAATGCCAACAACCATTCTTAGTGATTCACACACAACAGTCCACTTACTTGTAACTAAACCATACAGGATAGGTGCAATTACATAGGAAAAGGAACTTTTTTCTTTCTTTCTTTTTTTTAACAAATGAAGAAACTGAGGCTTTGAAAAGTTACTTGACCAAGATCATACAGTTACTAAATGTCTGAGCTCATATTCGTGCTCTGAATCCAAGGGGTTCATCACCAACTCAATGGCAATGAACTTGAGCAAACTCCAGGAGATAGCAAAGGGTGGGGAGCTTGGCGTGCTCCAGTTCATGGGGTTATGAAGAGTAGGACTAAGTGACAGAACAATAACAATAACAAACAGCAAATAGAAGAGATACCAAATTACAATCCAGGATGATTTTCTCAGAACGATTTAATGAGCATCTGGCAAAGTAGATAATTTAGATTGATAACATCAGCAGTCTATTGCTAACCTGATTTTAAACTCAAGCTTATTCACCAATTTTAGTTGACATGAAACAAAGGCACAGTGGAACATTTAAAAATGTATTTTGCATGTTTGTGATATTAGTAGTTAATATACATTTACATGCACAAAAAGAAAACATGCATTTAGCTAAGCACATTTCCTTAAATTTGTTACTCATTACAGTGGCTTTTTATTTTTTATATCTATGTAAAGAAAACATGTATTTTAAAGAAACATTTAGATATTTGTGGTAGTAATACCTCAGATGTGAGGCAGTAATTCCTGAGATGTTTTTTATCCAAAGTTAGAAAGTTGCTGTAAACTCTTAGGGAATAACTCTTACCCTTTCAGTTCAGTTCAGTCGCTCAGTTGTGTCCGATTCTTTGCAACCCCATTAGTAGTCTACTAAAATAGGCATGTATATTTAACTGGATTCTGCCCTCACTTTATGTTCTCTGCCCACCAAAAATCAGTTCAAAATCCACCTAAAAACTCCTTGCCACTTTCAGAAAACCCTCCGTGACGAATTCTGCCCGATCCTGATTATGCTATCATTTCAGAATTGATAAGTAGATTTTAACTCTATGAATATGCATTTATTGATCTAAAATGTGCTTTCTGTACCTCTTATTTAATGATTGTGGTGAAAGTGCTCAGTCGTGTCCCCGTGGACTGTAGCCCACCAGGTTCCTCCATCCATGGGATTCTCCAGGCAAGAATACTGGAGTGGGTTGCCATTTCCTACTCAAGGGGAATCTTCCCGACCCAGGGATCAAATCCAGGTCTCCCGCATTGCAGGCAGACGCTTTAGCCTCTGAGCCACCAGGGAAGCCACCAAGAATGATTGTAGTAGCCAGTGTCAAGGATAGACCCACGTATTTTCCTGTTTTGATATTCATGATCTTAGCTGTACCCTTCCGTAGTGAATAGGGCCCAATCAGATCAGATAACTAACTGGATGTTGTGGAAGTAGCAGATCTCGACTTTTGAGGCAAGGTCACAAAAGACATTCAAATTTTCCCCTTGAGACTTCCCCATGGTCTAGTCGTTAATACTCCAAGCTTCCACTGTAGGAGGCACAGGTTCCATCACTAATTTGGGAAGCAAGATCCTGCATGCCCCTCTCCTACCTGGCCGAAAAAAGAAAAAAAGAGAGAGAAACTTTCTCCTTGCTCTTCTGAATCATGCACTGTGGGAGAAAACAGCTCAGACATTGTAAAGACACTCAAGAAGCCCAACAGAGAGGTTCCTGCGATGAGGAATTAAGGCTTTCTGCCAATATTCATGTGAGAAAACCATTCTGGAAAAGGATCTTCCAGTCCAGTCAAACTTTCAGTTAACTGTAGCCCAGGATGATACCTTGACCACAACCCATGAGAGACCTTGAGCTGTAACCAAGCCAGTTAAGCTGGTCTCATTTTCCTGCAGCAACTGTTAAGATAATACAATTTATATTATTTTAAGCTACTAAGTTTTCCAGTATTGAGCCATGCATAATAATAACCCTAGCATAATGATCACTTGTCTCCTAACATTTAAGCTATTTAGTCATAACATTTTTCTTTCCATTTCTTTGTTGTGTTTTTTTTTTTTTTTTGCACAATCCTTTTGTTGTTCAGTCGCTCAGTCATGTCTGACTCTTTGCAACCCCATGGACTGCAGCATGCCAAGCTTCCCCATCCTTCACCATCTCCCTGAGTTTGCTTAAACTCATGCCCATTCAGTCAATGATGCCATCCACCAACTCATCCTCTGTCGCCCCTTTCTCCTCCTTTAGGTATAAGAGAAATACCAGAATTGATATACAAGGCTAAAGATAAATATGGTAGAGAAATGGTGACCTTGTGACCTTGTGGTTTGGTGCCATAGCATTTTGCTCTGTAAATAAAATGACGATAGGGCATTCCCTCGTGGTTCAGTGGTTAGGACTCTGTGTTTTCACTGCCGATGGCATGAGTTCAATCCCTGGTCGGGGAACTAAGACCCCTAAAGCCACACCATGAAGCCAAAAGAAAAAAAAAGTTGATGATAGGAATCACAGTTAACTCATCGTTAACTTCAGGGATATGAACTAGATGAGCAGGTACTGTAATTTATTCTTTTACTTTTTTTCTGTAAGTTCTTGATGGTAGAATTACTCCCTGGCAGCTAGTAAAATGTCCACTTTTCTCTTTGTTTGAGGTCCCCAAATTAGATGATAGTCTATTGCTGTTCTAGTAAACAGTGTAAACGTGTTTTTTCAATCTCTCTAGCTCTCTCTCCCTCTTTCCTTTCTATCCTCTTTTTTCTATTATCAAATAACTGGCTGAGGATGATAGTGAAGGAGGGTTTTAAAAATATCTTTATTATTGATAAGTAATAGTTTTAAGAGGTTAATAGATGACCCCCTTTCCCCCTACTTCAGGTAAGCATAATCATTTTTTTTTTTTGGAAAGAAAATTTAAGAGAATTGCCTCTGTTTTTGATATTTGACATCTCATTATAACTAATCATGCAATAATATTTCTGAAGGTGTGATTGCCAATGAGGAATTGAGATGTAGAAATAAAAATCATGTTGATGGGAAAATAAGTGAGAGGGTTTTGATTTATAGTAACTGTTGGTTTATGATGAGCAGTGAAAATCATTTTGCAAATATTAAGGGTGCTTTCATCCATATAAAAAGGTTGTTACTATTCAGAAGATGTAACAATCAGTGTTCTCCAAAACATCAGAACAAGTAGACAACATATACATGTATGCATATAAAGATATTTATTTCAAGGTATTGCCTTGTTAAAATATAACTTTATTTATTTGTTTTGACTGTGCTGGGTCTTCATTGCTGCTCAGGCTTTTCTCTGGTTGTGGCGAGCAGGGGCTGCTCTCTAGTTGCAGTGTGTGGGCTTCTCATTGTGGCGGCTTCTCTTGCTGCAGAGCACGGGTTCTAGGGTGCATGGGCTTCAGTGGTTGTGGACCTGGGCTCAGTGGTTGCAGCTCACAGGCTCTAGAGTGCTGGCTCAGTAGTTGTGGTACACAGGCTTAGTTGCTTAGTGGCAAGTGGGATCTTCTTGAATCAGGATCAAACCTGTGTCTCTTGCATTGCCAGGCAGATTCTTTACCACTGAGTCACCAAGAGAAGCTCCAAGGTATTGTCTTTTGTTATGGAGGTTTGTTGTTTAGTCTCTAAGTCCTGTCTGACTCTTGGCAACTCCATGGACTATAGAGCCTGCCAGGCTCCGCAGTCTGTGGGATTTCCCAGGCAAGAATATTAGAGTGGGTTGCCATTTCCTTCTCCAGAGAATCTTCCTGACCCAGGAATTGAACCCCAGGTCTCCGGCATTGTAGGCAGGTACTTTATCGCTGAGTCACCTGGGAATCCTATTGTAGAGGCTAGCAAATTCAAATTTGTAAGATAGGCCTGCAGACTGTAAACACCAGGAGTTGAGTCTGGAGTCTTTAGCTTCAATTTCTTCTTCACAGAAATCTCAGTATTTGCTTTTAAAGTCTTTCGTCTAATTGGACAGGCTCATCTACATTACGGAAAACAATTTCCTTCACTTGAAGGCAGTTGACTGTACAATGCTAACCACATCTACAAAATACCTTCACAGCAATACCTTGATTAGTCCTTGATTGAATAGCTGGGTACTGTTGCCTAGCCTAGTTGACACATATTGATAAAACCAGCCATTCTAGAAAATATGAGTTTGAAATTAACCATACAGTTCCCATTTATAGTAGGAAATATAAATTCCGTAGACACAATTGTCACTATTAAAAAATGCTTCTAAGAACATTTAAAGTCAACTACATATTGATCTTTGTTGCTGGGGAAGATTAAAAAATGTTTTTCTGTTATTGAACTGGTTGAAGTCTTAGTACTGTACCTGCTAAAAGGTCCTTAATCTTCAAAGATTTCCAACTTTTAACATTAAACTCCTTCTCTTTCTCCAAATAAAATGAGCAAGGACTTCTGGAACTTAATCTGGAGTGAGTAGTTGGAGCTTGCACGGTTCCCATTACACCCACAATTTTTCCTTTTTATCTGCAGCAGATTCTCCACTGGTGAAATTTTTCAGTTTAATTTTAATCAGAAACAGCTGTTTCAAGCAGATGCTCAGAGTTCAAAGACATTATGTACACAATTATAAAAACTTTCATTTTCAGACAACAACAGTAAACCAATCTAAGTGTAGCATGCCTAGGGATTCAGATTACATCCTTGTGTTTTATTTAAGAATCTACCTAGTATAATGCTTCCTAGCAGCTAAGAAAACAGTTCTGTCACTTCTCAAAACCTAGAAAAGCCAGTGTCAGGTCCCTGGAGAGGCTGCGTTTGTCATATCTCCAGATATGCAAATTGCTTATCACAGGGCAGAGGTGTTTTTCACTGCTTCCAAACAAATGTTGCTTATATTTACTGTAAGCAACATTAACAACAAAAATCACCCATAATTACTGACCCAATGACATCTTTCAAAGTAAAATTCTTGGCTACCTGCCCTTCCAATAGGCTGCCAAAAGATACTAGAAAGAGTCTCTAACTTTTGCAAACATTTCCAAAGCCACTTAAATTCAGCTGAGAATTTGAAGTACTTACTCTCCTGGGATAGGAATGTTTGTCCCCTGCTGGGCTGATGTGTTGTCACCTGCTTCTATCATTTATTAGGACAGAATTGCCTGATGGGCTAGATATTTCCAAAAGGATGAATCAATTCTAAAGTAAACACAAATGGAAAGGCAATATTTTTCTATTAGATTCTCTGCTCAAATGTGAATAAATTTAGATATGCACTATTCAGTTTTGATAAGCCAAAAAAACATTGGAACTTATTTAATACTCTATTTTTTTTTTAATGTTCTAAGAATTTGATGTTGGACTGCTGACTTTTTTTTTTTTTTTTTGCTAAATAAGAGCATTTTTAAAATACCAGCTTCTACAATCTACCATCTTCATCATTTTATTCAGAAGTATCAGAATACTAAGAAATAGAAACAACATCATCTTAGAATAGTATCCACCTTTTTAAAATGGAATAAACTTCAATTAAAGAAAAAAAATGACTACACTATTTTCATTTACTCATTTATCCATAGATCTGTAAAAAAAAAAAAGAGAGAGAGAGAGAGAATCACAAAAGCTCAGCATATGCCCTCCAGTAGTTTTGGAATCACTAGTGAAAATGTTACCTGAAAACTGGTTCACCTCTTTGTAGATGTGGAGTCAAAAGACACAGTCAAGTCAAAGATTGGGAAAAGAAAGGATTTATTATTTGCTTCAAGTAAAGGGAACACTGAAGGTCTTTTCCAAAGTAATGTCTCCTGGAACTGCAAAACTGGGGAAGTTTTAAGTTAAGGGTACATGCAATTCATGAAGCGGCTTGAGTAGAGGAGAATTCAGCATGGGATTGGGGCAAAGGTCGACAGAGTCTAAGCTTTAGTTGATTGAAATCACTGATAGTTCGAAAAGGGCAACATCATCATTCCCTAGGTTCCGGTTGATTGAGTGGTTGAGTGCCCAAGAGGGCTTTCATTCTGCAAAACAGCTCAAGAAAATGATTTGGGATTATCTTTACCACTGAAACAAGGGCTTCCCTGATAGCTCAGTTGGTGAAGAATCCACCTGCGATGCAGGAGACCCCAGTTTGATTCCTGGGTTGGGAAGATCTGCTGGAGAAGGGATTGGCTACCCACTCCAGTATTCTTGGGCTTCCCTTGCGGCTTAGCTGTTAAAGAATCTGCCCACAATGTGGGAGACCTGGGTTCGATCCCTGGGTTGGGAAGATCCCCTGGAGGAGGGAAAGTCTACCCACTCCAGTATTCTGACCTAGAGAATTCCAAGGACTGTATAGTCCATGGAGTCTTAAAGAGTTGGGCACGACTGACAGACTTTCACTTACCATTGAAACAGAACTGGGAGTCTTTACAGTTGGTTTATTATCTCTACTGTTGTTACTTTACTTGCTGATAACAGTTTGCTCTTTTGTTCCCCACAAGATCATTATTACCGAGACCTGTTCAAAGGCAACCATTGTGACCAGGCTTAGATTACAAAACGGCTTAGGCCAAAATAACTTAAGTCAAGAAAGTCATTCCTGGTTCTCTTTCTGTAGAGAACTCCTCACCTATCTGTTTAGAATTATTCTGCCAACAAAATTATTCAGATTTTTTTTTAAATAAAAGGAGACCAAGTGAAATGATTTGCACACACACACGCAAAAGTAGAAGAGCCACAGTTTGAACCCATATTTTCCTATTCAGAGCCCATCTTACTGAACACTGATTTGCCCAAAACCTTTATGGTTCTGTCTTTTCCCCAAATAATTTTGTCTCATCCATTCTTCTGTTACTCTTAACAAACTGTGACAATGCATATTATTGTTGTTTAGTTGCTAAGTCATGTCCAACACTTTATGATCTCAAGGACTGTAGCCCACAAGGCATCTCTGTCCATGGGATTTTCCAGGCAAGAATACTGGAATGAGCTGCCATTTCCTTCTCCAGGAGATGTTCCCAACCCAGGGGTCAAACTCGTGTCTCTTGCATTAGCAGTTCGGTTCAGACACTCAGTCATATTAGACTCTTTGCAACCCCATGGACTGAAACACACCAGGCTTCCCTGTCCATCACCAACTCCCAGAGCATTAGCAGGTGGATTCTTTACCACTGAGCCACCAAGGAAGCCTTCTGTCAGAAATTAATCCTAGTTTAATAACTGCAGAGGGCAAGTTATTTAAAAAAACAGAATCTAAGATGAAAATTGATCTGAGGTGGTCTATTGGTTGAGTCTTCTTTTTTTTAATATTTATTTTTATTTATTATCTATTTGGCTGTGGTAGGTCTTAGCTGTGGCACTCAAGATCTTCAATCTTCATTGTGGCGTGTGGGATCTTTAGTTGTGGCATGTGGGATGTAATTCCTTGACCAGGGATTGAACTGAGCCCCTCTCCATTGGGAGTGCAAAATCTTAGCCACTGGGCCACTAGAGCAGTCTAATTGATGAGTCCTCTTTGTAACAGCACTTTGAAAGGTAAGAGAGGTAGGACTGGGCAGAGAAAAGCTGAAGAACAGCAGTGCAATAGCAGCAGTGGCCTCAGTAAATCCCCTCAAAGAGTCTTGGAAGTGGCATTGCACTTCAGAGATGTTCCAAATTGAGACAAGAGGGCTAGGTCTTTGTAACCCTATGTCGACTAGTCATTAGACACAGGTTTTTCTTGGAAACAGGCATAACCTTGCAGAGGCTGCTTCTTCCAACAAGGAGAGGTCTCTGAGAGGACTCTGTTGAGAGCTGGCAATGGGCTACACCACCAGCAACTGTGGTAATGAGAGCATGGGCCCTTAATGGGGCATGGGCAGTGCACCAATGCATTCACTGCAGTGTTCTCCTTCAGGTACATTGAGCCTGATATTTCCATTGTAAGCTTTCAGAGTCCCACTTCTTCCCAGCCAGGTCCCTGCCTGCAGGAGAGGCTTGAAAACTCATCCTTCACTGCAACACCCTAGTGTAGGGCAAACCTGGGTCTGGTCCTCAGCTTTTTGTGCTTTTGGCTACAGAAATATGTATGCTGTGTATGCTGCCAAGGTCTCTGGCTGTCATATTTCATTTGACTTGGTAATTCATTGCCCAAGACATTTAATTTTCTTTCTCTAATGTCTCAGTAGCTTCTGGCTATAACTCTCTGATTCTATATTTTTATAATTGCGACTCCTCCTGACCCTCTCAAACACCTGGGGGTATTTCTATTATCAGCATATTTCCTTCCACTTGTATCCCATTCCAACTGCACAGTGGCAGTATGCCAGAGGCTCTCTGAACTCCACCTAGTATCAGTAATAGGTCCTCATGGCTGCAGGATAAAGGTTGATTCAACTCCAAAATCCTATTTTAGAACTAATTCCTAAAGCTAGCTCTCTTAGATGAGTATCCTAGGGAATAGGCTCTGGTAAAATTTAAGGGCAGAAACAATACCTCTAAAGGAAAGAGGGGAGAAAGACTAGGAAGAGGGATACTTAATATGTGAGGCAGTTTCTACAGAGGTTCTCAGACAAAGGAAAGGTATTTGTGCCCTTATGCACAGGAGACGCAAGAGACACGGGTTCGATCCCTGAGTCCAGAAGATCCCCTGGAGAAGGAAATGGCAACCCACTCCAGTATTCTTGTCTGGAAAATTCCATGGACTGAGGAGCCTGGTGGGTCCTCAAAGGGTCGGACATGACTAAGCACATGCATGCACACACTCCAGTATCTAGCATCACTGGATATGAACACCATCACTCTGGGTGAGATAGCTCTTTGAGGTTGGGGGAGGCAATTCCTAGGGAGGGACTTATTTGTGAGTCATCAATAGGCAATGGTCATAGCAGTTAAGAGATTGGGTGCTTTGGTCTTAAATGAGAATTTATACTTATTGACCCAATCACATCTTTCAAAGGAAATCCTTGGCTACCTGCCCTTTGTATAGGCTACTAAAAGATATTAGCATTTCTAACTTCTGCTGCCACATGTCCATTACAAATAGATTGTGAACTATAGACTAGAAATGCTTACATTTATTATCTTCTTCAGATTCAGTCATTTATTTATCTTTCATTCAACAAACAGCCCTCCAAAATACTAATGAGTACTCATCAAGCACTGAGTTGGATAATAAGCCTATAGCAATATATGTGATAGGCAAGTTCCTTCTGTCAAGGAAGTTACATTTATTTGTAAGACAAGCAATAAACCACTTATTAATTTATTGAATTAATATTTGAATTAGGCATCTACTATTTGGATATATCTTATTTCAAATACTAAGGAAATCACGGTAAAACAAAAAAAAAGTCCCTGCTGTCAAAGATCTAATATGTGAGTAGGAGAGATGGAAAACTTGTAAATGAGCAAATGAAAGAGTGGTATTATTTCAGATAGTGACAGATGCTATGGAGAAAATAACACACAGTAATGTGATGAAATGTGATGAAGAGTGGAGGACAGTCAAGGAGGGGTCTATCTAGAAGGTGGTATTTGAGATAAAACTTGAGTAGTGAGAACAAACCAGTCATGTGAAGGTCAGAGAGACATGTGCTAAAGCACAGGCAACAAGTGCATGCCCTGATGAAACAGGAAGGAGGCCAGAAGTATGGCTGAGGAGGGATGGTAGATGGTGAGGTTAGAGAAGCAGGCAGGACGTGCAGGCCATGGTAAGGAGTTAGGATCTCCAAGTGATAGAGAAAGTATCAGAGGCTTTCAAACAGGTGCATGAAGAGTCTGACTTCAGTTTTTTGTGTTTTAATATTTATGAATATTGATTTATTTGACTGTGCCTGGTCTTTGTTGCGGAACATGGGATCTTTGATTTTCATTTGGTACAAGAGATGTTTAGCTGCACATGTGCATTCTTAATCATGGCATGTGAGACCTGGTTCCCTGACCAGGGGTCAAACTCAGGGCCCCTGCAATGGGAGCACCGAGTCATAGCCACTGGACCACCAGGGAGGTTCCTGATTTAAGTCTTTTTTTTAAAAAAAGATTACTGATAGTAATCTTATATATAATAGTATATATAGTAATATATATAATATATTATATATATATAATATAGTAGTAGTATATATAGTAATTCTGATTATTATAAAAAATTGAATATGTGGGGATCGATGTGGAAGCAGGTCCTCCAAATAGAGGGTATTGGTGTAGTCTAAAGCAATGATGTTAGTAAATAAAGAGAAAAAACCTTAGAGATGGAGATGAATGAATATTTACTGAGTGGATTTTGGAGACTAGTTTACTAGTGACTAGTTGATGATTAGGCACAGGAGTGAGGGAAAGAGGACCAAAGGATCATTCTTTTTTCCTTTGATTATATACTAGACAAATGATGAGATAAAGGTGGTCATGCCATGAGAGTGATGTGATAGGGAATAAAGGGTGAGCATATTTATATGTAGATAGCATGGTTGTGAAAGGCTTCTTGTTAAGGTAATGTTTGAGCAGAGATCTGAGGCATAACAATGATTGGCCAGATGAAGATCCAGGGCCAGAGTGATTAGTCCAAAGGGCTACTGACACCACAGCAAAGGCTTGATATCAACAGGAACCTATGATGGCTGGAGCACAGTGAGGGAGGGGAAACACCATGAGATATGGCTGGACACAGAAGTAAGAACCATAAAATAGCTACTCACAACTCTTTCCCCTAGACCTGTACATAAATCAGCCAATTCATTGATTAGACAAAAAGCTCTGCGTGAGAACTGGAAGAAGACCAGTATGCCTGGGGGCAGGGTAAAGTTTTTGTAACTCCCAGTATTTGGCAAAGCTGGTTTGTTTTACCACTTAGTCCCTAGGGCCACTTTGACATCTTTTAATTGTGCTTCAAGATTCCCTATGACTGAGTAAATGAAAAATTCATTTGTGCTTTTTAGTTTTAAATTTAGAATTAACTTTTGGCAGGTTTACTAACAATAATAATATAGAACACATGTAATGTACAAAATGCTCTCAATTTTCAGCATTTCTGTAAGATGACACAAATCTTATTTTGCTCATTTTATCAATGAGTTGAGTTGAGTCATGGAGCAGTTTAGTGAACTTGGCTAAATGAATTCCCCACTGAAGCAGGAGTTAGGATTAGCAATCAGGTCCCTTGTTTCTTAGTGCAGAATCCTTTCTAACAGAACCTTTTCTCTCTGAAAATAATGAATCAACAGATAACAATGTTTAGCAGAACACAGTTTTGGAGCCTTGGTCTGAGCAAAACTACAGAAAGAAGCAACAGAGAACAGCATTCTGTCCAATGAAGAATACTTAAAAATAAATAGGTCAGGAAGAAGCAAGCCAGGAAATTTAAAAACCGAAAGGGACTATTGCTTACCATTTTCTTCCCCCATTTCTAGTTTTTCCCTTTCCTGGAAAATGCCTATTTTTCTAAGATCAAGAACAAAAAAATTTTAACTGTTGGTCTCTCACTCACACCTACTTTAGAGCTGGAGAATTTGGTCCTTATTACTTCTTTCTCTACTTTTTACATTTTAACTTTGTGGATTGACTTTTTTCTTTTTAATTTAGATTGCAAACACTTGGAGAACAGGGTGCATTCTATACAGTGTAGAGCACATTATGTAAATATGCAGCAAGCATTTTCACAATGATTTAGCTTTTTAAATTTTTTTTTCAAACAAGCAATTATAAAGGGACCATGACTACTCAGTGTTGGTTCATTAGCTAATAAATGCCCATCCAAAGAATAGGCACCAGATCTGAAGCTGAGTCTCAATGTGTTCAAGACAGTACATGTGGGTTTGGAAATTCACGATGATCACAGGTTGTGGCTGAGTTGATAAAAGGAGTATAGACATAGACTAAAGCCTCTGCCAACAGGTGAAACTTTTTCTACTTCTTGTGAAACAAATCTTCTAAAAATTACTAACCTGAAACTTGGTTGAATAATTCTTCATACTTCAGCCATAAGAGTACTAGGTGTTTCTGTACTAATTGGCTCTTCTGGCAGCTAAGGTTCGAGACCTTTACTTCAAAGTAATGCCTTGAAAATATGTTATTTGTTCATGTGTTAGAAAAGCAACTTGACTCTTTTCAATTATTCATTTAGGTACACACAGGTTCTTCCTCAGTATAAACTTTTGAGACAAGTATGGATAATTGTGAGATTCCTCTTAAGTTCTTCAGTTTTTCCTTCTGAAACAAAAGGCTGTATTTCTTCTTCATCCTGATAGTCAATTAACTGTTGCTATTGGAACACTCTCAAATTAATAACAAAAAGAGGTTACTCAGAAGACTTGGTTCTGAAACTGAATTTTAATAGCATAGGTAGAAAACCTAGGTGTGTGTTTAAAATATTTTGGTTTCTAATAATCTAAAATATTAAAAATAATGACATAATTATTATTATTATTTAATAGCATATAGTAATATATTTTAAATATCTATTTGATGTGGTTGAAATGAACTCTAAGATGAAAGCCAACAATCTTCCCTTTCTTTGTTCTCCTCCCAAATCCTTCTCCATTGATCACAGCTACTCACTCGCCACTCATTTACACAGGGCATCCTGAAAAGACATGTTGGAAAACGTCTTCCCTTTGAGGGATATGCAATTTCACATGCTATATATCTTATCCCCCCTCTCCCCTTCTCTGCTTCATGAGTGGTAAAATCACTCTACATGTTTTGTCATCTCAAACTGTGAAAAATATTAATCTGTTAAACTGAACATTTTTTATACACAAGTTTTTATCAAAGAGAAATGACTTTTTTTTTTTATTTTCAGGCTGGGTTTTTTAGGGGAAGAGAATCTAAAGAATGATCAGATCACAAAAAGAAGCAATGGTCTATGCTCACATATTTCTATTACATCATAAGCCCATTATACATGCGTTTGTACTCTTGACCATTCCTTGCTTTGAATTGCACAATTCAATTTAGTCAAATAACTATCTCAAAATATACTTTATAAAAAGTAGAAACAAGCTTCAACAGACTGCAGTGACACTCCAGCAAACGGCCTGGAGCCTCACTAAGAATATTGTCAGAATTTGGAGAGAAATTTGTTCTAGGCGTGACATAAAAATGTAAAACTTGAATTTCTTGCACAAACTTAAAACCAAAACGTCGTATAACCTCTCTGTGTTTTGGACCCAACATGTCTCTATTTGGATAAAAACTGTTGAATGCACATTTTTTGGTGAACTGTCAACAGCAGAGCATGAAAACAGATGTGTTTCTGCTCTTTTCATTATTAGAGAAATAAGAGCAGCTGTGCGGGGCCTGTGTGTGAGGAAAGCTTTCAGTGCAGCCTTCGTACTCTGGATGCTGGGAAACCCGGCAGTGCAGACCAGGGCTCACATCATGAGCATCTTCAAACAAGGCCACTGGGGACAATTCCCGGGTGCTATTCAGGGCCTTGCTCCTTTCTGGTTTCGCTGTTTTCCTGGTACCAGAGTTCTGTGCAGGAACCTGTGCTAAAGTGAGGTAGAGTTATTATGGCCTAAGTCTGCATAAAACAGTAAGAAAGGCTATTTCATCAGAATCTGAGACTCTGTCATTAAAAGAGTGAGTGTAGCTTATTGCATTTGAGAGAGACAAGTACAAAATAATGCTAGCGCTTCGACAGAGTTCTGCTAAGACTATCTCAATGTGGAAGACCAAATATGCCCTTTCTAGACACAATACATGCAGTGGAAGAAACCCAGCATGTTTGGTGAAAGAAAAATAAATCCAAGTATAAAAACAGAGTCTTCTTTCATGCCCTTGTTGACCTGACAGTAACCAGATGGTAAGGTTTTTTTTTCTTTTGCATTGAATTGATGGTTTTCGTGCAGAAGGGCTATTTTTGGCCCAGTTTGGGAAATTTGTCACAGTTTGTTTGTTTCAGTTTTTCTCTTCCTCCTGTAGAAATCCTGTGTGTGTGTGTGTGTGTGTGTGTGTGTGTGTGCAGGGGAGTGTGCATGTGTGAGGAGGGAGAGTACTTATATATGTGGCAATGTACTCAACCTGCCTTATGTAGAGCAGAAATTATCCCTCAGCGAAGAGAACAAAGATTAAATGTGAGAATGAAGAAACTAGATTGGTGTTGATCTGAAGTTTGAGTTGATATTATATTCTGATCAGAATTAGAAAAGATTAAAATGAAGACACTGATAAAAGAGAACAGTAACATACTTTATAAATTTTCTAAAGACTGCATTTGTTGAGAGTATTTTGTGTAATTTTCTTGAAGGGAGGAATAAAATCAAGAATGAATATCATTTAAATGGGCAACAGATAAGCAGGCAGGCCACTATATTTAAGGTGTAATTGCTGTACTTTCTTTAGGTGTCTGTATGACAGTCACACAGCACTGTAGCCTTAGTCAAAATCCAGGCCACAGAAATAGCTGTAGGTGCTTCTAACAAGAAGTGCAATTCTGCAGCATTTATTTTCACAAAGTGCCTGTGTGGCAGAATCTCCTAAAATTTGATATTTTCTCCCTCTCATTATAGATCTCAGAAGACTCAGGTTATGAAGTAGCTTTAAAAGAAGAATGAGGAAGAAGAGACTATTTAGGTATGGGTTCCGAAAAGCCTTGGCATAAACTCAAACTCTAACCCACACCAGCAATTGTGGAGAGTTACTCAGAAAGCGTTTCTTTACCAGATGACGTTATTTTTGATTCTGTAAGTTCAGCTCATATGGTAATTTTCGGTCTCTTCTCTTTCTTTCTCATTCTCTCTCTCTTTTTTTTTCTTTTTGGTTTTCAAATGGTACCTTATATTTGACTAAGCTCAGATAAATGTAGTATGAAAAAATAGACATCACACAATGGTTAGGAGTAACAGTTCAAATGTGCAGGATGTTTGATCAACTATCAAAGAAGTGTTATACATTTAAAAATTAGCACAAATTTAGTCAAATCCTATTGATCCTTAAAGCCCAATTTTCAAAAATAATTATGTCCAGGTTGCTCCAGCTGAATATTTTGGACCGATAGTGGGTTGAATGGGAATTCCAAAACCTCCACTCTGTAAGAGAAGGAGGTAAAGGCAGACGCCAAGGGAATAGGCAGCACCTCCTAAGGATGTGACCACACTCTAACCCCCACAGCAGGGACTGCTGAGATCAACTTCAGTTTTTGTTTTGTTTACTCTTTTGTATTCCTGCCTTCTCCCAGGACATCTAATCCCCATTTCTCTGGGCTTGATCTAAATCTTGTATTAAGTGCAGAGAATGTGAAGAGAGTAGCAGATTCCAAAGCGCGCTCACTCACAACTCCTTTACACTTATCTGCAAAATCAAGTTAACTAAGTATCAGTTCAGTTCAGTCGCTCAGTCTTGTCCGACTCTTTGCGACCCCATGGGCTGCAGCATGCCAGGCTTCCCTGTCTATCACAAACTCCCAGAGTTTACTCAGACTCATGTCCATTTTAATCGGTGATGCCATCCAACCATCTCATTGTCTGCCGTCCCCTTCTCCTCCTGCCTTCAATCTTTCCCAGCATCAGGGTCTTTTCAAATGAGTCAGTGCTTTACATCAGGTGGCCGAAGTATTGGAGTTTCAGCTTCAACATCAGTCCTTCCAGTGAATATTCAGAACTGATTTCCTTTAGGATGGACTGGCTGGAACCCCTAAGTGTAGCATCTGTCAACTTTCTCTTCCCCAATTCTGATACACTGATGTACATGCACATCTTCCAATCCAGGACGAGCCCTCCCTCAGGATCAAGGCTAATCTCTCCACCATGCTCATGATTTCCTCCCTTCTTGGAATGGGACCTCATCCATCCATTTCCCCCACTTCTCCCCCACCCTCATTGTCTTTGGTTTATATTAGAGATAAACCTCTCCTATCCTTAAAAGAAGTTCTAGCTTGAGCCTGTTTCCCATTCTGTTCTCCCACTGTAAATGTCATAGCAGCATTTTCCTACTCTTTCATCTTTTTCCCCATTTACTCTTCAACCTGCTGCAATCTGGCCTTTTTCCCCACTCCCAGGAGCAATTCCTTTACACCACTCCTTTGATTCTCTTCTTATTACTTCTCTGACTTTCCTTCCTGGTTTCTTGAAAGGCTTCTCTTTTTCTGCTTTCCTCTAAGATTTTGATGATCTTCAGATTTCCTTCTTACAGCATATACTCTATCCTAGAGATATCTTTCTGGCTTCAAAATTTTAACTGTTGTCTGTTTACTGAAACCTCCTCAATAAATTTCTCTAATATGATTATCTCCTGAGAAAAAAGTATCCTGTATTTACCTCCTCTGAATATTTACCCCTGGAATTCATGACTCTTCCATCTTAATGCCTCTGAATAGAATCAGTCTCCCTTTGCTACTCCTGGACTTTGCCTTCTCCCTTTCTCTCACATTGTTACAACCAAACAACCACCAAGTCTTACAGACTTAATTTATTAAAAATTTCTTGGCCTTTTATCATTCTCTCAGCACCTCTTCTCTGGATTACTATAATAACCTTCTAAATGGTGGTGCTGTCTCAAGCTTTTTTTTTTTTTTAAATCCATCCTGCACACTGTGATTAGAAGGGACTGTCAAAAATCTATTTAGCTACCACCCTTTTCAAAGCATGGGCTTCTCTGGTGGCTTAGCAGTAAAGAACTCTCCTGCAATGCAGGAGACACAGGTTCAATCCCTGAGTCGGGAAGGTCTCCTGGAGAAGGAAATGGCAACCCACTCCAGTATTCTTGCCTGGGAAATCCCATGGATGGAAGAGCCTGGAGGGCTTCAGCCCCTAGGGTTGCAAGATTCGGACATGACTTAGCAACTAAACTGCCACACCACTCACTATTCAAAGTATGAAATGGCCCTTATTAATGTAGTATATAAATTTTCCATCATCTGGCTTCTGCTACATTTTCAGTAGCAGAAAGTCCCAATCTTAGTCTGTTTGCCAATGTTTCTTTTCTTTCACCACATTTATCTTGCCTTCATAGCCTTTCCTATAGTTTCCTCTGACTGAATCACTTTTCGTTTGTATCTTCATCTAAATTCTGTTTACCTTTCAAAGTATCACTTTCTATACAATGCCTTCCTCAATATGTCCTCAAGACTGTCAACCTCATGGGTGGGAAATATGTCTGCTGGTGATTTGGGGCCTCACAGTATCAGCTAGATATTGAGAACAGACAAGTAGTAAAGGTCAGATTAAGTGCTTTGCTTTTTTAGCCAAGGTAAATGTTCCAAAATCCTCTAGGAGTATCCATTGTGTTGAGAAAGTGGGGTAAGATAGTAGAATACAGACACCAGTAAGTCAAAAAAACAGCAGTGATTTCAGATTTTAAAATTACGTCCAGAACTTTGGTTGTGGTTACTCCCAAATGAAATTGAGGAGGATCAAAAACATTGGAAACCTACTAACCTTTTGGGGACTTTATATTTTCAAAGAATGTACAAATTAAGTTTACAAAGATATTATGAGTCAAACTAAAATCAGATCATTCTGAACCAGAAGAAATCAAACTGAAAAAAGGAGGGGAGCCCTCAAACATACTTCAGAAATGACCACAGAGGACACTAGACTAGAAATTAACTTCCCAGTGGGCAAAGTCACGGGCTCCTCACAGAGAGACAAATTAGGGCAGGAGACTGTCTATGTAAGGAGCTTAATCTAAGGCATATAATTTTCATGATTCTTACCAACAGTCCTTGGTAATCTCTATGGATAGATAACTGTTCAGGATTTCCTATTTTTCCTCATTTAAAATTAGAGATTTTAAGACAGTTATCCTAGTCTATTCCACCACTGTAAATTTAGTATAGAGGGGCACATAACTTGTCTCTTATTTTAGCAGGTTGTCAGATGCTTGAATGAGATCTGGAGAGGGCGTGAATGTGCCCTATGTGTGAGAAGAGTACCACAGATGTATGCCTAGGCAAAAGGGTGGACTGTGAGAGAGTGGGTTGATCCCCAGTACACATTCTCCTCATCCATGGCAATGGAATCTTAACTCTTACAAGGCCATTCAAAATGAAGAGTACATTTTTCTAGCTTTCCTTGAGACTAGTTGTGGTTATGTGATTTGATTCTGGCTTTTAGAGCAGAAAGACAATGTGCTTCCTGGGTTTTTCCTTGAAGAGATGTCCTCCCCTTACTCCCTTTGCCTTTTCCAGTGATGGGAAGGTGGGGGTGGGCCGTCCATTGAACACAAGATGAAAGCCATGTGTCCTGAAGGTTATAACACTGAAATAGAAGGAGCCTTTGTTTTGATATGATAACTAATAAAAATTATATAAAAGAAATTTTACAAAAAGTACCCAGGGAGTTAACACAACTAATTAAATTTTATTATTAAACCATGTCTATATTAGGAAAACTTTGTTGTTTTTCATTTTTTCTGAAGGAGTTCTAAACATTTCCTGGAATCTGCAATACTGAAGTCACACATGCATAGTCAATTTTTTTCCTTTACCCATCTACATTTTATTTGGGGTTTGGGTGGAATGTGGGGTGGCGGTGGGACACAATTGGAGGATACATGAAAATAAATGATCAGTTTCCATGCTCCTTCTTGACTGGTGGTGGTGGTGGTTTAGTCACTAAGTCGTGTCCAACTCTTGTGACCCCATGGACTGCAGCTAGCCAGGCTCCTCTGTTCATGGGATTCTCCAGGCAAGAATACTGGAGTGGGTTGCCATTTCCTTTTCCATCCTTCTTGATTATATATTAATTATTCCTCATTTGCATTGTGATAGGTAATTATATCATTGCATATTTTGGTAAATATTTACAATAGTCAAAATCCCCAAGAGATTAATTTCAAGTGGGCACAAAAATGATGAAAGGTGAACTTGAGAAATCAAGGTCAAGAATAGTGGTAAGCACCTTTATGATAGAGCTAGAACATTGAAGACCAGGATTTCCTTGGTCATAGACATCTAAAAATTTCTAAAGGCCATTTCATTTGAGCCTGCTTGATATATTGCCAGAAAATCAGATGTTTCTCTTCTCTTTATCTGTGTCCTCTCCTTCCCTGGCCTAGGAAACTATTTTAGATTTTCTGGATAATCTCTAAATGCCATCACATGTATCCTTATAGGAGAGAGGGAGATTTGACACACAGAGAAGGTGATGTGAAGAGAGAAGCAGAGATTGGAAGGATGTAGCCATAAGCCAAAAAATGCTAACGAATGCTGACAGCCACCAGAAGCCAGAAGACACAAAAAATGGATTCTCCCCAAACCTCTGGAAAGAAATAATCCTTCCCACACCTTGATTTTGGACCTCTAGACTCTAGAACTGTGAAAGAGTAAATTTGTGTTATTTTAAGTCACCAAGATTTTAATAATTTTTAGTAGTAGCCACAAGAAATTTACACAATGGGTAAATTAAAACTGTTTAATATACATTGGTTTGTCTTTTTTATAATATAGGTATATATATCAAGATTACTTATTCATTCATGCATTCCTATATTCACCCAGTAACTATCGTTCTTTTCTGGTGATTGCATGCGTGTGTGTTTGTGTGTGTGTGTGTAATCATGCTGACTTTGTCTTTTCAGTGTTTAAACAGACAGCATGATGCTATGATGACCTTCTCTACTTGCCTCATTCTTTCCTACGCTTCATGAGTTCAGCCTCTCTGGCTCCTTTCTGTCCAAAAAAAAAAAAAATAAAGCTATGAGTAAGTTAATTACTTGAAGTAGTTTCATCTATTACACTGTTATTTGCTGATACATGCAAGCACAATTATTACTCCACCTGGCCTGGCAGCATGACAGACATTTGATGGATGAAAGGTTTTACAATGTATTTTATTCTTCTAAGTATTGCACAGGTCTTTATTAGGGTCATATCCCTGACAAACAGACCATGTGTTTTAAGGGAGTAAACAACTGAGATTTAGAAATCGGCCAGCTGGTCTACACAGACAAGGAGCTGAAGCTTCTGCTGCCATTAGCCTGTGTTTCACTGGGGGAGACACACAAGAGAGGTGTGGAAAATATTGGACAAGTATTAAAGCAAGGCATTTTTACCCCTCTACCCCATGAACCATGTTCTATCACAGTGATTCTGTTGGTCTAGCCTATGGAAAAGAGGTGATGACAAGTGCTACTTTAGGAAGACAGAAGACAGCCAGAGAAAGTCAATGTTACAAAGTAGGTGCTAGCCCATCCCCCTTGGCTTAGGGGTAGTAAAAGAGAAGGAAAAGATGGGACTGAAATAGGGGAGTGAGACAGTCAGACATGAGCATTTAATGGAGGAGAACATAAGGGCTCTGACCTCATTCCCCATTAGGAGTCGAAGAGGAACCCACTGACTAGAAATGGCCACATGAAAGTGTAGACTGGCCCACACTGGGTGAGTGGGTAGAAAGGCACAGACAGGCTGGAACAGGGTTTTGTTTTTCCTTGGAAACCTCCCTCAGGTCCTGTGCGATGTGAATGCTGAGTTGGCAGCCCAGTGCCTGGCCAAGCCAAGCAGACTCAACCCCAGGTTCATTAGGTATACATGTCAGTAACAGACACCAGCAGAAAGCACAAGGATGGGACAGAGCCAACGTAGCTCACCGGGATCCAGCCAGTACATTACCAAAGCAGCACAGGACGGTGGCAAAAGGCATGGGTTATAGACTGGCTACAAGTCCTGGCTCTGCCATTTACAGTGTAGTGTGTGCTAAGTCTTCAATCATGTCCAACTCTTTAATTTCCTATGGACTGCAGCCCGCCAGGCCCCTCTGTCCATGGGATTCTCCAGGCAAGAATACTGGAGTGGGTTGCCATACCCTCCTCCAGGGCATCTTCCCGACCCAGGGATTAAACCTAGGTCTCATTTTGTTTCCTGCATTGGCAGAGGGTTCTTTACTGCTAGTGCCATCTGGGAAACCCTACTGTGCAGTAAAATTACACAAACAACATTGTCTCTCTCTGTCTAGTTCCTTCAACTATAAAACCAAGATAATGAAAGTATTTACCTTATAACATGTATAGTGTTATTGCAAGGATTATATTAAACAGTGCATGTAATCAATTAAAAGCAATGCTGAGATTATAATAGTCATTCACTAAACATGGTTGAGTTACCCAAAAACTAGCATGAAGCCAGAGAGTCCCTTTTCCACACTGTTTTGAAGAGATATAAATCCTTCTCCTACTTGAGGAAATTAAAGAGAGCTGAGGAGATACAAGTAAAAGAGAGAATAATTATAACAAGCCACATCGAAAGAGACTATTTAAGCAGTTCGATTGAATTAAGTTTCAAAGTGGAAATATAATTCATATAATTTCTTTTTTATTTTTTCTTGCTACTAGCTGAAAAAATTGGGGGCAGGCTCATGAGCAAGATCAGATTAGCTAATAGGCTAAGAAAAGATCCTCTTTTTTTTCCTTCATAAATTTTAGTGTGGGTACATATCTGGTCCTGACCCCTAAGCAAATAAATGAGCATTCTCTGGTAGTAATGATTTGTTGACAAAACCCCAAGTGGGTAAAGTCATGTGTAATGATTGTATAATGATAGTCCCAGCATTCTTCTTACTTAATTATATGTATTCCTTAACTTAAAATTTATATTTTACATGTATAAAATTATATATAATAAGGGAGCACAGAGTAAGAAAAGAACTCCCTGAGAAAGTGACACTACGGTTTAGACTTGAAGTTGAGAAGGAATCAGGCTCACTTATATTTGAAAGAAGAGTTTTCAGAGGGAAGGAACAGAAATGCAGAGATTCTATGCCCAGATGAATTGCTATTGTTTTAGGAATGAAGGGAAAGCAGTGTGGCCAGAATGATGGAGACCAAGGCATGTGCCATGGAGGGATACATAGGTCATGGTAAGGAGTCTGAGGTTTATTTGAAAAGAAATGATAAACCACTGGATGTTTTAAGTTAAGGAGTAAGATGATCGGATGCACATTTTTACAAATCACTTCTTTGCATGGAAATCATTTTCTTTCTAAGACATGGCTGGAAGAGAAGTAGACTGATAGTTTAGACAAGGCTGATGGTGGTGGAGATGGAAAAAAGTCAATGGATATGGAATATATTTTAGAAGTAGAGCCAACAGGTTCTGCTGATGCGTTAAATGTGAAGTTGAGAAATTGAGGACAATTTCTTGAGTTTTTGGCTCTAGTCTGGATGAATGAAAGCAAATACTCTTTACTGAGGTCAAGAAGAGCAGTTTGAGGTTGTGGGTACAGGAAAAAACAGACACCAAGAATTCTATTATGGACATATTCAGTTCAAAGTGCTTGGTACATAGCCAAGTGTCAATATCAAATGAGAAAGTACTATGAGAGAGTCTGGAGCTCTGGGTAAAGGTCATGGCTTGGACATATACAGTTAGGTGTCACTGGCCATATAGACCAGCATTTAAAACCAATGGACAAGGAGCAATCATCTAAGTAAAGAATACTTATAAAAGAGAGGAGCAGGCTTAGGATCTATTTATGATGAATCAATATCAAAACCAAAACATAGCAAGTGAACAAAAAACATTTCTCTAGCTTTCTCTTGTAAATGAGCTGGTAAAGTACCTGAAGAATACAAGCTAAACTTGTAACACCAATTTGGTGATGTGTATGATATTGGAAAATTAGAGATACCAAAGGAACATTTCATGCAAAGATGGGCATAATAAATGAAAGAAATGGCATGGACCTAACAGAAACAGAAGATATCAAGAAGAGGTGACAAGAATACACAGAAGAAATATACAAAAAAGATCTTCACAACCCAGATAATCACGATGGTGTGATCACTACCTAGAGCCAGACATCCCGGAGTGTGAAGTCAAGTGGGCCTTAGGAAGCATCACTACGAACAAAGCTAGTGGAGGTGATGGAATTAAGATGATGCTGTGAAAGTGCTGTACTCAATATGTCAACAAATTTGGAAAACTCAGCAGTGGCCACAAGACTGAAAAAGGTCAGTTTTCATTCCAATCCCAAAGAAAGGCAATGCCAAAGAATGCTCAAACTACGGCATAATTGCACTCATCTCACGCACTAGCAAAGTCAGTTCAGTTCAGTTAAGTCACTCAGCCATGTCCGACTCTTTGTGACCCCAGGGAATGCAGTATGCCAGGTTTGCCTGTCCATCATGAACTCCCAGAGCTTACTCAAACTCATGTCCATTGAGTCAGTGATGCCATCCAACCATCTCATCCTCTGTCATCCCCTTCTCCTCCCTCCTTCAGTCATTTCCAGCATCAGGGTCTTTTCAAATGAGTCAGTTCTTTGCATCAGGTGGCCAAAGTAATGCTCAAAATTCTCCAACCCAGTGTTCAACAGTACGTGAACTGTGAACTTCCAGATGTTCAAGCTGGATTTAGAAAAGGCAGAGGAACCAGAGATCTAATTGCCAAAATTCATTGGATCATTAAAAAAGCAAGAGAATTCCAGAAAAATATCTACTTCTGATTTATTGACTATGTCAAAGCTTTTGACTGTGTGGATCACAACAAACTATGGAAAATTCTTAAAAAAAGATGGAAATACCAGACCATCTGACCTGCCTCCTGAGAAATCTGTATGCAGGTCAAGAAGCAACAGTTAGAATTGGACATAGAACAACAGACTGGTTTCAAATCAGGAAAGGAATACATCAAGGCTGTATATTGTCACCCTGCTAATTTAACTTATATGCAGAGTACATCACGGGAAATGCCAGGCTAGGTAAAGCACAAGCTGGAATCAAGATTGCCGGGAGAAATATCAATAACCTCAGATATGCAGATGACAACACCCTTATGGCAGAAAGTGAAGAACTAAAGAACCTCTTGATGAAAGTGAAAGAGGAAAGTGAAAGAGTTGGCTTAAAACTCAACTTTCAGAAAACTAAGATCATGGCATCCAGTCCCATCACTTCATGGCAAATAGATGGGGAAACAATGGAAACAGTGAGAGGCTTTATCTTCTTGGGCTCCAAAATCACTGTAGATGGTGACTGCAACCAGGAAATTAAAAGACGCTTGCTAGGATGGAAGAAAAGCTATGACCAACCTAGACAGCATATTAACAAGCAGAGTCATTATTTTGCCAACAAAGGTCTGTCTAGTCAAGGCTATGGTTTTTCCTGTGGTCATGTACGGTTGTGAGAGCTGGACTATAAAGAAGGCTGAGCGCCGAAGAATTGATGCTTTTGAACTGTGGTGTTGGAGAAGACTCTTGAGAGTCCCTTGGACTACAACAAAATCCAACTAGTCCATCCTAAAGGAAATCAGTCTTGAATATTCATTGGAAGGACTGATGTTGAAGCTGAAACTCCAATACTTTGGCCACCTGATGTGAAGAACTGACTCATTTGAAAGGACCCTGATATTGGGAAAGATTGAAGGTGGGAGAAGAAGGGGACAACAGAGGATGAGATGGTTAGATGGCATCATTGACTCAACGGACATGAGTTTGAGTAAGCTCTGGGAGTTGGTGATGGACAGGGAAGGATGGTGTGCTGCAGTCCATGGGGTTGCAAAGAGTCATACATGACTGAGCAACTGAACTGAACTGAACTGATGATATTGGAAGTAGTTGAAGTAAAATGCTTTCTTTAAACTGCAATCATTTCAGTATTGTCCAAAGATGCCTGACTTGAACATATTTACTAATGTTATTTCTTTTGTAATCAAAACAAAATGCTTTAAGAGCATAAAAAGTAATACTTGTCCAATATAGACAATTTAGAAAACTATACCAAGCCAAAATAATAAAAGAAAAATCATTCATACCCCATATCTCAGAAGCGATCATTTTACAATTCAGGATATGGACTTTTTTGTGTGTAAATATATTTATATAGGATCTTATATATTTTCCTTTTAGCTTTTCACAAACACACACACACACACACACACACACATGCACAAAATGATTCATAGAGTCTGTGCTATTAATTTCCATTCTATCCAATGATTATTTTTTTCAACTCCCATGTTTTGATACCACAAATATTGCTAATCTAGATTTAAATTCTATGTACCATCCTCCTCCTGGCTTCCCAGGTGGCTCTCTGGTAAAGAATCTGACTGCCAACAGAAGATGTGAGTTGATCCCTGAGTTGGGAAGTTCCCCTCGAGAAGGAAATGGCAACCTACTCCAGTATTCTTGCCTGGGAAATCCCATGGACAGAGGAGACTGGCGGGCTACAGTTCTTGGTGTCACAAAAGTCAGGCATGACTGAATGACTAAACCACAACAACCATCCTCCTCCATCCCTTGTTATCACATCATTTCACTTGGGGATACCCTAAGAAGTCCAGAATCAAAGAATTAAACTTGAAATTTGTCAGGTGCTACAATCTCCACATTTCAAATATTGGTAAAGGGCACTGTTATATTCCAAACCAAAATTTTTAGGTAATTTCTCATCCTTGACCTGTCTCATCCCGTTGCTATCCATATCTAAATTGTCAGTATGTTCTACAAATTCTGTATTTTCTGTGACTCTCAAACCTGAATTCAACTATCCTCATTACCACCACTTCAGTTCTAGCCTATAGTTCAAGAATATTGTTTTTTTTTTACTGTTATGACAGCCTATTCTTTTCTTATCCTGCTCTAAACCAAACTTTCTCAAAAAAATATGTCTGATTATTACGACTCCATCATTTCAGACTCCACAGTAGATACCCACCGCCAGCTGTGTAAAAGCTGAACTCCATTGTGTGGTACACAAGGAGTACCAAGATGGGGCTGCTCCACTCTGAGTGCCCTGTATTTCCGTATTTGACTCCTTGCATCCTCATCTCAAGTCACAGGAATGCACCTGTGGTTTCCAAAATATGCTGCAGTTTCAAGTTTGCCTACAGTTCCTGATAGAATGCCTGATACCAAATAGGCCTTCAATGCATGTTATTTAATACAAGAATGTAAGAGAGTTCCCAGAGCCTACAGTATAGACGTGAAACAGCAGACTGTAGAGATGAGAAATTCAAGTGGAAAAGGAGCTGTATCAAAAGGGTTCAGAATAAGGAAGGAATATATGAGATCATAGGGAGACAGTATCCAGGCATTCATATTCTAAGCCACGCTGTCCAATGGTAGATCATTTAAAGCTTTCTGGTAGCCATATTAAAAATAATAAAAAGAATCAGGTAAAAATAATTTTACTAAGATCTATTTAAGCCAATATAGTCACCAAATTTCCATTTCAATGCATGTGGCGTGCGCGCTTGCTCAGTCGTGTCCAAATCTCTGCAACCCTGTGCACTGTAGCTCACCAGGCTCAGCTGACCGTGGGATTCTCCAGGCAAGAAGACTGCAGTGGATTGCCACGTCATCCTTCAAGGGATCTTCCCGACCCAGAGACTGAACCTGTGTTTCCTGCATTGCAGGCAGATTCTTTACCACTGCACCACCTGGGAAGCCCTAATCGATATTAAAATGATTAAGATACTGTACATTATTTTTTTTTCATACCAACTACTTGGAATCCAGTGTGCATTTTATGCTTAGAGCACATTTAACATTGAGCAGTCATATCTCCGGGGCTCAGTAGTCACATGCGGTTGGCAACTATTGTAGTGGATAGCAGTGGTCTAACATCTATGGAGGAGGAGGGGAAAATCTGCTGTAACACTGTGTTGTTATCACTGGGAGAAGGCAAGGTGCCTCCAGAAGTTCAACTTGAAGGATTTAGGAATGTTACGTTTCAGTGCCTATAGGTGGAACTGAAAATGAGTAAGAGGAGTTAGAAATTGAGAGTAAAAAGTTAGGAAGAAAATTTAAATCAAAGAGGAATAGTAATAACTATGATGCAGAAACAGAAAGTTCAAAACTAAAAGCTGTGTTACTACGGTGCAGGAAAACAAGACCTAGCTACTTCAGATAGGTGATCAAAAAGCTTCAGTTCAGTTCAGTTGCTCAGTCACCTCTAACTCTGTGCAACCCCATGGACTGCAGCACGTCAGGCTTCCCTGTCCATCACCAACTTCCAGAACTTGCTCAAACTCATGCCCACTGAGTGGGTGATCATAAGGCTTAGGTATTTAGATTTTGCCAAAGGCTGTCTTCTGATTTAATTTTCTTGGCCTCAGTTGGAAAAAAAAAAGAAAAAGTGACCATTTTAGAAATTCTCATAATTTAATATCTATTTAACAGCACTTTTCATTTGTCATAAGTCAAAATCCAAAGTAGTGGATTCCATTTTTGCCACCTTGAATTATGAGACAGTCAAAAATCTCTGAATTAGTACAGGGTGGCAGCAATCGCTAAGCAGGACTTGATGACAGTACCCAGACTTCCCCTCCAATAAATAGCTGTGAGTTCAGCTGGGGCACAGAGCTGAACCCTGGCACCTTTATTAGATAAGGACACTAATTATAGTGAGGTGGAGCGTTACTCATTTACATATTTCTGAAGAAACAAGAACAGCGACGTGTCCAGACTGATAAAAGGTGCGCAGAAACAGGCTGCCTGGTTTTTGTCCACAGAGAGTACACATCTGTCACTAACGATGTGAAGAGACTTGATACACAATCTTTGTAAAGGAATTTCTTGTAGTTAGATTCTCTATTTATAAATAAGTAATAGTCCTTTCTTTTGCTGTTTTTTCTGGTGGACTATTTTAACTCCTGGAAGGGTAGTTTACAAAAATTCTTAGAAAAGAAAAAAACAAATGGAGATTACACTGAAAGCACCCAGTTCTTTCAAATATTAAATCAATTGGATCTTTGAACAATGCCTAGTTTTTACCATATCTGTCAGCATTTGATGAATTAACATACAAGAGCCATCAGTAAATATTTCACTTTTAAATAGTATTTCCTTACTCAGTTCTTCCTGGTTATTTACCTAAGTACCTCAAAAGATAAAACATTTATATTGTTATTTAACTTTTTGGTTTTAAACTTCAACAGCATCTAATGAATTTCTTTGATGTACCTTTCAATGAAGAAACTCAGTTTTCTTTACTGATTTTTTTATTTAATTTTTAATAAAACTTGTATATTTTTTAAAAATTTGGCACTGAAAAAGGAGGAGAATTTCATTTTTTATCACAAACAGCAGAAGGCTGATTTATATAGACCATAGAAATTTGACTATAGAACTGGACTTTTGAATCTAGTTATATGAAATCTTTCTAAGGCTGTACTTGTGTTGAGACTTATTTTTGGTTCAAGATTAACCCTCTACTGCTGGAGGAAGGTGTGGCAGTGGCTGGAGGAACAAATCAGGATGTGATTTGTTTGGGGGAGGACTACTGGGCATGTGGATAAAGTAAGTCTATAGCTTTTGCAGAAATATTGGCTTTTGATGTTACAGGCAAAACTGGTTATTTGCTGCAGAATGAGAAAACACTTGCCATGTCTACTTTTGTTTCAGGTTAAATAATTTTAAAATATGTATTTTAAAAGACATAATTGTTCATTGAAACCAGTAATGTTAATTCTAGTTGGGAAAAAAAAAGACCCTCAAGATAATGTTCACTTTGTTTTCTTCTTAGACAAACCCATGATTCTCAATCCTAGATTGGGGCTTCTTCCTTAAGTTTTAAACAAGTGTTTTGTTGTTGCTGTTGTTCAGTCGCTAAGCTGTGTCTGACTCTTTGTGACCTCATGGACTGCAGGTATAATTCATAACAGTTCAAGGCAAGATCTTTAAGTTTCTGATGGATCTCTGTGCCAGTGTTCACCCTCCAATGGCATTCAGCTCACTGGGAATCAGTCTTCAGTAGGAAGAGTTAGTCAAACTTCTCCAGGCTTCAGGGAGAGGACTTTCTCATAAAACAAAATAAAACAAAACCCTTGAGATAACCCCCCTTTAAAGTCTGCTTCCACCACTTTGAACCTATAAACCTACTATAACCCAGCTGCTAATGATCTTAGACAACCATATATATTTATTTTATTTAGAGAACTATTTCCCATGCTTCTTCCAAGTTATTTTGTAGAAATATCTTCCATACAACCAGGAAGAATTTGGCAAGAATGCATTGTCAAAGTCAATCCATGGTAATGGAGAATGGAGTTCTGTTAATTTATACTTGCCTAGGTTTTACTTCTACCTAAAGAAAAAAATATATATGTTATTGCTTTTAAAGGTTTTATTGTATGGAATTTATTTGTTTCTTTGTTTTGTTTTGTTGTTTTAAAGACAAAACTATAGAGGAAATTTCTGAAGGGTTAGTAATATTCTGGGTGTATTTAAGACAGCTAGTTACTACATTTGGTTAGTCACTCAGATACTGAAAAATAAAAAGTACACATCCAATATGTAATAAGACTATAAGGATAATAAGTAATAATAAAGGAAAATTTTTAATTAATTGATAGCGTTTAAATCAGTTATAGTTGGGGTACATTTTTAATAAAGCTATGTTTAAAAAAAGAGGGGAGTTATTGCCAAGGCCAAAAGAAAATATTACAGTCAGATTGATGTTCAGTTAATAGCACAAGTAACTTTAACATACTCTGATGTAAGCTTCACTGTCAGGTTGTTAAAAAAAAAAAGAAATGATTCAGTCTCCATTTATAGGCCAGTCCGTGGCTTGTAGCAATCTATAAGGATGAGAGAAAAAAAAGCAGGATTAACATGTCACTCTCCCATGCTACGGAACCATGGGACCTGCAAATCCCAAGAAAGAGGGAAACTCTTGCAAGGTCACTTGGGATTAGGCATGCAAACTAATGGCCTTACTCATTGTTCCAAGGGGTCCTGTGATTGGGCTTGAAGCCAGCACACTGCAGCCAACAAAGTCTCTCAATTAGGTACAGTCTCCATGCCAAGTTTCTCAGCAAGAGCATGTGAAAGGGCTCCTTTTGACTTTTGATCAAATCCATTTAAAATCTTTGCCATGGGACTCTGAAAATCACCATTTAAAAATATGTCTGGAATGCCTCATACCTGGGAACTAGTATTAGGTACATATACTTATCATAGAGATTATTACTGATGAGTTCAGGAAGCTCTCAAGTAGATGGATTCAAAACAAAACACTGCTGTGGGCCATGATGACAAGAGGAAATCCATTCGCATTTGCCAGCAGTGCTAGCATATCAGCTTTTTAGGGTGGAGGCCTTGTCTTACACCTCTTTGCAGGTGCAGAGCCCCGCAGGTAGCAGACACCTCGTGAATGTTTTTCTGCCTGGATCGGTGAACAAAACAGATTTGTTTACTGAGCTAGCAAAACAATCATCAAACAAATAGGCGGTTTCCCATTTGGAAGACCCTTCTCTACTCTGTTTTCCCAGTTACCCATGGTGAGACCTGAAATATTTGTCCTTTTAGAAGAGAAGAAGAGCTTTTTACACTGGGAAATCCAAACCAATGGCAGGGTGCCTACTTTGTGGAGGTTGCCTAATCCCTCCTGCTTTGGAATGCTCATTTGTGTTGGGATGTGAAGTCTCCTGCCTTGGCAGGGATCTCAGAACTACAGAGAAGGCTTTCACTTCAGCACCCTTTCTTTTCAAGTATTAAAAAAAAGTAACAAGGTTTGACTGACATGTTGCACTGAATACTTTGTTTTCAGATTTTACTTGCCTTTTCTAATACATTTTTTGGTGACTTTCCAGGCAAAAATGTTGGCGTGGGTCACCATTTCCTTCTCCAGGGGAATCTTCCCAACCCAGGGATCAAACTCACATCTTCTGCATGGGCAGGTGGGTTCTTTACCACTGAGCCACCTGGGAATCAGCTGTGATAATAAAACAATGACTCACAACCCATGAGAAGGATCCACACATATTCCCTTTAAGAGCGATGCTCCCATGATTTCAACTAAGATTAGGTGGACATGGTAAGTGGAGACACTGAACTCAAAGCAAAAGAGTAAGAACAGACTGTGGCACATTCTGTGGCCTGCGCACAGGATTATCTGCCTATCCTGCTAAGCTTCACTCCATGGAGCAAAACATCTCCAAAGAAATGAACTGTTTTTTTCCTGATTAAAAAAAAAAAAAAGAAGGCTGTTTTTTTTTCATCTCATAAATGCAAGAATTCATGAGATATTGAACACTTAAATCTCAACCATGAAGGCTTTGAGAAGGTAAACTGTAAAAATGTACTTTTACAAATTTAAACAATATTTGAAAACTTAATTGCCTATAGCCTTCAAAAAGATAAAAATCTGTGATTGTGACATGGGCTAGATATCAGATGAATGGGGTAGTAGAGAATGTGGGGGAAGTGGTTAAGTTTGTGTGTGTTTCAAAGTTGTTCAAATTCTTGAAGACACACACACTCAGAGTCAGATGCCTCGAGTGAAATGTATCAGTCAACATACGTCTCCTTTGGGCCATTATTTCTAACCTCTGAATTCTACCCTGATGTTTTGTTTAGTTTTTCTAGGTTAGAGGGATTTTTCCAAGTGAGAGTCAAGCGTGGATCTGCTCCCTGTCATGTGAAATTTTTTAGAAGGTGTGATTTCAAAAGTTCTAAAGATTCAGCCCCATGGAGGTTAATTCCATCTAATCCCTTTCTAATTTACCAAAAACTCCGTCCACTACTACCTACTACCTTGACCCAATATGGACTTAGTTCAGTTTAGGTGCTCAGTCCTGTCCAACTGTTTGTGACCCCACAGACTGCAGCACTCCAGGCTTCCCTGTCCATCACCAACTCCCAGAGCTTCCTCAAACGCATGTCCATTGCATCAGTGATGCCATCGAACCATCTCATCCTCTGTCGTCCCCTTCTCCTCCCGCCTTCAATCTTTCCCAGCATCAGGGTCTTTTCCAAGGAGTCAGTTCTTCGCATCAGGTGGCCAAAGGATTGGAGTTTCAGATTCAGCACAATCCTTCCAATGAACGTTCAGGACTGATTTCGTTCGGATTGACTAGTTGGATCTCCTTGCAGTCCGAGGACATCTCAAGAGTCTTCTCCAACACCACAGTTCAAAAGCAGCAATTCTTCGGCGCTTAGCCTTCTTTATAGTCCAGCTCTCACATCCATACATGACTACTGGAAAAATCATAGCCTTGACTAGACGGACCTTTGTCAGCCAAGTAATGTCTCTTTTTTTTTAATATGCTGTGTAGGTTGGTCATAGCTTTTCTTCCAAGGAGTAAGTGTCTTTTAATTTCATGGCTGCAGTCACCATCTGCAGTGATTTTGGAGCCCAAGAAAATTAAGTCTCTCACTGTTATATGGACTTACATGTGACCCTTACTCAGTGCTCTTCTCCTTGAGCTCCCCCTAGAGGTGAGAGTCTGCCACTAACAACCACTGTGGCCACTCAAACTGTCTTCTGAGAAAAGATGGGATAAACACACTGGAAGAGGATTGACACTGGGATGATTGCTAAGAACGTAACAATCAAACGGAAAATAAGAGAAATGTTTATGTGAATTTATTCCTAATTCCCTCTGCACCAAATAAATATTTAGAGCATATACTATACGCAAAGAATTGTCATAGATGTTCTGGAAAATAGTGAAATCACCAATAACATATTTCCTTCCTCTCGGAAAACTAAACGCATATAAAAAAGCGACATTCTGACAAGGTATAAAACTGCTGGAAACCAAAAAAAAAAAAAAAAGGCAACATTCTTTCTCCTTTCCTGACATTTTTCACTAATTTTTCTCCTAGTAACTTCTTAAGTAATGGTGTTCTTCAGAACTCTCTTCAAATTCTCTTCTTTTCTTGCTTTACATTCCTTTATTTATATACTCCCATTCATTATTTTGGTTCTAATAACCACCTGTTTCCTCAAGATTTTCATCTTTATATCTCTGCTCAGAACTTCTCTTTGAGTGACAGGTTCATACTTTCTTTAACTTTTCTGCTGAAATTCTCCATAAGAAAGTTTCAAAGTCACTTCAAACCAACATACCCAAGTTGATAACTCAAGGTCATAAGTATTTAATGAGAAATAAGCATTGTCAGTGATAAGCACTATGAATCTAGAAGGTGACTTTGGGCTGAGATTGTATGGAGAAGACTTATAGCAGAGCTAAATTTGGGGAGGACTTTGAACCAGAGATTGTCTGTGGGCAACAGAGTGAATGAAATCAGAAGCATATCTATCACGACTTCTTCAACAGAGACTTTTTCTGTCATCCCAATACTTTTTTAATGTCCAAGGTCAGCTTTGGCCTCTACTACAATTCAGTTTTTTAAAAAAGAGAGAGAGAGGAAAAAAAAAACTTGCCTCACAGTAATCTTTCTCTATCTGCTTTTCCTCCTTTCCACTTGGAAAAATGGAAAATGGAGACCTTATAAACAAAGATGAATCAAGCCACATTCCCCTCACAACAGAAATATACATATTTTCTCAAACATAGTTGGATTTCTCTACCCCTGAAAAACAGAAAAGGCAATGCTGAAGTCCAGTTGAGAGTTGGCTCTTGAATACCAGGCATTTTCTTTATTCCTTCTGGAGCCACTTGAGATTGTGGATCTGACCCCGCCTGTGTCCCAGCCAAGGAGCTGACTGTAGCCTCTGACGCTCACAGCACTGCCCTCCAAATCTTGAGAAAGGCATAAAAGGACTGCCTTCTTTTCTGTTCCCTCCCTTGCAGTGGTGCTTTCAGCGTAAGTAACTCTCAGCCCAAATTGGACTTTTTGTAATCCCATGAAAGCAAGTTCTTTTGATGCTTACTTCAAAATAAAATAATTTTTTTTCCTTCTTTTTGTCTTATGCAATGTTGCTATTTAGAAGGAACATGGGGAGGCTTATCTGTTCCTGAGTAATCACACTGATTGTTTTTCCTGTTTTACCTTTAAGTTCATTGATTCTTTCCTTGATCATATCCAGTATATACATGGGTACAATATACTTTCCTTTTTTTTTTTTCTCCTCTGTTCACATCATCAAACTGTTCTTGGGCACTCTCTACTTTTTCCATTAGAGCTTTTTAATGTATTAACCACAGTTATTTTAAATTTCTTGACTGATAATTCCAAGTTTATGCCATATCTGAGTGTCATTCTGAGTCTTGTCTCTTCAAACTATTTTTTTCTTGCCTTTTCGCATGCATTTTTATAGTTTAGTTTTGAAAGCTATGATATAGTGTATATTAAGAATTGAAGTAAATAGGCTTTTATGTGAAGTTTTATGTTCATCTGCTAGGAGCTGGATTGGGCTGTGTTGTTTGTTTTGGCTGTAGGCTTGAACTTCCTCTAGTGCCCTTGATTTTGTCTTTCATTCATTTTGGGCTTCCATAAGAACTCTTCCTTGAGTAGAAGCACCTTTCAGTCTTTTAACCAATAATCCATTGTTATTACTCTAGATCCTTGTTGGTTTGGTGGTAAGATATGGGAAGGGAAAACATTCTCTAATCCTATGAACAAATCTGTCTTATAGTAGGTTTGAGTTCTTGGGCTGTGACCTTCATGGGCAGTTTTTTGGTTTTTTTTTCCTCCTCTGAACATAGAGCTTTATTATAGAAAACACAGTGGATTTCTGCACCTTGTGCAAATTGAAGCTTTTCCCTCCCCCTGCCAAAGCCATAAGGGGATTTTCTTGGTTTTTCACAAAAAGAACCTGGTAGGATTTCTGGAAGCAGAACCCATGAATGAGTGGGTGGTCCCCCTAAGCCAGTGCCCTTAAGGAATTTCTCACTCACATGCTAGCCCACACAGTCTCCAGTAATTCACAAAATTACAGTTTGTGTTCCTACTAGTTTATAGTTCTAGAGGCTTCCTCCCCAGTAAATATATCTCAGCTATGACTCCGGATTCTTCTGTCTTGCTAGACTTGGGGAGTGTAGGTTTGCCTTGTGACTTTAGTTCTCTGACAGGTCCAAGGAAAGTCACGGATTTTCAGTTTGTTTACTTTTTTCTTGTATGGACAGATGGGACATCTTCCAAACCTGAAACATGTCACAGCCAAAAGCAGAGGGTCTCTCTTCTTCTTCATCCTTTACAATCATTAATCAAAGATCCCCAATTTTATCTTCTATCTCTAAATCCATCTTTCCTTTTTATCCCCACTGCTACTGCTTCCATGGTGTTTGTCTCCAAATTAGATCATTTCAGAAACTTTGTAAATGATCCCAGTGTCCTTAAATCCCTTCAGATGGTATAAACATACATCTAGTTTTCCAGAAAGGATCCCAGTTTATGCTGATTTTCTGAGTGGAAGGATTACAGTGCTCCTTTTTCAGTTTCAAAGTGTGCCCGTTTGGCAACCATGATGTGGTCACTTGTGATTCACTCAGGATTGTGAATCAGTCTTGCCCTGAATCCACCTCTGCCCTAAAATAATCTTTCTAAAGTTTAACTATGATCATGTCCCTCTTCTGTATAAACTTCTTCAAGTCTATATCTTTAGATATAGACTGTATCTAAAGGGTAAACATTTAATGCCTTATTAGACAAGGGCATCCAAGATCCTCCATGACTTGACTCCTGCCTTTTCTGGATAGTTCTTGTCATGCCTTTCTCAACCCCTTGAATTTGACAACCTAGTGAAATAGAGCTATTTGGTATTCTTTGAGCATAGCATGTTGCTTTAAACACTGCTACCTTTGCTCTGAAACCATCCAAGGCCCATTCTGCCTCCCTACCTACCATTCCCAAATTATTATAAATTATGGTTAATTAATCATCAGTCATTCATAGTTACATTTTATTATAACCATTGTTTTGCAGACACTGTCACACATATACAAACACTACATTATAAACCCATGTTACACACGCTAGATAGAACCCCTCAGGAGCAGAAGCTACATCCTAATCATTTGAATTCTTTATGTCAGTAATGTAGGTGGTACTCAGCAGTCATTCTGTTGAGCTCCATTAGGAGACAGGAGTGCTATAAGTGTTCCAGTTAGTAGCAAGGGTGCAGTCAAATTATAGTCAGCTTTATAGAACAGAGTCGAAAGAGATAGACAAAAGCTATGGATGGAAGTAAATATAAATTTGGGCTGAATATGAGGTCATAATGTCATTTCTCTGTCTCTGCCTTTCTAAGCTCCCTATATCTGGACTCAGTGGTTCCTTACCTTAGAAACAAACTCACAGGCCTTCTTTCCCTTGATGCCTGCAACAGGCTTTGAAATAAGACATTTCTGGACTCAAGTCCTCCTTCTTTCATTAATGATTTATGTAGTCTTCAGTAATTTGGGTGTCAAGATTTCATTCCTCAGAAACCTGAGAAGATTAAGATGGATTATCAGATTAGTTTGAGGAAAGTGAGAGAGCTGGCTAGAAATTCTAAAAACAGGATACTTTCAGGTACAACCAGCTATCAGAATTTCCCATGAAAATTCTGTGCTATGATCTATAGAGCTTGTTTTGTTAAGAACCTTTCAGTTGCTACTTTATTGATTCAATCTATATGGAGGGAAAATTTATTTCAGCCATAACTGATTTTCCAAGTAATTAATCAATCATTTGCTTTCTTCTACCTACCCCAGATAGAGTATTCTAGAAGCAGATCCTGAGATGGAGCTCAGAGTGAAAGCTGTTACCCATGAGGGAAAGGCAGGGGGAGAAGTGAAACCATGAGACAGGTTCTGCAAAACCTTGAAGAACCCAGAGTTGACTATGAAGTCTTTCTGAAGATTAGTCACAATAGTCAGGCTTTGTATGCGACCTTGCTCTGTCACTAACGTGGACTGAGAGCCATAAGGGCATGGCCCCAGGTGAGGCAGGTTGCCAGAGCCGAGGCAGACTCTGAAGAAGCTGACAACTTTGGACCATCTGCTGACCACGCTCCCTGTAACTGGGTATTTTGTCATTCCCTGATGAGAAACCTAAGAGGTACATCTCCGTGTCTACCTCACCATCTTTGGCTCTGCTTTCTTTCCTATATACTGGCTTCACTCAGAAGCTTTCTCAGAAGTATGGTGAAAGTGTTCACCAAAGCTTCAGACTTACATTTTACCAGCTGGGCAGCTTTAGAGAAAGAATTTCTTTTACAAAAGTTCTAGTTAATATCCTGAGATTGAATGTTATGAGTTTGGCTTGGGGTCAGGAACTCACTTCCAGCCCCAGGGGCTGTGAGCCACAACTATACCAACAGACAGGAGAGCAAGAGTGAGGAGATTCCCTAAAGGTACATGGTGGTACTGTTACCAAACTAACGGGGAGAGGGAGTGGGAAAATGATGCCTTCTACCCTTCTGCAGGCCCGGATACTCATGCATCCTGAGCCTTTCTAGAGTGATCTGGAGGTCCCCAAGGAATCACGGGACACATTCAGTTATAGGTAGAGGATCTCAGAGAGCACTGTTAACTTTCATAGAAACTTGCATTATTTTAAAAGACACGACCTTGAATTCTCTTTAAATAAGAGAATTTATAATGTCATAATGTAAAATTATTACAGATTCCCCTCTCCTTTTCTACCAATTGTACCAGTTTTCTGAAGTACCATTTGCTTTCCTTTTGTTTATGATAGAGTGGAGAATAACTGTGGGATTCTGCAAAATACTGAATGGGAAACCAGCGCAAGAACATAACAACAAAGAGCCTTTCATGCCGCAAGGAAGAGTACTTCTGTTGGCATGGAGAACCTCTACCACTGGGACTGTGAAACTGAGAATCTGTGAAAAGAAAGGGATTTCTATATTCAGGAAAACCGGATACTTTTAAAGTGGTGTCAGTTTAGTGTGTGTGTGTGTGTGTACATACGTGTACATGTGTATGTGTGTATAGACACACAATTTGTCTCTATATATACAAATCTTTTGCTTAAAATCTCTTCAGTTAGGTTTATGAAAGTTTTCTTTCTTTAGAGTGCTGAATTTATTGCTCTTAAATAGAATAAACCAGGGCTTATACTCAGGAGGCACATGTCAATACAGGCACACTACTTATTAAGTATTGAAATATTTTTCCACGAGTTGGGAAATAGTATAATAATACATGTGATAAGTACTAAAATTAGTTAATGAATTTCAGCACATGTGGTTTTTCCTCAGAAACCACACACTGCTTTGATTCCAAGATTTTTGAAAAACTGTTTAGGTGTGGGCACTAAGGCCCAGAACTGGAAGGCCTGCTGAAGAGATCCTATTATTTGTTTCAGGTGTTGAGGGATTTCTTTGAAGTTCAAATGTCCTTGGCCGGGAGAAGGGAGATCACACATCACGTTATGGAGGAACTTGGCGACAGCTAAAGAATCTGGGAGAATCCTGGGGCACAGAGAGCACAAATGAGGCTTAAACCACTCAGGTAGCATCAGGACAATTGCTTTACTGGAAAGCTTTTCCCTGAAGGGACTGACCTGACTGACCACTCCTGAACCATGTGTAAAGGTTTATGAGGAGGAGATCTTGGGATTCTTTTCAAAGATCAAAGAAAGTGAGATGCAAGAAGGGACTGTGGGAACCTCCTCTCTGTCTCCTTCCCACGGCCTCTGGCCAGTTCTCCCCATGGAGGAACCTCAAGATTCCCGGGCCCTCCCATCTCTGCCGCTGTCTGGTCCTGCACCTCTTCCAGGCACTGGCACTGGTTGAGCCTGGTAGAAATTACCCTTGTTTCTCTTTCCCTCTTCTTTCCCTTTCTTCATTTGTTCTGCTTATTAGCTAGGCTTCAACCAGTCGTTTCCATCCCAGCACCAGTTATTCCCTGACTGGACATCAAAGAGGCAACCATCTTGCTCTTTTTTCATGGAACAAAGCAGACAAACCGTGCACATGCTTAGCTCAGGTAACTAGAATTGGCTGATAACCTCTTCCCTTGACCCCTCTTCCTACCCCACTTTTGTTTTAATAAGATTTATTATTATTTAGGATGATAAGGAGAAGGCAATGGCAACCCACTCCAGTACTTTCCCTGGAAAATCCCATGGATGGAGGGGCCTGGTGGGCTGCAGTCCATGGAGTCGCTAGGAGTCGGACACGACTGAGCAACTTCACTTTCACTTTTCACTTTCATGCATTGGAGAAGGAAATGGCAACCCACTCCAGTGTTCTTGCCTGGAGAATCCCAGGGACGGCGGAGCCTGGTGGGCTGCCGTCTATGGGGTTGCACAGAGTCGGACATGACTGAAGCGACTTAGCAGCAGCAGCAGAGCAGCAGCAGCAGGATGATAAGGCCTACAGGTAAGGAGACAATGGATGCTGGAAAAATAATTTATTATACAGGCAGGTTCCAAGTGGGAGAATATACAGCATGCCACTGAGGGCCACAGGGGAGCTGCGGGAAGTCAGGAGTCAGAGGGGAAAAACCTGTGGGCAAGGGCCTTTCTCATGTTTTCCGTGAGAAGAAATAGGTGAGGCAGGGAAGACAGGTTTGGGATTGACTAAGCTGAATCATTCCGGGACTTTGGAGCACTGGGGCTGTCCCCAGCTGTCTCACATCTGGCCCTGCAGTGACTAGGGCTACTGGATGATGGCCAGGAGTGTGAAAGTCTGATGTGGGAGGTGGAGAGAGGTGTGGACGCTGAATTGGTTGGTTTGTTTTGAAAAGAGTGGCCCTGGGAGGATGATTCCTCCTGACGGGGAGGAAAGCAAAGGAGGCCAAAGTAAGGTGACTCAGCAAAATTATCAGGTTGTTTGGATCAGGTGTCTCTAGTACAAGCACGTAGGGCAGATTTTAAACCATCAAGTTTACAGAAACTAGAAATGTGATAGATACATTCTCTCTTTCTCTTATCTTTTTTTTTCTCTTCCTCTGGCTTTCCAACCTCTATCAATAAGGTTATGACAAAGGGCCACTGTCTTTTGCTATTGGATGGTTGTTGGAAAGAGATTCACTTTAATGGAGAAGTCTTTGTAAGAACTTTATATGAAAATCTCGGCTAAGAAAGGGGAATCATTTAACTCTATCACCAAAAATCACACCAATGATTTTAAAACCATTAGAATGACTTGACGAATGAATTTTATTATGTATTTGAATATTTGGTAAGCAAGATATACAAAGTACAGAGAATACAATTGGCTCTTGAACAGTACAGTTTTGGATTATGTGGGTCCACTTAAATGTACATTTTTTCAATGGTATATTCCGTAGTACTACAAGATCCATGGTTGATTGAATCTGGGAACATGGAATAATGAGGAAGCATGAATGCAGAGGAACCAAGGATACAGAAGGCCTACTATAAGTTATATGCGGACTTTTGAAGTTGGCACCCCTAACTCCTGTGGTGTTTCAAAGGTCAACTGTGTTTATTTGGAGACCTTACAGCCTTGATCTATATATTAAAATATAAACTTCTGTATTGTATATGTTATAATACAAATATATTCATATATCAGATACTAAAATTGTTTATAAATTTAAATGACTAAGCAGTTTTTACATATTGTATTCTTGTTTCCTCCAACTTTCTAAAATGTGATTTTCTTTCAAGGTCTGTTTAAAGCATTGTCTTCTTTTTGCAAACTTGGTCATGATCATGACATGTATCTCTTCTGTCTGTCATTGCCTGCCCCCTGTTGTTGTCTTTCTAATTTTGTGGTGGTAAGATCACTAAAATTCTCCCCCTCCGTTCCTAAAGCAGTCGTACTTTTCTAGGGATGGGTCCATATCAGAATCACTGCAAAGTCTCCTCTGAAGTGTTTGTTCCTAATCCAGACCCTTACCCAGCTGCACACACACAAAATATCTCTGTCTAGCAGATATCTGAATCTAATGAGAAATTTTTTTGGAAGTGTATCAGAATCACTTGGGGCAACACTGACCTAAAGCAGAAAAAACTAGGAACCGCCTGTCCTTACCCCCTCTTCTAAACTGGGGACCTTGGCACTGAGCAATATTCCTTGACAGACTGACCTTGGTCATGGTATTCTAGCATTACTAACATTCACTAATACAATCAAGGTCACTGCTGGTACTTGCCACTGGGCTTCTACAATCTTCTCCAAGTCAAAACTGTTACTGAATATTTCCGGTAGCAAAGCTCCTGTGGCTGGGTTTTCAGGTCTCATCATCTCTCTCCCCTTCAACACCCCATTCCCAACCCTTCCCCTCCATGCTACATGCCCAGTTTGATCAAATTCACGTCCATTGAGTCAGTGATGCCATCTAGCCATCTCATCCTCTGCTGCTCTCTTTTCCTTTTGCCTTCAACCTCTCCTAGCATCAGTCTTTTCCAATGAGTTGACTCTTAGTATCAGGTGGCCAAAGAATGGTTTTTATGTCTAGACAATATAGATGGAGATGTGTTAGGCATCCCAGCTACATTTGTTCTCCTCATAGAGTTTATATCAAATACACTGGCTTTTTTTGGGTAGCTATTTGGATTTAGGGCATCTCTCCCCCCACCCACCCACTGCATTATATTTGTAGGAGCTGTACCCTTTCTATCTATCCTTCCACTCGGGCTTTGAATTCTTTCTGCTTTCTGCTCCTCAGAACTCTCACACATAATTATTTAATAAGTGTCTACTTCCCACACTGGATTGTGATTTCTAGGAGATCAGTGATCTTATTCTATTTTTTATACTCATTGCATCCAATGCCTGGCTGACTGCCTGGCACATAGTAAGTGCTCAATAAATATTAAGTAAACAAATGAAGAAACTAAGGCCATTGAAAGTATGAGACTGTGTAATGTAAACTCCATCTTAGAATCTACCACAATATTACTCATAACACAACTGAGTGACTTTCACTTTCGCTTTCATTATGTTACTCAGACTCTCAAAATATATTGAATGATGAATGAAGATGCTTGGAGGGATAAATAACTCCATGTCATGTCCGAATTCATGGACTTCAGCCCTAAGATTCGTGTTCAGTTTTAGAGGAAAGTACTCTGCATAAAAGTTTAGATCTAAATATAAGAAACCTTGTGTGTGCATCTTCAGTCATGTCTGACTATCTGTGACCACATGGACTGCAGCCAATCAGACTCTGTCCATGGAATTTTCTAGGCAAGAATACTGGAGTGGATTGCCCTTGCCTCCTCCAGAGGATCTTCCCAACTCAGGAATGGAACCCAATTCCCCTCTGTCTCCTGGATTGATAGATTAATTCTTTACCACTGTGCCACTTGGGAAGCCCGTATAAGAAGATATATCCCTGAGTAAAAGTTAAGACAAGTCCTCATCGTGTATGGCACTTCTGAGCTCATTTTGATGGTTAGTACCCACATTCCTTTTAAAAAATATGTTTAGATAATATTCTCCTTTTCATGTTGGCAACAAAGCAGAATCAGAGTCACCAAAGGACTCAACACAGTTCTTAACCATGGTCCAAGCCAACAGAAGGCTCATTCTGAGTGCATTTTTGGGTTAGTCCACATCTCCTTCATTTATTATGGAATGTCACTGGTATTTCCTGCTTCCACAAAGAAACTCAAACCCCAATTGATGCATCAGTGACTCAAAAGGACACGGCTGTTTTCTCTCTCTTCATCTGTAGAACAAAGAATCTTCTCCTCTCCACACAAAAAAATCCCAAATAAGACCAGGGGGACTAACAACTTCAGCCCCAATTCTGTTTGTTTTGCAACAGTGCTGTCCAGCGGAAATTTAATACCCATCATAAATGTGAGCCACAGAAGTAATTTAAAATTTTCTAGTATTTAAATTTAAAAGTAAGGTGCAAATAATTTTAGTAATGTATTTTATTTTACTTAACATACCAAAAATATATCATTTTAACATGTAATCAATAGGAAAATTTATTAGTGAGATATTTTACATTCTTTTTCCTACTTTGAAATCTGGTATGTCCTTTACGTATGTGTCAGTTCAGACTAGCCATATTTTAAGAGCTTAAAGCCATGTGTGGCTGATGGTGACATGCTGGTTGATATAGTTCTAGAATGTGCTTTTGTGCCATAGTTTTCCACACAGCCGGAAGAGACATCCCATTCATTTTCACTGCAGCCACTGGCATCCAAGTGAGGAAAAGTTACCTGTTGAAACCTCTGAAAAGTTTTAAGTAGATTCAGTAAATAAGACCTGTCATAATGCTTCAGGGGTCAGCAGGTCCTGCTCACCACAATTGGAGTTGATAGTTTAAGTGCAGCTTTGCTCCAGCATCGCCCAACTGAAGCCATTCTTGTGCAAGCCAGCATTCTGTCCCTGTCCAGGCTGCAGCCCTGCCTGGGAACAGGGAGGATTCTTTCTCCTTTGGTGTTAAGCACAGCCAAGGATGATCAAGCCAAAACTGACCCAGTGTCTCAGTGCCACAGGCATTTGCAGATGCGCTCACATTTTTAACTCTGAAGATCATGTAGAATCCTTCTGGGCCAAGTACTTATGCAATTTATGTGTGTGTGTGCTCAGTCCCTCAGTCGCCTCAGATGCTTTGTGACCCCGTGGACTGTGGCCCTCCAGGGTCCTCTGTCCATGGAATTTTCCAGGCAACAATACTGGAGTGGTTTGCCATTTCCTCCTCCAGGGGATCTTCCCGATGAAGGGATTGAGCTCACATCTCTCGTGTCTCCTGCATTGGCAGGCAGATTCTTTACCACTGCACTACATAGGAAGCCCTATAATGCCTAGTATAATATTTTTTAAGGAAGACTTAAATAGAGAGGGCTAATGAATTGATGAAGAATTAGGGAACCAATCTATCCTGACATGAGAATTGTTTAAGTGTTCTTAGGCTGTAATACATAGTCGAACATGACAATTACACAAAAGAGTCTGATAGTTTCCAGGTCATCTTGATTAGGGAGTGGTTGATGAGAAACTTTAGCATAAGATGATTTTCTTGATTTTCAAAGTGTTTCTTAGACCTCATGTGTCGGCAGAGCCTGCTGCAGTGTCCCTTGAGTGAGGAAGGCAGAGAGTAGGGATCAGGGGTACAGCCTTCAGCCAGAGCAGCTCTGTTTGTTTTTCTTTTAAGGTTTCTGGGCAAGATCTAGTACGGATAAGTGGTTTCTGTGCCAGATTTTCAGAAAACACCCCACCTAAGGGAATTGTCTCTGTTTTGATTCAGTCTGAATTTCTCTGCGCTCCCCATACAGCATTTTTATCCTGCCATCTGCCCTGGGATGGCCACTTTTCCCACAGGGTCTTTACGACTGAGCACTTAGTTTTCACTGGTGCAATTGTGCAAAGAAAAGCCTTTAAGTACCACATATTTTAGGCTCTTTTTTTTTTTTTAAGTAATTCATGCTTAGTGTGGGAAAATGAAAGAGAAAGCTAGATAGAATAAAGAAGAAAATATAAATCTCTCATAATTGCATCACACAAAGGTAAATGGTATTAACATTTTGATATATTTTTTCTGGATTATAATACGTATATATTTTAAACTAAATTGGAATCATATTTTACACAGTTTTATGTCTTGCTTTCCTCAGTTAACATCATATTATGATCATGCTTCTATTTCATTAAAGCATAATTGTTATTAGTTTTGAAATTCTTAATTCTATGTGTGCCTCATAATATAGTTCATCATTCTTCTATTGAAAATATTGATAGTTCCAGATTTTTTTTGTTAAAATTGATGCTTCAATTATCATTCTTGTAAAAAATGGTGTTTTCAGTGAACATTCTCACACATAAATATTTAACTACTTTTTAAAATTCATTTTCTAGAAATTACTAAATAAACTTTCTAAATGTCTTCTTTCATGTTGCTCAAATATTGCCCTCTTGTATCAAGCTACAGCCCCACCAGTATGAAAGTGGAAGTCACCCATTCGTGTCCAACTCTGCCACCCCACTGACCATACAGTCCATGGAATTCTCCAGGCCAGAATACCGAAGTGGGTAGCCTTTCCCTTCTCCAAGGGATCTTCAGGGGTAGAACCCAGGTCTCCTGCAGGTGGATTCTTTACCAGTTGAGCCACAAGGGAAGCCCAAGAATTCTGTAATGGGTAGCCTATCCCTTCTCCAGCAGATCTTCCCAACCCAGTAATCAAACTGGAGTATCCTGCATTGCAGGCAGATTCTTTACCAACTGAGCTATCAGGGAAGCCCCACCAGTAGTATATGTAAGTGCTAATCTATTCTCACCCTTCCTGAGTTTGAGTTCAATACTTCAAAAGAATCTTTTCAATTTGATATTTTTAAAGGTTTTAAAAAATTATTTGCAGGTCATTGACAGCTTGTTAAGGGACATGTACTTCATTGTCTAATCTATGTTTCCTTTTGACCATTTTTCTTCTGATATGTTAATAACTTTAGTTTTATTTATTTTTAAATTTTTACTTTTTTAACACCAAAATCATTTTGTATTGAGGTATAGCTGATTAACAATGCTGTAGTAGGTTCAGATGAAAATATTGTCCCCTAAACCTCCCTCCCATCCAGCCTGGCACATAACAATGAGTAGAGTTCCATGTGCTATACAATAAGTCTTTGTTGGTTATCCATTTTAAATAAAACAGTGTGTCTATGACCTTCCCAAAGTCCCTAACTATCTCCTTCCCCTGGCAAAGTTCAAATAACCTTAATTTTATTTATAAAAACATTTTATGTATTAAAATTATCAGATCTTAGCCTATCATAGTCCTTGCAAAAACAAATGATCTCAGGAATATCCTATTGGTCTAGTGGTTAAGTCTCTGTGCTTTCACTGTTGACAGCTGGGTTCGATCCCTGGTCAGGGAATAAAGATCCCATAGGCTGTGCTACCAGGAAAAAAATAAAAACCTAGTTTCTCTTTCTCTTTTACTTTTGCTAAACTTTTCTTTTTTTTTAAAACAGCCTAAGTTTGATCATAAGAATTCTTCTAGTCTCTGCTTATTCTGTCACTCCAAGAAGTTTCATCCACATCCATAGCTTCAATTATTATATATTACATTAATGATTCACAAGCTTACATCTCCAGCCCAGGGAGCCCAAAATTGAGAGGGACTGGCTCAGAGAAATCTATTGGTTTGACTTTTAGCTAACAGAGTGGAAAGTAAATTAATCAGAAGGAAGCCCATAGGTTTTAGAAGTCATTATATCAGCTTGAACTGAAAGATAAAGACAGCACAAAATTAAGACAGGCCTCTGGAACTCCAGAGCATATATTAGGTTGGTGCAAGAGTAATTAGGGCTATTGCATTGTTGAAATTTGCCATTTGACACTGGAATACATTCTTAAATGCAGTTATGTTATACATCATTTTAATGTGCTTTTCTCGCTTAATGTTTCTTTGCTAATAACTTATTGT
>NW_011495034.1:9110515-9118797 GCF_000754665.1 Bison bison bison | reverse complement strand
ATATCATTTTAATGTGCTTTTCTTACTTTATGTTTCTTTGCTAATAACTTATTGTCTTCCCTGATAGCTCAGCTGGTGAAGAATCTGCCTTCAATGCAGAAGACCCCAGTTTGATTCCTGGGTCAGGAAGATCGCCTGGAGAAGGGATAGGCTACCCACTCCAGTATCTTACTGCATAATTTATGTGTATTTTAGACCATGGAAATGGTGTTAGACAAAAAGCAAATTCAAGCGATTTTCTTATTTGAGTTCAAAATGAGTCTTAAATAAGCAGAGACAATTCAACCACACATTTGGCCCAGGAACTGCTAACAAACATACAGTGCAGTGGTGATTCAAGAAGTTTTGCAACTGAAACGAGAGACTTGAAGATGTACAACACAGTGGCCATCCATTGGAAGTTGACAACAACCAATGGGAGCCATCATCGAAACTGATCCTGTTACAACTGCACAAGAATTGGGCAATGCAACCGTTCTATGGTCATTTGGCATCTGAAGAAAATTGGAAAGGTGATAAAGCTCTATAAGTGGGTGCCTCATGAGCTGACCTAAAATCAAAATCATTTTTGAGGTGTCATCTTCTCATTGTATACAACAACAGTAAACCATTTCTCAATCTGATTGTTACATGCGATTGAAAGTGGAATTTATACATACGACTACTGGTGATGACTAGCTCAGTGGTTGGACTGAGAAGCTCCAAACTGTTTTCCAAACCCAAACCTGCACCAGAAAAGTTCATGGCCACTGTTTGGTGGTCTGCTGCCAGTCTGATCCACTGCAGCTTTCTGAATCCAGGCAAAACCATTAAATCTGAGAAGCCTGCTCAGCAAATCAATGTGATGCACCAAAAACTGCAACACCTGCAGCCAGCATTGTTCAACAGAGTGGGCCCAGTTCTTCTCCATGACAACACCTGACCGCAAGTCGCACAACCAACACTTCAAAAGTTGAATGAATTGGTCTACGAAGTTTTGCCTCATCCACCGTATTCACCTGATCTCTTACCATTCAACTACCACTTCTTCAAGCATCTTGACAACTTTTAGCAGAGAAAATGCTTCCATAACCAGCAGGAGGCAGAAAATGCTTTCCAAGGGTTCATTGAAATCCAAAGCATGCATATGTATGCTACAGGAATAAACAAACTTATCTCTGGTTGGAAAAATGTGTTGATTGTAATGGCTCCTATTTTGATTTGTTTGAGCCTAGTTATAATGATTTAAAATCCATGATCTGAAACTGCAATTACATTTGTACCAGCCTATTACCTATATATACGTAAGATCCTATTGGTTCTGTTTCTCAGGAGAACCCTGACTAATGCAGAGGGGATATAATTTGTGTCCTTACTTTCTAGATCTTCAGTTGAAAGGAACTATATTCAAGGAGTTGTACCCAAGGAAGTACACTAGCTTTTATTATTGGACTTTATCTTATAAGCCAATGTGTGACTCTTTGTCTTTTGTCAGAGAGATGCCCAAGGACTTTATTGATTGATTCTAGGGGATGTTGCTTGTTTCTCACATTTTAAGCATAAATGTAGCCTCTGAATGGTTCACCAACCCTGGGAGGGAAGATGCTACATGTAGTGACTGAGCTCTCAGCTGTCTTCTCAATGGCAACTGAATTCTCAGATGAGGTCAGCCTTAAGAACATATTGACGAAATGAGAGGGAGCAATTTGAGACCTCTTTTGACAGGCTGAGGCATTTCTCGTTAAAAATGTGACCTAAAAAAAGAAAACTTCTTATCTTGTAACACCATAATCTTTCCCCAGGGGCTCAACAGTAAAGAACCCACCTGCAATGCAGGAGACACAGGTTCTCCCTTAGGTTGGGAAGATCCCCTGGAGGAGGGCATGGCAACCCACTCCAGTATTCTTGCCTGGAAAATTCCATGGACAGAGAAGCCTGGCGGACTATAGTCCACGGAGCCTCAAAGAGTCAGACACAACTGAGATGACTGAGCACTCATGCATGCAATCTTTATAGTTCAAATTGTAATAGCTACTGTTTGTGTGTTTGGCATTATTTTGAATGCCTTACGTGTAACATTTTATCTTCCTAACATCCCAACAGGTAACTCTTGCTCTTCCCATTTTACTGATGAAAAACCAAAGTTCAGTGAACAGTTACACTTTGAGGGAAGGGTGGCGGTTTGAAAATGTGCCCATTTTACTTCTAAACCTGTGTTTACTTCTACCGCACCAAATTCCCCAGTAGACAGGAAAATGCCTGGCAGCACATTCCTTCTGCCTACTACTCCTTCCTGGAACTCCCAAAATTTTACTATTTATTCACTTCAGGCTCAGAATTGAGTAGGCGATCATGTACATCTTGTTCCTGTTACATGGTGCAGAAATCAGTAAGATGTGCTCTAATGTAGACACACAACAAAGAAAACAGGTAGAAGTCACAGTGTGAAATTATTAGGAAAGAAGAAAGCCCATCTGAGATGAATTCAGCTCGATAAAGATTGGATTAGCCTCTGCTATTGGCCATTCTTAGGGAGATACCAGGATGAAATGAGACTTAGCTGCTTGCACACAAGCTCCCAGAATGTCCTGTCAACATGATTTGAATTTCATTAAACCAGAAATATCCAAAACATGAGACTGTATCATGAAAACGAGGAGCACAGTCAAGAGGGCTATGTCTTTACTGGCATTTAAAACACCATGCTTTGCCCTTGAGTTAGTGACTCAGAAGGAATGACCTCGAGTGGCCTAGTGTCTTTTTTTTTTTTTTTGCCAAGAAACAGCTTATTTCCAAAGACATAACAAGTTTCATAGACCATTTAACTTTTCACTAATATAGAAGCAAGAATTTTTTTTTCAATTTAAAAATTAGTCTGTTTACAGAAATGTTTGTAGATGCTTTACAGACCTTTCAGAAGACTATTCAATGTTAGCTTGGCATGTTAAAAGATTTCTAATATTTTTGTCTAATATTGCCCACAAGAGTGACTAGTAAACATTCTCCAACTCAACTGTGAAGAGAAGAGCATCATTTTTTTTTTCAAACAAGTCTTTGATTTAAAAGCATAATACATTTCAAAGAATCTTATTCTTGTTTAGAGTTTCCAGAGTGCCTGTTTGCTAGGAAAAATGAAAACTTTGCATGCTGTTTTCCATAACTTGATATTAAGTATTCGGAGTATGCTTAAGTCTTAGCCTGTAAAATATATCTGCAACTGAAATGTTACCTTTTTCTGAATATCAAAACTCTGTGTACAACTTCCAATCTGATATGGAATATTGTACTTCAGATCTCAGTGAGATTATCTTCAAGTTTACTACTTGTTGAAATGGTATTTATTGAAAATCGGACATTCTGTCACACACAATCTAACTTGGTAACATTAGAAGTGATGCTAAGTTTCCTACAAGTCGTCTCTGTCTCCCTGAAAAATTTATAAGGGGAATCCTAGCAGAGACTGGCAGTACTAAGATTTAAATATTTTTCATGTACTTAAACTTTAAAATTTGTAAATTTCACTAATGAAAGTAGGTAAGAAAGTACTGCATTTAGATTAAAGGACATGATGTTAAAACTTGCCTTACAGTTTTTAGTACATCTCAAGTTGGAATAAATCAAAAAAGATAAAACTTAATGAGTCTGCTGTTATTTCTTATAAGACACTTGCTTGTAAAAATTTTTCTCTGCCTTCATTTATTTTTATGTTTAGTTTAAAAGCTAAAGCCAAGCCAGGAAGAGGAAGACAAGATGAGGAACCCCAAATCAAGGTAAACATTGTTTTAGCAAAGTACAGCATTGTGACATAAGCCAGAAAGAACATTATCATGCATGTCATACGAGGCATCCCAACAAAACTTGTTTTTCTTTTCTTAGGGTTATTTTCTATGTAAGATAGATACTATTAGAGCAAATATTTCTGCATACTTGTCTTTCAAAAATGTCTTTCATATGGAATGTGTTCCTTTTTCTAATTTCTAAGAGAAATATGAAATATCCAAGTCTTGCCTGGAGGCTAAACAGTCTTCTGCAACTGATACCATAAAAACTAAAGAGAAAAATGGAAAAGGCTTGAATTTGACAAGCACTTACATGTTTGTGCATTTATCTGAATTATCTAAACCCCTTAGGTCTCCACTCATGTCAAAGTACTGTGAAGTTTTTGCAAGATTCTCTTATTTCTTGCTTTCAGCTTAGTAGAAGATAGCTCAAGATCTTTGAAAACAGATTGCGACTTTACAGTTTGTGTGTGGTCAAATGGTCAACAAATTAGTTGTGTTTCAAAGGAAAAACAAAATTTACACGCCAACATAAATTCTGTAGGCATTTAAATGATAAAATATAGTAAAATAATGGCATAGTAATTTTTAAAATAATTATTTATTTACTTTTGTTTGTGCTGGATCTCCATTGCTGTGTGGGCTTTGCTCTAGTTGCAACAAGTGGAGGCTACTCCGGTTGCATTGCAGGGGCTTCTCATTGCAGAGGTGTCTCCTGTTGCAGACCTTGGGCTCTAGAGCTTGAGGGCTTTAGTAGCTCCGGCACAGGGGCTCAGTAGGTGTGCACCTGGGCTTAGTTACTCTGAGGCATGAGGGATCCTCCAGGATCAGGGATCAAACACGTGTCTCCTGCATTGGCAGGCAGATTCTTTACCACTGAGCTGCCACAGAAGCCTAGGTATAATAATTTTAAAATATAGCCTGAGCTACACTAAAAAATGAGAAGAGTAGTTGAAGTTAAATGAATTTGGTTGGTTTCTGCCTTGTATCTCCTGCCTTTTTTCCTCCAGCCTCCTGCCACTCTACCCACCTGTTGGCCACATGTGATCCAAAGACATAATCCTGGTTGCCTAGGAAGTTTTTCTTGGATGACTAGGAAGTTTTTTTAGGAATCTCAGCACCCCCAGGGGGTGGCCCTTACAACAGAGTCACGTCACCAGCAAGACATGATGTCTTGTGTACCAGAGATAAGCTGTATTTACTAACTAGGTTTTTAGTTTCAACATTCTCTTCTATTCTGATTTTTCAAAATGCTTTTCTGTCCTTTAATGAAGGTCTTGATACTGAACTTGGTTTCATCTCCCGTTCATAGAATTGCAAGCTGATTTTTGGGCTCATCCACTAACTCTGTTGTGTTTGGAAAGGTGTTCTTAGAATCAGGATGCAGCGTCTTACCTGAGAGATAGTAAGTGAAAAGAGCCTTCATCACTGTGCCTCATTCATTCATCTGTTTGCTTATTCATTTATCCAGGTATTAAATAATACATTTATACATTCTGTTAATGTGTCCAACATAAATTTTTAGATAAGAACTCCAGGGTTTAGTAACTGATTGGACATTGGGAAAAGTAAAGTGGAACTCTTTACCAGTTCTGATTTTAGTAAAAATTTTGCCAAGCAAATCTTTACTACCAGAGAGCCAGATCATTAACTTTGTAGCCCTCTCCTCTTTGACGCCACTGAACAAAACGTGCCCCAAGTAAGGGAATCCTCTGTCTTGGGCCTACTGTCCTCTGTCCTTCCCTCTCAATTCTTTTACAGCCTTGCTTTTCATGTTGCCTGGGGATGCTGCTTCCATGACGGAAAATTTGGCCAGTTCTTTAAAGAGTGATTGTTTTAAATTATCAGCTAAACCCACTTAAGATGTGCAGACTTCTTTTTACTACTTAGAGTAAATGACTATTTAAACTCCATATTCCAAAAGGTACCCTTTAAAAGAAGTAATAATTGGATAAGCATAGTAAAATATTTAATAAGCAAATCGAATATGGTATATATATCTTATCCTCAAGGGAACCTCCTTTCTTATGACTATTACTATTTTGTTATTGAATCTTAGAAAAGTAAGACTTAACTTGTAGAATAATGACATAAATGTAATAAAGAAATTACTATCTTTAAAAACGTGAGCTACTTTTAAAAGTTACAAAGCCAAGAAGATGAAGGAAGACAGATTATTTTCAATGCACATCTTGTTTTTCTCTAAGTATATCAAAGCGAATACTTCAGATAGAAAACTAACAGCTTTCTATGGAAGGCATGTGATTGATTGCCAGACAAGTGATAAAGACTAGCTTGACTTGATCTTGTTTCTTTCTTTTTTTCATACACATGCAAACTTCATGTTCGAACTCATTAGTTTAAAACCCACCTTTGTCAGCTAACAAATGGTAATTAGAGTAGACTTAATCCTAATGTACCTCCCAGAGGTATGTTGACAAAAAGAATACTGGCGATTCTATTCTGCCTTCACATGAAAATCTGTTCTAAAGACATTATTATAAAAAGTCCTCCTTTATCCTCTAAGTCTTTGAAGAACTTAGGAATGGTAAATATCATCTTTTTGATTATAAACTTGCAAACAAGAGCTACATGAAAAGTGGTTATTTTCCTGGCCTGATTATGTTCAGACAAGACATAATCTTTTCATGCTGGTCTGTACAAAGTCTGATTTTTATTTTTTCCCTAAGATGTTGGGAAATGAAGTGAAAAACTATTTTAATAGTCCCTGTTCTGATTTTTTCTAGATCTTCCATATTTGTTCCTGAAAATATTGAAGGTTAGTAAGAAGACATGAAGAATTGACCTTAGTTTCAGAAAAAGTAAACTTGTGATTTTATACATGCAATTTATTAGACAGCTGTGGTGAGCTTTAAAGATACTCACATTAGTCAATGCCATCTCTTAGCATTAAAATTATCAAAAAATATTAAGTGTTCTCTACATCAATGGAGTAAACAAACACAAACATCTGTTTAGAAAAATATACAGTTTTGCTGTAAATATATAACTCTATGGAAACAAAGAAAACATCATCGGCAGGAACAGTGATAGTATCTCAGTATTCTGGGATGTGACGATGTAATTAACCTGGCCCTGCTGCTGTGTATCTCAGACAAATAACTTATAAAACCTGATGCTTTCTCAGATTCACAGTTATGTACACATGACTGTGTTAGCATGTGATAGACATTTAGCACATATTATGTCATAATAATGACATATTATAAGTCATAATATGAGAAGAATGTATCATGGTCAGGACTGTGTATAACTTTAAATAATATAAATGGATTCGATTTTTTTAAATATAATTTGAAGATATTTAAAAAGATAATGAAAATATTTTTAAAATAGACAATGCTTACTGATGCACATAAAAGTAATTTTTCATTCTATTAAAAAAGTTGTTCTTGGGGGGACTTGCCTGGTAGTCCAGTGGCTAAGACTCTGTGCACCCAACGTAAGGAGCCCAGGTTTGATCCCTGATTAGGGACCTAGATGCAGCCTGACACAACCAAGACCCCCATGTGGCCAAATAAACTAAAAAAAAAAAAAAGAAGAAGAAAAAGTTTGTTTTTTTTTATTAAAAATGTCATGACAAGAAACCTATTAATTCCTTTTCTTTAGACTCTCTTACATATCTTTTATTTTTTAAGGGAAAAAATGCTCATATTTCCTTTAGCAACAATGGTGCCTTCTGTGTTTGTTAATGATATGAGTATATTCAGTTACTTAAGAACATTATTTCCTACTCTGTGTGTGGGCATTCCTTTAATTTTTTTAAAATTTGGTTTTCTTAAATAAATTGAAAGAGTTTACAGGGGACACAAGATAGCTAGCTTACTGATCTTTCTTTCAATTATAAGAAAGAAAGATCCTTATAAGGTTTCTGAAAAGAAATTGTAAAAATTTGTCAGGATAATTTTTTTAAGTATAAATTTTAAAATGAAATATAATCACTGTGGAAACATCAAGGAAAAAAGATTCAAGACAAGAGAAAGAGTAAAATAACAAATACCCGCTGTAGAAAGATCAGAGGGAAAAAGGTTCAGTTCATTCGCTCAGTCGTGTCCTCTTTGCGACCCCATGAATAGCAGCATGCCATGCCTCCCTGTCCATCACCAACTCCCAGACTTCACTCAGACTCATGTCCATCGAGTCGATGATGCCATCCAGCCATCTCATCCTCTGTCGTCCCCTTCTCCTCCTGCCCCCAATCCCTCCCAGCATTGGGGTCTTTTCCAAGGAGTCAACTCTTCGCATGAGGTGGCCAAAGTATTGGAGTTTCAGCTTCAGCATCAGTCCTTCCAATGAACACCCAGGACTGATCTCCTTTAGGATGGACTGGCTGGGCTTCCTGGTAGTCCAAGGGACTCTCAAGAGTCTTCTCCAACACCACAGTTCAAAAGCATCAATTCTTCGGTGCTCAGCTTTCTTCACAGTCCAACTGTCACATCCATACATGACCACTGGAGAAACCATAGCCTTGACTAGATGGACCTTTTTTGGCAAAGTAACGTC
>NW_011495034.1:9092474-9109735 GCF_000754665.1 Bison bison bison | reverse complement strand
GTCCTGTGGCCACTGCTGAGTTTTCCAAACTTGCTGGCATATTGAGTGCAGCACTTTCACAGCATCATCTTTCAGGATTTGAAATAGCTCAACTGGAATTCCATCACCTCCCCTAGCTTTGTTCATAGTGATGCTTTCTAAGGCCCACTTAATTTCACATTCCAGGATGTCTGGCTCTAGGTGAGTGATCACACTGTGATTATCTGGGTCGTGAAGCTCTTTTTTGTACAATTCTTCTGTGTATTCATGCCACCTCTTCTTAATATCTTCTTCTTCTGTTAGGTCCATACCGTTTCTATCCTTTATCGAGCCCATCTTTGCATGAAATGTTCCCAATTTTTTTGAAGAGATCTCTAGTCTTTCCATTATGTTATTTTCCTCTATTTTTTTGCATTGATTGCTGAGGAAGGCTTTCTTAGGTTAAAGAAAAGAATATAGTAAAATAATGTATAAGTCTGTGACCCAAAGAGAATCCATATTAACAAGTTGGTGGGCACCTTTCAGAATTTATTTTAGTGTATGTATAAGTAATTTCTGGTTTTAACAATATTGGGAAATAATAATGCTTTATTTATTTGTGCAAATTAAAAAAAAAAAACAAACAACCCTTCGGTCTAGTCTTTCTTAAAGGTCTTGAGATCAAAGATTTCCAAAGACCCCTGGTTAATTATGACAATAGAAGAATTAATCCCATGCTAACCTCTGCTGTCTTTAAGAGAAAAAAGCCTCAGATATGACCCTTGCAGCCAATCTCTTTCCCTGCAGTCCTCAAGACAGAACCCATCCCAAGCCCAGTGGTCTGTGGCCTTCAGCATCTTCTTCCTGCCATCAGTTTCTTCTGTGTTATGATGATGAAACCAGAACTCAAATTTACTTCATTTAGATCAGAGATCAGAAAATTTTTTTCTGTAAGGGCCCAGATAATAAATATTTTAAAGTATGTGAACTAAGTGAAAACATTAAGGATTTAAGTATGTAGGTACCTATATAATAACAGAGAAAACACATTTCTATTTGCTTTTAAATCTAATAATGATCATTGAGTACTCCAGTAGTCACATTATTTTGAGAATTACAAAATAATGTTTTATAATACAGGATTGCAAATAGAAAAAATGGAGTTAGCTTTTTTTGAGAAAGGGGTGTAACATTTTGCTTCACTGGAGTTCAAAGTTGTGTCCCCTAACATCAAAATCAATTATAAATAATAATCTGTTAATGTTATCTCTAATGAGATTTTATAGAGTATTTCATCTTTCAAAATGTCTTTTCATAGATACAATATTGCCAACTACTGTTATCAATCCATCAGCATATGATTTTAATCATATTTAAAGACTGAAATACATTAACAAGATTCTGTTAGATTCCTCTTTTGATATTTGCCTTTTAGCATGTCCTTATACTTCAGATTAATCACTTCCAATTAAGGTTAGGTGAAAGTTTCTTAATTGTATAATTAAATGGATTTGAAATAATGAAACTTCTTTTCCACTTGCCTCAAGGTCTGAAAAATGCTGCTGGAACTAGAGTTGAAGCTCCAAAAATATACTCACTGTAAGTTTGGATGGGGATAAAAACCTTGATTCTTGTTTTAACTTTTGCCAGCATGTGATGTGTATAAAGCAGCTTAAAATTATTTGTCACTCACAAAAACAGTTGTCCAAATGTCATCGCTGCTGTGTAAGTTTCACGTATAAAGTCTGTATTGTCTCATGGCTTTAGATTTAATTCATTAAGAGACATTATCAGGGCTACAGCAAAAACAACCTTGCAAAGCTATTCAGTATTCAATAATACTGATCGAGGCAATTCTTCTTGTTCAAGAAACTTTAACAGGCTTGGTAAATTTGTCCAGCTACACACTCTTTCTATATAGAATGCTTGGCTTGGTAATGTTGATGCATGTTGTATTATTTTAGTACAGCTATAGTGTCACATAACAGTAAATACCATCTTTCAGCATCTAATTCAATGATAAAATAATCCATACTACACTGTGCCTTAAAAGTATAACTTTCAAAGTCCAGTTTTCTCCATTTTTCTTGTGTTGACATGATAGATACACACTGGCAATTTTTAAAAATCATGTCATGGTACAGCAATATGCATGCCATTTGAAGTGCTGTTGAGTTATAATTACATCACTGTGATTTGTAATGTACAAAAATAAAAATGTGAAGTGATGAGAGTATCACATAAGGTCTCTGTTGCAACTATTTAACTTTGCCAATATAGCATGAAAGCAATGATATATAAACAAACGAGTGTGCTGTTCCAATATTATATTCATAAATATTGAAATTTGAATTTTATGTATCATGAAATGTCATTATTCTTTTGGATTAATCACAACTATTTAAAAACATCAAAAACATTCTTAGGTCACAGACTATACCAAAATAGGCAGAGGGTCAGATTTGATCCATGGATCAGACTTTGCCAATCCTCATTCAAACTAAAAGCTTCATATTGCTGCAACTTCTGCCTCTGTTCCTGAAGAAGAAGGAGAAGGAGAGAGAGGGGGGAAAGGAGAAGGGATTTTTATAGCATAATTCACTGAAGTCTGCTCTTTGTGGTCAAAGTTAGCCAGTTTTCAATCTCGAGAATGCACTAGACCTTCTCGTTACTCTTGTTTTGTACTGACAATGGAAAGGAAGAAGTAGCTCCCATCGTCCTAAGGTCAGATTTATTATTAATGAGCTTTTAGGATTGTTGATAATGAGAGTAAGCATTGATTTGTCCTCCCTGCCTTAGTGTAAATCACAAGGTAAGACAGTGCAATGTTGGTACATTTCCAAATGTCCTCTCCATCTTACTCATGTTCACATGTATTGTTTTGTTCATGTATTATATACAAGGGGCTTCCCTGGTGGCTCAGCAGTAAACAATCCACCTGCCAATACATGATGCGAGTTCAATCCCTGGTTTAGGAAGATCCCCTGGAGAAGGAAATGGCAACCCACTCCAGTATTCTTGCCTGGAAAACTCCAAGGACAGAGGAGCCTGGAGGGCTATAGTCCACGGGGTCACAAGAGTCGGACACAACTTAGCAACTAAACACCAACAGACCTTATATACAAAATGGAGTACTCCCTACCTGAAATTACTCCCTCTTCAAACACACACTTTTTTAGAAGGGTAAATCATAAAAATTTTAATTGAAGCTGGAAAACTCAATGGACAGAGGAGCCTGGAAGACTACAGTCTGTGGGGTCAAAAAGAGTCAGACATGACTGAGCAACTGAGCACATACGCAGGCAAGCACTTCTCAGGAAAGGGAACAAAGGCTAAGCCACTTTTTAATACTTAGTGTTATGTCTTCTGTAATAATATAACAGTAAGCTGGGGCATGAAAGGGTCAAATACTTCTTAGAATAATAATGGCGGAGCCCATTTTTCTGAGGAAGTAAAGGTAAAGATAAAATTTTAACAGTAGCCTTTTATTCTTCACACAGACACAGACATACATACACGCATGTATGCAGGTGTGCATGAATATATTTTGGATTTGAGATTTGATTTTATAATCTTGGTGCCCACCAAGATAAGCATTATCTACTAGATGATCTAGTGGGAAAAGAAAACACATTTTCCTCTTGCGTACTTGCTGAACTAGAACTGAAACAGTCGTATTTAATCATGTAACAGGAATACATCCCAACTTCTTGAACCAGAGATTCCTATAAACATTTGACCAAAGTTTGAGGTGCCATTCAAGTTGCCAAATATAAAAGAGATCAAAAAGAGAAATTTCTACCACGGAAGAAAGTGGTAAGATTCCCCAAACATGAACAAAGGACTGAAATAGGAAGGTAAAGAAGTATTGCTTTAGGAAAATTAATTTTTTTTTGAAGAGAATTGGAAAGGAAGGAATTCTATGAGAATCTATGTGTAGAAGTATAAAGAAGCGACTGCATTAACTACATTGGGAGGAATTCCAATTTTCCTTTCTTCTGATTTTATTACCATCCAACAAGGTCCTCAACTAATTTTAACGTATCAGTGTGTTTAATGTGGTAGAAGCTAGTGATGCAAGGTGGCAGGGGAAGGATAGATTGAGAAATGGGCAGAAGGGATTATAGGTCTACGGTTGCCCTTCTGTACCTTTTAAGAGATTATCCAATTCCTTAAGAGTGTACATCTTTGATCTTTGATCGCTTAGGGCTATTTTGCAACTCCAGAGGGGAAGGAAACTGATAATTTATAGGAAACTACAGGTAATGCAGATAAATCTTTTCCAGAGCGATGCAGATTAAATTGTCCCTCAGAGATGTGTTATTAATTTAAAGATTCACATCAATCTATAACAGGAGTTTCCAAAGTATGATTCAGAGTCCCCTCAGAGTCTCCGAGACCTTTTCTGGAGTCCTAAAAGGTCAAAGCTATTTTCATTATAATACTAAAATATATCTGCCTTTTCCACTTTTATTCTTTCACAAGTTTACAGTGGAGATTTCCAGAAGCTACATGACATATGATATCACTACAGATGAATGCAGAAGCAGATATGAGAATCCAGATGTCTTCTGTTAAGCCAGACATTAAAGGGATTTGCAAAAATGTGAAACAACGCTACTTTTCTCACTAATTTGAGTGTGTTTTGGAAAGCATGACAAATTTTTATAAATATATTACTTATGATTTAAAATACTATCTCTCACCTCAAAATTGAATAGCTGTCACATTTCTTCTTGCATCTCAAAATTTCAACTTTTAATATTTAATTTTAGTAAATTTGTAATTTATTTTGCTATGTGGTATGAGTTAGGATCCTCAAGTAGTTGTCTAGCTTTTTTATTAAATAAAAATTTCTTTATTAATCATTTGATATGGTACCTCTGTCATATATTAAATTTTAATATATACATGATTGTTTCTTGATCTTCTGATTATTATATTATTTCTTTCTTTCTAGTATGTTATAGAATTTTTAAATTATTAAAATTTAAATATAATATGCTAATTTTAAATTATTAAAATGTGTTATATATATAAACATATATTTTCTTTTTTATTATTATTATTATTTTTTTAATTTTATTTTATTTTTAAACTTTACAATATTGGTTCTGTTTCTCTGATGTTGGTGGCTTAGTCACTCAGCTGTGACGCCATGGACTGTAACCTTCCAGGCTTCTTTGTCCAGGATATTTCCCAGGTAAGAACACTGGAGTGGGTTGCCATTTCCTTTTCCACGGGATCTTCCCAACCTAGGAATCCAACCCAGGTCTCCTCTCAGTTCAGTTCAGTTCAGTTAAGTTCTTCAGTCATGTCTGACTCTTTGCAACCCCATGAATTGCAGCACGCCAGGCCTCCCTGTCCATCACCAACTCCTGGAGTTCACTCAAACTCATGTCCATCGAGTCGCTGATGCCATCGAGCCATCTCATCCTCTGTCGTCCCCTTTTCCTCCTGCCCCCAATCCCTCCCAGCATCAGAGTCTTTTCCAATGAGTCAACTCTTCACATGAGGTGGCCAAAGTACTGGAGTTTCAGCTTTAGCATCATTCCTTCCAAAGAAATCCCAGGGCTGGTCTCCTTTAAAATGGACTGGTTGGATCTCCTCACAGTCCAAGGGACTCTCAAGAGTTTTCTCCCACACCACAGTTCAAAAGCATCAGTTCTTCGGTGCTCAGCTGTCTTCACAGTCCAACTCTCACATCCATACGTGACCACAGGAAAAACCATAGCCTTGACTAGACAGACCTTTGTTGCCAAAGTAATGTCTCTGCTTTTCAACATGCTATCTAGATTGCTCATAACTTTTCTTCCAAGGAGTAAGCGTCTTTTAATTTGATGGCTGCAAGAGAACGCTAATACAACTACCTTAAATATTAGGTTGGTGAAAAAGTATTGTGGTTTCTGACCTTGAATTTTAAATCATTTTAATTAGGCTCAAATACATCTTTATTAATCAAAATAAGGACCATTACAATCAACACATTTTTGCCAATGAGAAATGTTTATTTGTTTCTGTAGAGTAAAAATCTGTGCTTTAGGATTCAGTGAATTCTTGGAAAACATTTTCTCCCTCCTGCTGGTTGTGGAAGCATTTTTCCTGCATAAAGTTGCCAGGATGCTTGAAGCAGTGGCAGTCATTTGGCAAGATGTCAGGTGAATATGGTGGATGAGGCAAAACTTTGTAGACCAATTCATTCAACTTTTGAAGCATTAGTAGTGAGATGTGGAGTCAGGAATTGTCATGGAGAAGAATTGGGCTCTTTCTGTTGACCAATGCTGGCTTCAGGAATTGTAGTTTTTGGTGCATGTCATTAATTAGCTGAGCACATTTCTCACATGTAATGGTTTTGCTGGGATTCATAAAGCTGTAGTAGATCTGACAGGCAACAGACCACCAAATAGTGACAATGATTTTTTTTGTGTGCAAGTTTGACTTTAGGAAGTGCTTTGAGCTTCTTCTCAGCCCAACCACTCAGCTGGTCATCACTGTTTGCTTGTAGAAATGCCACTTTTCATCACACGTGACAATTCAATTGATAAATGGTTCCTTGTTGTGTAGAATAAGAGAAGATGACACTTCAAAATGATGTGTTTTTTCATTTGCTGTCAGCTCACAAGGCACCCACTTACTGAGCTTTTTCATTGTTCCAATTTGCTTCAAATGCCAGATAACCATAGAATGGTCAACATTGAGTTATTCTGTAACTTCTCTGGTAGTTGTAAGAGGATCAGCTTTGATGATCCTCTCAACTGGCCGTTGTCAACTTCTGATGGCCAGCCACTGTTCTCCTCATCTTCAAGGTTCTTAATCTCCTTTGCAAAACTTCTTGAACCACCACTGCACTGTATGTTCATTAGCAGTTCCTGGGCTAAATGTGCTGTTGATGTTTTGAGTTGTCTTCACTGCTTTACTGCCCATTTTGAATTTGAATAAGAGAATCGCTTGAATGTGCTTTTTGTCTAACATCAATTCCTTAGTCTAAAATAAATATAAAATAAACAGCAAGCGATAAGTTATTAGCAAAATAACATAAAAAGAGAAATATGCATTAAAATGATGTAAAACATAACCACAGATCTGGAAAAGGTCAGTTTTTATTCCAATCCCAAAGAAGGCAATGCCAAAGAAAGTTCAAATTACCACACAATTGAGCTCATTTCACATGCTAGTAAGGTTATGCTCAAAATCCTTCAAGCTACACTTCAGCAGTATGTGAACTGAGAATTTCTAGACACACAAGCTGGGTTAAGAAATGGCAGAGGAACCAGCAATCAAATTGCCAATATTCACGGGATAATAGAGAAAGTGAGGGAATTTCAGAAAACATTTACTTCTGCTTCACTGACTATGCTAAAGCTTTTGACTGTATAAATCATAACAAACTGGAAAATTCTTGAAGAGATGGGAATGCCAGACCACCTTTCCTGTCTCCTGAGAAAACTATATGCAGGACAAGAAGCAACAGTTAGAACCGAACATGGAACAATGGACTGGTTCAAAATTGGGGAAAGAGTACTATAAATCTGTATATTGTCACCCTGCTTATTCAACTTATATGCAGAATAAATCATGCAAAATGCCAGACTGGATGAATCACAAGCTGGAATAAAGATTGCTGGGAGAAATATCAGCAACTTCAGATATGCTGATATTACCACTCTAATGGCAGAAAGTGATGAGGAACTAAAAAGCCTCCTGATGAGGGTGAAAGAAGATAGTGAAAAAAAAAAAAAACTGGCTTTTAAAACTCAACATTCAAAAAGTGAAGATAATGACATCTGATCTCATCACTTCATGGCAAATAGAAGGGATAAAAGTAGAAGCAGTGACAGATTTTCTTTTGGGGGCCCTAAAATCACTGCAGATGGTGACTGCAGCCAGGAAATTAAAAGATGCTTGCTTCTTGGAAGGAAAAACCTAGACAGCATATTAAGAAGCAGAGACGTCACTGTGCCAACAGAAATCCATACAGTCAAAGCTATGATTTTTCCAGTAGTCCTGTATGGATGTGAGAGTTGAGCCATAAAGAAGTCTGAGCACCAGAGAATTAATTCTTTTGAATTGTGGTGCTAGAGAAGAACTAGAGAGTCCCTTGTGTGGCAAGATCAAACCGGTCAATCCTAAAGGAAATCAACCCTGAATATTTATTTGAAGGACTGATGCTGAAGCTGAAGCTCCAATACTTTGGCCACCTGATGTGAAGGGCTGACTCAATGGAAAAGACCCTGATGCTGGGAAAGATTGAAGGCAAAAGGAGAAGGGGGTGGCAGAGGATGAGATGGTTGGATATCATCACCAAATCAGGGGACATGAGTCTGAGCAAACTGCAGGAGATAGTGAAGGACCGGGAAGGCTGGCATGCTGCAGCCCACAGAGTTGCAGAGTCAGACACGACTTAGTGACTGAACAACAACAACAACAAAATAACATAACCACATTTATTTAAGAATGTATTCCAGTATCAAATTTCAAGTTTCAACAATGCAAAATTGCAATTAGATTACACTAACCTATAAAAAACTAAGAAAAGCAGCAATAGCAAGAGCCTATTTACATTTCAGGAGCGTATTTGAGTGGGTACTTCATTGATCCCAGCCTTCTAATTTTTATGTCTTCTAATTATATGTACTAAATATTTCCTAAATGTCTCTTATAAGCGGTTTTTAATTGTTTTCTTTCAGCTTCATTTATTTTATATGAACCTGCATGTATAATGGATACATGGTTCTTCATATGAATATTTCTTTTCTTTACTCAGTTCTTCAGGCTTTCTATATTAACTGCCTTGGCATAGCTAACTTATTCCACATTTCTTTGCCTTTGAAATTCCAAGAGGGGTTTCCTGTGCTCTCTTGGCCTTTTCCACTTTCTTTCTTTTCTTTCTCTCCCCAGATTCTTCTGGGCAGAAATATCAAATAACTATGAAGACATCTGATATTTCCAGAGAGAGGATTTTCTTGTAGGGGGGAAAAAAAACTTTTTGGAAACAGGAAATCATTTTTAGTTGACCACATTAAGAGTTCCAAAACTAAAAGCTTTGGCAATTTTTATTTTATTGCTTTTTTGTGTTAGCATAATGTAGGCTTTCGTACTTAGTCTGGATGTCTTAGTTGGAATTATTCTTTAGAAAATGATACATATAAAATGTTCTGCAGAATGTAGCCTGATGTGTGTGCCCACAGTTCTACCTATCTATCATCTTCTGTGAAATAAGCAATGCATATGAAACAACAGAGCTATGTATTGCAAACAAATCTAGAATGATAAGCAGTGATGTGTAATGTAACACAAAGGAAATCCTTTTGGTATCCCATGAAGAATTGTTCTAATATATAATTTATTTGAATTTATGTGCTTGCTCTTGAATGCACACATTATGTTTTTATAAACTATTAAAATTTTAGAAGAAGACAAGGAATATGACAACACAATTAATGTGCTGATTTTGTTTATATGGAGTTGACAATAGCACTACTTTGACCTAAGTAACTCAGGGTTAAACCCTAGAATCTACATGAAACCCATTGAGATGTAATTGAGTCAAATGGATTTCATACATTCCTTTTCCGTCTTGCCTCTCTCTACTCAAAATGTAAATTGTCAAGTAACAGAGAGAAACATTATTGAGTTACCTCTTTTATAGTTTTTTATTTTTGGTTACGTTGGGTACAGATCATGAAGAAGAGTCTCATGAAGAAAACTGAAACCCAGGGTAAGTGCTCATCATTTTTGAAAAGCCATTAGTTCATTTTGCATATCTTGGAAACTACAGGAAAGTCAAAGATACATCAGCATTTCTTTTCTGCATATGCCATGCACCCTCTGGTGACCTGAGTTTGGACCTGGCTTATCTTTTTGAAATATTATTGTTGCCTCCATTATCTTGTAAAATCCTGACATCCCCTATTACAGTAATTTCTCTCTTAGGCTGACATTTAAAGTTTTAAAGAAAAAAACAAATTCAAGAAGAAAAAGGCCAGAATTTCCACTGAGCTTACCAAGAGGAAGAGTGGAGGATGAGATACTAGTGAGAAGGGAAAATTTTACTTTTCAATTTATATATCCTTTAAAACTTTCATGTTAATATTTTTAAATTGCATTTTACTACATGCAATTATCACTTTTATAATAAAGTTGCAAGAAAGAAACCCTGAGAAATCTGCTGCTTTATTGGATGATTAATATAAGGATGAACAGAAACCAGGTGCATTTACTGTGGCTACTTGTGCCCAGTGGTTCAGCGATGCGGCAGATTTATGGCTGCATCTCATTTGTGAAGACCTACCTTCTCTTTGTTCAGGGCTTCTCTGGTGGCTCAGTAGTAAAGAACCCACCTACCAATGCAGGAGATGTGTTCCCTGGCTTGGTAAAATCCCCTGGGGAAAGAAATGGCAAAGCACTCCAGTATTCTTGCCTGGGAAATTCCAAGGACAGAGGGGACTGGCAGGCTAAAGTCCATGGGGCTGCAAGGAGTCTGACAAGATTTAGTGACTAAACAACTACAAGGAGAGAGTGAGTGACTTTACACTGAAACTCCTGAGGACTGAGCATCCTGGCATTGTTACTAGTGGGAGGAGCCACTCTAAGAGAATGTAGAGTCCAGGGCAGTGTAATCTGAAAAGAATATGATGCACAGGTCAACTTCCTGATGCTACTCAGGGGAGTGCTGAACACGATTGTCTATAGAACTTTGCAGAGCAAGTGCCTCTCCTTACCCCGCTGTATGTTCCTGTCATAGAAATCCCATCTGGAATATTCACTACTGAATCTGCAATGTTTACAACATTTCAGGTGCTTGATGAATGTTAAAGAAGGAAATACATGTACTAAATCGCCCTATAGGGATGATCACACTAGCATCTAGCCTCTAAGGGACTCAGTACCAAACTAAAGATTTTAGAGGGCGTAAGATGTAGCATTAGATGTATAGAGGTTTGTCCCAGGAAACAGCTGTCACAGGAGCGGCTGCCTGGAGAGAAACTACCAGTAACAGAACAATCGTGGAGAGCAGAGGGAAGGAGGAGAAGCAGGAGAAGACCATGTCGAGGTGCACCTTTTGCTAACTAGAATTGCCATGGAGAGCACCAGTCCAAAAAATGCCACACCCAGGTCTCTTCTAGGTCACAAAAGCTCTAAGTGGAAGATTTAGAATTGAAGGAACAAGAGTCAAAGGTTAAGAAAGTAGGGGTGGCTCATGATTTGTCATTTAATTTAGTGTTATCTGGCACGTGCATTTTTGTGGATTCACTTTAGGCTTAACACATTTGCTAAGCCTCTTACCCCTCTGAGCCTTAGTTTTAAACATCTATAACTTCAGTGTCAGCTCTTTAGGGTTTTAGGGGAAGAACCAACTCACATGAGTTCAACCTATATAAGCCTGGGTTATACCAAAATCAATGATTCCACCACTGAAGATTTTTTAAGTGGTTTCATGCTAAGTTGCTTCAGTCATGCCAGATTCTTTGTGACCCTATAGCCTGCTAGGCTCTTCTGTCCATGGGATTCTCCAGACAAGAATACTGGAGTGGGTTGCCAGGCCCTCCTCTAGGGGATCGTCCTGACCCAGGGACTGGACTCACATGTCTTATATCTCCTGCACTGGCAAGCAGATCCTTTACCACTAGTGCCACCTAGGAAGCCCTTTTAAGTATCTACTAATGTTCAATACAAATAACTGTGAAAAGAAGTGAAGCAAAAGCAAAGGAGAAAAGGAAAGATATACCCATTTGAGTGCTCAGTTCCAAAGAATAGCAAGGACAGATAAGAAAGCCTTCCTCAGCAATCAATGCAAAGAAATAGAGGAAAACAATAGAACGGGAAAGACTAATGATCTCTTCAAGAAAATTAGAGATATCAAAGGAACATTTCATGCAAAGATGGGCACAATAAAGGACAGAAATGGTATGAACCTAACAGAAGCAAAATATATTAAGAGGGGGCAAGAATACACATAAGAACTGTACAAAAAAGAGCTTCACAACCAAGATAATCACAATGCTGTCATTACTCACCTAGAGCCAGACATCCTGGAATGTGAAGTCAAGTAGGCCTTAGGAAGCATCACTATGAACAAAGCTAGTGGAGGTGATGGAATTCCAGTTGATCTATTTCAAATCCTGAAAGATGATGCTATGAACGTGCTTCACTCAATACGCCAGCAAGTTTTGAAAACTCAGCAGTGGCCACAGGACTGGAAAAGGTCAGTTTTCATTCCAATCCCAAAGAAAGGCAATGCCAAAGAATGCTCAAACTACCACACAATTGCACTCATCTCACACGCTAGTAAAGTAATGCTCAAAATTCTCCAAGTCAGGTTTCAGCAATACGTGAACGGTGAACTTCCAGATGTTCAAGCTGGTTTTAGAAAAGGCAGAGGAACCAGAGATCAAATTGCCAACCTCCACTGGATCATGGAAAAAGCAAGAGAGTTCCAGAAAAACATCTGTTTCTGCTTTATTGACTATGGCAAAATCTTTGACGGTGTGGATCACAATAAACTGTGGAAAATTCTGAAAGAGATGGGCATACCAGACCACCTGACCTGCCTCTTGAGAAATTTGTATGCAGGTCAAGAAGCAACAGTTAGAACTGGACATGGAACAACAGACTGGTTCCAAATAGGAAAAGGAGTACGTCAAGGCTGTATATTGTCACCCTGCTTATTTAACTTATATGCAGAGTACATCATGAGAAACGCTGGGCTGGAGGAAGCACAAGCTGGAATCAAGATTGCCGAAAGAAATATCAGTCACCTCAGATATGCAGATGACACCACCCTCCTGGCAGATTGCGAGAAGAACTAAAGAGCCTCTTGATGAAAGTGAAAGAAGAGAGTGAAAAAGTTGGCTTAAAGCTCAACATTCAGAAAATGAAGATCATGGCATCCGGTTCCCTTACTTCATGGCAATAGATGGGGAAACAGTGGAAACAGTAGCTGACTTTATTTTGAGGGGCTCCAAAATCACTTCAGATGGTGACTGCAGCCACGAAATTTTAAAATGTTTACTCCTTGGAAGGAACGTTATGACCAACCTAGACAGCATATTCAAAATCAGAGACATTACTTTGCCAACAAAGGTCCATCTAGTCAAAGCTATGGTTTTTCCAGTAGTCATGTATGGATGTGAGAGTTGGACTATAAAGAAAGCTGAATGCCAAAGAATTGATGCTTTTGAACTGTGGTGTTGGAGAAGACTCTTGAGAGTCCCGTGGACAACAAGGAGATCCAACCAGTCCATCCTAAAGGAGATCAGTCCTGGGTGTTCATTGGAAGGACTGATGCTGAAGCTGAAACTCCAATACTTTGGCCACCTGATGTGAAGAGCTGACTCATTTGAAAAGACTCTGATGCTGGGAAAGATTGAAGACAGGAGGAGAAGGGGACAACAGAGGATGAGATGGTTGAATGGCATCACCAACTCAATGGGCATGAGTTTGGGTAAACTCCAGGAGTTTGTGATAGACAGTGAGGCCTGGCATGCTGCAGTTCATGGAGTCGCAGAGACTCAGACATGACTGAGCAACTGAACTGAGTGTTCAATAGATTACATTGGACTAATTATAAAAGGGAATGTCTAACTATGGTTCAGAGTGTCCCATTTTATAATTTTGTTTTCCCTGGGAAGGCTCCCTGGCAGGGAAATGTACTTGTCTTCATTTTTTCCCAGCTCGCTACCTCAGGCTGGGTACCTCTGTTGAGAAAAGACCCATCTATTTAAGGGTTGTTTTAATTGTATTACAGTGAAATTCATGCCAGGAATAGCCAGGATTCATGGGCTCCTACAGCAGGTGCTGAGTGGATTTCCTGCTGAAGAGCCAGATTCCCCTGAAAGAAGGTTACCAAGTACAAGAAAAGGAAGTGTTGCCAGCTATTAATAGAATGACAATGCTTGCACACAGGTGTTGCCAGGCAAAGTCATGTTTATCTGAGACCATTGTTAACCAAAGGGCTTGGACTGCCTACTGAAAGTTACAGCCTCAGAGTTTCCTTGGACTGTGCCAGAAGCATCTTTCCCAAGATCAGTGTTTTCAGTGCACCAGTTTAAACCTTTTCTGTCCTTTATCCTTCAGTTCAGTTCAGTTCACTCAGTCGTGTCCGACTCTTTGCGACCCCATGAATCGCAGCATGCCAGGCCTCCCTGTGCATCACCAACTCCCAGAGTTCACCCAGACTCACGTCCATTGAGTCAGTGATGCCATCCAGCCATCTCATCTTCTGTCGTCCCATTTTCCTCCTGCCCCCAATCCCTCCCAGCATCAGAGTCTTTTCCAATGAGTCAACTCTTCCCATGAGGTGGCCAAAGTACTGGAGTTTCAGCTTTAGCATCATTCCTTCCAAAGAAATCCCAGGGCTGATCTCCTTCAGAATGGACTGGTTGGATCTCCTTGCAGTAGTTACTCTTTTTCACTGAAATACAACACGTTTATACACAAAAATGCATCTAGGAGATTGTGAGTGTCTGGACCATTGGAAATACATTCACAGAATCAATTGAAGAAAATAATTTATAAAATAAATTTATTATCAAATCTTACACAACAATGTCTGATTTCTTCCAAAAGAGCCGGATACCAATGTCAAACTCTGTGTGCTGAAATTTCTTGCTACTAACAGTAACATGTTATCTTTTTTTCAGCCACTGAGGGTGACATGATCCTGTGTTTTTTTTTTTAATATTTCTTTTTTTTAAAATTTTATTTTTAAACTTTACATAATTGTATTAGTTTTGCCAAATATCAAAATGAATCTGCCACAGGTATACATGTGTTCCCCATCCTGAACCCTCCTCCCTCCTCCCTCCCCATACCATCCCTCTGAGTCGTCCCAGTGCACTAGCCCCAAGCATCCAGTATCGTGCATCGAACCTGGACTGGCAACTCGTTTCATACATGATATTTTATATGTTTCAATACCATTCTCCCAAATCTTCCCACCCTCTCCCTCTCCCACAGAGTCCATAAGACTGATCTATACATCAGTGTCTCTTTTGCTGTCTCGTACACAGGGTTATTGTTACCATCTTTCTAAATTCCATATATATGCGTTAGTATACTGTATTGGTGTTTTTCTTTCTGGCTTACTTCACTCTGTATAATAGGCTGTAGTTTCATCCCTCATTAGAACAGATTCAAATGTATTCTTTTTAAGGGCTGAGTAATACTCCATTGTGTATATGTGCCACTGCTTTCTTATCCATTCATCTGCTGATGGACATCTAGGTTGCTTCCATGTCCTGGCTATTATAAACAGTCCTGCGATGAACATTGGGGTACATGTGTCTCTTTCCCTTCTGGTTTCCTCAGTGTGTATGCCCAGCAGTGGGATTGCTGGATCATAAGGCAGTTCTATTTCCAGTTTTTTAAGGAATCTCCACACTGTTCTCCAAAGTGGCTGTACTAGTTTGCATTCCCAGCAACAGTGTAAGAGGGTTCCCTTTTCTCCACACCCTCTCCAGCATTTATTATTTGTAAACTTTTGGATCGCAGCCATTCTGACTGGTGTGAAATGGTACCTCATAGTGGTTTTGATTTGCGTTTCTCTGATAATGAGTGATGTTGAGCATCTTTTCATGTGTTTGTTAGCCCTCTGTATGTCTTCTTTGGAGAAATGTCTATTTAGTTCTTTGGCCCATTTTTTGATTGGGTCATTTATTTTTCTGGAGTTGAGCTGTAGGAGTTGCTTGTATATTTTTGAGATTAGTTGTTTGTCAGTTGCTTCATTTGCTATTATTTTCTCCCATTCTGAAGGCTGTCTTTTCACCTTGCTAATAGTTTCCTTTGATGTGCAGAAGCTTTTAAGGTTAATTAGGTCCCATTTGTTTATTTTTGCTTTTATTTCCAATATTCTGGGAGGTGGGTCATAGAGGATCCTGCTGTGATGTATGTCAGAGAGTTTTTGCCTATGTTCTCCTCTAGGAGTTTTATAGTTTCTGGTCTTACGTTTAGATCTTTAATCCATTTTGAGTTTATTTTTGTGTATGGTGTTAGAGAGTGTTCTAGTTTCATTCTTTTACAAGTGGTTGACCAGATTTCCCAGCACCACTTGCTAAAGAGATTGTCTTTAATCCATTGTATATTCTTGCCTCCTTTGTCAAAGATAAGGTGTCCATATGCGTGTGGATTTATCTCTGGGCTTTCTATTTTGTTCCATTGATCTATATTTCTGTCTTTGTGCCAGTAGCATACTGTCTTGATAACTGTGGCTTTGTAGTAGAGCCTGAAGTCAGGTAGGTTGATTCCTCCAGTTCCATTCTTCTTTCTCAAGATCGCTTTGGCTATTTGAGGTTTTTTGTATTTCCATACAAATTGTGAAATTATTTGTTCAAGCTCTGTGAAGAATACAGTTGGTAGCTTGATAGGGAGTGCATTGAATCTATAAATTGCTTTGGGTAGTATACTCATTTTCACTATATTGATTCTTCCAATCTATGAACATGGTATATTTCTCCATCTATTAGTGTCCTCTTTGATTTCTTTCACTAGTGTTTTATAATTTTCTATGTATAGGTCTTTAGTTTCTTTAGGTAGATATATTCCTAAGTATTTTATTCTTTCCGTTGCAATGGTGAATGGAATTGTTTCCTTAATTTCTCTTTCTGTTTTCTCATTATTCGTGTATAGGAATGCAAGGGATTTCTGTGTGTTGATTTTATATCCTGCAACTTTACTATAGTCATTGATTAGTTCTAGTAATTTTCTGGTGGAGTATTTAGGGTTTTCTATGTAGAGGATCATGTCATCTGTAAATAGTGAGAGTTTTACTTCTTCTTTTCCAATTTGGATTCCTTTTATTTCTTTTTCTGCTCTGATTGCTGTGGCCAAAACTTCCAAAACTATGTTGAATAGTAATGGTGAAAGTGGGCACCCTTGTCTTGTTCCTGTCTTTAGAAAAAATGCTTTCAATTTTTCACCATTGAGGATAATGTTTGCTGTGTGTTTGTCATATATAGCTTTTATTATGTTGAGGTATGTTCCTTCTATTCCTGCTTTCTGGAGAGTTTTTATCATAAATGGATGTTGAATTTTGTCAAAGGCTTTCTCTGCATCTATTGAGATAATCATATGGTTTTTATTTTTCAGTTTGTTAATGTGGTGTATTACATTGATTGATTTGTGGATATTGAAGAATCCTTGCATCCCTGGGATAAAGCCCACTTGGTCATGGTGTATGATCTTTTTAATGTGTTGTTGGATTCTGATTGCTAGAATTTTGTTAAGGATTTTTGCATTTATGTTCATCAGTGATATTGGTCTGTAGTTTTCTTTTTTTGTGGCATCTTTGTCAGGTTTTGGTATTA
>NW_011495034.1:9087741-9091949 GCF_000754665.1 Bison bison bison | reverse complement strand
TATTGTATCGTTTAAAGTTTGTGTTTCCTTGTTAATTTTCTGTTTAGTTGATCTATCCATAGGTGTGAGTGGGGTATTAAAGTCTCCCACTATTATTGTGTTATTGTTAATTTCTCCTTTCATACTTGTTAGCATTTGTCTTACCTACTGTGGTGCTCCCGTGTTGGGTGCATATATATTTATAATTGTTATATCTTCTTCTTGGATTGATCCTTTGATCATTATGTAGTGACCTTCTTTGTCTCTTTTCACAGCCTTTGTTTTAAAGTCTATTTTATCTGATATGAGTATTGCTACTCCTGCTTTCTTTTGGTCCTTATTTGCATGGAAAATCTTTTTCCAGCCCTTCACTTTCAGTCTGTATGTGTCCCCTGTTTTGAGGTGGGTCTCTTGTAGACAACATATGTAGGGGTCTTGTTTTTGTATCCATTCAGCCAGTCTTTGTCTTTTGGTTGGGGCATTCAACCCATTTACGTTTAAGGTAATTACTGATAAGTATGATCCCGTTGCCATTTATTTTATTGTTTTGGGTTCGAGTTTATACACTGTTTTTGTGTTTCCTGTCTAGAGAATATCCTTTAGTATTTGTTGGAGAGCTGGTTTGGTGGTGCAGAATTCTCTCAGCTTTTGCTTGTCTGAAAAGCTTTTGATTTCTCCTTCATACTTGAATGAGATCCTTGCTGGGTACAATAATCTGGGCTGTAGGTTATTTTCTTTCATCATTTTAAGTATGTCTTGCCATTCCCTCCTGGCTTGAAGAGTTTCTATTGAAAGATCAGCTGTTATCCTTATGGGAATTCCCTTGTGTGTTATTTGTTGTTTTTCCCTTGCTGCTTTTAATATTCGTTCTTTGTGTTTGATCTTTGTTAATTTGATTAATATGTGTCTTGGGGTGTTTCCCCTTGGGTTTATCCTGTTTGGGACTCTCTGGGTTTCTTGGACTTGGGTGGTTATTTCCTTCCCCATTTTAGGGAAGTTTTCAACTATTATCTCCTCAAGTATTTTCTCATGGTCTTTCTTTTTGTCTTCTTCTTCTGGGACCCCTATGATTCGAATGTTGTAGCGTTTAATATTGTCTTGGAGGTCTCTGAGATTGTCCTCATTTCTTTTAATTCATTTTTCTTTTATCCTCTCTGATTCATTTATTTCTACCATTCTATCTTCTAATTCACTAATCCTATCTTCTGCCTCTGTTATTCTACTATTTGTTGCCTCCAGAGTGTTTTTAATTTCATTTATTGCATTATTCATTATATATTGACTTTTTTATTTCTTCTAGGTCCTTGTTAAAACTTTCTTGCATCTTCTCAATCCTTTGACTGAGTTGGATTATAGTTGCAGCATCAGGAATATTTATTGTGTTATGAAAGGAATATTTATTGTGTTACGAGGATCTCCGATTGCAGCACACAGCACTCTGAGCTTAGTTGCTCTGGAGCGTGTGGATCTTAGTTCCTGGACCAAGGATCAGACCCATGTACTCTTCATTACAAGGTGGAGTATTAACCACTGAACCACCAGGGAAGTCTCCTGTTTTGTTTTTTAATGAAAATTCTGGAAGACACAGAAAATTAGAATTAAAAAGGAAAAAAGCATCCATGACTTTAGAGTTTCCAATAACTATATTGATGTATTTGTCTGGAAAAATCTATTTTCTGTGTTTGTACTTTGTGTTTTCTCAGCAGTTATCTGTTAATATTTATGGAGCATGTGTTAGACATGATACCTCTACATTGTCTACATATAACTTTATTTTATCCTCACCCCAATCCTACAAATTAGATACTCTATTTTACAAATGAGGAAACTGAAGTTCAGAAAAGTTCAGGAAAAACTCCATACCACACAGTAAAGAAAAGATTGAGATTCAAACCCAGATCTGATTCCAACCATCACTTGTTAACCTTTACTGTTTACTGCCAATACTGCAAGGGAGGTCACAAACACAGACATACTTGAGGATGGATCATCCACGAGGGTAACCACCACTTTTTTTAAGCAGGGGAAAAAAAACTTACATTCTCTGAAATTTGTTAATCTATGCATTTATGGTTAAATTTAACAAGGCTGGAGACCACTGAGACCAAGATGTCCTCCTAAAGTAAATGTCGCCTTTCAGAATCAGAGACGTTTGGCAATCCTCCCCAAGCCACATGTGCTCATTTGTAACATATGTAGCAGCAAACAGATGTGCAGACATTGCAGAGAGCAGAGAAGCTTGTGCTGGAGATTGTTTGTCCCACACTTGACATTTACATTCTCTGGGGAAATATTAAGTCATTGAAGTTATACACAGTTCTAAGAACACAAGAGGTTTTAATAGTTTTTAAACTAATGGACGATTATCGAGAAACAGAAGGCAGTCCAGATATGTTTAATTAAAGGTGGACTAGTGTCACTGAGTTCAGATTTTCCTGATCACAGGCGTATTGATACATAGTTTAGCTTGGGCTTAGGCTTTAGGCAGCAGATGTTGAAAATCTCATCTGTACCAACAGTTGTTCTTTGCCTCAGTTTCTCCAAAAAGTTTCCCTAATGATACTTCAGAGCTCTGTTGTGAACAGGAGTAAATGAACCATGAAATGTCTGGAACTATGCCTGCTCAGAGTTTGCATTTAAGAAACATTAGCAATTCAACACTGGAAGAGTCAACAGAATCCATAACTTGTGAATATATTGTTTTCTAATTTTAATGGATTTTGTACAGTGTTTCTTTTTCATCTTGCAGTACATGATTGAAAATTCAAGAAAAACTTAAAACATACTTAATTCAAAACCATTGCTCCTAGACTTTGATCTTGCTGTCCTTTATGGCACACTTGCTTAGTCTTCATGATTTCATTCCACATTAAGGGGTCTCTCATGTTTTTTCTTGTTTTACATCAATTGCCAAGTCACTTGAAGTACTAATCCTATGCTTTTATTATGTTTATCAGCCTTGTGTCTCTATGATCTCTCAGTATGAAGTCATTTTTTTCCTCTATCATTTTAATAATTTATCCAAACTCCAAATCACAAGTTTAAAACTATAAAGCTGAAATAATCAAGTATGGAAAAAAGAAAGCTATTAAGCCAAATGAGCATTAGCAAATTAGAAAAGATGGTTCTAAATCCCAGAGCTGCCCAATTAGTCAGTGAGACACTGTGTGAATCACTTGTGATTCCCTCATCTAGCTTCTCCATCTGTAAAATAAAGATCATAACATCTGTCAGGCCTCCCTCCAAGGTATTGTGAAATAAAATATTATATGTGGAAGTCCCTTGTAAATTCTATAATCTGAGGGTTTGGAAGCTTGTTTATTTAAAACTTCACAAAGAGAGATTAAGTGAAAGTTCTCTATAAGCGGTGTAGCACATATGTTACACATGACTCTGTATGAGAGCTTTTTATTTAATCCTTCAAATTGGAGGCACTGTGGTGTGATTTGGCACTTTACAACATTGTACAGGCTTTCCATGAAAGACAGTCTATAACACCAAGTAGAATCTGATAAAGGCCCGGTATGCAGTCTTGGAAGTTATGTACTGGAGGTGTCCAGAGAAGGAGATGAGAACCAGAGACTGACTGGGCTTTTCAGGGAACATATATAGAGAGGTGGGTTTTTGACTCCAGCATGGGATGTTGGCAGGTTGAAATAAACAAAGAACCGAAGTTGGGGTTCCAGATGGAGGAACAACTTGAGTGAACATATATAGAAGTAGAAGAGCACAAAGGCTGAACGACGGACTGGCAGCAGTGCAGAGGAGGTTTCCTGTAGGAAGCAGTGGGAGATGAAACTGGCAAGACTGAGCTGGTCTAAATGGAATGCCAGAGGAATGATGCACTTTGTTAACCCAGCACATTTAAAGGCAAAGCCACTGAAAGGGTTCTGAGCAGGAGAACCATGTGGTAAAAACTGTGAACTCTAGCTTCAGACTCACCAGTTTCTAGTCCAAACTGACCTATTAGCCAATATTTCCTTAGGCAACACTTACTGGACATGCGTAGTGAAATGGAAAAAGTATGATTCTGGGAGTCAAGGCGGGCCTGAGGGATGAGGCCTCTTTTCTGGACCTACCTTCGGCCAGCAGGGCCAGCAAAGCCATCTTATAGCCTGGCTCTTTCCCATTGCTTCTGGAACAGATTGGCCACATCTTTATTTCATTGAATTTCTATCAGCATTCCTCTAGGTTAAGAGCACAGAAACAGGTTAAAAGATATTTTCTCC
>NW_011495034.1:9033117-9087641 GCF_000754665.1 Bison bison bison | reverse complement strand
CTCCTGAAAGTCTTCAAAAAGGTTCCAAACTGTCCTGTCTGCTATTAATTCTTTTTCCATTCCTTTATTGCCCAATCGTCTTTAGTTCGTCATGTTGCCTCTCAGCATGGAGTGTGTTTCTACATCACAATTAGAAACATATGATGGCATTTAAAGGACCGTTTCCTGTCCAGGTTCATCATTAAAATGCCCTTTGTTGCTAACAAATTCCAACTCATATTAAAGCTGTTTTAACATCAGATATAGTCTTAATACTTAAAATTATCCTCAGTCGACCTTGTGTTCAGTTCATCTCAGTTCAGTCGCTCAGTTGTGTCCGATTCTTTGCAACCCCATGGACTGCAGCACGCCAGACCTCCCTGTCCTTCACTTTGTGTAGAGAGTTGGAAAATTATTTTTGTATCTACTGTGGCTTATGTCCATTGCACTTGGCCAGAAAGAAAACTATTTGGTTCTAAAGCTATTTGTGGGTCCCATATTGATTATTTAGGTGCTGACATGCTAGCAGTAAGATTTTTCTTTCCTTTTCTTTCTTTTTTATTAGGAAAAATAAAATCATTCTACACATTTGCCCTCATTTTCTCAAAACTGGGAATAGGAGTGAACTTGAGTTTTCACATATACTTTAATTTTTATCTCAGTTTCCTGAGAATGGCAGAAACCTGACAAGTATAGATTTGGAATGAGCATTATTTAAACCATGCTGCATAAAACCTATCTGGTAGACAAAAGGCAAGTCTGCAATAACTACTAAGCCAGTAAAGAAGTCTGAGGAGAGTCAATAAAGTTATTAACAAGGTATCCATCCCACTGAAGTAGAAATATGAGGAGCCTAAAATGGCCACCGTAAAGAAATGAGGATCACAGTTTCTAAGTTTCTATTTATTCTTTCTCATAGAAATGGATGTAACTTGAAGTAAGTTGTCTCACCTTCAAGAATGTGTTTGTATTTTACTTTTCACATTATAAAATGATATAAACACTCTATGTCCCAAATGAGAATGGTCTATCTAGGGATCAGTTTGAAGTCCTCGGGAAATAAACACTAAACAATGGTAGAAATGCATGATGGTGATTTATGAGTCTGGAAACCTTGATAATATGATTACCATCTGAGTTTTAAAATTGGTATAAAATAAGAACAGACTTAGAACATCATTACTATGAAATTGTTTCCTATGCCTGTTCATCAGTAACATTTTACAAATATAAAGTGATGTTTCAAGATATTCTAGGATGTTTACTTTCTAGTTTATTACTGTAACACTTAAAACATCCAGAGGTAAAAATCATATGGAACTAGACATCAAGGTGTTCAATATATGTCCCTGATTTTTCTATAATTTGATTGTGGTCTGTCATGAGCTCTCTCTCTTTGGAGAATTATTTACACAAGCCCATTCCTTCTCAAACAAAGATTTGAGGTAATTAAAAGGGATTTTTTAATATATAAAACAACACATTCCTACTAAGAAAATCAGAATTCATTACTGAAATGAGATGATAAAAACCTAAAACTATCTCTTGCCACTTTTTGAAAGTTATAGTTTTATAAATTACATTTTCAAAGCCAGCACTTCTCCCAGATGATGAAGCAAAATGAAAACTGAATGTTTTAAATCAAAGAAAAAATGCTTGTGGTAGAGAGGGAGAAGGAGGGGAAGCATATTAGTCCTCAGAACTATTCTTAATTACAACTACAGTTAATCCTAATCCTTTATACATGTCATTAATACGTATATAATATCAGTTCTGCATATGTCTATGGTGCTATCCAATGACACAAGATATTGTCACTGCTTATAGCCAAATGGGAGAAATAAGTGAATGTGTGTATTTGCCTGTATATGTGTATGAGGATGGGCATGTAAATATCAGAATACATTTTAGGAAACACAAGAGTAAGAGAGAGTTTTAATATACTGTCCAGATATGTAATCATATGGGAAACTGGAGACAAACATTTTTCAAACCAGATAGTTCACAGAAAAAGTGATATTTCATGGTTCATGAGAGTAGGAAAGTGACTTAGCAGAAAGGAAGTAAAGAAATACCATGTGTTACATATCTCTGTGTGACCCATCAGGGCATTCTCTTTTTATTTCTATCTGCCTCAAAAAAGGGGCTGCTTTGACTCCATCAGAAGGCCTTGGTGTATTCTGGCTTCTGGATAAGTTTGAGTTTATTTCTTCTGGTCTCCATTCCTCAGCACTTTGGCATTAAGAGTGGTAACATCTCACTGTTGCTGGTCCCCATTCCTGCCCTATTTGTGGTGATCCACTTTTACTCCAGACAAACTTTTATTATCTGTCACTTTGTAAATAAATGCTCATCCAAAGATCTTTTTTCTGCTGGGAACTTGACTGATACATTAGTTGGTACCAGAAGTGGCTCCAGGAAATACACTCCTTGAACTGAAACTCTGGGATTAACACATCATATATTGGAGGAGTACTAGGATAAAACTCTTTGCTGGGGGTATAAGGTAGGGATGAAGTGAAGTGAAAGTTGCTCAGTCGTGTCCAACTCTTTGTGACTCCATGGAGCTATACAGTCCATGGAATTCTCCAGACCAGAATACTGGGGTGGATAGCTGTTCCCTTCTCCAGGGGATCTTCCCAACCCAGGGATCGAACCCAGGTCTCCCACATTGCAGGAAGATTTTTTACCAGGTGAGCCACAAGAGAAGCCCAAGAATACTGGAGTGGGTAGTCTATCCCTTCTCCAGCGGATCTTCCCAACCCAGCAATCAAACCGTGGTCTCCTGCATTGCAGGCGTATTCTTTGCCAACTGAGCTACCAGGTGAGGTAAGGATAATGGTTGGCATATTGTAGTCTTGTAAATTTTCAGGTTACCACTGTGGTTGCATGAGATGAAGAGTTAGCAGAGACCAAGTGACAATTAAGATTTTAAAGTCATTTAGCTTCTTTCTACAGTCCTAGAGAATATTGTCAACTGAAAAAAAAAAAAGAAAACACAACCTAAAAGTTGAGAGTTATGTTTTATTAGGCAGACAGAACTGAGGACTAAAGCCTTTCAGATAGCTCTGAGGGACTGCTCCAAAGAAGTAAAGGAGGAGTCAGGATATATCAGAGGTTTTACAACAAAGATCAGGTAGGCAGAACATCAAAAGCTTACTGTTAATTAAAGAAAACCAGAAATCTCAAGTTAAGGAATCTGGCATTTTTCTATGGATGGGAAGATGAAAGAGTCTGGACTCACTGAAATCATTTCTTTGATATGGACCTCAGCTATCTAGGGCCAGTATCCTGTGCTTTCTCATCCTGAGTTTCCTCAGGGTGAATCATTAGGGATGGCTGCAGTGTGATGGCTTGATGGCTGCAATATCCTTTGTTTATGGATATGGCAGGCAAAAATTTTTCATTGCCAATATCAACAGGGGAAAAGAGAATGAAAACTATGAACAAGTAATTACAAATGCCCACGAGAAGTCAGAAGTTTTCCTGAGTCACTTTGAAGGAACTGTTCTCTCCTATAGTCACTCAGAAGATATAGATAATCAAGCTCATAGCATGACTATAAAGGTTGTAGAGTCTTAGTACTAATTATGAATCAGACTGGCCAGAGTCTCTATGCTAGGAGAAAGTCAATCATCGAACAACAGAACCATGAAACGCAGTTTTGAAAAAACAACAGAACTATGCCCCATTGGATGGGACATTTTGGAAAATATAGATGAAGTTAAGAATTTCATCTGTATGAAGTAAATCTCTAGATTTTCTTGAACCCTTGATTCAGAAGCAAATATTGACTTTCCTCACATTCACCCCTTCCACTGGGTTTATAATAAGTTAGAGCCCAGCATAGCCTGTTCTGAGGAACACAAGAGCCTATTTATAAAAAGGAAGAATGAAGTTTCAAGTCATCCTGCCAGGTAGAAAAATCCTCATCCAGCAGAAGTGCTTGCAGAAGCCAAGGGAACATGGAATTGGATGGTGGAAATAGACCTTTGTGATAATCAGTTTATGCAGTGGCTGGCTACAAAAGGAAAATTCAGATGCAGCATTTTATGGTATTTTTTTAAACTCTTTCCCCCATTAGTTCCTTATATGAAAAATAGCAGAAGTGGTTAACATTTTCAGACTTTGAGAAGGAATATGATGATTGACATTATCCCATAATGATACAATAGCTGGTGAGACTTTGTTCTTACTTGTTGCAGACAAAGGCTTTCCAACTAGACAAAGACAACATTGGGTGCTGAGGGGCAAAAAGGACTGATTTCTTTGGTATTCCAATACAAAGTTTCCCATACCCTCTGACTTTCGGTCAATGGGGAGCGTAGCATGCGGTAGGAAGTAGGTAGGAAAGAGTGATGGAAGGGAACTTCCTCTGTTGGCTCCTTTCTGGTGGAGTTAGGTAGGGCTGGCTATACTCTCAATGGGGAAAAAAAAACAACCCTGCTCCTCCCCAGGTGGTCTTCTCTTCTCATCACTTTTCCTGCTGAGTCTTCCTCTTAGCTCTCAGCACCTGCATGGGGTAGGAGAGGGAAGTGAGAGTTCCATTGTGGGTGGTCCCAGAACCCCCAGTTGTTTCCTAAACTCCATTCACACCTTGGTCATTAGTCCCTTTGTAAATAAACCTTCCTTAAGTTACTCTATGTGAGTAGGCCATCTGTTTCCTGTGAGGAAGGACCCTGACTGACACTCAGATGTCTGATAACAAACATGCCAAAACCAACTTTAGAATATGCAGAGGCGAATTTGGCAAACTTCCCTGTCAAAAAAAAAGTTCACTAAGAATTTTCCTCTACTTTGTATCTTTTTTTTTTTTTTTTTAAAGATATCACTGAGTCATCTAAGAGTATATAGGTTTTGAGGTCTAATCATTTCTGAAATACCAATGTTCTCTACGAGGGCTGCCAAATGCCCAGGTCATGGAATGCCTGGAATTTAGAATAATGCTTTGGAAGGTTTTAGTGAAGGTAATCTCTTCTAGAAACCTTAAAAATCTGCTAATACAGAACCTTGTACCATACCAATTCATACAAAATATTTACCATAATTATCCTTAAAATTTCTATTCTCATTTTACTCTGGAGTACTGAGTCTAAATAAGCATGACACCATCATGTAACTCATGAGAATTTTCAAGTAGTGATGGTGGATTTTTACTGATCCATGATCCCTCTTGTTTATTTCTCTCTGTTGACTAATGGTGAGTAATCTGAGAAGGTAACTCACCTGCAATTAGGTTTCCTATCTCATCACCTATCTACTAGTGGGCTAACCAACCATAGCAAAGACTAGAAACACATTCCAAGTAATTAAAATCCATTAGGTTTGCTTGCTCTTACCTAAAAGTCTAAAACAAAACAGCAGGCAAAAATAAAGGACCATAACATTGTGCTAAGCTGGAATCAGGTTTGTTGTTTTTCATTTGTTGTCTGGCAGATTCATTAATTCAGCTAACATTTGAATATCAACAAGGTGATGAAGAAATAAAAGAAAAAATTATTCATGAATCTTCTTTTGGGGGAGTTTCTAGTTCAGTTGTGCTTAGTGCTTAGTTGCTCAGTGGTGTCTGACTCTTGGCAACCCCATGGGACTGTAGCCCGCCAGGCTCCTCTGTCCATGGGATTCTCCAGGCAAGAGTACTGGAGTGGGGAGCCATTGCCTTCTTCATTCTAGTCCAGTTGGGAGGAAGCAATTATAAGTAACATAGTAAGGGTAAGCCATATGCACACATAGGAGGGGCAACCTTGTAAGTCAGGTGGGAGATGGTCCAGAGAGTCTTCTTAGAGGCATTACATAAGAGAAATGTTTTGGAGAAGAAATAGATTTAGATAGACTAAGAAAGGGGAAAAGGATATTCCCAGGACAAACACAGACAAAGGGGCAAAGACCTGAAATAGCATGATGCGTTCAGGGAACTGCCAGCCCTACTTTAAAGTTGGAGAAAAGGATGAGTATGGGAAGGTGACTAGTCATGAAACAAGAGAAACAGAAAGGAATAAGGTCACAAAATCTGGAACAAGGCTACAAACTTTGCCGTTCATACAGAAAGTTGTAGGGCTGTATTACTTAGAATACCAGTGGTTGTGAGTGTAGTAAATGGCTTACAAAGAAGGAAATGGATGGCTTGTTTAACTGTAAATTTATGATAGGGTTGGCTTCAAGGTTAGTAAATCCAGAACTCCCAAGGTTTCCTCAGGTTTTCTTTCCTCTCTGTGTTGAGTCCAACCATGGACCATAAAAGTGCCCCATGTGAGACACTAGATACATGTGTTTGTGAGGCTGAGTGCCTTCCCTGTTCACCTGAAACTACCACAATAGTGTTAAGCAGCTATCAGATCACATCAGATCAGTCGCTCAGTCGTGTCCAACTCTTTGCGACCCCATGAATCGCAGCACGCCAGGCCTCCCTGTGCATCACCAACTATACCCTAATACAAAATAAAAAGTTAAAAAGTGCCCCACGGGGGCACAATACATGTCACTGCCCTTAGACTCCTTTGTACACCACAAGGTACTGAGGAAGATGAGAGGTTTCTATCCTAGCATTTGAAGCAACAGTTCTGAGATTCATCCAGATTGAAACTTTTCAGGTCACAACCCACCTTAAACCAAACAGAGTTCAACCCTGGGAGTGGGAAAATTTCCAATGAGGCATGTATGTCAAATTCTCCAAACATAATTATTTCACGAGTAACGTGATTACCTTCTTTTTAACACTACATTTTACTAAAAAGCTCAACTAGCGCTGTCTTAGAGAGACTTTACATTTTTCCACTATAGTAAGTCAGATAGTCAAATGATCCTAAATCCTGGAGAAGAGAGTGGCACATTATAAACCAACCAGAATTTCATCATGCTATTTATGTTAATTAGGCACAGTGGGCACCAAAATTCCAATCCCTGTTCTTTTCTAAGAAATTGGTTGAGAACTTTTACCCAGAATCAATGTGACCAGAAACATTGTCACAGAATCTATTATGCATCCTTTGAGTGTGGGTTGTTATTCTGTATTGGCTAGTTCATGATGAGATGTCCAAATTTTACTTCTGGCATTTATTACTGATTTCCTATTTTTTTCTAGGTTTTCTTCAACCTATAGTCTTTGAGGATGTCATCTTTGCCATCTGATTTCTTGAAGAGCTTGCTTCCCTCTAACCTGCTTTGTGCAATGGGGCCAGTGCCCTTTCCACACATTCGCTTTGGTGGTTGCATTCCTCCTGGTGTGAAATGGTAGACTCATTTTAAGCCCGTTTTTTGAGAACTTATTTTTTGTTTGCATTGTTTACAGTACTTTGATGTGTGAGGAAAAAGAAAGCTAAACACAAAAAAGATGAGTTACTCTTGACCATCACTTATTGTATAAGATTGTATAGAATATATCTCTACTAACTTTGTGAATGTCTAAATTAATGCTTGTTGAAGTTCATTTCACATTTGTATTAATAAGAGATTATTTTCTTCCTTTTAAAAACTGACTACTTTGGTTTTCATTGTTTCTTAATGTTGATCTGTATTGGATAGGACTGATTAACCTCTTCCCAGGTATTGTTCAACTTCTAACAATGTTTGGGTTAACTCTTAAATGTGTTTGATACTGATTATACATTCATTGCAATATCTTCTTCAGGAAATAAATTTCTTAAGGTGACTTTAGTATTTTTCTTCTGAACTATTCTATATACTTTCTAGTGCTTAAAGGGCCAGATTGTCAGTGAGTATTCAATAAATAATTGATCAGACATAACTTGAAAACCAAGTTGGGAAAAGTGCTATAACCATAGTCCTTTTTTTTTTTTTTTTTTGGATAAATGTTGAAATCAAGTATTTTATCTAAAGATGAACTAAGTTCAGTTCAGTTCAGTTGCTCAGTCATGTCTTACTCTTTGTGACCCCATGGACTGCAGCACATCAGGCCTCCCTATCCATCACCAACTCCTGGAGTATCCTCAAACTCTAGTGCATCAAGTCGGTGATGTCATCCAACCATCTCATCCTCTGTCATCCCCTTCTCTTCCCACCTTCAACATTTCCCAGCATCAGGGTCTTTTCAAATGATCAGTTCTTCACATCAGGTGGCCGAAGTATTGGAGTTTCAGCTTCAGCATCTGTTCTTCCAGTGAGTATTCAGGACTGATTTCCTTTACAATGGACTGGTTGGATCTCCTTGCAGTCCAAGGGACTCTTAAGAGTCTTCTCCAACACCACAGTTCAAAAGCATCAATTCTTCTGCATTCAGTTTTTTTTATACTCCAATTCTCACATTGACACATGACTACTGGAAAACCATAGCTTTGATGGACTAGATGGACCTTTGTTGGCAAAGTAACGTCTATGCTTTTTTAATTTGCTGTCTAGGTTGTTTATCGGAGAAGGCAATGGCAACCCACTCCAGTACTTTTGCCTGGAAAATCCCATGGATGGAGGAGCCTGGTAGGTTGCAGTCCATGGGGTCGCTAGAGTCAGACACAACTGAGCGAGTTCACTTTCATTTTTCACTTTCATGCATTGGGGAAGGAAATGGCAACCCACTCCAGTGTTCTTGCCTGGAGAATCCCAAGGACGGGGAAGCCTGGTGGGCTGCCATCTGTGGGGTGCAGCAGCTAGATTGTTTATAGCTTTTCTTTCAAGGAGCAAGCATCTTTTAATTTCCTGGCTGAAGACACCATCTGCAGTGATTTTGGAGCCCAAGAAAATAAAGTCAGCAACTGTCTCCACTGTTTCCGCATCTATTTGCCATGAAGTAATGGGACCACATGACATAATATTAGCTTTCTGAATGTGGAGTTTTAAGCTAACTTTTTCACTCTCCTCTTTCACTTTCATCAAGAGGCTCTTTAGTTCGTCTCCACTTTCTGCCATAAGGGTGGTGTCATCTGCATATCTGAGGTTATTGATATTTCCCCTGGCAATCTCAATTCCAGCTGGTCCATCCAGCCCAGCGTTTCTCACGATGTACTCCGTAATAAGTTAAATAAGCAGAGTGACAATATATAGCCTTGACATACTCCTTTTCCGATTTGACACCAGTCTCTTATTCCATGTCCAGTTCTAACTGTTGCTTCTTGACATGCATATAGATTTCTCAAGAAGCAGGTCAGGTGGTCTGGTATTTCCATCTAAGAATTTTCCACAATTTGTTGTGATTCACATAGTCAAAGGCTTTGATGTAGTCAATAAGGCAGAAGTAGATGTTTTTCTGGAACTCTCGTGCTTTTTCAATGATCCAATGGATGTTGGCAAGTTGATTTCTGGTTCCTCTGCCTTTTCTAAGTCCAGCTTGAATATCTGGAAGTTCATGGTTTCTGTACTGCTGAAGCCTGGCTTGGAGAATTTTGAGCATTACTTTACTAGCATGTGAGATGAGTGCAATTGTGCGGTAGTTTAAGCATTCTTTGGCATTGCCTTTCTTTGGGATTGGAATGAAAACTGACCTTTTCCAGTCCTGTGGCCACTGCTGAGTTTTCCAAACTTGCCTGCATATTGAGAGCAGGACTTTCACTGCATCATTTTTAGGATTTGAAATAGCTCAACTGGAATTCCATCACCTCTACTAGCTTTGTTTGTAGTGATGCTTCCTAAGGCCCACTTGGCTTCACATTCCAGGATGTCTGGCTCTAGGTGGATGATCATACCATCGTGATTATCTGAGTTGTGAAGGTCATTTTTGCATAGTTCTTCTGTGTATTCTTGCTACCTCTTCTTAATATATTCTGCTTCTGTTAGGTCCATACCATTTCTGTCCTTTATTGAGCCAACTTTGCATGGAATGGTCCCTTGGTATCTCTGATTTTCTTGAAGAGATCTCTAGTCTTTCCCAATCTATTGTTTTCCTCTTTTTCTTTGCACTGATCACTGAGGAAGGCTTTCTTATCCCTCCTTGCTATTCTTTGGAACTCTGTATTCAGATGCTTATATCTTTCCTTTTCTCCCTTGCTTTTGGCTTCTCTTCTTTTCACAGCTATTTGTAAGGCCTCATCAGGCAGCCATTTTGCTTTTTTGAATTTCTTTTTCTTGGGGATGGTCTTGATCACTGCCTCCTGTAAAATGTCATGAACCTCTGTCCATAGTTCTTCAGGCACTCTGTCTATCAGATCTCCTCCCTTGAATCTATTTCTCACTTCCACTGTATAATCATAAGGGATTTGATTTAGGTCATACCTGAATGGTCTAGTGGTTTTCCCTACTTTCTTCAATTTCAGTCTGAATTTGGCAATAAGGAGTTCATGATCTGAGCCACAGTCAGCTCCCGGTCTTGTTCTTGCTGACTGTATACAGCTTCTCCATCTTTGGCTGCAAAGAACATAATCAATCTGATTTTGGTATTGACCATCTGGTGATGTCCATACGTAGAGTCTTCCTTTGAGTTGTTGGAAGAGGATGTTTGCTATGACCAGTGCATTCTCTTGGCAAAACTCTATTAGCCTTTGCCCTGCTTCATTCTGTAGTCCAAGGCCAAATATACCTGTTGCTACAGGTATTTTTTCACTTACTACTTCTGCATTTCAGTCCCCAATAATGAAAAGGACATATTTTTTGGATATTAGTTCTAGAAGGTCTTGTAGGTCTTCATGAAGTAGAAGTGAAGTCGCTCAGTTGTGTCTGACTCTTTGAGACCCCATGGACTGTAGCCTACTATGCTCCTCTGTCCATGGGATTTTCCAGGCAAGAATACTGGAGTGGGTTGCCATTTCCTTCCCCAGAGGATCTTCCTGACCCAGGGATCAAACCCAGGTCTCCTGTACTTTAGGCAGACGGACACTTTATCGTCTGAGCCACCAGAGAAGTCCATGTAGGTCTTCATTGAACTGTTCAACTTCAGCTTCTTCAGCATTACTGGTTGGGGCATGGACTTGGATTACTGTGATACTGAATGGTTTGCCTTGGAAACAAACAGATCATTCTGTCGTTTTTGAGACTGCATCCAAGTACTGCAGTTTGGACTCTTTTATTGACTATGATGGCTACTCCATTTCTTCTAAGGGATTCTTGCCCACAGTAGAAGATAGAATGGTCATCTGAGTTCAATTCACCCATTCCAGTCCATTTTAGTTCACTGATTCCTAAAATGTCAATCTTCACTCTTGCCATCTCTTGTTTGACCACTTCTAATTTGCCTTGATTCATGGACCTAACATTCCAGGTTCTTATGTAATATTGCTCTTTATACCATCAGACTTTACTTCTATCACCAGTCACATCCACAAATGGGTGTTGTTTTTGCTTTGGCTCCATTTCTTCATTCTTTCTGGATTTATTTCTCCACTCATCTTCAGTAGCATATTGGGCACCTACTGACCTGAAGAGTTCATCTTTCACTGTCCTTTCCATACTGTTCATGGGGTTCTCAAGGCAAGAATACTAAGTGGTTTGCCATTCCCTTCTCCAGTGGCCCACATTTTGCCAGAACTCTCCACCAGGACCTGTCCATCTTGGGTGGCACTATACAGCATGACATAAGACTGCCAGGAGAAATATCAATAACCTCAGATATGCAGATGACACCACCCTTATGGCAGAAAGTAAAGAGGATCTCAAAAACCTCTTGATGAAAGTGAAAGAGGAGAGTAAAAAAAGTTGGCTTAAAGCTCAACATTCAGAAAACAAAGATCATGGCATCTGGTCCCATCACTTCATGGGAAATAGATGGAGAAACTGGAAACAGTGTCAGACTTTATTTTTTTGGGCTCCAAAATCACTGCAGATGGTGACTGCAGCCATGAAATTAAAAGATGCTTACTCCCTGGAAGGAAAGTTATGACCTAATTAGATAGCATATTCAAAAGCAGAGACATTACTTTGCCAACAAAGGTCCATCTAGTCAAGGCTATGGTTTTTCCAGTAGTCATGTATGGATTTGAGAGTTGGACTGTGAAGAAAGCTGAGTGCCAAAGAATTGATGCTTTTGAACTGTGGTGTTGGAGAAGACTCTTGAGAGTCCCTTGGACTGCAAGGAGATCCAATCAGTCCATCCTAAAGGAGACCAGTCCTGGGTGTTCACTGGAAGGACTGATGCTGAGGCTGAAACTCCAATACTTTGGCCACGTCATGTGAAGAGTAGACTCATTGGAAAAGACTCTGATGCTGGGAGGGATTGGGGGCAGGAGGAGAAGGGGACAACAGAGGATGAGATGGCTGGATGGCATCACCAACTCAATGCACATGAGTTTGGGTGAAGTCCGGTAATTGGTGATGGACAGGGGGTCTGGCATGCTGCAATTCATGGAATCGCAAAGAGTCGGACATGACTGGGCGACTGAACTGAACTGATACAGCATGACTCGTAGTTTCATTGAGTTAGACAAGGCTGTGGTCCATGTGATCACAATGGGTTATTTTTTGTTTAAATTAAATTGGATTCTCTAATGATGTTCTTCTTAGGAAAGGATACTTTTGTATAAAGATGGCTTCCATTCACCATCTGCTGATGTCTTCCATTACAGAGTTTGGACTTTGCTTATGAAACCTGCAGAAAATTCTGAATTTACAGGGGTAACAAAATCAGGTAGATATAAACTGGTCATAATACTTTGCAAAAACGACCCTATAAAAGTCTAATGAATTATATTATGTTAGAATATGTAAGATATTATTAAGGTCATAAGTCATTAGACTTTGTCCAAGTGTAGCCAATGTAATAAATAATAACAGAGTGTAAAATTTTCAAAGAAATGTATCATGGAGTATTTGTATTGCTAAGAGAAAAAAAATTATTTGGTGCTTTGAAAGTGGTGATATTTATTCATATTGTTCTCATTCAGATTTTCAACAGAACACTTTAAAATAGAGTGCTCTTTTATTGTAATATCAGTTTTATCCCTCTTGCTTCAAGGAGTATACCCATACTCAGAAGAGTTGTACATCCTAAGATATAAATTGGTCACCCTTTATTTGGATAGCTAACTGATGAGCTCAATGGATTTTCTGAGATCCTTTTAAGGTCATTGTCCTATTGTAATTGTGAGGGAAGAATGATTACAGTATAGAATAGCAAGAAACTCTTGATAATTTCTCCTCCTAATCCTTTGAACCCTATTGAAGTTTATGCTTCATTTATTTTGCATTACAGATAGCTTTATTTATACTTGTCTAACTCCTTCATTATTCTGTTTTTAAAGGTAAGGATTGTGACTTTAGTTTGTTGCAAACATAATTGCAATTTTGGACCATGAATTTTAAATCATTAAAATGTGCTATTTTTTGGGCTCCAGAATCACTCTAGATGGTGACTGCAGCCATGAACTCAAAAGATGCTTACTCCTTGGAAGAAAAGTTATGACCAACCTAGACAGCGTATTCAAAAGCACAGACATTACTTTGCCAACTAAGGTCTGTCTAGTCAAGGCTATGGTTTTTCCAGTGATCATGTATGGATGTGAGAGCTAGACTGTGAAGAAAGCTGAGCGCCAAAGAATTGATGCTTTTGAACTGTGGTGTTGGAGAAGACTCTTGAGAGTCCCTTGGACTGCAAGGAGATCCAGCCAGTCCATTCTAAAGGAGATCAGCCCTGGGATTTTTTTGGAAGGACTGATGCTAAAGCTGAAACTCCAGTACTTTGGCCACCTCATGTGAAGAGTTGACTCACTGGAAAAGACTCTGATGCTGGGAGGGATTGGGGGCAGGAGGAGAAGGGGACGACAGAGGATGGGATGGCTGGATGGCATCACTGACTCGATGGATGTGAGTCTGAGTGAACTCCGGGAATTGGTGATGGACAGGGAGACCTGGCGTGCTGTCAGGGTCGGGAAGAGTCGGACACGATTGAGTGACTGAACTGAACTGAACTGAAAACACATCTTTATTAATCAATATATGAACCATTACAATCAACACATTTTTGCCTATAAGAGATAAGTTTGTTTACTCCTATAGAATAAAAATCTGTGCTTCAGGGTTCAACAAACACTTGGAGAGCATTTTCTGCCTGCTGCTGGTTGTGGAGGCATGTTTCCTATAAGAAATTGTCAAGATGCTTGAAGAAGTGGTAGTCTGTTGGCAAGAGGTCAGATGAAAACGACAGATGAGGCAAAACTTTGTACCCCAATGCATTCAACTTTTGAAGTGTTGGTTGTATGACTTGCATTGTCATGGAGAAGATTTGGGCCCTTCTGTTGACCAATGATGGCTGCAGACCTTGCAGTTTCCAGTGATTCTCAGATGTAATGGTTTCACCAGGATTCAGAAAGCTGTAGTGGATCCAATGGGCAGCAGACTACCAAACAGTGACTGTGAAATTTTTTGGGTGCAAGTTTGGCTTTAGGAAGTGCTTTGGAGCTTTTTCTTGGTCCAACCACTGAGGTGGTCATCACTGGCTGTTGTATGAAATCCACTTTCCATTGCATGTCACAATCCAATCTAGATATGGTTCATTGTTGTTGCATAGAATAAGAGAAGAGGATACTTCAAAAAGATGTGGGGTCTTTTTTTTTTTTTTGGTCAGCTCATGAGACACCCACTTATTGAGCTTTTTCACCTTTCCAATTTGCTTCAAATGCTGAATGACCATAGAATGGTCGACATTGAGTTCTTTGACAACATCTCTGGTAGTTGTTAGAGGATCAGCTTCAATGACGGTTCTAAGTTGGTCTTTGTCAACTTCCAATGGCCAGCCACTGCATTCCTCATCTTCAAGACTCTCGTCTCCTTTGCAAAACTTCTTGAACCACTAATGCACTATATGTTCATTAGCAGTTCCTGGGCCAAATGCATTCTTGATGTTGCAGGTTGTCTGTGCTGCTTTATGACCCATTTTGAACTTGAATAAAAAAAATTGCTCAAATTTGCTTTTTGTCTAACATCATTTCTCTAGTCTAAAATAAATATAAAATATGCAGGAAGTGATAAGTCATTAGCAAAAAAATAAAGTGAGAAACACCCATAAAATGATATATAACATGACCACATTTGTTTAAGAATGTATTTCTATATCAAACAGCAAAGTTCAACAATGCAAAATGGCGATCACTTTCACACCAACCTAATTTGGTGCAATTTTCTCATTTCTTACATTGTTAAGAAAAGTTATTTTCATCTAAAAGGCAGACCCCAAAATTTGACAAGTTGAGTTGACTGTCAGGAGAACCACATAAAACCCACTCTTATTATTAGCTAGCCATGTGACTGATATTTAGTAAATCACTTTTAAGCTGGTTGTGCCTCAGTTTCTTTATCAGTAAAACGAAGGAGTTGAACCAGGTAATTCTGAAGTCACATATTCCAGTTCTAAAATGCTGCAGAGTATATGATCTCAATAACAAAACATTGGTCTTCCCTATTAACATAACTGCTAGAAATCTAATGAGCATGTTTACATCCCAATATATTTGGATTTCATGGCTAAAATCATCTAAAACCTACAAAATGGTTTGGATTCCACAGTTTTATTTAGGCTCTTTTCATAAGTTTTAAATGTGCTGAATTGTATTGGTTTAATGTGTTCTGATCACTGCTCCTACTCTGTGCCAAGACTGGGTAAAGGAATCCTTCCTGGTAGATTAAGTCACTCTAGAGAGATGTTTTACCTCCTGTAAGAATTTTTGGATCGCAGTATTCACATTACCTTGCCATGTTTCCCCAGGCAGAAACTTGTCTGGTGGCTCAGGCAAAAGAATTCAAGACGAAAGTTTTGTTTTGTACTCTTGCTTGTTATCTTGACTTTGTAACCTGTACTGAGTCAAGGGGTCAAGCTCCCCTGCACACTGACTCCCATCCCCAGCTTATCTCTTAGGAAAAAATGAAGGGAGTGCAAAAGCTGCTGACTCTTAGGCATACAAGGTAAAGACCCAATGTGAGTAAGGGTTCATTTTAGATTAAATGTATTCGGCAATAATACATTTCCCAAATTCCTAAAACTACAGATTTTCTTTAGCTCTACATTCTGAAACAAAGCACACATTCCCCACCCACACACACACTTGCAGAGCTGTACTTTGGCACCAAGGGTGTGACTCCGAAGTCATAATAAACAGAGTAGCCAACAAAAACCACTTAACGAGGCCCACCTATACAGTGTGACCCGGTACAGGATAAGCCTCACTCAAATATTTCACCTGGCAGGGATTCAAGTTCTGAAGCTGAATGAGTTTGCTTTTGTTTCTCACTAAGTTGGGAAGAAAGAGGGCTTGTTGGGGAGGAGGAGGGCAAAGAAGGGAGGAATGAGTTAAGTCCTAAGCATCTTTAGTTCTTTTGCTTTGCTTCTTTTCAAACAAATACACCACACTGGATAGCGTGTGGAAAACTGGCATTTCCCGTGAATAAAAATTAACTGGCAAACAACAAAAGGAAAAACGGAGGAATGCTGTTGGATGCTGTTGGCCTTGTCTTGTCTTGTCAGAGAAAGGACACGTGTGAATCAAATGGTTTAAGATGAATTTTACCTACACATCTGGCTCCTGTTCAGATGTCTTAGGTTTCCAAGTCAATCTTGCTTACTTGGGAGGGTTTTTAAAATTTTTTTTAAGTAAATTTTTTTTTCTGTAAGTTAAGAATTAAAAAGGAGAGGACCATAAAAGTAGTATGGGTGAACAACTGTTCAAATATTCCACTTCAAAAAGCTTCCTAACTTTTGTTTTCTTTGGGGAAAACATTTTAAAAAATTAGTTAAAAAGCCAGAAAACCAATAAAAGTATCTGTAGAGTTCTGGTCTTGGGAGAAGATTGCTAATCTGGTATTTTCAAATGAAAGCATGTCTTTTTAAGAAAACACATAAACCTTTTTTCAATATCAAAACACTTTTTTTCATTCACAATAGTACCCCCCAAATATGCTGCATGGACTTAAGCTATTTGAAATCAAGGCCCCATTTTATTCTAGGGAACTTAGAACTGTTTATTGATCTCTTGTGCTGTGAGGTTATCCACTGACCAAATGTGTTCGGTCCCAATAAAAAGCTGGAAGCGAGACTCATGGCTGTCTTGTTCCTTGCTCTCTTCCTTGGAAGCATAAAACCATCCGACACAACTTATTTCATTTGAAGAAATTATCCTCTGAATACAAAACAGACACCATTTGCCATGGCAACTCCATCATGACTTGTGGTGGAATCAATTAATCAAAGCAGGTATCGAGGGAAAGAACATATGTTCAGTGACAGAGATGAACTTTCCTGAAGAAGAGCTTCAGGCAAAGTCGCACAAGCTTATATTTTGGTGACAAGGATGTCAAACAACTCATCGGATATGTAAAATAACTCACAACCAAGACCTTTTCAACAATACCAAAGTCATGGGGTTTTCATTACTCTCCATATCACTAAATTATAATGACTAATGGTGCATTTCAAACAGTGTTTAACTTTCAAAATAATTGGACATTAACTTCAAGGAAAATATATCATGAGGGGAATAAGTCCCCTATAAATGATACTGCTCAGTAAGGCCAGACTTCATAATCTGATATCAGGTTAGAGCCATCTGAAAGGCAAGAATTTTAGAATCAGAGACTGGCTGAGTTGTATGGGAACTTAGGTCACTCAGCATAACTATGTTACTTAATGAATGAAGACGCTTAATTATAGCAAATGACTACCCAGCAAGTTATGAGCAAAGCGTGATCAAGACTCCCGACTCCTAGCCCTATGTTCATTACATTTACAGCATTTTAGGTAGTTTCTGGGGTGATTTACTTGTCTTCGTTTCATACCAATGTCTCTGGCCTCTGGCATTAAGAGAGAAGTACCTGGGTTGGAGTTGAGGATATGAGAATGGATGGCACACTAACTGTCCTTTGGAAATAGTGGCAGTGTCTCTCCTGAGCTCAAAATCATACAACTGCTCACTCTAAATAGAGTAGAGTGAAAGGAATATTTTATTGTCTTTTGAACAGAACCAGAAGCTCAGTTCCCAAGAAACAAATATTTTCCCCAATGATTTTATCATTTTGATGAATTTCTGCTGTGTGTGCATGCTAAGTCACCTCGTCATGTCTGACTCTTTGTGACTCTATGGACTGTAGCCCACCAGCCTCCTCTGTCCATGGGATTTTCCAGGCAAGAATGCTTGAGTGGGTTACCAAGCCCTCCTCTGGGGCATCTTCCTGTCCCAGGAATAGAACTTGCATCTCTTAGGTCTCCTGCATTGGTGAAATTTCTGTTAGAAGGTGGCAATATCTTTCTGAAGACAATATTCCTGCAAAAGCAAAATAAAAAAGAGAACTGCTGTTATATTTTTTTCAGTGACCTGTTTTTCAGTTTAGTCATTGTGTATGTGTGTGTGCATACAAACTAAGGGAAAGCATTTTTAAGTATTTGGATCACAAATTTAAAAAAGAAAAATTAAATATTCCAAAGGTAACTTTTATGTTCTAAAATAGATTCATTCTATGATGGTTTGATTTTGTTTAAAATAAAGTTACAAGATTTAAAGCAGAGCATATTCAGCAGACTTTGAAAGGTTCATAATTGTTTACTGTAGCAGCAGGTGATTAAGAAAGGGTTCAGAAACTGTTTTGCATGGCCCTCCAAATTATTCATCATTTGAATCAGTCCAACGTGTTCAGTTTTCACAAACCAGCTTAGTATCACTGCCAAATTAAAGCTGGCATCTTGAAAGCTTATTGAATCTTTTTGACCAAGTGCTTTGCAGTTGTTTAAAATTTTGCAAAGAAAGAATAATTATCAAAGATGGAAAAGCACTTGCCCATGAAAATAAGTTTTAACACTGTTCCTGTAAGAATTGTATTCTATATGGAAACATCATATTTCTCTTGTATGCCAGTGAATATGCAGCTATGCCTTAACACTTGTGTTCCTGGAAACTTCCCTCATCTTACTTTGGTTCATAATAGTTGACTTCCAGTACTACAGAACAGGGTAATTTAACCCTTGAAGACACTAACACTGAAAGTTTTATTTCTCATCATGGTTTTTTAAGTTTGACTCTATTTTTTTTATTGGTTACTTTATTTTTTCTTACATTATATTTTTTTAATTTAATTTTTATTTTATATTGGGATAATAGTTGATTTACAATGTTGTGTTCATTTCAAGTGTGCAGCAAAATGATTCAGTTATACATATACTGTATTTATTTTTGGAAGAGACTTCAGATCAAAACCACATGTGTCTCTTGCTAGGGTGGTGTGAGAGTCTCATATAGAGAGACATAGTGAGAGGCCATATAGAGGCCATATTGGGGGACAATTTTCTATGGGTGTCTCACATCTTGTGAGCAGAAGAAATGACTTGCCATGTTTAGAACTATCTTCCCAAAGTATTTGCATAGCAAACAGCCTTGGCAGATTGATAATCTTCCTCTAGAGCACAGGGCAGATTATTTTTCTTCTCCCATATAATAAAGGTAACATCTCCTTAAGGTAAAGATTGGAGAGGTTTATTGTCCATTATTAAAAAAGCAGTTTCCCTAAACTTGGGATTTATCTCCTTTAAAGTAACCCATTGCATGGATAGCTAACACTTTGGCCCACCTTGCAATGACCTATGGAAATGGGGCTCAAGGAACTGGCACAATGCAGATACTTCAATTACTTCCACTGTTTTCAATAATAAACTGTCCTTTGGGTATGACCCAGTGTCTCATGTCTTCTGTTGGTACTGCCATCCATGAAACTGGCTGGTCAAGTTGTTAGTTTGCAAGTCGGATAAAATCTGAGTTCTTTCACAGTTCTTGACAGGGAGCTGGCTAACCCCAGAGTGAATGATCCAACAGACAAAGACAGAAGCTGAGGTGATTTTTGAAATAGCTGAGAAAGCCACATCTCATTATTTCCATAGGGTTCTACTGGCCAGCCTTGATTCTGTGTGAGAAGAGACTAGACAAAGGTGGGAAATACCAGGAAGTGAGAACCATTAAGAGTTATTCTGACATATGGTTATCACAGCTCTTCTAAACATTATAAAGATTGCAAAAACTTGAGCTCAGAAATAATGAATTGATTATCTTTGTGTTTCCTGCAGAACTCAAACTAGTGTCTTTCACATATATCTACTCAAAATACTGTTTATTGAATTGCAGCTTCTCTAAATATATTACATATGGTATAGGGAACAAAATTTCCATATGAAATATGATGAGTAAGTCCATAAAAATATAAAATATTTATCAGTGTACCTTTTATTATCTATTAAACAGAAGAAATCTCAGCACTGAATCAGAAATGGTTTACTAACTAGCCTTGTAAAGATCCAAGATAAGAGATATAACTGGCTAATTTGATTGCCTAATATTTTCTGCTGCATCAAAATCTTCTGAATGTTATAGAATAACATCAAGAAAATAAGATTTGTAGAATGTGTGGCCGAAGCTCAAACACTCCACCCATACAAATTTTTCAAGAGTGAAATAAGGAGAATGGACAAAAAGGACAAAAGCACTCTAATTCATTTGAGTAACTTAAGTTGGAGAATAATCAGAAAATTAAAGACTTTCCTTTAAATCATTTTTTAATTTAAAGTCATTTTAAAAATTACAGAATTAATCATTTAACTGGGGAAAATGATTTGGATTAATCCTTAGATTGCTTCCAGTTGTAATTATAGAATTCAACTGTATTTTTATGGACATGTACTAAAATCCCTAAGAGCAAATAAATTTGGATTAAGTTAGAGACATGCAATCATATTCCATTTGGGGTACATTTAAATTTGTAAATTCAACTTTGTAAGTTAAGGAGGGGAAAAGTGGCTTTCATAAAACAAGGCCACTAGCTGTAAACAAATCACTTCCTCTGATGCACAAAGAAACAGTAACCTATCCCCACTCTAGGGAACATGATTTACTGCAGGGAACTTCTTGAGAGATGGAATGATACCCAAAACATGTTTACTCTACCTCATGTACAATTTAAAGGATTTTCAAAGTTAACTTTGACATATACAATTCTTTCCCTATAAGAATCTTTAGAATCTAATCACTGAATAATGCGGCAGCAACACCACGCACTAATTTTATGAAATTGTAAGACAGAAAGGAAAAAAAAGAGACGTGAGTGTGGTGGTGTTTTTCATCTAAATATTTATAAATCAAGCTTACATCTTCAAATCCTGAATTATTTTGGTTCATGATATCAGCTAAGCTAATAGTACAGACTTCTTTGAAGCTCAGTGACTGAGATTTATCAAAGAAACCTACCATGATCTCTGCAGAAATAATCTTCAAATTCTTATGCAGTTATTCTATTTCCTGGCCTGGGAGCATAATGAGTTTAAAGCATTAATTAGGAACACATTCCATCTTTTGCCTCCCATGGTTAAACTGTTTAATTAAAGGCCTAGAAGCCTTCTGGGTAAAACAATCAGCACATGGTGTGATCATCTCCCTCTTATTCTCTTTGCTTTGTGCTTTTTCATCTTTTGGAACTTAATTCGTTTATTCTAGGACTGTTTGGCACTCTCTACTCAGGCAACAGCAAACAAAAGAAGTCAGTAGTAGTTTGGTTTGTGTAGATTCTCAGCAAGATTGACTTCTGATTGTTGAAGACAGTCATGCACTGCACAAATATTTATTAAGTGAGAACCAACTAAGGTTCCTGACACTGCTGGATGTTTTGAAACATCTGATGAATCAAACGTTGCTTCTTGTTTACATGTTCAGGCAAGGAATGCTCAGGCAAGAAGGGAAGATGAGACTGGAACACAGCTATCTACAATCCAAAGAGGTAAATATTACAACAATGCAGACAGAGAAGAGATTATTTCTTGACAGGAGGAAGACACAAGAATAAGGTGGGATTTGAGGTCTACTAGAAAGAATTTAGACTTGCAGAGTTTGAGGGGTGAAAGAATGTGAGGAAAAAAGAGACAAAGTAGGCAAGGGTAGTGTGGATTACCAAGGAAAAGTATATAAAAGGAAATAATGTGGGAAAAATTGAGTTAAGGTTAAAACAGCAACTGAACTGAACTGAAAAACAGTAAAGCTGAACTTTAAATTCTACAGGTAACAGGAAACCACAATAGCTTTTTTTTTTTTTTAGCAGAGTGGTGACATAATTTAAATTTGCTTGAATGCAATGGAATGAATGTGGTAAAGCCATTTAGGATGTCAAATCATGCAGGTTCTTGTTAAGTCTTTTCAATGATTTTGGACTTTATTCCAAGGCCAAAAGGAAAACATTATTAAAAGGTTTTAATTGGTGAACTAGTTATTTAGATTTGTGTTTTAAATAACTAACTCAGATTATAGTGCAGATTTGATTGGAAAGAGTAAGAATAGAAACAGAGGGAAAAGAAACTAGCGTGCTTCTTGTAGCTTTTAGTATTTACAGGCTGCCCTTTCTGCTTGAGAACCCATTTTTCATAATGACAAACCATTCTGGCTTGACTTGGTATCCTCTTTAAAGCATCTTTTTGCTATTCATCATCTGGTCTCTCACTTTGTGACCATACCTAAAAACTGTTTCTCCCTTCAGTAGAATCAACGTACTGGACCGACTCATTACATGGCTTCCCCAGTAGGGTGTTTGTGAGTGTGTGTGTGGGTGTGCTCAGTCACTTTAGTCATATCCAACTCTTTGCGACCCTAAGGACTATAGCCCACCAGGCTCCTCTGTCCATGGGATTCTCCAGGCACAAATACTGGGGTGGGTTCCTCCAGGGGATCTTCCCTAGCCAGGGATGAATCTGAGTCTCCTGTGTCTCCCTATCCCCTGAGCCACCTGGGAAGCCCAGTAGGTGGGTGAGTTCAGTTCAGTTCAGTTCAGTCACTCAGTCGCGTCTGACTCTTTGCGACCCCATGAATCGCAGCACGCCAGGTCTCCCTGTCCATCACCAACTCCCAGAGTTTACTCAAATTCATGTGCATCAAGTCAGTGATGCCATCCAGCCATCTCATCCTCTGTCGTCCCCTTCTCCTCCTGCCCCCAATCCTTCCCAGCTTCAGGGTCTTTTCCAATGAGTCAACTCTTCGCATGAGGTGGCCAAAGTATTGGAGTTTCAGCTTTAGCATCATTCCTTCCAATGAACACCCAGGACTGATCTCCTTTAGAATGGACTGGTTGGATCTCCTTGCAGTCCAAGGGACTCTCAAGAGTCTTCTCCAACACCACAGTTCAAAAGCATCAATTCTTCGGTACTCAGCTTTCTTCACAGTCCAACTCGTGGGTGAGTAGGTAATTAGAGATGCTGCTGTTTGTCATCACAGTTGTTATAGACTCTCTCTCTCTCTCTCTCTCTCTCTCTCTCTCTCTCTCTTTCTCTCTCTTTCTCTCTCTCTCTCTGTGGATGTATTAGAAGAGTGTGAGGTTGGCCTATGAATGTGGGTTTGAAACAAAGGGAATCAGGTTTATGTCTTAGACTCAGCAGTCTCAGGAAGCAAGAACTCTGAAACTTTTAACACTGTGAGAATAGGTAGACAGCTGTTACTGTGTCCAAAATGAAAGGGCTAATTAATATTTTGCAAAATGGAATGGATGCTGGAGCACCCTAAGGCAATGACAGACTTGGAGAACGAAACCTTTTTACAAAGAACCTTAAAGAAATCTTGTGGGAAGAAACCAGGTTGGTCAAGCTACAGCAAGTTAGGACATACATGGCTCCCATGTACTTGTTTAACCTCAGAGAGCAGAGTCTATGTGCGAATCCCATCACCTTAAATGCCCTATGTGTAGCCACTTTCTATACCTTTGGGTTGATAATAAAAATAGTTGAGCCAATTGTAAATATTTCCTTTTGGTAAGTAGAAATAAATTTTCTAGGGTAGAAAACATAATTTAAAGAATTTCCTGCTAGCCTCTTTCTATGTTGTTGTATTGACTTTAAGACCCTATGACTAGGGTAACACTTCCAGTGTGATATGAAATAAGTATATTAAAAATGTACTCTTTGGGGTGGCAACGTACATAACATGGCAAGAGATTCAGTCTCTTGCTCAAAGCTACGTGGCAAATTGGTGTGGTGCCGTTTTGTACACAGTTTATCATCAGGTCAATGGTTGGGTTTGCATTTGTGAGGATAGAGACTAAGATCAGAACTCAATAAAAGAGGACAACTGATGGCAGAGAAGAAGATGGCTCACACCAAAGCAGTGTGAATAGCAGTGTTTTTATGGGCCAGCTAGCAGTGCTTCATCCCAAAACTCAAAATAATGAGATGTAAGAAAACATTTAGATTATTTGACTCATAAAAAGTACTAACTTTCCTAAGATGACATTCATGAATTGGCTTCAAAGCAGCCATTTAACTGTAAGAAATCTAGCTTAGAAAATTATAAATTGAGGTGCCATTAAGGCCCAAATCCACAATAATTCAAATACTGTTAAAGGTTGTTTGCATCATTTAAAAAAAGTTTTATGCATCTGTCACTGAATAATCATACACCCAATCTCATGTAAAAACAAATGTATTTGCCAATACCTTGCAGTCTGGGTAAAAATAAACTCTTCAATCAGAGAAACATCTCAAAATGTTTCAATATTTGCCTATATTCATTTTATATTGCTTTTCTGACATTTATTAAGTTATGCACTTAAGAAGTTTTGGCAATGTTATCCAGTGCCAAATAGCATAGGTCCTGTTCTCAATCAATTTATAGTTTAGAAAGAAAGGCAAATAACACATTTGTATATTAAGAAACTTTGTTAGCTATTTCTGTAAACAATATTTGCCCATTTTAGAAATACGTAAAAAATGCTATATGTCAGTGTTTTTTTTCACATTTTTAAATATATATATGTGGACATTTTAAAAACTGATTTCAGCCTTTGAGGCTGGCTTAAATAGTTTTTTCCACTCTAAGATTTAAAAATGATTCTTCTGTATATTTTCAGAGTATGTTATGATTTTATTCTTACAGTTTTATAATTAAAATTTCTAGAATTAATAGAGTATTAAAGAGGTTTTTAAAATGTATTCATCCACTTTTTATTAAATTAATTTATTTATTTATGGGTGTGCTGGGTCTTTGTTGCTGCACCTGGGCTTTCTCTGGTTGTGGCGAGCGGAGGCTTCTCTCGAGTTGCGGTGCACAGCTTCCCGCTGCGGCGGCTTCTCTTGCTGCAGAACACAGCTCTAGGGCGTGCGGGCTTAGTAGTTGTGGCGCATGGGCTTAGTTGCCAAACAGCATGTGGAATCTTCCCACACCAGGGATCAAACCCATGTCCCCTGCATTAGCAGGTGGATTCTTAAGCACTGGACCATCCGGGAAGTTCCCATTTATTGTGTGTGTGTGCGTGTGTGTGTGTGTGTGTTTCCTTTTCTTGCCTTCTTTTTAAAAAATATCTTATTGGTAAATGGTTGATTTACAATGTTGTGCTAGTTTAAGCACAACAAAATGATTTACATTTTGTCATTTACAGCAAAACAATTCAGCTCTCTATATGTGTGTATTATGTGTATGTGCATGATATCAGTTTTATATATATATATGCAGCATCATGGTGTAGTGTTTAAGAGAGCTGGGTCTGGAGCCACCCTAACTGGACTTGAATCCGAGCTCCACAGCTAATGGTAGTGCGGCCTTGCACACATTAATTAACTTCTTTGAGACTCAGTTTCTTCAGCGGTAAATATATATGTGTACATATATATATATTCTGATTTTACATTTTCTTCCTTATAGGTTATTACAACACATTAAGTATAGTTCTCCATGCTATACAGTAGGTCCTTGTTGGTTATCTATTTTATATAGTAGGGTATATATTTTAATCTAAACTCTTAATATATCCCTCCTCCACTTTCCCTTTTGGTAACCATAAGTTTGTTTCCTATGTTTATTAGTCTATTTCTGTTTTGTAAATAAGCTCATTTGTATCATATTTTAAGATTCCACATAGAAGTGATACATGTTTGTCTTTCTCTGGCTTACTTCACTTAGTAAAGAGAATTTTTAAATGTCTTGCAGTTCATCAAGCACCATGTGATAGTCTCTCCACTTGGAACAATCAGAATATTCTTATCTTTGGAAATTTTATTTTTATTATTTTAAATATTTATTATCTAAAAGTATAGTATTTAAACTTAATATTAATAAATTTATTTTTATTATTTAAAATGAATTTCCATTTAAATTACAAGTAAAATTAAAGAGTGCATGGCATAAACCACAAATATGTGTTTTATCAAAGAATAATTAATTGCCTGGAAGTAACAAAGGGAAAATAAGGTGACAAGGGAAGGATTTTTCCCTCTTCTTGAATTCTCTCACAAGTTAAACAAATCAGGAAAAACAAATTTTCAGATCATGAAAATTAAGCACCTTCATTTTTCTTTTGTTTTTTTTTGGCTGTGTGGATGTCTGGAGTCCTACCCCTGGATCACCAGGGAATTCCCCTCATTTTTCAAATTAACCATTTTTGATTATTTTGTTGTTGTTGTTTCTAGAATCTTATTTAAAATTGTCTTTACAGAGGTGGCATTATGGTGTAGTAAGAGAGCTGGGTCTGGAGCCACCCTAATTGGATTTGAATCCTAGCTCCACAGCTAATGGTAGTGTGACCTACGAACATTAATTAACCTCTTTGAGACTCAGTTTCTTCAGCTGTAAAATTGAGATATAATACTATTCTCATAGGGCTATTATAAGGATTACATTAGTATATCTAAAGTACCTTCAGTCTGACAGATAGTAGAAACTTGATAAATAATATTATTGTTAATACAATTATTATACCAAAACACAAAAGTTACTTTGTAGAGTGAAAAAAAAATGATTTTAGTATTATGAAAATATTTTTATATTGTCCAAGTGAAACTAACTCATTAATTTTTTATTTCATATTTAACCAGTTATGATAACATGAAGATATAATCTGAATGTCCCCTTTATTTTTAATTCTCACATTGCACAGTTAATACTTTAACTCATAATGCTGTCTGGACATTTTTACCCATGATGGTTTCCGCTCTTTATTCTCTCTCTTAACTTCTTAAATCCAATACTTTTAATACCTAATTTTTCTTGTTCCTATTGTTTGAACAGAGAAATAGCAAAAACTAGAAAATACATGGATATTTGAGTTGTACTTGAACTTTAATTTGTGTATATGTAATTGATTACCTATGTTTGACTTAGTGGGCACAGGATTTAATTGTTCTGAGCTTGAATATCACCACCAGGTACTCAACTAAGTCAATGTGTGTTAGTAGCTCAGTCGTGTCCGACTCTTTGAAACCATATGGACTGTAGCCTGCCAGGCTTCTCTGTCCATGGAATTCTCCAGGCAAGAATACTGGAGTGGGTTGCCATCCCCTTCTCCAGGGCAACTTCCCAACCCAGGGATAGAACACGGGTCTCCTGCATTGAGGGCAGATTTCTTTACTATCTGAGCCAGCTAAGTCAACAGTTCCTCTCATTTCAGTGTAAATATAAGCATAAGGAAGTCTCCTTAAAATGTAGATTCTTTGAACTTTCAACAAGCTTCCATGTAGTTCTGAAGATGCTGGTCCTTAGATCATACCTGAAATACCAAGGCTCAGTACTTCCTGCTAAAGCAGTACTTTAAACAACAGAATAAGAACCTTACCACTTTGGTCTCCATTGCCACCCCTCCTCACCAGGGGCCAATAGCATTAAAACTTAAAGCATTTTTTCTGGTGACTCCATACTATGTATGTCTCAGAATCCAGTTCAATATAATGCCCCATTTTATATTTGCTCCATTCTACTTTCAACATTTTCAAATACTAAGCCACTTTTTACATTATTCTATGCCACGGGTTCTCAAGTGTGCATGAGGGCTTATTAAAACACAGTTTACTACGCCCAATACTGAAAGTTCCCGATTCAGTAAGTCTGAGATAGGCTTGAAAATCTATACTTCCAACAAGTTCCTAAGCAATACAGATGCTGCTGGTCAAGCACATACTTCAAAACCACTGTTTTATGCAATAGTGTACATGCAAGAAAACCATAACCAAAGCAAACTCATACCAATATTCAGTGATTTTAAAAAGAAAGAGAGAGAAGTTCAAATAAATGCAAAAGAAATATTTTTCTTATTTGAATAAGTCAAACTGGAAAAGCAGGTCCTTTCAAACTTCCCAGAAGAAAAAGGAGATAGGATTGGAAAGGCAACTTCAAAGCCAAGGGTGCTCCCTGGAAAATGTACCACATACAAGTTGAGAATAGAAGTGCGGAAAAAAAAAAATCTTAACCACCCTCTGAAGCAAGAGAAACATTGGTTCATGAGATGTGTAAGCACTGCTTTTAAAAGTAGCACTTGAGAAAGATCAATATTGTGAACTATAAAGGAAGGGAAAATATCTGATACGTAGCCACATTAAAATATTTTATAATTATTCCTTGCTTAGCCTGTTGAGATGAAGTCCTCCAGGTTTGAGTGTAACCCTTTAAGTAATACAAGATGAGGGAGAATTCTGTGACCTTCTTACCTTCCTCAAGTGTTAGGAGGACTAACATGCCAACCAAGGAGAGGCAAGCAGAGAAATTTTGTTAGGATGATAAAAATTCCCTTATTTGAATGTTTTGGACTGAAACAATGTCTTTAAAAATAAAATTAGGTGTTCCTGGAAAAGTTTATACTAGGTAGGGTTTTAGGGAGTCAGTGAGTTCAGAAGCTGCCACAATTCCTAATTTGACTTTTAGAATATTTAATGTGAGCATCAAGAAGCTTCTGGACTTTGAATTGTTTCTATTCCTAACATTAATTGAATCAAAAATGAATTCAGAATGATTCACCACATCAATTAGATATTTTCTGCTTATAAAATTTCCTCATAGATTTGAAAAAATTTAGACTTTTTTGATGAATTAACACTGTACCTTGGGAAAACATCATTTACATTTGAAAATTTGAGGCTGAGTTAGCAAATAATAATGACAAGTTTTCCCTAAAATATGTAACAGTTTTCAGGAGATATATTATAAGTTTACTTTTTATAAAGAAAATAAATTGTAAGAATGTTTTGTCAAAAAGCAAAAGAAATAAAAAGCAAAAATAAACAAATGAGACCTAAACGAATTTAAAAGCTTTTGCACAGCAAAAAAAAAAAAAAAAAACCATCAACAAAATGAAAAGATAACCCATGGAATGGGGAAAAAGTATTTGTAAATGATCTGACTGACAAAGAGTTAATATCCAAGATATACAAATAACTCATACAACTCAAAGTATTGGGGAAAAAATCCAATTGAAAAATGAGCAGAAGACCTAAATAGACATTTCTCCAAAGAACATACATGGTAAGTGGGCACATGAAAAGATATTCAACATAGCTAATTATTCAGTCAGTTCAGTTCAGTCACTCAGTCGTGTCTGACTCTTTGGGACCCCATAAATCGCAGCACGCCAGGCCCGCCTGTCCATCACCAACTCCCAGAGTTCACTCAAACTCACGTCCATCGAGTCGGTGATGCCATCCAGCCATCTCATCCTCTGTCGTCCCCTTCTCCTCCTGCCCCCAATCCCTCCCAGCATCAGAGTGTTTTCCAGTGAGTCAACTCTTCACATGAGGTGGCCAAAGTACTGGAGTTTCAGCTTTAGCATCATTCCTTCCAAAGAAATTTCAGAGCTGATCTCCTTCAGAATGGACTGGTTGGATTTCCTTGCAGTCCAAGGGACTCTCAAGAGTCTTCTCCAACACCACAGTTCAAAAGCATCAATTCTTCAGCGCTCAGCTTTCTTCACAGTCCAACTCTCACATCCATACACAACCACTGGAAAAACCATAGCCTTGACTAGATGGACCTTTGTTGGCAAAGTAATGTCTCTGCTTTTGAATATGCTATCTAGGTTGGTTATAACTTTCCTTCCAAGGAGTAAGCGTCTTTTAATTTCGTGGCTGCATTCACCATCTGCAGTGATTTTGGAGCCCAAAAAAATAAAGTCTGACACTGTTTCCACTGTTTCCCAATCTATTTGCCATTAAGTGATGGGACCAGATGCCATGATCTTCGTTTTCTGAATGCTGAGCTTATTTTAAGCCAACTTTTTCACTCTCCTCTTTCACTTTCATCAAGAGGCTTTTGAGTTCCTCTTCACTTTCTGCCATAAGGGTGGTGTCATCTGCATGTCTGAGGTTATTGATATTTCTCCCAGCAATCTTGACTCCAGCTTGTGCTTCTTCCAGCCCAGCATTTCTCATGATGTACTCTGCATAGAAGTTAAATAAACAGGGTGACAATATACAGCCTTGACGTACTCCTTTTCCTATTTGGAACCAGTCTGTTGTTCCATGTCGAGTTCTAACTGTTGCTTCCTGACCTGCATATAGGTTTCTCAAGAAGCAGGTCAGGTGGTCTGATATTGTCGTCTCTTGAAGAATTTTCCACAGTTTATTGTGATCCACACAGTCAAAGGCTTTGGCCTAGTCAATAAAGTAGGAATAGGTGTTTTTCTGGACTCTCTTGCTTTTTGGATGATCCAGCTAATTATTAGAGAAATGCAAATCAAAAATCACAATGAGGTATCACTTCGTATTGGTCAGAATGATTGTTACCAAAAAGTGTACAAATAGTAAATGCTAGAGAGGGTATGGAGAAAAGGGGAAACACTTGCACTCTGTTGGGAATGTAAATTGGGGCAGTCATTATGGAAAACAGTATGGCGATTTCTTAAAATATTAAAAATAGAGCTGCCATATGATCCTGCATTCCCACTCCTGAGTATATACCAGAAAAAACTAAAACTCTAATTTGAAAAGATACATGCACCCCAATATTCACTGCCACACTGTTTACAATAATCACAACATGAAAACAACTCAAGTGCCCATCAACAGATGACTGGCTTAAGAAGATGTGACATATATAAACTACGAAATATTGGTATTACTCAACCGCAAGAAAGAATGGAATATTGCCATTTGCAGTAGCATGGATGGATCTATAGAATATTATGTTTAGTGAAGCAAGTCAGAGAAACACAGATATTATAAGATACCTCTATGATACCTCTTATATGTGAAATCTAAAAAACAGTGCAAATGAATCTATATACAAAACAGAAACAGACCCACAGACAAAGAGAACAAACTTATGGTTACAAGAGTGGAAAGGGAGCAGGGCAAACATCTTCATTTGTAAATGCAGAAAACATGGCACACACCATGGATTCTCACATTCCAGTTTCTAGAAGGTAGTCAACTAGCCATACATAGCTACAAGGGAGGCTGAGATATTTAATAGATGATCTCTAGCTAGACATCAATGTGTTTAAAACCATTTAAAAATGAGATTTTAGCTATTTTCCTGAGAGATGCTTTTCAAATGGAGAAATAGTTGCTTTGCCCCTAAATTCCATGGGTTTGCCCTTTCTCTGCCAGAGGCTTTATACAGCATATCTGGGAACTGAGAAAAAAATTTTTTTGCCAAGTGAATAGTTGCTATCCTAGGAAGCTGGGACTGTGTTAATTTTCTCCAGCAAAGATATCACTTCCAGAATAGCAGCTGCAATCAGCTTAAATCAGCTTTCAATCATCCAGTAATTCTCCAAGGTCCATCTAACAATCTTCCCTGAAGCTGACTTTCCAGATCCTTTTTCAAGAACTTCCTAGATCTGGAAATTCAGTGGGAGATTATAAGAAGTCATGAATCCCTGCTTTCATAATGGAAATTAAATTTCTGTTTAGCAGACATACACTCTTTCCAGTTACTAAGATTAAGTAACACCTTGCCGGCTGCCCATCCACTTTATCCTGGAGAACGTTGTTATCAATTAGCCACAGCCACCAATTTCTGTAGGCCAAAACACTGGTTGCCACTCAGTCTCTGTGGCTGATTATGGTAATTGTAACCACCTTTTCTCTTCGGGTTAAGCACTACCACATGGTCTTTCCCAGGACTGTGTTATTTCCATTAAAATGAGAGATCACAGAAATGAGAGACCCTACTACAATAGCCACATTCTTCATCTTTATTTTGTTTTCCAAAGACAACTGAAAAATCCCATGGACAGAGGAGCTTGGAGGGCTATAATCCAAAGGGTCACAAAGAGTTGGACACCACTAAGTGACTGAGCACGCACACACACACAGACAGCTACCATGGAAATTCTCAAGGACACCGTTCTCTTCTTGATGAAGTTTCTAAATTTCTTATTGCCTTGATGAAAGTGAATTTCTCTGAAATCTCCTGATGGACATAGAAGGAAGATGTGTAGGTTACATATAATACATGTACCTTAAGGATCTCAATTTTCAAAACCTTTAGATTCCTTTCTTCACATAAGGCAGGGAAGTTGTGGTGCCTTGACACCAAGAACAGTTGGATTTCATTGAATCCAGGCTTCAGTAGTCAGCAGAGGAAACTACTAAATGTACTTAAAACTGTTTTGGCTGACACATTAAATTCAAAATGCTAAGTAAGTACATGTCTACAGATAAATCACTCTTAAATTCTGTCTGCTCTAGAAAAACACTCTCAGACACCATTCCCACACAGCTCATCATTATATTACTGATATAACTTTAAAAGATTTTCTAAGCGTGCATAGTCTGTCTCTTCTGAAACAAGATAATCAGTTTTCCACCTGAGCAATTCTAGGATCTAGCTCTGTGGATATAGAGGCAACGAAGGAGAATGGGGATGGATATTAAGAAAAACTGATATCCCTTTGTGAGGCAAAAGCCCAGATGGAAAGGTCTTTATGTATGAAAAGATTATTTTTCTCATACAAAGGGAGACAGGCTACTTCTTCATACACAAGAATCTCAGGATCATTTGAAGAATTGAAGTTCACTCCTTCAAATGGGTCTATCCAAATCCTCAGAGTCCAGCTTCTCAACCAGTGTTCTAACCTTATCATAACAGCTGTGGTGAAGCTGTGTGTTTATACAGTGTAGCAATTCTGCAACCTAAACAATCATATTTTCGGCCCAATCCTCAGGCTTGTCTGCCCTATAGTTACTAGAGAGAAGGGGTTCTTTTAAGGTTACCACAGAAGTATTTAGCTCTCCACTAGTTCTTTGAGCTTGAAATTTAAGTCCTGTACTTATCTTTTTTTGTTTTTGTAAGCTCCCAGGATAGCAGAAACAGCCAGTCTATTCCATACTCTTTGTAACTATCATTATTGTCATTGAAACCAAATGCAAGAGCCATTTGATATCTGGCTCTTCACCCCACATCAGCACTGAGTATTTATGATGCTATGACATGCCATTACCAGCTTCTCATCGTCCTCCATGAAGACCATGTGATCATCAAATATATTAACAAATCAGTTCCAGAATACCAAACTGAGGATCTACTTCATGTGGCTACTTCTGGGGTCCAGTACTAGATCAGGCAGAATCTCTACAGGAAACAGAATTTTCCCCAGATGATCCAGTTTCAACAGTTGGCTACCTATGGATGTGTGTGCAGGTTGAAGGCAGGGTGAGGACACATAGTTATGCTAGTGATGATATTACATCAGCAGGAAAGCAGGCCACTCCTAGGACCTAGAAGCCAAGGATGAAATAAGTTCTTTGAGCCCAGAGAGAGCTAGAATTGTGAAAAAGGAAACACCTGGCTGAAGTTTTGAAGTTGGAGAGATACAGCTAGTGCTGAATATATTTGCCAAGGTGTGGAAACACGAAGGAAGAATTCCCTGACTTCTCTCTCTTGGTACCCTCTGATCTCCTGCCAGTGCTTCCACTGGCTGAGCTTAATTGAAAACCAATCAGTAACTCTGGCCACAGAGTTAGGCAGGGGAAGGGAGAAATGAAACTATGAAAATGTTCACAGGGCTGGGAATGGAGGAGGATGCAAATGGAGAACTAGCAGAAAAGGTAACTATTTCAATTGTCACCACAGTTTATCCTTTTACTAATACTATCTCTGTTTTCCACATTTTATAAAGAGGAAAAGTGAGGGTCAACATTGCAAAGTAAATCGTTTAATAGCACATAACTATCAAAGATCAAGCCAAAGATGAATCCAAGTCTGTCCAATTCATACTTATATTCCTTTCTCTTCTATATTATATCAAACATTTAGATATGAGCAATATGAGCATGGAAATGAATCCCCTTCATGGATCACAACCAGGTCATGGTGATGTGGTTTGCATACCTCAATGAAGCTATGATCCATGCCACGTAGGGCCACCCGAGATGGATGTGTCATAGTGGATTCTGACAAAAGATGGTCCATTAGAGGAGGGAATGGCAAACCACTCCAGAATTTTTGCTGTGAGAACCCCATGAGCAGTATGAAAAGGCAAAAATATATGACACCAGAAGATGAGGCCCTCAGATCAGAAAGTGTCCAGTATACTATACAGAAGCTGCTGCTGCTAAGTCACTTCAGTCGTGTCCGACTCTGTGCGACCTCATAGACGGCAGCCCACCAGGCTCCCCTGTCCCTGGGATTCTCCAGGCAAGAACACTGGAGTGGGTTGCCATTTCCTTCTCCAATGCAGGAAAGTGAAAAGTGAAAGTGAAGTCGCTCAGTCATGGCTGACCCTCAGCGACCCCATGGACTGCAGCCCACCAGGCTCCTCCATCCATAGGATTTTCCAGGCAAGAGTACTGGGGTGGGGTGCCATTGCCTTCTCCAACTATACAGAAGAGTGGAGGGCAAATACTAATAACTCCATGAAGAATAAAGATACTGGGCCAAAGCAGAAATGATGCTCAGTTGTGAATGTGTCTGGTGGTGAAAGTAAAGTCCAGTCCTATAAAGAACAATATTGCATAGGAACCTGGAATGTTAGGTCCATGAATCAAGGTAAATTGGATGTGGTCAAACAGGAGATGGCAAGAGTGAACATCGACATCTTAGGAATCAATGAACTATAATGGATGCTAATGGGTGAATTTAATTCAGATGACCGTTATATTTACTACTGTTGGCAAGAATCCCTTAGAAGAAATGGAGCAGCCCAAACAGTCAACAAAAGAGTCCAAAATGCAGTACTTAGGTGCAAACTCAAAAACAACAAAATGACCTCAATTTGTTTCCAAGACAAACCACTCAACATCACAGTATTGCAATGGCCAAGTCTATGCCCCAACCACGAATGCCAAAGAAGCTGATGTCAAATAATTCTATGAAGACCTACCAGACCTTCTAGAACTAACACCAAAACAACAACAACAACAAAAGATGGCCTCTTCATCATAGGGGTTTTGAATGCAAAAGTAGGAAGTTAAGAGATACCTGGAGTACAGGCAAGTTTGGTGTTCGAATACAAAATGAATCAGGGCAAAGCTAAGAGTTTTGTCATGAGAACTCACTGGTCATAGAAAACATCCCCTTCCAACAACATAAGAGATGACTCTACAGATAGACATCACCAGATGGTCTACACTGAAATCAGATTGATTGTACTCTTTGCAGCTGAAGATGGAGAAGCTCTATATAGTCAGCAAAAACAATACCAGGAGCTGATTGTGGCTCAGATCATCAACTACATATTGCAAAATCCAGGCTTAAATTGAAGAAAGTAGGGAAAACCACTAGGCCATTCAGGTATGATATAAATTAAATCCCTTATGATTAAACAGTAGAGATGATGAACAGATTCAAAGGATTAGGTCTGGTAGGCAGAGTGCCTAAAGAACTATGGATGGAAGTTCATAGCATTGTACAGGAGGCAGTGTTCAAGACCATCTCAAAGAAAAGGAAATGCAAGAAGGCAAAGTGGTTGTCTGAGGAGGCTTTACAAATCCCTAGGAAAAGAAGAGAAGCAAAAGGCAAAGGAGAAAAGGAAAGATATACCCAGCTGAATGCAGAGTTCCAGAGAATAGCAAGGAGAGATAAGAAAGTTTTTCTTTAAGTGGACGATGCAAGGAAATAGAGGAAAACAAAAGAATGGGAAAGACTTTAAGAATGTTGGAGCTATCAAGGGAACATAGTCTTATGACCCAGATGACCACAATGTTGTCATCACTCACCTAGAGCCAGAGTGTGAAGTCAAGTGGGCCTTAGGAAGCATTGCCACAAACAAAACTAGTAGGGGTGATGGAATTCCAGCTGAGCTATTTAAAATCCTAAAAGATAATGCTGTTAAAGTGCTGCACTCATTAGGTCAGAAAATTTGGAAAACTCAGCAGTGGCCACATGACTGGAAAAGGTAAGTTTTCATTACAATCCCAAAGAAAGGCAATGCCAAAGAATGTTCAAACTACTGTACAATTGTGCTCATTTCACATGCTAGCAAGGTTATGCTCAAAATCCTTCAGGCTAGGCTTCAGTAATATGTGAACTGAGAACTTCCAGATTTACAAGCTGGGTTTAGAAGAGGCAGAGGGACCAGAGATAAAATTGCCAACATTTGATAGATCATAGAGAAACAAGGGAATTCCAGGAAAACATCTTCTTCTGCTTCATTGACCATGCTAAACCCTTTGATTGTGTGGATCACAACAAATTATGGAAAATTCTTAGAGACGGGAATACCAGACCACCTTATCTGTCTCCTGAGAAATCTGTGTGCAGGTCAAAACAACAGTTAGAACTGGACATGGAACAACTGACTGGTTTGAAATTGGGAAAGAAGTGCAACAAGGCTTAGGTTGTCACACTGCTTATTTAATTTCTATGCAGAGTACATCATGTGAAATGCCAGGTTGGATGAATCACAGGCTGGAATCAAGAGTGCTGGGAGAAATATCAACAACCTCAGATATGCAGATGATACCATTTGAATGGCAGAAAGTGAAGAGGAACTAAAAAGCCTCTTGATGAGAGTTAAAGAGAAGAATAAAAAAGCTGGCTTAAAACTCAACATTCAGAAAACTAAGATCATGGCATCTGATCCCATCACTTCATGGCAAATAGATGGGGAAAAAGTGGAAACAGTGATAGATTTTATTTCTTAGGCTCCAACATCACTGCAGATGGTGACTGCAGCCATCAAATTAGAAGAAACATCCCTCTTGGAAGGAAATCTATGACAAACCAAGACAGCATATTAAAAAGTAGAGACATTACTTTGCCAACAAAGGCCTATATAGTCAAAACTATGGTTTCTCCAGGAGTCGTGTACAGATGTGAGAGTTGGACCATTAAGAAGGCTGAGTGTCAATGAATTAATGCTTTTGAATTGTGGTGCTGGAGAAGGCTCTGCAGAGTCTTAGATTGCAAGGAGATCAAACCATTCAATCCTAAAGGTAACCAGCCCTGAATATTCACTAGATGGACTGATGCTAAAGCTGAAGCTCCAATACTTAGGCACCTGATGGGAACAGCTGACTCATTGGAAAACACCTTGATGCTAGGAAGATTGAAGGCAAAAGGAGAAGGAGGCAGCAGAGGATGAAATGGTTAGATAACATCACCAACTCCATAGACACGAATCTGAGCAAACTCTGGGAGGTAGTGAAGGATGGGGGCGCCTGGCATGTTACAGTTCATTGGGTCACAGAGAGTCAGACACAACTCAGCGACTACACAAGAATAACAAACGAAAATGAAGAGATTGAAGTGATGGGGCCAAAATGGGGGAAGGGCACAAACAAAACTGCATTTTTGGACGTGCTTGAACAAGTAATTTTAAAGACGCTTGTTTTCTTAAGAGAACTTATCACAATCTGAGATTACTTACTTCTTTACAAGTTTGTCATCTGTTTCACTTACTGGAATATAAGGCCCATAAGGACAAGTATTTTGTTTGTCCTTTTTATTGCTGTATTCCTGTGCCAAGATCAGTACTCAACATCTGTAGATGCTCAAAGAATATTTGTTGAATGAAAAAGTAAATAAGTGAATAAATGAGTGGGTCAGGATACAAGCATATTCCTCTGGAAAATGGGAACTCAGAATTCTATCCTGAAATTTCAAATTTGCAAATAGTCATGAATACCAATCAACGTTTGCTGAATATTTCCAGGAAAGAGTTACCAACTGTATAGTCATATATTCCCCTATTTAAATACATTGATAATTATATAAAGTGAAAGAAAGTGAAGTCGATCAGTCATGTCCGACTCTTTGCGACCCCATGGACTGTAGCCCACCAGACTCCTCTGTCCATGGGATTCTCCAGGCAAGAATATTGGAGTGGGTTGCCATTCCCTTCTCCAAGTCAAACCTTTACTTAAAGCAATTCCATTCTGTTTTACCCCCAATTTTAACGTCTGTAATAGCAAAGATAATATCTTGACCACAGCAACTTTTTAAGTACTTATTAAAAAACATTATTTAACCATTTTTTCTCTTGTGTAAGATAAAGTCTTACACAAAAAGCTGGTTCCTTCAGCTTTTCTTCATGTAATGCAAGCTAGTTTCTAGTTATGTTACCCTTCTGCATGCCTCTCCTGTGCACAGTCCAATCTTTCAACAGTTTTTTTTTAAATGTTAAAACTTGATAATGATAACATGAACTTAATACAATATCCCCTATATTGACTGGCTTATTAAGAGCAAAACTGCCTCCCTTGTTTTCAGAAATATATCTCTACTAATTAACATATGAGTAAAAATTATTTTCCTTTGCAGCCTCATCATGTTGTTGATGCAAACTGAACAACCAAGGAACTAAAACCACAGAACTAAAATCATAAAGTCAGCGGGATTTTATCATCGCCAGCTTTGCTTACACATTTAAAATTCCAGGTTTAGGATGATGATGATCCATTTAATTGTGCTCTTCTCTAAGACTCACTGGATGCTGGTCTCAGATTCCAGTCTATTCAGTCTAAATAGGCTCACCATGGGTATCCCCAGAGTTCATTTATCCTATGTACCTGGCACCCATATTTTCTTATACATTTTTCCTTTTCTTATTTCCTTTTATTAAAAAACTGTCTTTTTGACAATTTGTCTAATTCTACGCTTTACCTAAAACCCAGTGAGGTAAATGGAATAAAGCAAAGTCATTGCAATATCCAAAATGTACTCAGACTTGAGAAGTATAATTATACTTGAGTGAATGTGAGAGAATAACAAACGTTTGTATAAATGTTTGCCCATCTGTGTGAACTGGCTGGGAAATCCTATGTTTATCTATAATTGGTATTATAACGTGGGGGTGATAAAATGTATGTAAATAATTTTCTTAAATAAAATGTCAGTTAAAAAAAAATGGTACCCTTTGTAATATATAACACCAATGGCAAGTTATACCTGGCTAATGTACAGCCTGAGGTGGAGTCAAGAAGCAATGGGACAGGGACTTCCCTGGCGGTCCAGTGGTTGGGAATCTGCCTGCTGATGCAGGGGACATGAGTTCAATCCCTGGTCCAGGAAGATCCCACATGCCTGGGAGTAACCAAGCCAGTGTTCCACAACTCCTGAGCCCAGCACTCTAGAGCCCAGGAACCACAACTACCGAGCCCATGTGCCCTAGAGTCCATGCCCCACAGCAGGAGAAGCCACAGCAATAAGAAGTCAGCATACAGCAACCAGAGAGTGGCCCCTGCTTGCTGCAACTAGAGAAAGTCCATGTGCAGCAACGAAGACTCCCCCCTAAAATAAAAATAATTTTTTTTAAAAAGAAGAAACAGTGTGACATTTTACCCAATCATATCCCTTCCCATTGGTCACTGTGGTAGTGAAAGTTTGCTCAGTTGTGCCTGACTCTTTGCAACCCACAAGGCTCCTCTGTCCACGGGATTCTCCAGGCAAGAACACTGGAGTGGGTAGCCGTTCCCTTCTCTAGGGATTCTTCCCAACCAAAGATCAAGCCTGGGTCTTCCCCATTGCAGGTAGAGTCTTTACCATCTGAGCCACCAGGAAAGCCCTTTGCCTCTACACTATGGAAGAACTGATGATTTTTCTCATGTTTCCCTCCTGCCATATGTCTGGGGGTGCACAAGCAGTTGGTGGAGGATATTTTCCAACTCAATTGATGTGAAGCTTGACCATGTGAAGTTTTTGGCCAACAGATTTGGAATTCTGAGCCAGTCTTCACAAAAGACATCACGTATTTCTTCCTGCCTTCTTGGCCTCCGGGGAGTCCCTGTGAGGAGACTGGCTTGGGTAGCTCCTGGTCCCATTAGTATGCAAACATGCTCATAGCTACCTGTAGCCAACCTGAAACTTGGGACCAACCCAAGCAATCTAAACTCTGTAGCAGAGCCACCCCAGAAAAGCCATAGACCTGAAGAAGAAAAATAAGCACTGGTTGCTACAAGGCACTTAACTTTTTTGAGTGGTTTGTTAATGCAGCATTATAGTCATTATAGCTGATTTACATGGCTACACTAAATTTGGGGGAAAATAAGTCTCAAAAGAAGATATAAGAAAAAAACAAAGTTAAGGGTAAGGTCAGGAAAGGAACACAAACTTTTTCAACACTGAGAAAGAAATGGAACTCTTATTAAAAAGACCCATAATCCCTTTTGCCTTCAATTCCTGGCCTCCTCTCAGATAATGGGTTAAATGAATTATCTTGCCATATTAAAATTTTAGTTTTTAGGGATTTACTAATGTGAGTAGTGAATAAAAGATATCTAGAAGCAAAGGAACAGTTCACTTTCTTTTTTTTAAAAAAAGGATACATTGAATAAACTGGAGGATGGAAGGTAGGAACAGATGGTCTGTGGTTTAGTTTACATGAATCACCCTTTCCAAAGAAATCCTGTGTGCATCTCAATTAGGTTTAAATGTTAGCGATGCATTTATAGAGTACAATATGTCTGTTTTTGATATCCTAATCACGTGCCGTGGAAAAGATAATATGGACTTGGAAAAAGCTAAAAGGAAAAGACAATTTTCTTCTCTTTGGGTGAGGGGAGGAGGGGGACAAGGTTTCTACATGCTGCAAGTGAGTTGAAGCTTTGTTTTAGGTGTCTTTTGCTCCTGTCCTGCTATGAGAAGCTGAATGGAAAATCTGATCCACTATTTTTAAAACTGGGGAAATTAGAAAGTTACTCTTCAATGTTTTTATGGATATATAACTAATGAGAAATAGACCTAGCTACATTCTTTAACTTCTGCCACCTCCCAAGAGTGGTGCCTCTAATTTAGCATGACCTGCTGTCAGTTCAGGAAATTTCCACCCCGAGATTTTCCTAGCCGAGTCAGAATCAGTCACAGTCAGAAACAGATAAAGATTGTTTTTATGAGAGTGCCTGAAACTGCACTTAAATTCTATCTTTAAAAGTTGCAAAGGTCTTGGCTAATGATTTTCCATAGTGTCATTTTAAAACTATTTTGGCATGTTCTGTGAACAGTACATACATTTACCGTTCAAAAATTAATAAAAAAGGCATTATATTTCTTGGAACAGAGTATCTTTGAGAAACCAAAAACCCACCCCAGTACACTGCTGTTATCCAGCTGGTTAGGGGTGACAGACACAGGCCTGAGTAGACCTTGGTCTGGCAGTAGATTAAGAGTGAGAGGAATTTGGAACAGGCTGGGTCTCAGGCAAAATGATTCTGTGATGTGGGTTCCAGGTGGAAGTAACTTAAGGTGGATTTTGGAAATGTCTCCACTCCTTTTCCTCAGCTGAGTTAACTGTACAGTCTCCAAAGACATTCTTTTGGGGCAGGCTTACTATAAGGAAATTTCCAATATCCATGCATCCTCTTTTCTTTTTTTTTTTTTCCCTTGAATTCTATAAGGAAGTTCAAGAAAATTCAGTAAAGAGGCAGAGGGAAGAGATTTTGGAGTTCAGTTCAGTTCAGTTGTTCAGCCGTGTTCAACTCTTTGCGATCCCATGGACTACAGAATGCCAGGCTTCTCTGTCCATCACCAACATCCAGAACTTACTAAAACTCGTGTCCACTGAGTCAGTGATGCCATCCAACCATCTCATCTTCTTTCGTCCCCTTCTCTTCCCGCCTTCAATCTTTCCAAGCATCACGGTCTTTTCCAATGAGTCAGTTTTTCACATCAGGTGGCCAAAGTATTGAAGTTTCAGCTTCAGCATCAGTCCTTACAATGAATATTCAGGACTGATTTCCTTTACAATGGACTGGTTGGATCACCTTGCAGTCCAAGGGAATCTCAAGAGTCTTCTCCAACACCACAGATCAAAAGCATCAATTCTTCAGTGCTCAGCTATATTTATAGTACAACTCTCACATCCATACATGACTACTGGAAAAACCAAAGCTTTGACTAGACGTACCTTTGTTGTCAAAGTAATGTCTCTGCTTTTTAACATGCTTTCAAGGTTGGTCATAGCTTTTCTTCCAAGGAGTAAGCATCTTTTAATTTCATGGCTGCAGTCAACCATCTGCAGTGATTTTGGAGCCAAAAAAATAAAGTCTCTCACTATTTCCATTGTTTCTCCATCTATTTGCCATGAAATGATGGGACCAGATGCCATGATCTTAGTTTTTTGAATGTTGAGCTTTAAGCCAACTTTTTCACTCTCTTTTTTCATTTTCATCAAGAGGCTCTTTAGTTCTTCTTCACTCTCTGCCAGAAGGGTGGTGTCATCTGTATATCTGAGGTTATTGATATTTCTCCCAGCAATCTTGATTCCAGCTTGTGCTTCTTCCAGCCCAGCATTTCTCATGATGTAATCTGCATATAAGTTAAATAAGCTGGGTGACATTATACAGCTCTTGACGTACTCCTTTCCCAATTTGGAACCAGTTTCTTGTTTCATGTCCAGTTCTAACTATTGCTTCTTGACCTGCATACAGATTTCTCAGGAGGCAGGTCAGGTGTTCTGGTATTCCCATCTCCTTCAGAATTTTCCACAGGTTGTTGTGATTCACACAGTCAAAGGCTTTGGCATAGTCAATGAAGCAGAAGTAGATGTTTCTCTGGAACTTTCTTGTTTTTTCAGTGATTCAATGGATATTGGCAATAGATCTCTGGTCCCTCTGCCTTTTCTAAATCCAGCTTGAACATCTGGAAGTTCATGGTTTCTGTACTGTTGAAGCCTGGCTTAGAGAATTTTGAGCATTACTTTACTAGCATGTGAGATGAGTGCAATTGTGCAATAGTTTGGGCATTCTTTGGCATTGCCTTTCTTTGGGATTGCGATGAAAACTGACCTTTTTCAGTCCTATGGCCACTACTGATTTTTCCAAATTTGCTGGCATATTGAGTGCAGCACTTTCACAGTATTATCTTTTAGATTTGAAATAGCTCAATTGGAATTCCATTACCTCCACTAACTTTGTTTGTAGTGATGCTTCCTAAAGTTCACTTGGCTTCTCACTCCAGAATGTCTGACTCTAGGTGAGTGATCATACCATGATGATTATCTAGGTTCTGAAGATATTTTTTGTATAGTTCCTCTGTGTATTCTTGCCACCTCTTCTTAATATCTTTTGTTTCTGTTAAATCCATACCACTTCTGTCCTTTATTGTGCCCATCTTTGCATGAAGTGTTCCCTTGGTATCTCTAATTTTCTTGAAGAGATCTCTAGTCTTTCCCATTCTATTGGTTTCCTCTACTTCTTCGCATTGATCACTGAGGAAGGCTTAGGCAAAGAAGAAAAGGAAAGGCATGCAAATCTCCATTTGCATGCAGATTTTGGAGATGGAGTTGCAAATGTAGGATGGATTCATACTATGTTCAGTTATGAACTATGTACTGCATAGAGAATATACTAAGAAACAAGTATAAAACTGCCAATTCCCTGTCACTGGCATAATGGGGACAAGGCAGAACAAGAGGAGTTTACAGACAAGTCAAATTACAATTAAAGCAAAAGAACCCAAAGAGCTTTATGAAAAAATGCATTTAAGGCATATCCAACATTTGGGAGCATATATTCTGTTCTGTTCATCTCATTTAACAGTGTAAAATTCTACATACTAAGTTCAAAGACACTAAACTTAAATTATTTCATAAATAAGGTCCAAAGGGCTTACTTTTAAATAGGCTGAACTGATTTATATACATTTTAATAGATCTATCTTGGTCAGTTATTGAAATAGGAGCTAACTAAGCAAAATTAGAGTTCAGGCTCCCTTTCCTTCCTTCAGCTAATTTCTCCAGCTTTACACCCAATATGATAGATTTTGCCTGGGCTTGGTGCTGATCCTTTAATTAACTCAGAGGTTAGACATTAAACCCATTATGGTAGGGACTGAGCCAACCCTTTCACTAGAATCAGCACTTAGCACAGTACCCAGCATGTAGCTAAGACTTCATAAATATTTGCTGAGTAAAAAGCATGAATGATTGACTGTCAGCCAGGAGTAGAGTACTGGGGTTGAGGCAGTCAATGAACAATACCTCTGTGCTTTGCTTGGCTCATGAACCACCTGAAAAGTAGGACAAAAGAGTAAGACAGATGGAGAAATGAAGTAATTCATGATAAGCTGATAAAGTAGCATATGGCTCAAAGGTGTTGGCAAATGGATTTCTTAGTATTGATCCTCAGAATTAGATAAACATATCTATAGAGAGACAAGCAACACTGGACCACCAGACACCTCCTCCCAAAAAGATAATGGGAATAGAACAGGGCTAGTTTTTATAAAGATAGTTTCTTCTAGATTCACCTATTAGATAGAATCTTTTATCTCTTTAAGGAGGAATAAATAAGGGATGGAGAGAAGCTAAGATTATCACATTAGTGCTAATCTCCCATTTGAAAAGCAACATTAGGAGCACCAAAGAGCTATCCTCTCACCTTCAATAGTGAGCACTGTTACAGAGGTGAGTGGTGAGAAACAGAGGCACTCTTGGTGCATAAAGTAGTGTCCGTTGGTTACTTTCAGTTTCAGAAAGCAAACATCTTTCAAATGTTGACTTTTGATTATCTATAGAAATCATAAAAGTTTACAAATATGTGGTCTTAGTGTTTGCCTCCACAAATTATCATTAATCAATCCATCCTTAAATAACTGAGTTAACTGTGATTTCCTAAACTGCCCTTTAAATTTAGAGACAAATTCTGAGCATATCATCGTCCTCAGTGGAGGCTCCATGGAGTAAGTCACCGATGGTATAACACATGAATCATGGGAAAAAATCCAAATGCCAACTTAAAATGTTTTGAAGCTATCTGAGGATCTGTGAAATATGTTAGACTATAGGAAATGCTTTAGTTAATTCTGTATATAGTGGTATTTTAATACCATAAAATACACCCACAGAAATGCTTAAAACATGCAAATATGGATTTGTATTTAAGTTCTAAGAAAAATCTTAGTAAAGAATCTGCCTGCAACACAGGAGACTCAGGTTAAATCCCTGAGTCTGGAAGATCCCCTGGAGGCCGGGGCATGGCAACCCGCTCCAGTATTCTTGCCTGGAGAATCCCCATGGACAGAGGAGCCAAGAGTCAGACATGACTGAGCAGTTAAAACTAACACTTGGAGAAAACTCAAATTTAACTGAGTTTTAGGGTCAAAAGTCTTAGAAACGACTATGCAGCACATTGTTCCCGTTAAGAACATCACTGATTATCATCAGTCAAAAGTCACCCCTGAATTGTGGAGTGGCTGAAAAGTCACTGAGAACATGGCCAAAATCATTAAATTATGCAGAAGAAGTTTCAGCTGATATCACTTTTTATAACGGAATCTCTCCGGGTTCTAGTGATCTAAAAACAGCTAACATTTGTCTCAAATAGTGACAAATGATTGAAAGTTGTCAAACACAGTTAAATAAAATGAAAGGATGACAAAATTATGCCTACCTGAGTAACTTAGATGGAGAAGGCAATGGCACTCCACTCCAGTACTTGCCTGGAAAATCCCATGGATGGAGGGCCTGGTGGGCTGCAGTCCATGGGGTCGTTAAGACTCGGACACGACTGAGCGACTTCACTTACACTTTCACTTTCATGCATTGGAGAAGGAAATGGCAACCCCACTCCAGTGTTCTTGCCTGAAGAATCCCAGGGATGGGGGAGCCTGGTGGGCTGCCGTCTCTGGGGTCGCACAGAGTCGGACACGACTGAAGCTACTTAGCAGCAGCAGCAGCAGAGTAACTTAGAAGGTAAATAGGAATGATTTAAAAGGGGAAGAGAAAAAGTTAAATAGGTTGAAATATTGCATTAAGAGAATTAGGTTTGTCAGAGAATTGTTTTTGAATTGAAGCTAAATCAGAGTAAACTTCTGATAAAAATCACAGATTTGACAATTCATGAGTAGTTTTGTTTCTATTTTTAGCTGTATTTCTTATGAAAATAAATATACAAAATAATTTAGGCACACTCAGAGTCCAAGTACTATGAGTTCAATTTCATACGGGACAGTCATAAACGGATATTTCTGAACAGTTTAGACCTTCTCACCCTTGCAGTGTTTCCATAATGCTTTCAAAGAGGGAATAAAACAACTTAAAAATTTACATGCCTTCATCCATTTGCAGTATTATATTATCATACATCATATGGTATATGTCCAATCTTCTTTTGCAAGATAATTTTAAGCATGATTCTAATGGAGAGACATATAAGTACAGAAATACATGAAATATTACAGAAATAAAGCTTCACATTCCTGCACTTCCTCACCTTTTCCATCTCTCACCTTTACCTCTTGCTTTCCCAATAGTCTACTTACAAATATTTTCCTAGTCTCTCCATGTGTGTTAACTAAGAAAATTTTTACTCCAGTCTGGTGCTTTTTACACACTGTATTTTTTTTTTCAGTGATTCCTAAATTTCTAAACTGGATATTTCCTTACTTCAGTGGTTTAATCCTCATTTTGCACTTCCTGAGATGGTTTTTTTGGGGACGGAAAGCTATATTATCCTCTAAAACTCAACAGTTATAAGCAAAACTCTGCTTTTTCCTCACACTGACTCCCTCTTCAACTTTAAGCTGCGTTCACGGGCACAGTGTCTACTTTCAGTCTCTCAAGGCAGGAATTTTGAAGTGATCTTCTTTCCTATATCTTTCTTCCCTGATTTATCCACCTAATTTATCATCAAAATAACTAACTTCTTTCCTTTGACATAGTCTCTGATATGCTATATCTTCTACAGTGGGATACACAAAAGAGTATACTTTATATTCTTCTATAAAGTATATAGACATCTTTATACTTATATTTTAATTCCACTAGTATAAAGATCAAGCTGAATAGAAACTGAGTTATGACAATTTTGGTCTCAGTACTCTTCGCAAAGTTTGAAGGTAGATATACCTGCTGCTGCTGCTGCTGCTAAGTCACTTCAGTCGTGTCTGACTCTGTGCAACCCCATAGACAGCAGCCTACCAGGCTCCTCCGTCCTTGGGATTCTCCAGGCAAGAACACTGGAGTGAGTTGCCATTTCCTTCTCCAATGCATGAAAGTGAAAAGTGAAAGTGAAGTCGCTCAGTCGTGTCCGATTCTTAGTGACCCCATGGACTGTGGCCTACCAGGCTCCTCCGTCCATGGGAGTTTCCAGGCAAGAGTACTGGAGTGGGAGATATATCTACCTAGTGGTGAATCGGAGAAGGCAATGGCACCCCACTCCAGTACTCATGCCTGGAAAACCCCATGGACGGAGGAGCCTGAAAGGCTGCAGTCCATGGGGTTGCTAAGAGTCGGACACGACTGAGCGACTTCACTTTCACTTTTCACTTTTATGCATTGGAGAAGGAAATGGCAACCCACTCCGGTGTTCTTGCCTGGAGAATCCCAGGGATGGGGGAGCCTTGTGGGCTGCCGTCTATGGGGTCGCACAGAGTCGGACATGACTGAAGTGACTTAGCAATAGCAGTGCTGAATAGTCATTCCTGTTCTGGATTATCAGCAGCCTGATAAAAATAGAACTATATATGTGTGTGCATGTGCTAAGTTGCCTCAGTTCTGTCTGACTCTTTGAGACCCCATGGACTGTAGCCCACCAGGCTCTTCTGTCCATGGGATTCTCCAGGCAAGAATACTGGAGTGGGTTGCTGTGCCCTCTTCCACAGGATTTTCCCAACCCAAGGATCGAACCCAGGTCTCATATGTCTCCTGCATTGGCAGGAGGGTTCTTTACCATTAGCTCCACTTGGGAAGCCCAGAATTATATATATATATAGTATATAAAGCTGTCAAGGTGTCATATATCTATTTTTTTTTACAATGTTATCAATATTTTCAATAATTCAAACCTAAAAGTTTGCCAAATGGCAACATGGATGATCAAGGTGTCATATTTCTTATTCTTGCTTCTGAGACTGATCTTGTACTTGGTGGGCAGCACAATATTTGATACTGTGAATAACAAATCAACTGGCATGCACAATTCATTACCTGGTGGTCCTATGATGCAAATAATGTGAGAGTAGCCATTCACTCCTTTCTCTAACTGCCTTCTCATTTCTTTCAATTCCTGCTGGCTAGCAGGAGAGCCAGCCATCTTACGAGATAGCTTCAAATTCAGTCTTGTCAGAAGCAGAAGGATGGATAAAATGGATAGACTTCAACATTCCTTCATTCCTAAAAAGTTTGACTTACCCATTCATTTATTTTTATAAAGTTATTTGATAAATAAGTACAGTGAGTCTGTTGGCGAAACCATGTGAAAGATGAGCATCAAGATAAAACCATCACAATAGGAGATTTAGCTATTGCACAATGGGAAGATAGTTGCATAAAACTTATATTTAGTTTTCTTTGCATATTTGTAGACTTTGCTTTCCTTTGAATGTTATTTCTTTGTCAAGTATTAAGGCAAATATTAAATATAAAAACTTCACAAAATTATGCCAGATTATTAAATACACCTGTATAATTTGGTTGATTATAAAAGGATGTACAGATGAATTTGATCAAAATGCATGACTATCTTACTAACTGAACTCATTAATCAGCTAACAGTGGAATAATCAGTAATAATTAGCCATCAGCCTCTTTTTCATGGTCATTTTACTAATTAAAATGTTAGCTTTAATTTGGAGCATAGGAAATATAAATTAAGAAGGGTTTACTCTTCCTACAGATTACAGTGATCAATTCATTCTCATTTTGCTTGTATTAATTACTGTGAGATGACACACAGGTCCTGTGGCTATTTCCATCTTACAGAACCTGCATGTAAAACTACTTTTCAAGCGTTAAACCAAAGAATTAAAAAAACACATTTAGATCTTGCTGTCATCCATTTTAAAATAAAAAAGGAAAGTTTTTGCTCAATAATGAAAACCACTGAAAAATGAAAAGGTAACCTGCAGAATGGGAGAAAATATTTACAAATCATATATCTGATCAGGCTTCCCCTGTGGCTCAGCTGATAAAGAGTCGGCCTGCAATGTAGGAGACCTGGGTTCGATCCCTGGGTTGGGAAGATCCCCTGGAGAAGGAAATGGCTACCCACTCCAGTATTCTGGCCTGGAGAATTCCATGAACTGTATAGTCATGGGGTCGCAAAGACTCGGACAAGACTGAGCGACTTTCACTCTCACTCTCACTTTCATATCTGATCAGGGCTTAATATTCAAATTGTATAAAGAACTCATACGACTCAATGGCAAAACAAAACAAAAACAAAATCTCAGTCTGATTAAAAAATGGGCAGAGGAACTGAATGGATATTTTTCAAAAAAAGACATATAGGTGGCCAGTGGTTTCATGAAAAGGTGCTCAACATCTCTAATCATCAGGCAAATGCAAATCAAACCACAACAAGATATCATTTCACACCTGTTAGAGTGACTGCCATCAAAGAGACAAGAGATAACAGATGTTGGCAAGATGTGGAGAAAAGTAAACCCTTGTGCACTATTGGCTGACTTTATTTTGGGGGCTCCAAAATAACTGCAGATGGTGATTGCAGCCATGAAATTAAAAGATGCCTACTCCTTGGAAGGAAAGTTATGACCAACCTAGACAGCATATTAAAAATTAGAGATGTTACTTTGTCAACAAAGGTCCGTCTAGTGAAGCCTATGGTTTTTCCAGTGGTCATGTATGGATATGAGTGTTGGACTATAAAGAAAGCTGAGCACTGAAGAATTGATGCTTTTGAACTGTGATGTTGGAGAAGACTCTTGAGAGTCCCTTGGACTGCAAGGAAATCCAACCAGCCCATCCTAAAGGAAATCAGTCCTGGGTGTTCATTGGAAGGACTGATGTTGAAGCTGAAACTCCAATATTTTGGCCACCTGATGCAAAGAGCTGACTCATTTGAAAAGACCCTGATGTTGGGAAAGATTGAGGGCAGGAGGAGAAGGGGACAACAGAGGATGCGATGGTTAGATGGCAACACTGACTCAATGAACATGCTGCTGCTGCTGCTAAGTCACTTCAGTCATGTCCAACACTGTGACCCCATAGACGGCAGCCCACCAGGCTCCCCCATCCCTGGGATTCTCCAGGCAAGAACACTGGAGTGGGTTGCCATTTCCTTCCCCAATGCATGAAAGTGAAAAATTAAAGTGAAGCTGCTCAGTCGTGTCTGACTCGCTTCGACCCCAGAGACTGTAGCCTACCAGGCTCCTCTGTCCATGGGATTTTCCAGGCAAGAGTACTGGAGTGGGGTGCCATTGCCTTCTCCCAATGGACTTGAGTTTGGGTAAACTCTGGGAGTTGGTGATGGACAGGGAGGCCTGGCGTGCTGCGGTTCATGGAGTCGCAAAGAGTCAGACACGACTGAGCAACTGAACTGAACTGAACTGTGCACTATTAGCAAGGATATAAATTGGTGTAGCCACTAGGGAAAACAGTATGAGAGTTCCTCAAAATGTTAAAAATAAAACTGCCACATGATCCAGCAATCTCACTTTCGGGTATATGTCTAACAAAAATAAAAGCAGGATGTAAGTGGATATCTGCACTCCCAAGTTCATTACAGCATTACTCACAATAGCCAAAATATGGAAATACCCTAGGTACCCACAATGGGTGAGTGTGTAAAGAAGATGTGGTATATATGTACAATGAAATATTCGGCAATGGGAAAGAAGAATCCTACCATTTGCAACAACAGGGGATGAAACTTGAGGGTGTTATGCTAAACAAAAAAAGCCAAACAGAGAAAGATAAATACTGTGTGGTGTTTTGTTTATATATGGAATCTTCTTTTGAAAAAGTCAAGCTTATAGAAGGAGAAAGTATAAAAGTGTTTGTCTAGGACAGCGGTTTGGGAGAAATTGGAAGACGTTGGTAAAAGGATCAGTTCAGTTCAGTCGCTCAGTCGTGTCTGACTGTTTGCAACCCCATGGACTGCAGCACGCCAGGCTTCCCTGTTATCACCAACTCCCAGAGTTTACTCAAACTCACGTCCATTGAGTCACTGACGTCATCCAACCACTGCATCCTCTGTCGTCCCCTTCTCTTCCTGCCTTCAATCTTTGCAAGCATCAGGGTCTTTTCTAATGAGTTAGCTCTTCGCACCAGGTGGCCAAAGTACTGAAGTTTCAGCTTCAGCATCAGTCCTTCCAATGAATATTCAGGACTAATTTCCTTTAGGATGGACAGGTTGGATCTCCTTGCAGTCCAAGGGACTCTCAAGAGTCTTCTCCAACACCACAGTTCAAAAGCATCAATTCTTCAGTGCTCAGCTTTCTTTATAGTCCAACTCTCACATACATACATGACCACTGGAAAAACCATAGTTTTGACTAGACAGAACTTTGTTGGCAAAGTAATGTCTCTACTTTTTAATATGCTGTCTAGGTCGGTCATAACTTTTTTTCCAAGGAGCAAGCATCTTTGAATTTCATGGCTGCAGTCAACCATCTGCAGTGATTTTTGAACCTACAAAAATAAAATCTGTCACTGTTTGCACTGTTTCTCCATCTATTTGCCATGAAGTGATGGGACCAGATGCTATGATCTTAATTTTCTGAATGTTGAGTTTTAAGCCAACTTTTTCACTCTCCTCTTTCACTTTCATCAAGAGCTGTTTAGTTCTTCACTCTGCCAGAAGGGTGGTGTCATATGCATGCATCTCTGAGGTTATTGACATTTCTCCCGGCAATCTTGATTCCAGCTTGTGCTTCATCCAGCCTGGCATTTTGCATGATGTACTCTGCATAGAAGTGAAATAAGCCGGGTGACAATATACAGCCTTGATGTACTCCTTTCCCGATTTGGAGCCAGTCTCTTGTTCAATGTCCAGTTCTAACTGTTGCTTCCTGACCTGCATACAGATTTCTCAAGAGGCAAGTCAAGTGGTCTGGTATTCCCATCTCTTTAAGAATTTTCCACAGGTTTTGGTGATCCACACAGTCAAAGGCTTTATCGTAGTCAATAAAGCAGAAGTAGATGTCTTTCTGGAATTCTCTTACTTTTTTGATGACCCAGCAGATGCTGGCAATTTGATCTCTGGTTCCTCTGTCTTTTCTAAAACCAGCTTGAATATTTGGAAGTTCACGGTTCACGTGCTGTTGAAGCCTGGCTTGGAGAATTTTGAATGTTACTTTGCTAGTGTGTGAGATGAGTGCAATTCTGTGGTAGTTTGAGCATTCTTTGGCATTGCCTTTCTTTGGGATTGGAATGAAAACTGACCTTTTCCAGTCCTGTGGCCACTGCTGAGTTTTCCAAATTTGCTGACATATTGAGTGCAGCACTTTCACAGCATCATCTTTTAGGATTTGAAAGAGCTCAACTGGAATTCCATCACCTCTGCTAGCTTTGTTTGTAGTGATGCTTTCTAATGCCCACTTGGCTTCACATTCCAGGATGTCTGGCTCTAGGTCAGTGATGACACCATCATGATTATCTGGGTTGTGAAGATCATTTTTGTATAGTTCTTCTGTGTATTCTTGCCACTTCTTCTTAATATCTTCTGCTTCTATTAAGTCCATACTATTTCTGTCCTTTAATTGAGCCCATCTTTGCATTAAATGTTCCCTTGGTGTCTCTAATTTTCTTGAAGAGATCACTAGTCTTTCCCATCCTATTGTTTTCCTCTATTTCTTTGCATTGATCACTGAGGAAGGCTTCCTTATCTCTCCTTGCTATTCTTTAGAACTCTGCATTCAGATGTTTATAAATTTCCTTTTCTCCATTGCTTTTTGCTTCTCTTCTTTTCACAGCTATTTGTAAGGCCTCCCCAGATAGCCATTTTGCTTTTTTGCATTTCTTTTCCATGGGGATGGTCTTGATCCGTCTCCTGTACAATGTCATGAACCTCATTCCGTAGTTCATCAGGCACTCTATCTATCAGATCTAGGCCCTTAAATCTATTTCTCACTTCCACTGTATAATCGTAAGGGATTTGATTTTGGTCATACCTGAATGGTTTGAGGATCTAATGTGGCAATAGGGACTATGGTGTATAAAATGCTGTGCTGTGCTAAGTCACTTCAGTTGTGTCCGACCCTTTGTGACGCTATGGACTGTAGCCTGCCAGGTTCCTATATCCAAGGGGTTCTCCAGGCAAGCATACTGGAGTGGGTTGCCATGCCCTCTTCCAGGGAATCTTCCCAACCCAGGCATTGAACACAGTCTCTTAATCTCCCGCATTGGCCGGTGGGTTCTTTATCACTAATGCCACCTGGGTAGCCCCATAGTTTACAACACTATATTATATAATTGAAATTTTCTAAGAGAGTAGAAGTTAAATATTTTCATTAAAAAAATAAAAGTAATGAGGTGGGGTATATATTAATTAAATGTTGGAAATCCTATGCATACTTTATATCAAATCACCATGATGCTACACTTTACATTATCTTGTGATTATATTTTTCAATTATACTCCCCAAAGGAAAAAAATTTTTTTAATAAAAAGAAAAATTTCATTCAAGCCTGAAAATTGCTCCCTGTCAACTGTCACCTCACTGAAAATTTTAAAAGTGTCAAAATAGAATTTCAGCCTGTCTCAAGGACTGAGTACATTTCTGCCTCTATCACAAATCCATGAGTACAAAGATGCAACAGAGGGATTATTGTTATCCTGTTATCACTGTAGCTAATATGTTTACAAACATGTACAGAGAACTTGAAAGTGAATAGAGGAGAAAACAAAGAAGAAAATTCAACTTTGTATTGTTTATTCAGGTTATTATAGCTATGGGGCCCAGGGATGAGTATAAATGAGCATTCCAAGAAATCTTTTACCTTATTTATCTGAAAGTCTCTGATACAGAGAATACTCAAGGAGAGATTCTGCAGACAGTTTCCTTAATACCTTCTACTTTAGGCAAGATCAGTCGCTCAGTCGTGTCCGACTACACACAAATGCTCGTATCAGACAAACGTCTTATTTTCAGGGAGAATTCCACAGACTCCATGGACACCCCATTCCAGAATTTAACAACCATCCTGAAGATCCGCCTTATTCTATAAGGTCATTTTCTTCTCCCTGTTCTGTGCTTTTTTGAGATTGAGAACATCTGGTCCTCATTCCTAACATAATGACATTTCCTGCTCCAGAGTTCCTTTTAAAATCACCCTCAACCTTCTCTTCTTCAGGCTAATTTCCATGTCTGCTCTCCCTTCTTCAGAGTCTTATGTGCCAAGTACCCTCACCTTCCTCTGAATCCATGAAGAGCTACTCTGCCCAGCTCAGACCTGAGGACCCCCACAGAGCATTCACAGGGCCACCTTTCCACATCTCTGCTCACCCACTGCAGTTCTCAAACTCCTTCAAGGAAGAGGCATTATTTCATCTCAGGGAAGAGACGTGCTTCCCATCAACTTGCTTTCCCTCTCTGTCCCCAGGGGGAAGAGCAGAGAAGATTGAGCTCTGGGAGTCAAGTGGCAGACAGCTGTGGTTTCGGCTTCCAGCGGTCACACAACTCCAGAGGGACCGGAAGGTCAAGAAAAGCATGTAGAACCGCAGGCTGTTCACGTGGCTCAGAGGAGGAGATGACCAACCCCTAATAAAACACCGTCTGCCGGACGTGCCATTGGGACTGGCATGCTAATTGAAAACAGCAGGCTTGGGGCTGCCTCTCTGACTTTAGCACTCCAGCTAGGAATAATTTTTCCTTCCACAGCAAAAGCAGTATTCAGTCAGTAAAGCAGTATTTGTTACT
>NW_011495034.1:9030385-9033017 GCF_000754665.1 Bison bison bison | reverse complement strand
TAATTAAAAAAAAAAAATCAAACAAACCAGCATCACTGCTCCAGCAGACGATAAAGAAATATTTCTCAATTTCTCTTTATTTACTTTTCCAGAAAGTTCATATCTTGTTTATTTCCTTTCTGCTAGGCCAAAGCTTGACGCTGCTGTACACAAATGTTTTATTATCTTAGGACAGAGAGTATCTATTAATCCAATTCATCTCTCAATACTATTAGTGCCTTGTTATTTTTATTTTAGGTGATTATTTTTTCTAAATCAAAATAATGCAGGCACATAGGTCAACAGTTCCATATTATTTTTATTGGATGTCTACGTCAACATAAATCGGTTTTTCTTTCCCAGAAGTATTTTGGCTATTTTCTTTGCTATATACCTCTGTATATAGCATATATAACATATTTAGTATTAGTTGTTTTTTTTTTTTAATTTTAGGCATTATATTCTGACTTTCTACTATGGAAAAAGAAATTTCAGCTTGTGTCACTATATTTTCCTTATTCACTTTGTGTTTCCTCAGCCTCTGGATGTAACTGCATCATAATTTTTGTTAATTAAATAATAAATAGTATAATTCATATTAAAATAAATGATATAGGGTAACAATTAATTTTCACCATTTGCATAATTGTCTACTTCCCTCGAGTGTAAATATTTACTTATTTTTCGTTTGTTTAGTTTTCTATGGACTTATCACTGATTCATTCTCAAACTCTTCCACTAACCTATATCTACTTATTAGATGTCTAAAGTCATCAAATGTTTATCAGTTTATTTTTAAGAATATATTCATCCTATAGCTTTTTGATTTGCCCTAACCTGGCCTGGTTTCCCAGTCAACAGCTGTGATTATGGTCTTTCTCATCACTGTTATCCCAAGGAATCCCTCTGTTTCCCTTTTGAATGGCTCTGCTGTTTTCTATATTCCATCCATTCCTCTTAATGGATTTATCTCCATTTTGGTACAGACATCCTATCAGTAATTTTCTGAGAAGGTATTCATGAATTCATGACATTTTGAGATCTTTCAAGTCTGAAAACATCTTCATAATCTCTCACACGCAATAAATTGATAATTTCTTTGCATATAGAATTCCAGGTTGATGATCATAGTCACTTAGAATTTCAAAGACTTTATTGTCATCCAGTTTCTAGTGTCGCAGTGAAGAGTTCTAAACCATGCTGATTCTGGATCCTTTTTTTTCTTTTGTAAGCTATTTTGTTTTCTCTCTGGATATTTATAGGCTCTCTTTTTGTTCTTAATGTTTTAAATTACACAATGGTGTGTTTTGGTGGAGCTCGTTATCAGCACTGGGGCTACCCAATGGCTCAATGGTAAAGAATCTGCCTGCCAGTACAGTAGCCACAGGAGACACAGGTTCAATCCTTGGGATGGGAAGATCCCCTGGGAAAGAAAATGGCAACTCCTTCCAGTATTCTTGCATAGGAAAACCCAGGGACAGAAGAACCTGGCAAGCTACAGTCCATGGGGTTGCAAAGAGTTGGACAGGACTTAACAGCTAAAAAACAGTTATCAATACTGTTCTGGGTTCTTATTGGGACCTTTCGATTTTATAAAATTATCTTGAATTATTTATGATCTCTTCCACTTGATTTTCTCTGTTCTTCTGTAAGTGTTGCTTTTCAAATGTTGAAACTTCTGGATCAATTTTATAATTATGTTTTCTTTTTTCCCTTTATTCTATTTCTTTTATCTTTTTATATACTTTCTGTTTTTTTCCCCTCTCGTCTTTATCTTTCATTCCTTCTATTGGATTTTAAATTTCTACAACCATATCTTTCAGTTTCAAGAAAAAAATTTATTTTGATTCCATTTTTAAGATAATTATAGGGTAGGAAGTCTCTATTAATCCATTTTCTATTTGATGGTGTCCTATTCTTATTTAATAGATGCTACCAATCTCATAATTCTTATAACAGTAATGATTTTCTCTTCAAAAAACAAAAACCAAAACTTTTCTTCTCCGTGTGTAGTGTCTGGCTATCCAAGTTGCTTTATGCTGTTTCTTTTGGAATATGTGTAACTTTTATGCTAGTAGACTTCTTCAACTGTTGACAATCATTTACTGGCTCCTATTAAGAAGTTTGAGCATTCTTTGGCATTGCCTTTCTTTGGGATTGGAATGAAAACTCATCTTTTCCAGTCCTGTGGCCAAGGCTGAGTTTTCCAAATTTGCTGGCATATTGAGTGAAGCACTTTCACAGCATCATCTTTCAGGATTTGGAATAGCTCAACTGGAATTCTATCACCTTCACTAACTTTGTTCGTAGTGATGCTTTCTAAGGCCCACTTGACTTCACATTCCAGGATGTCTGGCTCTAGGTCAGTGATCACACCATCGTGATTATCTGGATCGTGATCTTTTTTGTACAGTTCTTCTGTGTATTCTTGCCATCTCTTCTTAATACCTTCTGCTTCTGTTAGGTCCATACCATTTCTGTCCTTTATCAAGCCCATCTTTGCATGAAATGTTCCTTTGGTATCTCTGATTTTCTTGAAGAGATCTCTAGTCTTTCCCATTCTGTTGTTTTCCTCTATTTCTTTGCATTGATTGCTGAAGAAGGCTTTCTTATCTCTTCTTGCTATTCTTTAGAACTCTGCATTCAGATGTTT
>NW_011495034.1:9029065-9030285 GCF_000754665.1 Bison bison bison | reverse complement strand
TCATGAACCTCATTCCGTAGTTCATCAGGCACTCTATCTATCAGATCTAGGCCCTTAAATCTATTTCTCACTTCCACTGTATAATCATAAGAGATTTGATTTAGGTCATATCTGAATGGTCTAGTGGTTTTCCCTACTTTCTTCAATTTCAGTCTGAATTTGGCAATAAGGAGTTCATGATCTGAGCCACAGTCAGCTCCTGGTCTTGTTTTTGCTGACTGTATAGAGCTTCCCTATCTTTGGCTGCAAAAATATAATCAATCTGATTTCGGTGTTGACCATCTGGTGATGTCCATGTATAGAGTCTTCTCTTGTGCTGTTGGAACAGGGTGTTTGTTATGACCAGGGCACTTTCTTGGCAAAACTATTAGTCTTTGCCCTGCTTCATTCCGTATTCCAAGGCCAAATTTGCCTGTTACTCCAGGTGTTTCTTGACTTCCTACTTTTGCATTCCAGTCCCCTATAATGAAAAGGACGTCTTTTTTGGGTGTTAGTTCTAAAAGGTCTTGTAGGTCTTCATAGAACCGTTCAACTTCAGCTTCTTCAGCGTTACTGGTTGGGGCATAGACTTGGATTACTGTGATATTGAATGGTTTTCAATATTCAAAAGCAGAGACATTACTTTGCCAACAAAGGTTCATCTAGTCAAGGCTATGGTTTTTCCTGTGGTCATGTATGGATGTGAGAGTTGGACTGTGAAGACAGCTGAGCACCGAAGAATTGATGCTTTTGAACTGTGGTGTTGGAGAAGACTCTTGAGTCCCTTGGACTGCAAGGAGATCCAACCAGTCCATTCTAAAGGAGACCAGCCCTGGGATTTCTTTGGAAGGAATGATGCTAGAGCTGAAACTCCAGTACTTTGGCCACCTCATGGGAAGAGTTGACTCATTGGAAAAGACTCTGATGCTGGGAGGGATTGGGGGCAAGAGGAGAAGGGGACGACAGAGGATGAGATGGCTGGATGGCATCAATGACTCAATGGACGTGAGTCTCAGTGAACTCCGGGAGTTGGTGATGGACAGGGAGGCCTGGCATGCTGCGATTCATGGGGTTGCAAAGAGTCGGACACGACTGAGTGACTGATCTGATCTGATTTGATTAAGAAGTTACGGAGAAGGCAATGGCACCCCACTCCAATACTCTTGCCTGGAAAATCCCATGAACGGAGGAGACTGGTAGGCTGCAGTCCATGGGGTGGCAAAGAGTCAGACACGACCTGA
>NW_011495034.1:9026658-9028965 GCF_000754665.1 Bison bison bison | reverse complement strand
GGGGGAGCCTGGTGGGCTGCCGTCTATGGGGTCGCACAGAGTCGGACACGACTGAAGCGACTTAGCAGCAGCAGCAGCATTAAGAAGTTATGGTAGTGACACAAGTAAGCTGATTATAAACTTAGCTCTCCCTGGGTACTTCACTCAGTGTGATCTGATTAATCCGTTTCATTGGGGGAAGCCTGAATACGCATTGGTGCTTTTCTCTTAGGCTGATCAAACTCCCCCCAAAATAATTCTACTAGCTTCTGCTTGGGAGGTAATAGTCTGCCTCCTAGTATTCTGGAACTCCTGTAGCAGAAGAAATCTTGTACTTCAATATTCAGTTTAAAACCATATTGAATTCTTCTGTTATCTGTGAAGTGAAGTCACTCAGTCATGTCCGACTCTTTGTGACCCCATGGACTGTAGCCTACCAGGCTCCTCTGTCCATGGACTTTTCCAGGCAAGAATACTGGAGAGGGTTGTCATTTCCTTCTCCAGGGGATCTTCCTGACCCAGGGATCAAACCCAGGTTACCCACATTGCAGTCAGACACTTTACCATCTGAACTACCTGGGAAGCTGTAATGATCCCTAAATCTCAGCTCTATTCCTGCGAATGTGTTAGTCGCTCAGTCATGTCTGACTCTGCGACCCCATGGACTGTAGCCCATCAGGCTCCTCTGTCCATGGGATTCCCAGGCAAGGATACTAGAGTGGGTTGTCATTTCCTTCTCCAGGGGAATGGATCCTTCCTGACCAAGGGATCAAACCATGGTGTCCTGCATTGCAGGCCGATTCTTTACCACTATGCCACCTGGGAAGCCCCCAGCTCTACTGAGTACCTCACAAAGAATTTCTGCTTTATCTTTGCAGAGGAAAAATAACCAGAGTGGGAGAAGAGTAGGTGTGGAATGAAAGAGAGGATCTAGGATGTCTAATAGTTTCCTAGTCAAACCTTTAAACAAGATTCTTTTTGGCTCCATCTTCAATTCACTTTCACAGGTATGGAGTATCCCTTTACTGAACCATCTGAGGCATGATAGTATAAACTGAGTTCCTTTTTGTTTTCCTAACTATTGTATTAAAAATTTGTTTTCTCAGTCTAATAATGTCAATTAGCACTTATTATGCTTTTGAGCTTTCCAAAATTTCCTCAGTTCAGTTCAGTCGCTCAGTCGTTTCCAACTCTTTGTGACCCCATGAACTGCAGCACGCCAGGCCTCCCTGTCCATCACCAATTCCCAGAGTTCACCCAAACTCATGTCCATCGAGTCGCTGATGCCATCCAGCCATCTCATCCCTCTCCCCTTCTCCTCCTGCCCCCAATCCCTCCCAGCATCAGAGTCTTTTCCAATGAGTCAACTCTTCGCATGAGGTGGCCAAAGTATTGGAGTTTCAGCTTTAGCATCCGTCCTTCCAATGAACACCCAGGACTAATCTCCTTTTGAATGGACTGGTTGGATCTCCTTTCAGTCCAAGGGACTCTCAAGACTCTTCTCCAACACCACAGTTCAAAAGCATCAATTCTTTGGTGCTCAGCTTTCTTCACAGTCCAACTCTCACATCCATACATGACCACAGGAAAAACCATAGCCTTAACTAGACAGAACTTTGTTGGCAAAGTAATGTCTCTGTTTTTTAATAGGCTATCTAGGCTGGTCGTAACTTTCCTTCCAAGGAGTAAGCGTCTTTTAATTTCATGGCTGCAGTCACCATCTGCAGTGATTTTGGAGCCCAGAAAAATAAATTCTGACACCGTTTCCACTGTTTCCCCATCTATTTGCCATGAAGTGATGGGACCAGATGCCATGATCTTCGTTTTCTGAATGTTGAGCTTTAAGCCAACTTTTTCACTCTCCTCTTTCACTTTCATCAAGAGGCTTTTTAGTTCCTCCTCACTTTCTGCATAAGGATGGTGTCATCTGCATATCTGAAGTGACTGATATTTCTCCTGGCAATCTTGATTCCAGCTTGTGCTTCTTCCAGCCCAGCGTTTCTCATGATGTACTCTGCATAGAAGTTAAATAAGCAGGGTGACAATATACAGCCTTGACGTACTCCTTTTCCTATTTGGAACCAGTCTGTTGTTCCATGTCGAGTTCTAACTGTTGCTTCCTGACCTGCATATAGGTTTCTCAAGAGGCAGGTCAGGTGGTCTGGTATTCCCATCTCTTTCAGAATTTTCCACAGTTTATTGTGATCCACACAGTCAAAGGCTTTGGTGCCGGGAGCCGGTGAGGCATTCCGCTCGTGACAAAGGTCATGAGGAAGGAGGCTCGGCGTAAGCAAAGGCGGGATCGAGCTTCAGGAGTCCGCCCGGATA
>NW_011495034.1:8999151-9026373 GCF_000754665.1 Bison bison bison | reverse complement strand
TGATAAGAATCAAAGACTGCTGACTTTGCATCCCCTATTATCCTCTATGTGTAACTTAGGGTATAAAAGCCCCTGTTAAAAATAAAGCTACGGGCCTTGCTCACCAACGCTTGGTCTCCCCATGTCATTCTTTCTTTTAACTTCCAGCTGAGTCTCCATCTGGAGCGAGGAACCCACCACGCTAACTAATTATGCCTGGGCTTCTAAGACCCACTCGAGAAGGTGACTAGGGTGAGGCACCTTCCGCTATTCGAGAGGGCGCCTGCGGCCTACGTAAGTGGCGCAAACTTCTTGTCTTGAAGTTTTATTGGTCTCCCGCGTAAACCAAGCTACTCAGCTTCTTTTCTCCACTGAATTTTCCTACTGAGCTATCCTCATTCTATTACTCTTTATATCTTTGATAAATAAATAAATAGTCGCCGACGCCGTCTCCCCTTCGAATACCCTGGATCAGCCGGGGCTGGTCCTCGGCACTTTGGCATAGTCAATAAAGCAGAAATAGATGTTTTTCTGGAACTCTCTTGCTTTTACGATGATCCAGTGGATGTTGGCAATTTGATCTCTGGTTCCTCTTCCTTTTCTAAAACCAGCTTTATTCACATATTATTTCCATTTCTTTTTGACCTTGTATATTTCATTTAGTAAGCTTTATTTTGTTGTTTTCATAAGTTTTTAAATGAATGAAGAAATGTTTGTGTGTTTAATATGCCACCTTTATCTGGAAACCACCATTCATTCTTTTACTTATTTATTTAAAAAGACTAAATCTGGGTTACAAATGAGTGATCACATGAAAATAATCATGTAAAGATACCAATCCTCAGAACTTTATATTTCCTATTGCATTCGTCTACATTATATCATTGAGTTTTGTCAAAATTTGAGCTGGTAATCTCTTTCTGTGCATGCTAAGTTGCTTCAGTCGTGTCCGACTCTTTGCAACCCCACAGACAGTAGCCCACCAGGTTCCTCTGTCCATGGGATTCTCCAGGCAAAAGTACTGGACTGTGTTGCCATGCCCTCCTACAGGGGATTTTCTGGACCCATGGATTAAACCCACATGCCTTTTCTCCTACATTGGCAAGCGAGTTCTTAGCACTAGTACCACCTGGAAAGCCCTGAAAGTGATGTATTCTGATTAGAAATTCTGAGATGGAAGTAGACATTATGGTAGTTGTTTTACAGTGGCCTTGTTCCTGAAGTTAATAGAAAAGTTTTCAGTTTTTCACTGTTGACTATAATGTTTGCTGTGAGGTTTTCATATAGTGTATATTATGTAGAGGTAATTTCCTTCTATTCCTAGTTTGTTGAGTGATTTATTATGAAAGGTGTTGAATTTTGTCAAATACCTTTTCTGGATCTATTGAGATGCTGCTGCTGCTGCTAAGTTGCTTCAGTCATGTCCGACTCTGTGAGACCGGATAGACGGCAGCCCACCAGGCTCCCCCGTCCCTGGGATTCTCCAGGCAAGAACACTGGAGTGGGTTGCCATTTCCTTCTCCAATGCATGAAAGTGAAAAGTGAAAGTGAAGTTGCTCAGTCGTGTCCAACTCCTAACGACCCCATGGACTACAGCCTACCAGGCTCCTCCGTCTATGGGATTTTCCAGGCAAGAGTACTATGTGATTTTTATCCTTCACACTGTTAATGTGGTGCCTCACATTGATGATTTTTGTATATTGAACCATCCTTGCATCTCAAGGAAAAAGAGTCTCACTTTTGGTGGTTTATGATCCTTTTAATGTGCTATTGAGTTTTGTTTGCTAGTATTTTACTGAGCATTTTTATACCTGTTATTGTCATGGATATTGGTCTGTAATTTTATTTTCTTGAAGTGTCTTTGGCTTTGGTATCAGAGTAATGCTGTCCTTATTAAAATAAGTTTGGAAGTGTTTTCTCCTCTTCAATTATTTGGAAGAATTTGAGAATAATTGACATTAATTTGTCTCTAATTGTTTTGTAGAATTCCCTAATGAAGGTATCTGGTCCTGGACTTTTAATGTTGGGAGATATTTTATTGCTAATTCAATTTCCCTTGAGGTTATGTCTGTTCAGATTTTCTATTTCCTCATGAATTGGTCTTGATAGGTTACATGTTTCTAGAAATTAAGCTATTTCTTCTAACTTATGCAATTTGTTGGCATATAATTGTTCAGAGTAATTTCTAATATTAAATTTATACTTCATCAATTATAATGTCTTTTCTCTCATTTTTGGTTTTATTATTTGAGTCTTCTTTCTCTTTTTCTTAATTAATCTAATGATTTGTCAATTTCATTGATCTTTACAAACAACTAACTCAGTTTGAATATTTCTCCTATTGTTTTTCTAATCTCTATTCCTTCTTCTAACTCTGCGTGTGTGCTCAGTCATGACTGACTCTTTGTGACCCCATGGACCATGGTCCGTCAGGCTTCTCTCTCCATGGAATTTTCCAGGCAAGGATACTGGAATAGGTTGCCATTTCCTCCTCCTGGGAATCTTCCTGACCCAGGGATTAAATATGTCTCTCTTGCATTTCCTGCATTGGCAGGCAGATTTTTTTTTTTAACCACTGAGCCACTGGGGAATTAGACAACTAAGTTTGGGGTTTGTTTATTCTTCTTTTTCTTGTTCCTTGAGGTATCTTTGGGTCATTCTCTTTTTTCTAATACAGGTATTTCACACCACAAACGTCCCTCTTAGTACTGCTTTTGCTGCATCTTGTAAGTTCTGTTATGTTATATTTTTGGTTGTCTTAAGATATTTTTTAACTTCCCTTTTGATTGCTTCCTTTACTCACTGATTTTCAGGAGTGTGCTATTTAATTTCCACATATTTGTGAATTTTCCAGTTTTTCTTCTATTGATTTCCAGTTACATTCTCTTGTGGTTGGAAAAAATACCTGGAATGATTTCAAACTTTTTAAATTTGTAAAGACTTGTTTTGTGACCTGACAAATGATCTATCCTCGGATAATGTTTTTTGGAGAAGAATAAGCATTCTGCTGTTGTTGGATGGGGTGTTAGCTCAATTGATTTGTGCCATTGTTCAAGTTTTTTTCCTTTCCATATTGATCTCCAGCTGGTTATTCTATTCATTACTGAGAATGGGATATTGAAATCTCCTACTATTATTTTGTTGCTGTCTGTTTCTACCTTCAGTTCTGTCATTGTTTGCTTCCTGTACTTGAGTACTCTGATGTTGCATGTGTATATATTTGTAATTGCTATCTCCTTGGTGAACTGATCCTTTTATAACTACGTAATGTCCTTTGTTTTCTGTGACAGTTTCTGACTTGAAATCTTTTTTTTTTTTAATCTTTTTGTAGTTATTACCATTTTTTCCAAGCATGATTTTACTGAGCTCATTTAGCATCTCTATGATGATTATCTTAAATTATCAGTTAATTTATAATACTCATTTCTTTAAGGTCAGTACCTGGAAATTTATTTTGTTCCCTGGGTTGGGCCATGTTTTTCTGTTTCTTCATGTGATTGGTTACTTTGTGTTGTAATCTGCACATTCAAAACAGCATCTACTTCTTCCTCTGTTTTTGGACTAGCTTCATGCAGGGAAGGCCTTCACCCACTAGCCTGAATAGAGATCTTTGGGGCCTCTTAAACCTTTCTTGCAGATGTGTCTTCTCTGGGCTTGTGAATATAAATGTCCAATTAGAGATGTTTTGCAGGCTCTTTCTTCAAGAGTTCATAATCTCTTTTTCCCTCTATTGTCTTTTTGTGGTACTGCAGGTTTTCTGGACCTGCCATAAACCACCCAGCTCTTTTCTGTTTTCAAAGAACCACACCCCCCTCCCCCCAGGCATCTAGAATATCTCAGGTCCCATCAGCACTCCAAGTCAAATGAGATGGAAATTCATTCGTCTGGCATACCTCCCACCCTCCAAAAGAAGCCAGACATTGAACACATGATTCAACTCTTTTGCTCTCCAGGGAGATGCCAGGAACAGGGCGGGGGCAGGGGAGGTGTTCTCCCCTTGCTCTATTCTGAGATGGGGAAGTGGAAATTCTGGTTCAAACATTTATCTTTGTTCTTATCACCCCCTCTCCCACAGTCTGGTATCCTTTCGTACAGTGTTTATATTCAAGCAAGAAAGAAACCAACTACTGTTAGCGCCCCCCTAAAAGTCAAAATGTTATTGGATATTCCGTCTTTGTTCCCTCAACCCCAGAAATACTGGGAATTGAGAATTTCCTTTGAATCGTGCTGCTATGTGCTGCATTGTGCTGGTGGGAGGGATTCTGGTAGTGAGTGCTATGAATTTTCCTACCAGCTTTGAAGTAGCTGACTTCAGGCTTGTCTGGGGGTGAAGTAGCCTCTTAATTGATGTCTGGATTTCTCACAAAGGGAATTGGTCTGTGTATCATTCTTGAATTGATATCTTAATGGGGAGAGGAGGGTTTGAGGCTTCCTATTCTGCCATCTTGCTGATGTTTCCATTCAAAGCATGATTAATTCTATAAATAATAGGAAAAGTCCTCTAAAATGTGAAGCAGTTATTAGAGCATTCAGGTATGTTATTAAGAGTGTTTTTTGATAGAGCCAACTCCCAATCTTCCTTTCCTACCTTCCTGTTCTCTAGCTCACATTGTAATTGAACTTGAGATTTGGATTGTAAAGAGAAGTTCTCTTTGAAGGGGGCCTTACAAGGATATTTTACAGGAGGTTCTATAAATATTTTTAGAGTATCTGAAATAAGTCTCCTGTAAAGTAAGTTTCTAAAATTCTACATCTTTTCTTTCCTTCATCACTCAGCGTTAAAGTTGGGAAACCATATTTCATATTAATAGTCTTACAGAAAGAGTGTCAGAACTTCATGTCACAAGTAGTCCAAATCACCTCAGTTCCCCTGGCCTCTTTTTCAGATATCTTTTGCATGGAGAGATGAGTCCCAACTGCAAGATTTTTTTTACCAGCTGTCAACTTTCCATTGATCAATGGGTTACTTTCTCATTTAATAAATCACTTCCACTCTGCTACACAGTAGGAAACTTCCTGGTGCATTTCCAGAATAACTGAAAATAGTTTGATGTTCTCAGCTTCTCCCTGAATATTTGAATGAAGATATTGGATAAACTGCAAAGTCTCTGTGTGCTGAACATGGAATCATCAAATAGTTTTGTCAGCTTGCCAGACAGCCAAAGAGAAGCAAACTGCAATTGAAGGAGAAATATTCTGCTGGCCAAATGGAAAGATGAGCACATTTGGATTACACATTCCAGTCCCAAAGACTGAGCCCAGATATATGTATGTATGTACCATCAGATATCAATAATAAATTATTTATAAATATGCTACAAACTGTTTTTCTTAACTTTCTCCCTCTGGAATAGACTATGTTAACATACTAGATATTTCATTGTCTTAGATCTCTTATTTGTTCTATTTCTGGACTAATTTATTTATTGGGCACAGTGGTAAGGACTGATAAAACACAGAAAAGAAAAAGTAAATAACAGTTAGCAAACAACAAATAATTAACTTAAAGTACTTCTACTCAAGTAGCTTTCCTTGGAGGAATTAGCAGTTTAGTCTAGTGCAGCATAATACTACTGGTGTTTATTTTTGGCTCTTTGGTCATAATGCTTTTGGTGGAAAATTTTCTTAACACTAATTTTAGGAATAATATCAGTAGGCAAATAATTTTCAAATAACATTTATTGAGCACGTAATTTGTTTCAGGCACTGTTCTAAATGGTTAACACAGATAGTGGCAGGGCTGGAATTTAAATCCACTCTCCTGCTACTGTTTCGTCCCTAATTCATGTCCAACTCTTTGCAACCCCATGGACTATAGCCCGCCAGGCTCCTCTGTCCCTGGGATTTCCCAGGCAAGAATACTGGAGTAGGTTTCTATTTCCCCCTCCAGGGGATCTTCCTGACCCAGGGATCAAACCTGCATCTCCTGCTCGGCAGACAGAGTCTTTACTGAGCCACCTGGGAAGCCCTTAAACCCATTCTGCCTGACTACAAAGCCTATAGTTATAAACATTATCTTATTCTGCCTTCATTCTTTCTGTTCAATGTTCTATAGCCTTTCACAATGAAGGGATAGAATAGGAAAGAAATTGTAATAATAACATCCTGCGCTATTTTATGGTAAAGCAAATCAGTCATCACAAAAAAGAAAATGTTTTATATATATATAAAATGTTATATATATATAACATTTTATATATATATATATATTTCATTATGAATCTATTAAAAAGTCTCATTTTTTGTCAATATACGTGCTGTCTAAAGACTGAATTGAGCACACTGTACCTTCTTAGACCTATCCAGGAAAGGATAAGAAAGTTTATATGTGTGGTTTTTTTTTTTCCTTCCTAAATGGCAAAAAGCCCAGACTTTTTGGTACCATTCCATGGTAAACATTTGTCTCTCTAGTCACCCAGATTCATGATTCATTTGTTAGGGGCTTAGTGGGCACATTTTGGCCAGCAGCCTGCCATGTGCGCATATCAGGCCTTGAATGAGTTCTGAACAGAGGAAGTCTCCTTTTGCCCATACAAGAGCATGTGCATGGGAGTTTAACCAGAAGCAGCTTAGCAATGAGATAGGTATGCAGCACAGGAAGGGCCTAAGGAGGCACCTCGCCCATGAGTTACCATGGGAGCCGCACTGAGCATCAGGCGTCGTTGGCTATGAACCACTGTTGCAAAGCAGAGGCACTGTAGCGGCATTGTTCCATCCTGCCTCTATGTTGGATAGGACAGAGGTGTGGCTTTAAGATCCCGTCACTGCTTGGAACATGGGTGTATCAAGTCTATACCACACAGCCACTCTGTGTTTACCTTGTGTCGTCCTGAGTCACAACGGTCTCTTGAGCTTGGTAGCCTCACTATTTGAAATAGCCTCATCATTTAAAATTAAGGTGAGCCTTCCATCAACACTGAATCTAAAAATCTACATGAAACATCTGCGCTGCTGTCTTCCCACCCTACCCTTACCACATTTGTTGGAACTCAATCTCTCGCCTCCAAAGGAGCCATTGTGCTGAACAATGACCAGATGAAACTTGGAAAACAGATATAGGAAATATGCGCAGATAGGAAAAGTGAAGAGGCTATAAACATCAAATCCACATCTTTTCTGTTTTACTTTTTATATTTCTTATTTCATTCATTCCTTCAGTGAGTAATTATTGAGTACGTTCCCCATGGAAGGGACATAGTAGGGACAAGAGTGGAGGGAGATGATTTTGAGGCATGGAGTCCTTTGGGAGATAGGCTGGTTCTGGGTAGTATGCCAATAAGCATAGTTAAAACAGGAAATGAGTATGGCACACCCCCAAAACTGAGCAGCAGGCAGCATTCAGGTGAGAGGAAAATGTAAAGTGAAAAGGTTCCTATGACAATATTTTATTCATATCCAGTCCTAAAGGAAATAATTCAGTGTGTGTTCTCTGACTCCTTCCTCCCTGAACTCAGAATTCTGTCTCAAATATAATAACCACAGTTCAACTTAATTATACATTCAGTGGGTTTCAGGTGGAGAGAGGCTATAATTTGAAATATTTTCTGTGAGAAATTATGCTTAAAAGCAAAACCATTTACAGGCAAATTTTGAGGGCTGTGTGTATCTACATGGAATCATAATTTTTTTTTCCCTTTCCCAGGACTTAATTTGTTATATAACTGTGTTTCTAACTTTAACTACCTAAGTAAAGGCAGGCAGAATATGTAGCAAAATTACTTTTGTCACAGTTAAAAGTTCTAGATATATTTATGGCCAGTATCTTTCCACCTATAATCCAGAAAGTAGTTTTCTTTGGCATTTCCAAGTATGAGATTTTTATCCCAAATACTCACTAATAATATATTAATCATATATTTAAAGTGTTTTCCTCTTGAGTTTAAATTTGTAATAGAATTCCTCCACAAACTTAAAAAAACTTAGAATTCATCTAATCCCTCTTTGGGTGAAATTTTCAAAGCAGTTAAAAGAATTGTTTTTTTTTTTTTCCAACTCTGTTCTGAGATCATTTCAACTAATAGTGCAGTACGTATTTAAACTCTTGTGAGTAATTTTAATTGGTTTGCTGAGAGTTCAGCTTAACTTGAGGAGAAGTTACTTGAGGAGAAGAATCATTAATAAGGTAGCAGTATATTATTAATAAGGACGCAGGTATATTCCTGTTATGTTCTTTTCCTTCTCCAAAATTTTTCCCACCGTAACACTTCATTAGATTCATTTGCCTTTTAGAAATTAAATTTAGAGACTTTTCAGTCATGAGACTTCATCTTTAGTTTTTATGGGACCTGAATCTAAAGAGATAAATCAAGTGTGGTTGTGCAATCTGAATTGGTATTGTTGAGATTTCACTGGCAACACAACTGCTAATTTGAAATATCTGTTGTGACTTTAGTCATGAAGATTGAGTGCAAAATATTTTAACATTTCATAAAACATTACAGAGTTGGGGCTGCTATTGTGGTTCCCATTTATATTCCTCTGGACACACATTTAATAGCAGAGTAAATGACCAGTACGACTGGCATTATGAGAAAAAGAAGTAACTGAGAGATTTTTCAAGTTGTATGAATAGAAAAAATCTTAAGAGAATCAAAATATCCCAGAAATACTAACATAGAAAAGTAGAAATGCCCCCTCACTCTGTGCTGCACTGAGAGGTACTTCACAGGACAGCACCGATCAGAGAAGGGAGAATCTTGCTCTGCCTGCTCATAACTCAGAATTTGTGCTTTCATGCAAATTACTTACAGATTCTGAACCTTGATTTCCACATATGTAATAGGGAGAAATATAGGGTACTGTATCGTGCTGCTGTGAGAATTAAATGAGATCCCAAACAAAAAGAATCCAAGAAAATGGCAGGGAGATAGTAGCTTTTCAATAAATGGTAGCTATATGTGTTCAGTGGAGAAGGAAATGCCGACCCACTCCAGTATTCTTGCCTGGAGAATCCCATGGACTGTAGCCTGCCAGGCTCCTCTGTCCATGGGGTTGCAAGAGTTGGACACTACTTAGCGACTAAACCACCCCCAGTTTGAGTGTTCAGACACTCAATTGTGTCTGACTCTTTGTAACCCCATGGACTGTAGCCCACCAGGCCTCTCTCTTCATGGGATTCTCTAGGCAACAATACTGGAGTGGGTTGCTGTGCCCTCCTCCAGGGGATCTTCCTGACTCAGGGACCAAACATCCACCTCTTAAATGTCTCCTACATTGGGAGGCAGATTCTTCACCACTAGCGCAAATGGTAGTGGGAAGCAAATGGTAGCTGGGTAGCTCCATATATCAGGAAAAGAAATGCTCTGTACTAATGACAAGTCAATCACCACAGCTCTGTGAGTCCAGTGTTTGAGTCCTAAAGAACCTGTGAAATTTAAAAAGCATGCCCTTTTCAGTGACTAGTGTGTGTTTAGTGTGTGTGTTTGTGTGTGTGTGTGTGTCAGAGTTGGGGGGAGAGTGGAATGTGTGTGTAGGGAACACAGTTTATGATGGATAAGAGAATTAAGTCTAGTTTTCCATTTTTCTTTCACTCAACAGGCAAGGGTTTCATGTGCTCAACTTCTTGCTTCTTAGTTCTTTGTTGTTATTGAGTCACTGAGTCATGTCTTACTCTTTGCAACCCCATGGATTGTAGCACACCAGGCTCCCCTGTCCTTCACTATCTCCCCAAGTTTGCTCAAATTCATGTCCATTGAGTTGGTGACACTATCTTACCATCTCATCCTTGGCTGTCCTCTTCTCCTTTTGCCTTCAATCTTTCTCAGCATCAGAGTCTTCTCCAGTGAGTCAGCTCTTCACATCAAGTGGCCAAAGTATTATAGCTTCAGCTTCAGCATCAGTCCTTCCAATGAAGATTTAGGGTTGATTTCCTTTAGGATTGACTGGTAGTTCGTAGTGCTTATTTGAAGCATTAAGTCTATTTTTCTAAGTGTACAGGATTGGTAATGGGAGTTAATCATGTAAACTAGATGCTGCACGTGAGTTAGCTAATTCTTTACCTTTCTTGGATCTAGAAATGTTTTGACTTTATTAAAACTCTAGCTCCCTAAGAAGGCACTAATTCAGAAATTACACTTTTGGACGTTTCAGGAAAATTACTGGGGATCATTTTTAGGGACTGTCATGTAAATTATCCACGCAGACTTCTAGACATCTTTCTGCACACCCAGCCAGTCCTCACTGCAGCTTCTCTGTTGTTTCCATGGTCTACCTTAGGTAAAAGTGGGGCTGTACTATTTAATCAACAGCCTAGATGACTTTATTCTTTGGTTATACGATGTAATCTTTTTGGGAAACTATTTAGGAAAATGTGCTATAAGCCTTGCAGATACCTAAACGCTCATATCCAGTTAAAATGCCATAACTGATCATTTATCCACTGGAAAATAGTTCAGAGAAAAACAACATACAAAGGTAATGTAAATGAAGAAATCACTGCAGTGTTATTTATAGTAACATTGGAAGTGACTTAATTGTTCAACAAGAGGGAAATAGCTGAATAAATATCAAAGCAAGTCAATGAAACATTATGTAGTTGCTAAAGTAGTCATTATGAACATTATGTAATAACATGAAAATGTCATGAAATAATGTTAATTAAATAAAACAGAGTAAAGGTCATATTATCTCATCATTACAACTTCAGAAAATATGTAAGCATGAAAGTACTAGGAGTAAAAACTGCAAATTGTGTACTGTGATGATGGAAACTATGGATGTTGTTCATTTCTTTTTCTATCTTCTATATTGTCATAATTAGGCTTGTGCAACAGAAACAAGTATTGAGTAAGCAAAAAATAATTAAATATGGTCCACACAGTTCACAACAGTATTCAAAGTATGCTCAGGTATAACTTTGTAGATCAAGATTTACCTTGTTTCTATTTAAATTAATGATTATATGGATAGCTCAACATACGCACTTTAATTTTTTAGTTGGGGTGTGTGTGTTAGTTGCTCAGTCGTGTCTGACTCTGCCACCGCATGGACTGTAGCCCACGAGACTCCTCTGTCCGTGGGATTCTCCAGGCAACAATACTGGAGTGGGTTGCCATTTCATTCTCCATTTTTAGTTGGTATTTCTAGAAAAAACAAGGAATAAATGTAGTGAATTAGAAGACATGGAATGCTGCCTAAACTAAGCCATAATGATTGTTTAACCTGAAATGGTTTCTTCCCCTGAAACTGAATTTTCTCACATGTAAAGCTCAGGAATTGGACTAGAAGGTTTTTAAGGTAAATTTCCTATCAGTTCTGTGATACTGAGCTTATTGTTCTTTATACAAACCCTATCTGATGTTTACCCCCTCTATTCAGACACCATCTTGTATGCTAATAATAATAATATTAATCACTGGTTTTATATTTATTTGTGAAAGTCCCCTCAGTTGTGTCTGACTCTTTTATGACTCCATGGACTGTAGCTCTCCAGGCTCTTCTGTCTATGGGATTTCACAGGCAAGAATACTAGAGTGGGTTGCCATTTCCTTCTCCAGAGGGTCTTCCAGACCCAGGGACCAAACCCAAGTCCCCTACATCGCAGGCAGATTCTTTACCATCTGAATCACCCTGACTTAATTAAATTCCAAACGATTGTTAAGTCTTATCCACTATTCCCAACTCCCTATCAATCCTAAGAATTTTATCCTTGAAATTGTACAGGATAAAAATTATATAAACATGATCATTCTATCTGAAAATAAAAAAGTATCAGTAGCTTCTTCATACACACTTCCGCTTCTTTTTAAACTTCTTCAACATAAAAAACATTTTATGCCCCATTAAGATTTTTCAATTCGACCAGGAGACCACAGAATTATGAAATAAAGTTTTCCATAAAAATATAACTCGATCAGGTACAATTTTCTTGTTAATTGTAACTGGTAACTATAATTAATTAAAAATTGGTAAGATAGAATTAAAAGTGAGGAAATCAACTTGCTTATAAATATAAAACAAATGACTGAGGATATTTAAAAATAAGCTCCAGCAAGAAACTTCAAAGAATCTGTAAAACAAAATATATTCTTTTTTTTTTTTCTTTTAAACAAAATATATTCTAATTCTTACCACCTTAAGAACTGACTGGAATCCTCACAAGTAAGCTTCAAAGTTAGGACCATCCAGAGGCAGTCTACTTTTTGACATTTTCAGTGTCAGGAAGGAAACCAATTACCTCTAATCAGAGACTTTGGTATTTAGCACAATTCAGGAGCTCACCACCTACAGGAAATAAAAAGACAGAACACAAAGTCTGTTAAAGCAGGTTGTTTTGCTTTGATCTTCAATAAAACTGTTTGCTCCAGTACCCCGGCATTCTCAACTTTGTTGAATGTGAGGGTTCATAATGAACACAGTATGTTGACGTCTGATTTCAGTAAGGAAACTCCACCTCTTTCTCTCTGCTCTCTATTTTTGTTTTTGACAAGCAGCTCTTCCTTCTGTCGATAAACTCATCAAACTTTATCTGATATGGCACAAGGGAAAAGTTTGGGTCACAAAACACTCAGAGTTTGTGGAGGTCAACCAGATTTTATAAAATCTTTCCTCTGACAGCTTCCAGTATGTACTGTAAAAGCAATTATCCAACAAGTATCTATGGAATATTTATTTATACCTGTGCATATGATTTTTTTAAGTGTGAGAAAGAGGGGGAAAATTGCAAAATATTCAGCACCAGCAACCCTAAATTTTAAAATACCATGGACTTTGAGGTTTGATTATTTAGCTCAAGTTGTGGGTTGGATAAGAGACATTCTGGTCAGAGGACTTATTATTTTAGATGTTTTATCTCCTAAGTAATACTGGTGATACAGATTCCAGGAATGTATGGTCAGGGAAGGTACAGAAAGCAATATTTTCATCAGAGTTGCTTGAGAGGTTGGAAAAAGACATATAGCAAGAGATTAAATAAACTATTCCCCAAACCTCTGTTTGTCATTTACATTAATGACACTTGCCCAGAAAGCAGGGAAAGAATTGACCCAAATAGTCTATTTAGTCTAACGATTCATCAATCAAACATTTCCTAGGTCTTCCCCATGCCCCAAACACTGTGCCAGGTATGGGATCTGGCAATGCCTACCAAGACAGCCACTAGCAGGAACAAATACTCATTTCAAAGCCACTGGCCTAAAACAGCTCCTTTAAAAAAAATTTTTTTTTCTCCTTTAGTTTTTATCCAATGATGATTTCACTAATTCCTTATGGTTTTGCCACTTAGATATTTGGCTTTTGAACTAAGGCCATTGAGGGAAGGCTGCTGCTAAGTCACTTCAGTCGTGTCCAACTCTGTGCGATCCCATAGACGGATCACCAGGCTCCCCAGTCCCTGGGATTCTCCAGGCAAGAACACTGGAGTGGGTTGCCATTTCCTTCTCCAATGCATGAAAGTGAAAAGTGAAAGTGAAGTCACACAGTTGTGTCTGATCCTCAGGGACCCCATGGACTGCAGCCTACCAGGCTCCTCCGTCCATGGGATTTTCCAGGCAAGAGTACTGGAGTGGGGTGCCATTACCTTCTCCGAGGGAAGGCTAAGAGACCATTAAGACTGATTAGGATAAAATACTAGCAAAGTCCTTTAGGCTTTTGTCTACTGAGATTGCTCTGTGAAATCCTCCTCAGGGATATCTGCCTAACAAATACAACTATTTACTTCTAATTAAATTTTTAAAAATGTTTGGTGTGCATCACTGGGGCTGATGGAGCAAGGAAAAAGTGAGTTCAAGTTTTTGCCCCGTTTTTAGAATTCATTTTTTCCCATTTCTCTCTTTAATGAGCATCTAAGCTACATGCCCTTTTTGACCATAGTTTTTTTTTTTTTTAACTGATCAAAAAGTTTAGATGTGGGAAATGCAAGAATTAGGCACATTTCTGTCAGGTTTTACCCTTGAGAAAATTTTACATATCCTCTCCTTATTTCTCCCTTACTTTAACCATCCAGTATACCTGTGTTTCCAAGAACAGCCCTGTAACTTGAAATTCAGTTTCTAAATTTCAAGGATGACTTTTCAACACATTTGATTATTGATTCATGATTAACCTTTTAGTTCTGGAATAGGGTTTTAGAGCTTAGTTTCATTGGCGTTTATCTAGTCAATTCCATTAATTTATACTAAGTATATGAGGATCTTCTCTGAATCACACAGTTTCTTTCAGTAGAAACCAAATATGAACCCAGGTTTCCAGACTCCTATCCTTTTATGCCACATCTTTTTTTTTTTAATTTTTCCTTCACTTATTCCTTCTTTTTTTCACTTATATTTTTAATTGATGTATAGTGGATTAAAAGTATTTCAGGTGTACAGCAAAGTGATTTAGTTATACATATATATATATATATACACACACATTCTTTTTCAGATTCTTTTCCATTATGACATCTTCTTATTCAGGCTTTCAAGATGCAATATCATACATAAATAATAGCTCAGGGTTTTTAAAATAAATATTTCTGCAAAGGGAAACACTGGAACTCAGCTGGTAAATTGTGAGGAGACATAATCTCTAGCAAATGGAGACAATGAGAGAAAGAAAACAAAGAGTCCTCTCAGTCTCTCTTGATCTCAGTAACTTCCTAAGAAAAAAAGTCTCCTCTTGTTTTTTCTGAAGACCAGAGCATCTGTGTGGAACTATTTCAAATGCTGGACTGTGAATAGAAAAACTCTGAGAAACAGGTTGAGAGTAAAATCTTGATGCTGCCATGGTATATTTTAATAGCATCCCTGCAGTTAAAGAACATACATTCTGTCTGATTCCCCTTATGTGGAACACCAAAGTCATTTTGGGAACACAAATGGCTCTAACCCACCATTAAACTCAGTGTCTGTTTTTCAAAGCATAAAAATTACTTTAGTAAGTTAACTTTAAAAGTCAAAAATCTATTAATGAAATAGTCCAACAAAGCCTAGTAAAATGAAGGATCTGTATCTATATTCATGATTCAAGTATTACTGCATCTTGATTCTAAGTGAATATATCTTTAATCTTTTATAGTTATGGATGGTGTGTGTGTGTGCTCAGTCATGTCTGACTCTTTGGGACCCCATAGACTGTAACCTGCCAGGCTCCTCTGTCCATGGAATTTCCCAGGCAAGAATACTGGAGTGAGCTGCCATCTCCTACTCAAGGAGATCTTCCCCACCTAGGAATCGAACCCACGTCTCCTCATTAGCAGGCAAATTCTTTACCACTGAACCACCTGCAAAGCCCAACAGAAGGGAAAATTTTTCTGCCTCTACATGTACTTAATGAGAAACTAGTGTGATACAAATGTTGAAATATATCACTAAAATTGCATTTCTTAGGGAATTATCCATTTCGCTCCTGATAGTTTTTTGCGATGGAGAAGGCAATGGCACCCCACTCCAGTACTCTTGCCTGGAAAATTCCATGGACCGAGGAGCTTGGTGGGCTGCAGTCCATGGGGTCACTAGGAGTCGGACATGACTGAGCGAGTTCACTTTCACTTTTTACTTTCCTGCATTGGAGAAGGAAATGGCAACCCACTCCAGTGTTCTTGCCTGGAGAATCCCAGGGGTGGGGGAGTCTGGTGGGCTGCCGTCTATGGGATCACACAGAGTCGGACACGACTGAAGCGACTTAGCAGCAGCAGCAGCAGCAGTTTTTTGCGAACACAATTGATATGAAGGAAAAAGTATCAGGGCTTTCAGATTAAAACGAACCGAAATGTTAACCAGTAATGTTAAAGGATTTTTGAAAAATCCAACATAGTAAAAATGTGTATACGTCTGTATATGTGCTCAGTTGCCTCCAACTCTTTGTGACCCCATGTAGCCTGCCAGGCTCCTCTGTCCATGGGATTTCCCAGGCAAGAATACTGAAGTGGGTTATTATTTCCTACTCCAGGGGATCTTCCTGATCCAAGGATGGAACCTCATCTCTTGTGTCTCCTGCAATGGTAGGCGGATTCTTGACCCCTGTGCCAACCGGGAAGGCTTATAGAAAAATACAGAGTAAAGAAACAGTAAAAGGAAATAAATTAGCTAAACTGTCAAGCTTTCCTAATTAATTGAAGGAAGTGTTTAGGGGGATTAGGCATGTGGATTCTTATAAGCTCCTACTTCAAGGTGAGATGATTTTGGCATAAACATTTAGGGCCTTCCCTCAGTCTTATCCACATTGTTTGGTAAGCTTCAGGCAGATGCTTCTGTGATACAGTAATATCTTCTCTTTGGATATGCTTTTCATCTCAAAGCAATATATAAACATTACACCTCCAGTTCTAGGAGACCTTGAGGCACAAAGTAAAAGCAGAAGGGATGTGGTCATGGGAATATCCACAGTGAGGCGTTAACATCCACAGTTAAATATGTCAGCCTCAGACTTCCTGTGGTAGCACCCACCATTTTACACAATTCAGCCAGTTGACTCATTCAAAACCTTAAGGCTCATCAGAATAAATGAGTGAGTCATCGTTAACAAAGGGGAAAAATATGTCTCTGTATTCCTCACTGGGGTAAAAGAACCCTCCTGAGTACCTCTAGAGTAAATATATTGTATATCAACTATCTAGTCCTTTGAATTACTAAGGCCATCAATAACAATTTGCATACTTAGGAAAGACACAAGTTCTTTTGGAGTTTTGGGTTACTACTTGCCAAGAACTGTGAAAAAAATAATTTTCCATACATTTATGCAGAAAAAATTAATTGACAGACTTTTTTGTGATTCTTAATAATAATCACAGTTTTATGTGTGTGGTAGGATGAAGCAGTTGGGGATGTAATTTATCCAAAGAAGGCATTCAAAGAAAGGCCTTTGTTTTGCTTTTTCTTTGAGTTCAAAAGCTCACACTGTGCACAATAACATTTTGTATTCCCATAAGGTGATATAATGTTAAGAATATGTTTGAGATCAGCAGCTGAGATATTGAATGTAAATACAACGTTTATTGACAGAAGCCAAAATACCGTTCGAGTGACTGGGGGAAAATAGAAATTCATATGGGTTCAAAATCCCAAATAAGGCCTCCACAAAATGCTTATTTTAATCATATTAACTACTTAAATAAACCAATACACTGTTTTCCTTTGCTTTCTTCTATTACTTTTTAAAATATTTAACAGCTTTATTGGACTACAATTTAGTCTGAAAAATTCACCCACTGAAAGTATGCAGCCTGATGATTTTTCATATTTAGAATTGTGCCAGTATCATCATGGTTCAGTTTTAGATAACTTCCCTTGCTCGAAGACAATCTCTCATGTCTGTTTTCAGTGAAACTTGCTCTCTCTCCCTGACCCAGGCAACCAATGGTCTCTCAGTTCAGTTCATTTCAGTTGCTCAGTCACGTCCGATTCTTTGCGACCCCATGGACTGCAGCACGTCAGGCTTCCCTGTCCATCACCAAGTCCCAGAGCTTGTTCAAACTCATGTCCATCAAGTCGGCGATGACAGCCAACCATCTCATCCTGTCTCTGTTTCTGTCTCTACATTTTACTTTTTCTACAAATTTTATATAAAAGGCATTATAAGAAGAATAAAAACCTCTCAAAGATGTCCACACCCTAATCCCGGAGCCCATGAATGTGTTACCTTACAGAACAAAAGTGACTTTTCTCATGTGAATAAAACCTCTACATGGAGAGGTTACCCTGGATTATCTGGATGAGTCCAATCTAATCACAAGAGTCCTTAAAAGCAGAGAACTTTCCCCAGCTGGGGCAAAGAAATGCAATAATGGAAGACAGATTAGAGAGATGCAGTGTGAGAAGGACTTGGCCCATAATTACTTGCTTCAAAGATAAGGAAAAGGGGTCATAAGCCAAGGAATGCAAGCAGCTGCTCAAAGGGATAAGTCAAGGGAATTGATTCTCCACTAGAGCTTTCAGAAAGAAACAATACCCAAATCAATGAAAGTGATAGTGAAGTCACTCAGTCATGTCCGACTCTTTGGGACCCCATGGACTGTAGCCTACCAGGCTCTTCCCTCCATGGGATTCTCCAGGCAAGAGTACTGGAGTGGGTTGCCATTTTCTTCTCCAGGGGATCTTCCTGACCCAGGGATCGAACCCGGGTCTCCCACAGTCCAAGCAGATGCTTATAAAATAATCAGTGATCTCTTTTGAGAGGATTGCTAATTATTTATTGATAGCATATAACTTAAGCACCATGTACAACTTTAAAATGCTGGAATTGTCTTTGTCGGCATTCAAAATGGTAGAATCCAGAGAAGCTGGACATTTTGAATTTATACTAGCTCTTTTATCCCCATAGGACCACATAATAAAGATTTTCGTTTTTTGCTATTGTATCAACAATGCTGGCCTAAGAAGAATCATTTAAAATGTTTATAAGTGAAACAAATATAAGCTACTTATTTGTTATCACATGGCTTTTGCCCAGTCTGTATGAACAGGTAAGTTTTCTCTAGTGCTGAATCTTTCCATCTAGTCAAACCATTCGAAAATATGAGTGAAAATGTCAAAATCTGAATATTCCCATTTACCTTGAATTCTGAAGAGTCAGTATGGCATACTTTACATTTAGCCTAACAACCATAATTTCAATAAATCATGTAAGAAAATGTCAGTGAACCAAGATAATATATTTTTCCTAGTAGCTGGTTTAGTTGTTTTCTCCAAATCTCTATGGGAAAATATTTGGAGTCTTCTCATTTTCAATTTATACTTGGGTTGAAATATGTAAGATATGTAAGAAGAAGATATAGACACCTGCTAAGAAAACTGGATTTGGGGCTAGGGCTAAATTCAATTCATCTATTTGGCATATGAAGTTATATCTTATTAGAATTAAAGAAAACAATACATAGTCTATTTACAGACTTTCATATGTGTAAATTATAAGAGAACATCTCTAGAAATAGTTAAACTACACATACCATATGTTCAGTTGTGTCCAACTCTGCGACTCCATTGACTGTAATCTGCCAGGCTCCTCTGTCCATGGAATTTTCCAGACAAGAAAGCTTGAGTAGGTTGCCATTCCCTACACCAGGGGATCTTCCCAACCCAGGGACTGAATCCGAGTCCCCTGTGTCTCCTGCATTGCAGGTGGATTCTTTATCCTCTGAGCCATCAGGGAAGCCTCTAAACCACATGTCACTGGGTAATAACCCATCCTGAAAATACTTTTTTCCTATGCAGTCTAATTGCTGAACTTCAGTTTTTGCTAATTTATCTGTCACTAGACGAGATGTGTCTGAATATACTTGCCCAGAGTCCAAGGCAGCAATTTTTGTGCTTGATAAATCTAGGTTTATTTCATGAAATAAAAAATGTTTTTAATCGCCTTTAATTATACTAAGAAGGTAAAGAGCAAAGTATAATATATTCAATGCTGAGATTAGCTCAGATTTGTGCTGTATAGACAATTCCATTTCTGACTGTGACATCAGTATGCATATGGGAATTATAGTAACTACCACCATAAGATTAAATTCAAATACTCTTAACTTTTTACTGATTGATCCAACATTCATCCTTCTCTGCTGCTGCTACTGCTGCTAAGTCGCTTCAGTTGTGTCCGACTCCGTGGGACCCCATAGACGGCAGCCCACCAGACTCCCCTGTCCCTGGGATTCTCCAGGCAAGAACAATGGAGTGGGTTGCCATTTCCTTCTCCAATGCATGAAAGTGAAAAGTGAAAGTGAAGTCACTCAGTCGTGTCCGACTCTTAGAGACCTCATGGACTGAAGCCTACCAAGCTCCTCTGTCCATGGGATTTTCCAGACAAGAGTACTGGAGTGGGGTGCCATTGCCTTTACATTTTATAATCCAAACTTTTATTATGTACATCTTTGTGAAAATTAAAATCCTTTCATTTTGTTACTTTATCTTTAGGTGTAAATATATAACTTTTGTTGAAATATTTTGTTGGTGGAACCAGTTACAAGAACAGAAAATTGGAGGCTATTTTCAGCACTCCATCTACTGATTATGAAGTTTAAAACTAAATCCCCATGTTATTGACATATTAATTATTCACTAAAATTTTAGAAAATAATAGATTTCAAAGAATATTTTATGATTCTCTTTATACTATTTTTCACTAACTTCTTGCCTCTTTTTGATTTTGGTTTTGATCTTGTTCTGCTTTTTGTAAGAGAGTACAGGTATCAGTTGAATTAAACTTGCTTACGTTTTACTTCAAACTATTTAAAATTGTATCTGATAGGAGTTCCTTGCTCATTGAGACCCTATGTAAAACTTACAGCACGATCTAAAATAAGATTGTTTTTACTGCTACTAGTTTTATTTATTACTTAAATTGAGCCATCTTTAAAATAGCCCTGCTTAAATTGATCCCCATTTGTCATTTATTATATGAGTTATAATAAAAAATTTTTTTTTACTTTTGCAAAACATTATATTTTAAATATATAAATTTATGTACCACTCAGTACCTGGGACAAGTAATATAGGAAAAGTGTTATCTTTCATTGAAAAAGTGAAAGTGTTAGTAGCTCAATCGAGTGCAACCCTGCAATCTCATTCACTGTAGCCAGCCACGCTCTTCTGTCCATGGAGTTTTCCAGGCAAGAATACTGGAATGGGTTGCCATTCCCTTCTCCAGGGGATATTCCTGACCCAGGGATCGAACCCAGGCCTCCTACATTGCAGGCAAATTCTTTACCTTCTGTGCCACCAGGGAGGCACCCCTTCATTAAGTGAAATGGGTCCCACAATAAAAAATTAGGAAGAAGGAGCTTCAGTGATAAAAACTGTGGAAATCCTTCTCCAAGTCCAAAGAAATTCAGAAATTCTTCGAGGATTTTATGCTATATACCATGTTTTAACTTCTATTTACATGGGGAGGGCTTTATTTATTTTTAAAAAGAAAAGCAAGGAGAGAATCAGTATCAGGCTTTGTCATACTGTATTCCAAGTTTGCATTACTGTACTATTTTCCAATATTTTGTAAACTATTTTGTAATGAGAGTGGAAATCACAAGTGAATACACCTAGCTATAATAAAGCGCTAATTCACCCAAACTGATTGAGTTGTTACCTTATGAAATCAGTGACCTTTCTTGATTGCCGAGGAGAAAATAACTTCAAAAGGTGAATTTCTTTATACATATGATTCTAATTTACTAAATATTTGGAAATTACACTATAGTTCATGAGATACCCAGAGATTTTTTTTCTTTCTTTCTAAGTCACATTTAAAGTATAGAGCTTGGAAGAGAATGAAAATATGTACTGATATTAATAAAAGTTAGGAAATTTCTCTTTGCAAAAGTAGTGTAATTGACATAACTGCCACCTCCCCCACCATGGTGACACTTTTAGACGTCAGTAAAAATGAGAAATGTAAATAAGTATTTATTTCACAAACTGGTGGTTCAAGCTAACACAGATTCTAAAAATATACTTTCCTGCTTTCAATATAGCAAAATATAATTTTCCTAGTTAGAAGGTTAAGGAATGTCACTTCTGATAATCCAGAGTTGTTATATTCAGTGTAGGTGGCTGAGTTTAATTGGACTTTTTTCCTTGTGTCTTAGATGACACGGGCATTGTCGGTCTTACCTGGCTTCTTGAGAAGTCTCTGTGGCATGACTATGTCTGCTTTTCCAGCTCATTTTTTTCTCTAATTTTTAATTTTCTAAAAAGTCAGCATTCACATTCCCCAATGTCTTCACCTTGATTTCCTCAAAACATTGAGTGTTGTAGATAATATTAGTAAGTGTGATTTTATTGCTTTCTTTAATTGTTTTAAGTTTTCTATTTCCTTTTTTAACTATCACAAATAACATATTGAATATAATATACACTTACATTTTAATAGAATATTAAAACAGAAAAGAGAAAGGACATTTTACTTTTTGGATTCGTAATAAGAATTTTCAAATTCATTATCTTTAGAAAAGTTTCTCAAATATGGTGAATAATAGCATATGCTCCCTTTTTGAGCAAAGTTAAAACTGAATTTGAATGTCCAAATCCATGTTTTGTTTCTCTATAATTTTCAGAACAATTCCTAGATAAAATTATAAGCCAAAAATCAAAGGGAACAAGGATATTCAAAATAAATTTGGTACTGTTAAATTCACTTAGAGCTATTCTGGCTTTTCCTTTTAGCCTTGAAATAATTTAAATTCTACTGAAGACTTTATGTATCAGTCATGAATAGATCCTACTAAGACAACTCAGAATTTTGAATATATGTGGACATTAAAGAAAAGTTGCACAGCAGAAATTTTTTCATCAGAAAAACTGGGTTCACTTTCTTTCATACTTACCTATAGTTCTATGTGTGATTTGTGTACATTTAGGCCTACTTGTACATGCCTGTGTGTGTGCATAGTCAGGTCTGACTCTGTGACCCTATGGACAAAAGCCCACCAGCTTCTCTGTCCATGGGATTCTCCAGGCAAGAATACTGAAGTGGGTTCCTATTTCCTTCTCCAGGGGAATCTTCCCCAGCCAGGAATGGAACCCGCGTGTCTTGTGTCTCCTTCATTGGCAGGTGGATTCTTTACCACTGTGCCCCCGAGCAAGGCCTGCTTGTATACCATCATCTAATTTTTTAAAAGATAAGATTATCATTAATTTTTCAACTAAGAGGATTTAATTTGGAGTTTAAAAATTCAGGATAATGATGAAAAATAAGATTGCCATCTGGATTTACTGGGGGAAATTTCAGTACCAAATATTGCAGGCACTGTCCTTCTTAATTCTTGGTATTTTATACTTTTGAGGGTATCCTGATGTTCCATTTGGCCTCCCTGTTTTACCTCCTTATTTGCCAAAACAAGTCTCAATGAGGTGCAGAAAAGATATTTGGGGCCAAATAATACAGTGTGGTTGAAAAACACTTGCCTCATGTAAATATAGCTTTAGTGAGAGAATATCTACCGCTTGTCTCTCCAACAATAATAGCATGTGATCTTGGAAAACTTCTGTTATTATTGCTTTAATTTATTTAAACATAAAATTTTATAGGCTTAATTGATATTGTTAAACATAAGATGATCCTTCATTCAAGTTGTTAACTTAGAATTCTTTGTGAAATAAAAAGCCAGCAAAGTAGTGTTCAGTTTCAATATAACATTTTCTTCAAGAGGATCGTTGCAGAAATAGTTGTTTAAAAGAAAAAACTCCTTGATATACTAGGTGGCATGTTAAAGAGATTGTTCTCCATTACATTGTTACTCATTGACTATTATCAAGAAAAAGATTTTCCAGTGGTATGACAGCGTGTATATTGCAGTCAGTCTTTGCTTAAATCTGTGTCTGCTTGCTTGTGATGAATTATAAAACAGCTGTTGCAATGGCACTGCTCCTCCTCATCTTTTGTTTTGTGGCGGAGGCTTATAAGTGAAGGTTTCTTCAGTACTTGGTTTAGCAAGGCTCTTGCAGATATGTTGCATAAGGTGTACTTGCTGAAACCAGATAGTCAAGGAAAACACGACTCTTGAGAGTTCTGTGTATCCTCTCACAACATACCTACAAAATAAATTTTGTTTTTAAGGTTCAAATAAGACTCAAGTTTAGAGTTCCTGGAAAATAATTCACATTACTTCCTGAAATATACTTCCTAGAATTATATTTTTGATGGCCATCACCTCTATGCAACACTCTGACATAATGCTGTTCTATCATTAAAAGATGGCAGTGGTCTTACACTCTTAGCATTCATGGCACAACCTTTCTCTTGTGGTTCGATAGTAAAGAATCTGCCTGCAATGTGGGAGACCTGGGTTTGATCCCTGGATTGGGAAGATCCCCTGGAGAAAGGAATGGCTACCCACTCCAGTACTCTGGCCCGGAAAATTCCATGGACAGAGGAGCCTGGTAGGCTACAGTCCATGGAGTCCAAAGAGTCGAACACAACTAAGTGACTTCCAGTTTCCCCAAGGATTAAAGGCTCCAGAGGAGTCATCAGTGTAGCAGTGGAGATTTGTTATCACACAATCCCAGGTTGAAATTCTATTTCTGAATAATTTTGCTATGAGGACAAGTTTCTTAAACTTCTATAGATACAGTGTTTTCATGTGTAACATAGGGATAAAGACAGAGGTCAAATAAATCATAGTTATCTTAGGTCTTTAAGTCTAACTATCTAAAATGAGGCTGATTTGTAAAAAACTGAGCAACAGGATTAGAGCAGCAATAAAAATGTACTTGTGTCATGAAAGATTCATGCACACATCCTTTAGAAACAGTAACTCACTTACCTAGGATAACTTGTAGTGTCTGTAAGGTAGGCAAAATGGCAGATGCTATTTCCTTTACTATCGATACAACCACTGGGATGGGAGGGGGGATGGGTATGGTTGCTGAATCTTCTATCTGCTTCTATTTACCAATTTGTCAGTGTATGTATGAGAATATGTGTGTGTGGTGTAGGTGCATGAAGATGTAGATGTGTAAGTGCATTGGTAGAGTTTAGGACTCAACCTGACACTCGCTTACTCTGTGATCTAAACTCTTAATCACGATTTCCTCATTTTTAAAAGAGGGTAATGATAACTTCTCTCTAAAAATCACCAGGTTATTATAAAAGTCACTTAAGTGTATGCAAGTGGCTTGTAAACCGAGGTGTATATATATATATATATATATATATATATGCTTTAAAATAAAAAGCAAATGACTTCAACATACAGATGAACAAAAAGTACATGAATCACTACATATTAGAGAAACGCCTCATGCTGGTCAGAATTACCATCATCAAAATGTCTAGAAACAATAAATGCTGGAGGGAGTGTGGAGAAAAGGGAAGCCTCCTACACTGTTGGTGGGAATGCAAATTGCTACAGCCACTATGGAGAATAGTACGGAGGGTCCTTAAAAACTAAAACTAGAGCTATCATATGACCCAATAATCCCACTTCTGGGCATATCCAGAGAAAACCATAATTTGAAAAGATATGTGCACCCCAATATTCGTTGCTGCACTATTTACAATAGCCAAGTCAAGGAAGTAACCTAAATGTTCATCAACAGACAAATGGATAATGAAGATGTGGTACATATATACAAAGATTACTCAGCCATGAGAAAGAATGAAATAATGACATTGCAGCAACATGCCTAGACCCAGAGATCATCATACTAAGTGAAGTAAGTGAGAAAAAGACAAATATCATATGATACCACTTATATGTGGAATCTAAAAACTGATACAAATGAACTTACAAAACAGGAACAGATTCACAGTCTTTGAAAACAAACTTATGGTTACCAAAGGGGAAAGATGGGGAGGGGGATCAATCCTCCAGGAGGTTGGGATTAACATATACATATACATACACGTGTTCAGTTGCTTAGCTATGTCCAACTCCGCGACCCTATGGACTGTAGGCCACCAGGCTCCTCTGACCATGGTATTTCCCAGGCCAAGAATACTGGAGTGGGTTGCCATTTCCTCCTTCAGGGGATCCTCCCAACCCAGGAATAGAACCCACATCTCCTGCTATCTCCTGCATTAGCAGGCAGATTCTTTACCACTAGGCCACCTGGGAAGCCCATATGCATATAAACACTACTAGATATAAAATAGGGAGTCAACAAGGATCTACTGTCTAGCACAGGGAACTCTACTCAATACTCTATAATGACCTACTTGGGAAAAGACTCTGAAAAACAATAGATACATGTGTATGTATAACTAAATCACTTTGCTGTACATCTAAAACTAACAACACTGTAAATCAATATTCCAATTGATTACAATTGGAATATTGTATATTTCAATATAAAATAAAAATTAAATAAAAAAGAAAGCAAATGCCCACCATTTTACCTTAACTTTTTTTATTATAAAATGAAACACAAACAAAACCTCACAAAATCAGTGTATAACTTTACATGTCATCATAAACACCCTTATAAACAACACTAGATCAAGAAATAGAGCTTTACCAGATACCCCAGAAGCTCCTCTATGTGCCCATCCCAATAATAATGTCTTATGACCCCCCTGAAAGTAACCACCACTCTAATTTCTATGGTGACCACTTACTTGGCTTTCGTTACAGTTTTATTACCCAAGTGTCCATCTCTAGATTTTATAATTGTATCTTATCCATTTTTAAAGCAACATGTGGATCTAGCAATATATATATATTTTAAACCTCTATTAATCTACTAGTACCTTCTTCTATCCCTTTCCTCTTTCTTTCTGTTGAAAAATCCAGTAATTCAGACTGGAAATTTACCACAGGGAGAATTTCATTGATTGGACCCTCATGGTGCAGCCAATGGATTCCCCTGTCCTCTGAGTTTTCTGAAAATTGGCAGCTGGATCCAGATGCTTGATCAGAATGTTCACCCTTTGGGCAAGACTATGGTTAATATTCGGTGTGTTCATCAGTGCCTGTTTGTCTCTCTTTCTGGATGTTATCCAGTCACTGATGCTCAAAGCCTAGATCCAATAACTCACATTGTAAAATGACATTTATTCAGATTCTATCATTTTATTTTCATGTGTAAGTTTAAACATTTTTAAAATGTCATGCTTCCCCTCATTCACTATTTGCCCACCCAGTGGTATAGTTTATACAAATAAGGCTTGATTGTTTTCCTTTAATGTACCAATTTTCAGGATAATGAATTGCAAGTATTACCCTTTCTGAAGCTCCAACTTATTCATGGAAACTTGACTGGTTGTTTCCTAAATGTTTTTGGCATGATATTATTAGTCTTTGATATTTCCAGATTTGTCCTCTACATTTCCTCCTTCAAACCTGTAATTATCCATTTCTCTTTGAAACCCTGGCTTCTTTAAGTGGGAAATGGTATTTCAAAAGAATAATCTGGGTCCCAAAAGGTTGTGATTTTTTTCTAGGTCTTTTCAGTGAACAGAACTGGAAAATATATGTTTATACATTTACACATATATTCAAATGTATGTATGTAAAATATGTCATGACAATACTGATAACTTTTAATTCATATTTAGTACTAATGAGTTTTTACTTAACCTCATCTAAGTAGTCTCATTTCTTCATATTCCACACCAAATGTTCTTGTTCTCAAGGACACAGGGAATGATAGAATTCAGTTCAGTTCAGTTCAGTCACTCAGTCATGTCTGACTCTTCGCGACCCCATGAATCGCAGCACGCCAGGCCTCCCTGTCCATCACCAACTCCCGGAGTTCACTCAGACTCAACGTCCGAGTCAGTGATGCCATCCAGCCATCTCATCCTCTGTCGTCCTCTTCTCCTCCTGCCCCCAATCCCTCCCAGCTTCAGAGTCTTTTCCAATGAGTCAACTCTTCACATGAGGTGGCCAAAGTACTGGAG
>NW_011495034.1:8977865-8999014 GCF_000754665.1 Bison bison bison | reverse complement strand
TCAAGAGTCTTCTCCAACACCACACTTCAAAAGCATCAATTCTTCAGCGCTCAGCTTTCTTCACAGTCCAACTCTCACATCCATACATGACCACAGGAAAAACCATAGCCTTGACTATGTGGACTTTTTTTGGCAAAGTAATGTCTCTGCTTTTGAATATGCTATCTAGGTTGGTCATAACTTTCCTTCCAAGGAGTAAGCGTCTTTTAATTTCATGGCTGAAGTCACCATCTGCAGTGATTTTGGAGCCCAAAAAAATAAAGTCTGACACCGTTTCCACTGTTTCCCCATCTATTTGCCATGAAGTGATGGGACCGGATGCCATGATCTTGGCTTTCTGAATGTTGAGCTTTAAGCCAACTTTTTCACTCTCCACTTTTACTTTCATCAAGAGGCTTTTGAGTTCCTCTTCACTTTCTGCCATAAGGGTGGTGTCATCTGCATATCTGAGGTGATTGATATTTCTCCCAGCAATTTTGATTTCAGCTTGTGTTTCTTCCAGTCCAGCGTTTCTCATGATGTACTCTGCATATAAGTTAAATAAGAAGGGTGATAATATACAGCCTTGACGTACTCCTTTTCCTATTTGGAACCAGTCTGTTGTTCCATGTCCAGTTCTAACTGTGGATATCCAATAATGAGTAAACTGTTTTTTTTGTTTGTTTTTTGCATCACACACACAACATCCTCAGAATAACAATACTCCACATGATTACTAAGAATAGGTAATTGTTTTACATATGCTCTCCCCAGTCATTTCCTATTTTTAAAAAATTATTCTACCATATTTACATAGTCAGAAAATCTAGCTACTACAAATGATCTCTCTCTTTTAACTCGCATTTAATTTTAGTTCTCCAAGTAAATATTTATTTAAAGATACATTTGGTTTCCTTCGTTTCTTTAAATATGTTGTTCTATTTTCTTATGACACTAAGAATCACTGTAAAAAATCTGGTGATTTTAATGATGATGTTACTTTAGCCTATATTTCATCATTTTCTCATTTTCTTCCCAGTTCATTATTTTACTAAAATATGATTGGCTGTGATTATTTTGCAGAATAACCAATAATACTTGATTTAGGCTATGTGGGAGCTGGAGCAGAGAAACTGTCTGAGCCTATATGAATTCTGACCTACAGGGGTATAACAAATTTAAGCTACTATATTTTAGTAGCTATTTAAGCTACTATATTTTAGTTCAGTTGCTCAGTTGTGTCTGATTCTTTGCAACCACATGGACTGTAGCACACCAGCCTTCCCTGTCCATCACTAACTCCCAGAGCCTATTCAAATCATGTCCATCGAGTTGGTGATGCCATCGAACCATCTCATCCTCTGTCATCCCCTTCTCCTCCTGCCTTCAATCTTTCCCAGTATCAGGGACTTTTCCAGTGAGTCAGTTCTTCTCATCAGGTGGCCAAATGATTGGAGTTTCAGCTTCAGCATCAGTCCTTCCACTGAATATTCAGGACTGATTTCCTTTAGGATGGACTGGATGGATCTCCTTGCTGTCCAAGGCACCCTCAAGAGTCTTTTCCAACACCACAGTTCAGAAGCATCAATTCTTCAGTGCTCATCTTTCTTGACAGTCCAACTCTCACATCCATACCTGACTACTGGAAAACCAAAGCTTTGACTAGACAGACCTTTGTTGGCAAAGTAATGTCTCTGCTTTTTAATATGCTGTCCAGGTTGGGCATAGCTTTTCTTCCAAGGAGCAAGCATCTTTTAATTTCATGGCTGCAGTCGACATCTGCAGTGATTTTGGAACCCCAAAAGTAAAGTCTCTCACTGTTTCCATTATTTCCCCATCTATCTGCCATGAAGTGGTGGGACTGGATGCCATGATCTTAATTTTCTGAATGTTGAGTTTTAAGCCAACCTTTTCACTCTCCTCTTTCACTTTTATAAAGAGGCTCTTTTCTTTTTTTCCAAGTCTTTAAGCTGAGATAAATTTGATCTCTGCAGCTTATATTTCGTAGTTCTTAGGGGTATCTTGTAAATTGATTTCATTATTAATATTGCCCACAGGTTTTTTTGTATTTAGTTTCTCTATTTTTATGAGGATTCAGAAAGATTAAAAAATTATGAGGCTACTATCTTTCCAGAATCCTTCTGACCCTACTGTTCTCTTGTTAGCCTATGACTATTACCCAAACATGATCTCCTTTTATGTGTAATCTATAATTAACTTCATCTGATTTATCCTTGCCAAGAACTGTTTTCTTCATATTCATACTTCTGAATCCCATCATTACATATACTATGAAGATGTGTACCTATCTTCCAAATATGCTACTTTGGAAATGCCACTTGATTATTTACTACAGAATGATACTCAGTCTTCCTTGGCTGTGGGTGATAACCATGTTTAATGTATTTTAGTTCCTTTCTGATTGCACTTAGGATAGGGCTAAACACCCAATAGGCATTTTATACATGTGGTTAAATCTGTGTCTAAGGCAAATAATGATTTTTTATTATTCCAAAAGAATTCCAAGAAAAACAACTGAGAAGTTGTTGTAACCTATGAAAACATTTTGTAATGGTCAATGGAAAAAATAGAAAAAGAAATAAAAAATATGTATGAATTTCTTAAGTACCAGAAAAAACTATTTAGAAACTATGATAAAAAGATTCCATTCATAATAGTGACTAAATTGTTGATAGGAATTTTTCTTATTGTTGTTTGGTCGCTAAGTCATGTCCATCTCTTTGAGACCCCATAGACTATAATCTGTCAGGCTCCTCTGTCCATGGGATTTCCCAGGCAAGAATACTGGAGTGGTTGCCCTTTCCTTCTCCGGGGGATTTTCTCAACCCAGGGATGGAATCTGGGTCTCCTACATTGCAGGCAGATTCTTTACCACTGAACCACCAGGGAACAACTTTCTTATCATCTGCAATTATTTAATTACAATGCTAATTTACTTTAAAGGGCCAATAAACTCTTTTGGCCACCTGGCATTAAGTAGAAAAAAAAAATTAGGGATCACACACTTAAAGAGAAAAAATGCAAATATATGAAGGACTGATTCAATTACTCAGGTTAATAATGTCTGGCTATGTTATTTGAGTTAGGCAGTCTGAAATTGATATATGACAAATATAAAGAAGTACATGTAAATGTATAAACTACAAAATTAACAAACTTATTACCTTGCTTAATGTGGATTTAATACTTTGCCTTCAGATGATCCAGAGCTTCCTGGTGGCTAAGATGGTAAAGAATCTGCCTGCAATGCAGGATACTCAGATCTGATCTCTGGGTCAGGAAGATACTCTGGAGATGAGAATGACTACCCACTTCAGTATTCTTGCCTGGAGAATTCTATAGACAGAAGAGCCTAGAGGGCTACAGTCCGTGGGTGGCAAAGAGTCAGACACGACCGAGCGACTAATACACACTTCAGTTGACCAGCACATGGTAAAGATATTACAGTTCTTATATTCTTTCAGATTTTAGTCTATCTCACTATAAACTCTATAAATATTAAGGAAAACTGGATTCATGTATACTTAATCATGGCATGTCAGTCAACAGTGTTGAGGCAAAGAAAGGAAGAAAATAAAGGAACTCTTCAATGATAAGTAGGAATACATTTCAGTAGTTTGGGTTGAAATTTTGTTTTTATCTGATATTGGACAAACTTCCATTATGTAGATACAAAATAAATAACTGAACAGTATTTAAGCTTCCACTCCAAGTGAGTTTCAAACTCTGGGAAAAGGCTTATAAGAGAGACTGATCATGCATCTGAGGCATGTCCCTCCCCTTTAGTGAGGCTTTATTTTCCAGTCACTAAGAGATTTAGGGAAATACCATTTTGTATTCTAAAACATATGACCCAGCCCACCACCCTCCTATGTAGCCCTAGAGTCTGCCCAAAGCAAGCTTAAATATTATATTATAAACTCTGTTTATAAATGCTAAATGGTGAAGGCAGTTTTTCTCTCTCAAGACTGTTAAATTAAAACTAATACAACAGTAGAATGTATCTATCACTAATTTTCTTCACCTACCCACATACAATTAACACTTATTCATATATATTCTCACATTGTAATCAAGGTCAGTTTTATGTTAAAGTAAATTGTAAAATAATCATCTTTGGATTTCAGTCCAGATAAAATTCTTATAGAAGACTCTAGTTTTTGTTAAGCTTCCTTTCACTATTTCTATGTGGATTGACTTGATCAAGTCCTTCTTATTTCCTGAAAATGAACAAGACCTGGCTTTATCTCTGTTAAAGGTTAAAGTTTTCAAACCATAAATGTTCAATACAGTAACATGAATATTAAATTTAAAAAAAGAAGCCAGAAAATGACATCTCACTCCTTTTCCCAGGCACTAATCCTACCCCTCCAGCGTGGGTGAGGTGTGTAAAAGGAGAGGAGTAAGGGGAGAGTTTAGAAATCCTTCAAGTTCACATTTACGTAAACCTTAATCTCTAGAAAGCTACTCTCTGAGTATTATCATATTATCATACCTACAATAGCTTGATTAGAAATTCTTGTTCACCCCTCTAGTTGAAGCAGAAAGTAGGAAACTGCTTCTCATACAGAATCAAGGAGAAATTGTGAATTTATAGTCCAAAACCTTTTAAAACAGGTCATCTGTTTTTCTGCAATTCATGTGCATTGGTCCTGCCAATTAAGCCAAGATTAATGGCTTAATTTTAATGAGAAATTGAGTCTAATATTGGTGAGTTATATCCTAAATAAATGCCAGTCAAATGTTAGAAACAATTAAGAGGACAGAGGAAAATAAAAACAGTATTAAATAAAAAAGCAAAGAATGTTCTTTGTATTGCAATGCTGTACATCAAAGCAGCAAACCTATTGAAAGCACCCCAAAATTGCAGGTACTCTAGAAAAATCAATTAAATTAAGAAAGTTTTTAAGATAATCTTGAGTTCCTATTACAGTGTTAAAGTTCATTTTGAGTCTTTGAATTATAACCACCAAACTGAAGTTCTCAGACTTAGTTGTTGGAAAACTTAAAGTCATAGAAATAGCTCCATTAAAAAAATCTGTGTATGAGTAGCCTCAGTAAAATATCTGAAAGGGTATGTCAAGGCTATTTTGATTTGTTTCAAATGAAAAGAAAGCCAATTCAACTCAACTTAACCAGGAAAGAATGTGTATTGGTTTGCACAACTGAAAATCCAGTTTAAACAAGTTTTGGTCACATGTCCCAAATTACCACTATGGATGGATGGGTATGAGGGGGCATGGACCTTAAGGTGTTTGATTATGTAAGTCTGGACCAAGTGCTCTAAACTTGGAACCCCAGGCCAAAGAAATAAGAATGTGAATATCTGAGTCAAAATTGGAGAATGAAGGTTGTTTTAAGGATAAGGGAAAATGAATTTGGGAATGCACAAATTAAAGAAAGAAAGAAAGAAAAATAAGAAAACAGAAGGTCAGTTTTTATTGAATTGGAGATTGCAGCTGAATTTCATTTTTTTCTTTTTGTGGATTTATGTTCTCTGATGTGAAAACTAAGCTATTAGCAGCTATTCTTACTGTGAAGCACAAAGGAAATATAAAATTAATGTAGTAATCCCCTGCTGACTCAGATTGTAAAGAATCTGCCTGCAGTGCAGGAGCTCTGAGTTCCATCCCTGGGATGGGAAGATCCCCTGGAGAAGGGAATGTCTACCAGTATTCTTGCCTGGAGATTTCATGAACAGAGGAGCCTGATAGCCTAAAGTCCACAGGGTCACAAAGAGTTAGACATGACTGAGCTACTGAGCAAACAATAGTCCTAAGTGCTATTATATGTGGTAAAAGATCTGCCCGCAATGTAGGAGCCGCAGGAGACATGAGTTCACCCTGGGTCAGGAAGATCCCCTGGAGGAAGGCATGGCAACCCAATCCAGTATCCTTGTCTGGGAATCCCATAGACAGAGGAGCCCAGTGGGCTACAGTCCACAGGGTGGCAAAGAGTCGACCACGACTGAAGCCACTAAACACATGCGCATGAATGCTATTTTATATAGAAAGCTTGGACTCCAGATAAGATGCTCCATGTGAATGCATTCCTAACTCAATTAATTCACTAAAAGCCATGTACATTTAGGGGTTCTGGGCATTGCTGAGTACAATAGTGATTCTTTGGGTACCAGGCAAGTTCATGCACTAATCACCCTCTTCAGGAATATATCTGGACCATAGTTAATGCCAGAAATGTGTACATCAGGCCTTAGCCAAGAACAGTCCGAGAGTCTAAATTGATCTTGATGTTTCTAATCTCTTCTTTGGGAATTTTAATCTGCTCAGTGAATGGATTATGGGGTACATTTTAGGTCAGGAAACAGAAACTCCATCTTCGGAGGCAGAATATATCTCTCGGTCCTTGTAAAAGAAAAAGAGGCACATAGTTGATGCATGCAAGGTTACAAAGTGATATTGAAAAGGAAACACTAGAAATAGGTTTATTAGAAATGAATATGGGTTTAGTTTTACTATTACAATAATTTCCTATGTAAAGCATTGTCATAAAGCGGATTTTCTGTTGTTTGTCTTTCCAAAGGTGGCAGTCTTAAGAAAGAATAGATTATACCAAGTAAAACATATCATTGCTGCATTGCAAAATATAAATAGCATTTGATAATTTATGAGGCTTGTCTGCTTCTTGTGATGAGTTGAATAGGTAAAACTTACATCCTCTTACATTTTATTTCTTTTTGAAATCAAATGAATTAATGTGTGATTATAAATTGTTTCAGAACAAGCAAAAGCCTTGAATATCCTTAATCCTCAAATATGCACTGATAATATATTTTAAGTAGCATTGTTGGTTGTTTAACAAGAAAATAATCCATGACATCAAGATACCTCCTTGCTAAAAGCATACAGAGAGTGAGCTCTAATGTAAACTGTGGACTTTGGGTGTCAGTGACATGTCAGTGTAGGTTCATTGATTATAACAAGTGTACCACTCTGTTATGGGATGTTGATGGTACCAGATGCGTGTGTGTGTGTGTGTGAAGAGAACAGAGGATGTATGGAAACTCTCTGTACTTTCCACTCAGTTTTGCTGTGAATCTAAAACTGATCTAAAAATTGAAGTTTACTAATAAGAAAAGCATACAAATAAATAAGAAATTTGTAGTTGTTCAGTTGCTCAGTCTTGTGAGACTTTTTGTGACCCTGTGGACTGCAGCGTGCCAGGCTTCCCTGTCCATTATCTCCCAGAGTTTATTCAAACTCATGTCCATTGAGTCAGTGATGCCATCCAACCATCTCATCTTCTGTCAGCCCCTTCTCCTCCTGCCTTCAATCTTTCCCAGCATTGGTCTTTTCCAGTGATTCGGCTCTTCACATCAGGTGGTCAAAGTATTGTAGCTTCAGCTTCAGCATCAGTCTTTCCAATGAATACTCGGGATTGATTTCCTTTAGGATTGGCTGGTTTGATCTCACTGTCAAGGAATCCTTGAATCCTCTCCAGCACCACATTTCAAAGGCATCAATTCTTTGGCGCTCAGCCTTCTTTATGGTCCAACTCTCACATCTGTACATGACTACGGGGAAAAACATAGATTTGACTATACAGACCTTTGTCAACAAGGTGATATTTCTGCTTTTTAACACACTGTCTAGGTTTGTCATAGATTCAGTTCAGTTCACTTCAGTTGCTCAGTCGTGTCCAACTTTTTGCGACCCCATGAATTGTAGCACGCCAGGCCTCCCTGTCCATCACCAACTCCCAGAGTTCACTCAAACTCACATCCATTGAGTCGGTGATGCCATCCAGCCATCTCATCCTCTGTCGTCCCCTTTTCCTCCTGCCCCCAATCCCTCCCAGCATCAGAGTCTTTTCCAATGATTACATTACTATAAAAAAAAAAGCATCCCAATAATTATATTCATAGTGGCAGAAATTTAAGCTATTCACAAAACTTAATAGTCTCAATTTTTCAGGTTACTTGTTTTCTTTAGGTAATTCTTTTTCCCATTCTCAATTATCTCATACTGATACAATTAGCCTTTTAAAAAAAATTCTTCAGCTTATATTATTTCTGAGGTTTCCTTAAAATGGTCAACCACCTTTGTAAAAGTATGAAGCACAGGTACTTTATCCTCCTAGAAACATTACATTTCATAATTCACTTTTGTGGAAAAGTCAGTAACAAACCACCACCCATCTGTTTATTTAATAGAATATTTCAGTCAATGGGGCTGGTGTCTGGAGCCAGGCAGACCCGGTGGCACTGGGCTTTAGCCAAACATCTCAAACCATTTTTCTAAATGTATCAGGTCCAGCAAAATACAAAGCTGGTTTTACCAGTGCCTTTCTCTTTAATTTTTTAATTTGTGCACATCGTGAAGGAAATACAATCCATCTGTTACACTGGCACTTAATTCAACAAATTATTGTTTTGTTAGAGGAATTTGATGTCCAAGAAGCCTTGTAGTCTTTTTATGAGCATTTGAAAACCTCTACTCTCCTCTTCCAAGACCCATTAAAAGCCCAGCGAAGTGGGGTTTTCCAAGGCAAGTGGATCTCAGAGTTTCAAAGGCACTGGTTTAGTGAAAAATATTGTGCTCTTAATATTCCTCATCCGAGAAAAGTTTGGTCCACAACTACCAGAAGGATTAATTAAAAATGCAATTTAGTGGATTTAATTCTTGGGCTTTTGTTTCTTCTTTCTTGGTTTCTTTTTAATTCTTTCTAATCCCAACTATCTTGGAATGATGTGATGCATGGTTCCCAGCTTATATCATTTCGTTTTCCATACTCTGAGCCTCAAAAGGATATGTTTTTCTACAAATGCTTTGATTACCTCTGAGTGATTCCATTTCCCTTGGGCCCAGTTCTGTGTATACTTGAGTATGTTTGCATTGTCTGCTATAGTCATGCTAGCTCTGCAGGATCTTGAGGGGTATTGCATTCAAGAAGCCTTTATGGACTCATAAATTTTAGAAGAATCGCATTAAGGGAAGCTAAATAGATTTCTTTATTTCAGGATTTGGGGGTCTTTCCTATCGTAATGAGTCTTGTGCATCCCCTAGAGAAGAAAGCATATGGAGCCCTGCAGAAATGTGCTCTGCCACAGAATACACTTTCCTCAGAGCATCTGGTTGGACTGGAGATCTGTAGGAACTTCTGATCTACTTCTTTTCCCTTTGCATTTATTTCATCACTCTTAGGTGTTTAGTGTCTATTGTCTAAAGACAAACAACAAACTGCAGTCTTTTCAAACTGAATTTACTTTTCTTTTCATTGGAATGACAGAAATATTCTATTTGACTGAAGAGACAAACCCTACCATCAATAGTCTGGATATCAAAGAATATTTTGCAACTACTGTTTGAACAGAAATTCCCACTTGTTCACATTGCTTGGTGGGCTAGTGGGTGGCGGGGCTGCTTGGCTTTAAAAGGGATGGTTTCTTTGATTAATTTCTATCAAATTATGCTAATATATACACTTATTTTTTTAAGCAAAATTCGGTGAGAATTAGCATATATTTACTAAGCTGAGAAAAAAGGAAGTAGAAAGAATTTTTTAAATAGTCTAAAAGGAAAAAAGAACCAGTGTTGGAAGCCTTTTCTATATAGTTTGTTTACTCTGTCTATCCATCCATCCATCCATCTATCTATCTACCTACCTATCTATCTAGGTGTATATATTAGGATACAGGAATTTGGGATTATTTTCTTTTTATTTCCTAAATCACTCTGAGGTTAGCTTCTCTAAAATGGCTTTTCAGCATGTGTCTCTATCCCACGCCTCAGTTTGCTACCTGCTTGAGGAACCACCTTGGGAGAAGAGTGGGTGGAGAAACCACTTGTCTGAAAACACCTATGAGAACAGTCACATTCTTCGTGAGAGTTCAGTTCACTGATACCTTGGGGGTATGTGGGGAGTGAGGGAGGTCGAGTTCATGACTCAGAAAAGGAAAGAAATAACTTCCACCCTTTTCTCTGATGAGACAGTTCTACCCAGGAGGGATACATTCTGTCTTGAGCAACTTCTTTTTGCTCAAACTCAAACTTCAGTCCCCACTGTTGGAGCCTGCTGCCGCTGCTGCTAATAAGTCGCTTCAGTCGTGTCCGACTCTGTGTGACCCCAGAGATGGCAGCCCACCAGGCTCCCCCATCCCTGGGATTCTCCAGGCAAGAACACTGGAGTGGGTTGCCATTTCCTTCTCCAATGCATGAAAGTGAAAAGTGAAAGTGAAGTCACTCAGTCATGTCCGACTCTTCGCGACCTCATAGACTGCAGCCTACCAGGCCCCTTGGTCCGTGGGATTTTCCAGGCAAGAGTACTGGAGTGGGGTGCCATTGACTTCTCCAACTGTTGGAGCCTAGGATTCACCTAAACACAGACTCATTGTTCATTGAAAACACCTGAGTTAGCTGTGAACCTTGCCCCTCATCTACCCTTGCATTCCATCCCCCAGTCTGCTTTAGGAAGGATGCTTTTTCCCATTGCCCTGACTCTCCAAGGATGTCTCAATGCTGTTCCTATTAACAAAAGGAATCACAATGGATTCCTGACTGCCTCTCTCTGTACATAACATGTTTTTTACATTATACATACTACTATAAATTCATATATTTATTCATAAGCCATTTGTGTGATTCTTCATTTACTCATGTGTGCATTCATCTATTTAACAAACATTTATTCAGCACCTACTACACAGAGGTTAGAAACTTTCCAGTTTCTCACTTTGTAACTAAGCTAAAGTCATCCCAGATTTTCTGCAAAAGAAATGTAAAAACACAGAGCAGAATATTAAAGGCTGATAGCAAACTAATGGCAACTTTAATTCATTTTAGCTTAGAAATGGTGTTCTTTTCTTAAGCTCATATTAAATCCACATAATTCCAGGATTAATATTGGGTTCAGAATCACAGAGAATAATATTTGGCTTAAATTGAATCAATATTCTACATGTTCCCTGTTTTTCAACTTCTGGATATTATTACACGTTTATTCAAGTGAAATATCATTTTGGAACAAAAGTATCCTAGAGATAGAATGGCATATTTATAAGTCCTATAATAGAATTGAGTGCTACACTGTTATTTACTTCCATGTTGTTTGACTAAAGGTTAGTGCCATCTAGATACAACATTTTTTTTTAACCATCTAGAAACAACCTCTTTTTTTTTTTTAACAGTGGCACAATCAGTTAGTGAGCAGCACTTACGCAGATACATCTCTTCAGCCAAACAGTTGAGGCCAATTCCAGGACTGCTGGAATTAACCATCCACAGTACCACCCCCATTAATTTTCTCCTGAATCATTCTAATTTTCCCTACTTCTATCTTGACACTTGACTTCCTTTTTTTTTTTTTTTTTAGCACAACAACCAATGGTCCTTTAAGAACATGTCAGAGCATGTCACCCATCGGCCTAAAACTCTCCATGAATTCCTTCCTATCGTGGTCTAAAAGGCACAGACGGTCTGGAACCCTAACTTCCTTTCCTTTCCAGTTTCATCTACTACAACTTTCCGTATTGTTTACTTCACTCTAATCACTTTGGTGTCTTTACTGTGGAGGTCATGACTATGCAGAGCGCTTGCATTTTCTATCCCCTCTCCAGTAGGCACATTCCTCCCCCTTAAAGTGACTTGACTTCCTCCTCCATCTCCTTCAGGTCTAGTCTCAAACTTCATCTTCCTACCAAACTTCCTCTGACTGACTCACTGAAAACTGAAAACCATCCTCCTCAAGTGTTTCTTTTTCACCTTTACAGATTTAATTTTTCTCCAGATAACTTGGAAACATTTATTAATACTATACTATATGTTATACTTGGAGAAGGAAACGGGAATCTACTCCAGTATTCTTGCCTGGAGAATGCCATGGACAGAAGAGCCTGGTGGGCTACAGTCCATGGGGTCACAAAGAGTCAGACATGACTGAGCAACTAACATACTCACATATATTATTCTATATCTTTTCTATATATCTTTACTGTTGTCTCCATTGATTATAATGTCTCCAAAGAAAGAATTATCAAACAGACAAATCAAAGTACCTAGGATAGTGCCTGTGGAATGAATGAATGACAGGTTATAAATTCATATCTGAAAAGTACATCATTCATCAAGGTCTGGATAAAAAGGTCTTAAAAGGTCTTAAAAGCATAGGAATCAATTTCCCAGTCAAAAGACTGCTGTTTATAGAAACAGAAGTCTTATTTCATAATACCAAGAGAATAGTGAATTTCAGGAAGAATGTTGGGTCTGAGCATGCACGCATGATCAGTTGCTCAGTTGTGTGCAACTCTTTACGGCCCTGTGGACTGAAACTCACAAGGCTCCTCCGTCCATGGGATTTCCCAACAGAGAACACCGGAGTGGGTTGCCATCTCCTCCTACAGATTGGGTCTGTGCATGTGAGTATAATATCTGCCTGAAGTAGAACTGAAGGATAAAACTCAAATATCCTATGAATTCAGAAAAAATCACTACTTTTAAATATACTTTATAAATCTGAGTTTTTAGATTACATGTAACTGAAGAAATTAGGTAATATTTTTGTTAAACTATACATTGAGACACTGTGAGATAAATCAAGATAACTCCTCAAATCTTAGCTGTGAAGAGGCATTCAGAATGTAGACATGACTTTCCCTTAAAGTCATGGAAGATTATATAGAGGATACCCACTGAGGCTGAACTCAGCCATACATTCAACTGCCCATGGTTTTACCTAGACATCTCCCAGGTACCTCAGCCTCATCAGGGCATTTCCCCAGACTAACTCTGTCACTCTCTGCTAATCCTAGTCTCACTGAATGACATCAATATCCACTTAATTGAAAGCAAACAAACAAAACCTGGAAGGCATTTTTAACTCCTTTCTTTCAGCTCCAGAAACCAAAAGAAAAATCAATTTAATCCAGTAAATGTTTCTATGTCCACCTACTTCTGTCCATCACCACTAGAAAGAAAGTTAAATCGCTCAGTCGTGTCCAACTCTTTGCAACCCCATGGACTGTAACCTACTAGGCTCCTCTCTCCATAGAATTTTCCAGGCAAGAGTACTGAAAGGGCTGCCCTTTCCTTCTCCAGGGGATTTTCCCAACCTAGGGACTGAGTCCAGGTCTCCCGCATTGCAGGCAGAGGCTTTATCATCTGAGTCACCAAGGAAGCCCGTCCCCACTAACACTTCTCTAATTAATGCCACCATTATTTTTTTAATCTGGATTCTCACCAAAACCTCCTAACTGATCACCCTGTCTTCTAATTCATTGACCTCTATGTTCTCCATGTTATAGCCAAAGTGAACTTACAAAAGTATGAATTGATGGTGTCCCTATTCTACTTCATTCAGACCAGAAAAACTACATAAGCAAAGCAATTGCAAAGATATACTTTTTATAAAAATGAAGTCGCTCCGTTGTGTCTGACTCTTTGCGACCCTATGGACTCTAGTCCCCCAGGCTCTTCCATCCATGGGATCTTCCAGGAAAGAATATTGGAGTGGGTTGCCATTTCCTTCTCCAGGGGATATTCCTGACCCAGGGATCAAACCCGGGCCTCCTGCATTGCAGGCAGACTTTTCACCATCTGAGGCACCAGGGAATCTCAATTTTTTAAATATATTATAAGGACATTATAATTATGCTTGAAAGTTTTCTTGAAATCAGGGGCTTTGAAAGGTCCTCTAATTACATGATTTTCTGACCTTAAGTAGTACTTGCAGGGAGCAAGTAATGACAACTCTTAGCTGTACCCTCTGTGCACTCTTGAATTAGGATTAGAATGTCATTACTGATTGTCATCTTTTCTCTATTACCATGTAAGTAATGCTGTTCAGCCAATAACTGTTCTATGTGAATGTAGTATGTTAGCATAAAGCGATAAATAAGCAAAACCTCCAAATCTTCTTAAATCAGTACCATGGAGATGGTTAACACTGATGTTGTGGCAAAAACTCCTGAGGAGTTGTTACAAAGTTAATGATGATGTGATTTATATTTACTGGAGAAATAGCAGGCTCTTGAGGACTTTGTAGAAAATCGGTCTCTCTTTCCCTTCCGCAGAGATTTTCTCTGCCCAGCAGAAATCAATTAATCTTTTTATGCCCAACTTTATGCCTCTATAAACTGAAGAAAGCCCTTCCTACCTACACTCAGACACTCAGAAGAATGTTTTGATAAATAATGAAGTCATGTCTGAAAAGCACTATATAAAAACAAAGTATCATTATGGTTTTTTTTTTCCCCCTAAATCAGAATGCCTGTTTTCCAGTTTCTAACTAGTCTGTAATAACTGAAGGACAGTATAGTATTTTCTTAACCCTTTTATCCGGGTTACTCAAGCAACTCTTAGGAGTACTAATATGCACATGTAATTCTATGAATATTGTAAACTAATTCACTCATAAACCAATGGTTTGCAAGTACAGTGTAGGATATTTCTATTAAAAAGTAAACAGAGGAATTTGTTTCATTTTCAATATTTTCCAAGCTGGTAACCTGACTATCCCCTTTAATATCATTAGATTCACTTTCTATATAGTAAATGCACAAAAATCAGTTATTGAGGAAAATAAAAAATGTGATACCACTTTTTCTGAGCCAGTAAAGAAAACTTTGAGCATTCAAGCAATAGAATGTTCATTATGGAGCACTGACATTTGGGGGAGCACTTGGAAGCTGATCCAGATGCATACATGCATGCGTGCATGCTCAGTCCCTGATTTCGGTCAAATCCAACTCTTTGCCACCCTATGGACTGTAGCCCTCCAGGCTCCTCTGTCCATGGGATTTCCCAGGGAAGAATACTGGAGTGGGTTGCCATTTCCTTCTCCGGCGATATTCCCAACCCAGCAATCGAACCGGTGTCTCCAGCTTGGCAAGCGAATTCTTTACCACTAAGCCACTTGAGAACACCCAGCAAACTTTAACCTAATAACCAATTGCTTAAAAAAGTATCAATCTGACCTCCTCTTTTCCCCTGGGAGATATTGTATTCATTTATAAAATGCTGTTGGGTTGGAATAAAGACATTTTCCCATATTATGCAGGTTTTCATTGCCTCTATACAATTCTCAATTACTTTTAAAGTTTAGAATGTTGGGGAAAATGGCTTTATGGGTTTCATACTTCACAAACTTCAATTAAATTCTAATTTATATGAAGCAAATTACTCATTCTTCATTCCAGGCAATGCACCAGAATTAGCCACATTGAGTCTACCAGAATGTATTCAGACAAAGAAAGGTACATGACAGATGTCTGACATTTAGTAAAAGACATATTGTTAAGTATATTTCATTATGATATTTTTGTAAACTTTTCTCATTGACTTCCTTTCAAATGATCATTCACATCACATACTTATTTTCCTGCATCAAACTTCTCATTTTAAAAAGATCTTTGCTAAAAAACTTCCCCCTTCTTTTGAACAGGAAAAGGATATTCTTTTGGTTCTTCATTGCAACTCCTCTCTCTTCCATTAAATGTGAAGAAATCTGAAGCCTGAGGAAGGAATCTTATTCTTAAGAAGATCAATCCCATGTTATAGGTAGCTTAAATGGTCTTGGTGGCAGACCAGAAAAAGGAAGAGAAACAGGGGGGTCTTCCATTCAGTCACTCAGTCAAGTCTGACTCTTTGCGACCCCATGGACTGCAGCACTCCAGGCTTCCCTGTCCATCACCAACTCCCAGAGCTTGCTCAAACTCATGTCTATCGAGTCAGTGATGCCATCCAAACATCTCATCCTCTGTTATCCCCTTCTCTTCCTGCCTTCAGTCTTTCCCAGCATCAGGGTCTTTTCCAATAACAGTAACATGAAAGAAGATGTAAACACTGAACTATGTTGGACGACAGTGAAGGAAAACCTTCTATTTGCAGCTGAAGGTGATAGGATAGAGAGCTTCTATGTGATACCAAAATCTCTACCTTTATTTTGGAAGGAAGGAACACTAAGCATGTTTATCTTGAATGTGCCTATATAATTCAATCATTCCTAGCATGAGCTTCCCCCCTACTTACCAGAAGCCTCCTCACACCCAGGAACATATGTTTTCAATTGGAAAGGGCTTGCAAAAAGACCACCTGCCAGCAAAGGGAATGTTTTCCCTCTCCCAGCGGGGGGCTTACAGACAGGTTTTAATGTTGTTAAACAGGAACAGAGAAGCCTGGAAGAATGATGTTACAGGCTAGCCTGCTTGTTGAGATTTTCCTTTAAATAAGAAAGGGAAATGGATAAGATATTTAAATGATATTTTTTATTCCCTTTATTGGCCCTCCATCAGAACTCTGGTCCTTCCTTTCCCTACAAGTCCTCGCCATGGATTTTCCTTCAGTTGTGTTTTGTGATATGACCCAATGGTTTTAACCAAATAAGTTAAAATATTTTAAAAGTTTCCATTTTGAGAGCTACTGCTCTAAAGCAAATAAAAAATTCTGTGGCTGCAAGTGTAGATGAAAACTAATCCTATCATTTACGCCCTGCCTGTTAGACAGTCACCAAAAGTGCAGACGGAGTCCTGGAGGCTATTGAAGAACCAGCAGTTGAAAACATTTAGGTATTAAAACTAACCTTGAGACCAAATGGCAAACTTTTGCACACAAAGAATAAAGTTGTTTGTGGGGAAGGAGGAACTGAAGAGGAGAGGAATGAAGGCGGGAAGAAACCAGATAGCCTCAGAAGAGTTTAGGAAGGGGGCGGCTCCTGAGGGCGGCAGAAATCCTCCCAGTTTCTGCCATTGTCTTCTCACACATACTCAGTCATTCTATGAACTGTAAACAGATGCTGGGCGACTGAGTTCCGGGTTTGACAAAACGTTGTTTTCTTTTTAAATGAAACACAAACCGAAATGACGAAAGCCTAGCTACAATATTGGAGGAAAAAAAGAGCTGTGGATAAAGGGGTCACTACACATGCCATTTCGTAAAATCAGTGTTGCAATCAAACAGATGGAGGGGCTGTTTCCTCCCTTGACATTCTTGAAGTCCTCATCCCACACTGGAGGGCTCTCTGTTAATCTCACAAATCCAGGGAATGCAAGCACAGCAACTCCCCAGGCAGTGATCGCCTTGTCTAAGTGGACTAACCTTCCTGCAAACGCCACAGGCACATTCCACAGGGCTGACAGTGATCTCAGACACCCAGCTACAGTTGACAGAACCTGGGAGGCAAGGTGACAAAGTGGTGACATGTCAACGATGACAGCCAAAAAGCAGTTCCAAGTCAATATCACACAGAGACTTGCGCCCGCTTCATTCTGTGTCACACTGTTATGTGGTGGAGACAAACTAAAATAAGAGGAGCGGGAAAGAAAAGAACTCCTTCTGCTAACTTTCCCTCTTGTGTAATAAGATTATAATGCAAAGGTTTTCTATCCATGGGAGGTCTTCAAAGCATTCCACTACCCAGGATCCCGAAGGGAACTAGATGAACTCTGCTTAAAACAATAAGCCGAAGGTTCTGTGTTGTGTTACCTCACCAGGCAAAAGGCAAGGGAAGAAACAGAAATATAATGAAGAAATAGGTAAACTTCATATGCTTACTTTCTCATGACACACTTCTTTTGAGAATTCATAGGCTAACACTGTCTTACAATAGCCTGCTTTAAAGGTAACATGATAGAAGCTTGTGCAGTTAATTCATGGATTGTGAACTGAGAACAATCTTTCAATAAGACAGTACAGTCACTTCCTCGTTAAAGCAATCCCTGGCTTATACTCCTGTAGGAAACAAGGATGCAGAGTATTCCACAAGTATCCATTGCTTGCTCTTGTTTATTGTGAGAAAACCTGTTGCTTACTGGATAGCTGTCCTCTGTCTCAGAAGGCTCATTCTATGGCAAACCATGAGGTTCATATCTTCTTACTTTACAAGGAGGGAAGTAAAATATTTTACTTTTGTCAAGGAAGTTAACTTGTATGGAATTTGCTTTCTTATACACAGATAGCCCAGAGGCACACATCTCCCCAAATCCTCTTCTTTTGCAGCATGTCTCCAATATTAGCGTGAAAAAAAAAGAGTGGAATTTGAGGATAAAATCTATTACCCTTCTCAGAATACTTAGAGAATGTGAAGAAATGAATATTGAGTTTTAGAACAAAGTGTAAGTCTGGAAAAAAAAAAAATAGTGATTTTTTTCAGGACTTGAAGACCTTATATTTAACCAATCTGACCTTTCTGCCTGTTACCTAGCCTTCCTGCTCCTGCTTCTCCCTTTTAACCTCCTTCCTTTCTTCCTTTCCTTGACAGTCATTTACTGATGACCACTGACTCTGTGCCAGGCAATTGTGCTAGGCTCCAAAGGCGACAGAGAAAGTTTAATCTAAGATGAATGAAAATTTTTCTCTTTCACATTTCACTTCATACATTTTTGAACTATTTGAACTTTCTCCCCAAAAGTGTGTGTTACTTTCTTTATGATATTCTAAAAGAACTTTTATAAAAAATAATCATAATATCCTAAAAAGAGGGTCAACACATTTTCTGTAAAAGGCCAGATAGTAAATATTTTAGTTCTCTGTTGGAACTAACTCAAGTTTGCTTCTGCAGCATGAAAGCAGCTATTGTTGTTGTTGGTTAGTTGCTAAGTCATGTCAGACTGTTTTGTGACCCCATGGTCTGTAGCCCGCTCTTTTGTCTATGGGATTTTCCAGGAAGGAATACTGGAGTGGGTTGCCATTTCCTTATCCGGGGGATCTTACCAACCCAAGGATCAAACCCACATCTCCTGCATTGGCAGGAGGATTCTTTACCACTTGAGCCACCAGGGAAACCCAAAAGCAGCCACAGACAGTAAATAAATAAATATGTATGGCTGAGTTCCAATAAACTTTATTTACCAAAACAGGTGCTGGCCCGAATTTGACCCATGACCCACGGGGTAGTTTGCTGACCCCGGATCTAAAAGATTGAGGCAAGGCCCTACCTAATCCAGTTATTATTTCCAATAGCATCATGAACCATCAGATCAGAGCAGATCAGTCACTCAGTCCTGTCCAACTCTTTGTGACCCCATGAATCACAGCATGCCAGGCCTCCCTGTCCATCACCAACTCCAGGAGTTCACTCAAACTCACGTCTATTGAGTCAGTGATGCCATCCAGCCATCTCATCCTCTGTCGTCCCCTTCTCCTCCTGCCCCCAATCCCTCCCAGCATCAGAGTCTTTTCCAATGAGTCAACTCTTCCCATGAGGTGGCCAAAGTACTGGAGTTTCAGCTTTAGCATCATTCCTTCCAAAGAAATCCCAGGGCTGATCTCCTTTAGAATGGACTGGTTGGATCTCCTTGCAGTCCAAGGGACTCTCAAGAGTCTTCTCCAGCACCACAGTTCAAAAGCATCAATTCTTCGGTGCTCAGCTTTCTTCACAGTCCAACTCTCACATCCATACATGACTACTGGAAAAACCATAGCCTTGACTAGACGAACCTTTGTTGGCAAAGTAATGTCTCTGCTTTTCAATATGCTATCTAGGTTGGTCATAACTTTCCTTCCAAGAAGTAAAATTTCATGGCTGCAGTCACCATCTGCAGTGATTTTGGAGCCCAGAAAAATAAAGTCTGACACTGTTTCCACTGTTTCCCTATCTATTTCCCGTGAAGTGATGGGACCAGATGCCATGATCTTCGTTTTCTGAATGTTGAGCTTTCAGCCAACTTTTTCACTCTCCTCTTTCACTTTCATCAAGAGGCTTTTTAGTTCCTCTTCACTTTCTGCCATAAGGGTGGTGTCATCTGCATATCTGAGGTGATTGATATTTCTTCTGGCAATCTTGATTCCAGCTTGTGTTTCTTCCAGTCCAGCGTTTCTCATGATGTACTCTGCATATAAGTTAAATAAGCAGGGTGACAATATACAGCCTTGACGTACTCCTTGTCCTATTTGGAACCAGTCTGTTGTTCCATGTCCATAGTAAGTACTAAATAAAGTATCAGAACACACTGATCTTAAGAAGGTTATTGACCATTTCTGGGCTTCAGTTTTCTTATTTACATATTCACATGGAAACTTAAGTGGGTATCTTTGAGTATTATTCCAACTGTAAATTTTGGCTTATGTCTTATCATATGCCAACTTTTGTCATAGAAGCTGCTTGCTACAATTTCTCTGAGCCATATATGTAGGAAACAGGCATCTCCTGTTGATATTATCTGAAGTATGCTGCTGCTACGGCTAAGTCGCTTCAGTCGTGTCTGACTCTGTGTGACCCCAGAGACGGCAGCCCACCAGGCTCCCCCGTCCCTGGGATTCTCCAGGCAAGAACACTGCAGTGGGTTGCCATTTCCTTCTCTAATGCATGAAAGTGAAAAGTGAAAGTGAAGTCACTCAGTCGTGTCCGACTCTTAGCGACCCCATGGACTGTGGCCCACCAGGCTCCTCCATCCATGGGATTTTCCAGGCAAGAGTGCTAGAGTAGGGTGACATTGCCTTCTCCGTATCTGAAGTATGGGAGCTGGCAATTTGACAAAAGTCAATTACTAGCAAGGTAAGACCATTTCATTTAAGCAGCAGTTTTACATACATCTTCTCATGTGATTTGTATTACAACTACATTAGATAGTAAGAATGGATAGTATTTTCCTCATCTTTCAAATAAGAAAATAGAGCACTAGAGAAATTAAGTGACTTGTCCATTGTTTATATCTGATGCATAGCTGAGTAGAACATTAATGCCAGCCAGGTCCTAATTCAGAGTTCTTCAAACCATGCCAGGCTAATGCTTTTGAATTACTTCAAAAATTTAAATATGACCATAAAATATTGGAACAACAATACAAAAATGACTATTAAATTGCACCCAGAGTTTTTATAATAGAGTTCTATAAACTAGGAAAGCAGAATATACCACCGCCAATGGAAACCATGTAAAACAAGAAAGATAAATACAGTGCCCACAGCCCACACCAAAATACCAGTCTCACACTCAAAAGTGTGAGGTGTTTAGGCCAAGCAGAATTTTTCCATTCAGACCATGTTTACAGATGCCCCATTTTTATAGGAGAAAGTACAATGATAAAATTCTCCATACCTCTGTAATTCAGTTCAGTTCAGTTCAGTTGCTCTGTTGTGTCCGACTCTTTGCGACCCCATGAATTGCAGCATGCCAGGCCTCCCTGTCCATCACCAACTCCAGGAGTTCACTCAAACTCACATCCATTGAATTGGTGATACCATCCAGCCATCTCATCC
>NW_011495034.1:8966575-8977537 GCF_000754665.1 Bison bison bison | reverse complement strand
CTGCAGTGATTTTAGAGCCCAGAAAAATAAAGTCTGACACTGTTTCCACTGTTTCCCCATCTATTTGCTATGAAGTGATGGGACCAGATGCCATGATCTTCGTTTTCTGAATGTTGAGCTTTAAGCCAACATTTTCAGTCTCCACTTTCACTTTCATCAAGAGGCTTTGTAGTTCCTCTTCACTTTCTGCCATAAGGGTGGTGTCATCTGCATATCTGAGGTGATTTATATTTCTCCCGGCAATCTTGATTCCAGCTTGTGCTTCTTCCAGCCCAGCATTTCTCATGATGTATTCTGCATAGAAGTTAAATAAGCAGGGTGACAATATACAGCCTTGACACACTCCTTTTTCCTATTTGGAAGTGGTCTGTTGTTCCGTGTCCAGTTCTAACTGTTGCTTCCTGACCTGCATATAGGTTTCTCAAGAGGCAGGTCGGGTGGTCTGGTATTCCCATCTCTTTCAGAATTTTCCACAGTTTATTGTGATCCACACAGTCAAAGGCTTTGGTACAAATATATTTACATGTTGTATATTAGTGTTTTAAAAATTATATTTTCTCTAATTAAAGTTGAAGGTTTGCTCATTCCAGATGACAGCAGAAGTATCAATTTTTCTGAAAACTATAGTTTTGCTGACTTAGTTTTTTTTTCCTTCTGTTTTTCATGCTCCACCTGGTCTTAAGTATTTAGTGGCCTTTTCCTTTTTGCCAAGTTCAAAAAAAAAGTACTTGTATCACTCTACATCTTCAAAGCATTTTACACTTTGTTGTTGTTTTTGTCCAGTTGCTAAATTGTGTTTGACTCTTTGAGAACCCGTGGATTACAGCACGCCAGGCTCTTCTGTCCTCCAATATCTCCCAGAGTTTGTTCAAATTCATGTCCATTGAGTTGGTGTTCTATATAATGTCTCATCCTCTGTCACTCCCTTCTCCTGCTGTCAATCTTTCCCAGCATCAGGGTCCTTTCTAATGAGTTGGTTCTGTGCATCAGGTGATCAAAGTAGTAGAGCTTCAGCTTCTGCATCAGTCCTTCCAATGAATATTCAGGGTTGATTTCCTTCAGGATTGACTGGTTAGATCTTCTTGCAGTCCAAGCGATTCTCAGGAGTGTTCTCCAGCACTATAATTTGAAGACATCAATTCTTCAGCCCTCAGCCTTCCTCATGGTCCAACTTTCACAACTGCACATAACTACTGGAAAAGCCATAGCTTTGACTAGATGGACAGTTGTTGGCAAAGTGATGTCTCAGTTTTTTAATATGCTGTCTAGCTTTGTCATATCTTTTCTTCCAAGGAGCAAGAATCTTTTAATTTCATGGCTGCCACATCACCATTTGCAGTAATTTTGGAGCCCAAGAAAAGAAAATCTGTCACTGCTTCCACTTTTCCTGCTTCTGTTTGCCATGAAGTAATGGGACTGGATGCCATGACCTTAATTTTTTGAATGTTGAGTTTCAAGTCAGCTTTTTTACTCTCCTCTTTCACCATCATCAAGAGGCTCTGTAATTCTTCTTCACTTTCTGCCACTAGAGTGGTAATCTTCATATCTGAGAAATATCTTGCTGATATTTCTCTGGCAGCCTTTATTCCAGCTCTTGGGTCATCCAGCCCAGCATTCTGCATGCTATATTCTGCATATAAGTTAAATAAGCAGGGTGACAAATACAGCCGTGTCGTATTCCTTTCCCAATCCATTGTTCCCAGTCCATCGTTCCATGTCTGGTTCTGTTACTTCTTTACCCATTAGAAACACTACCAAATTGAAATTCTTTAAGAGTTTAAAATTAGCTTATCTGTGTATTTTTTTGTGTCTGTGTGTGAGCCTCTAAAATGCCTCAGTAAGTGTTTTTTCTTTTCTTTTCTCTCCAAATAAATAAATAAATAAATTTTATTTCTATACTTAAACAAATATCTGTATTTCATCCAGCATATATTAGAGCATTTGTGTTGCCCAAGCTTTTAAGCGAAAAAATTAAGAAATGGAAAACTCCTGTTTGTTTGTTTTTTTTTCATTTGTTCTCTGAAATTTAACTTTAGTTTAGCACTTAAACTATCAAACACTATGTGGCTACATTGTACCCTGACACTGAGAAATGGAAGTAAGACTCTGCCTTTTAGGAATTCACGATCGTTGAAGAGACAAGACATATGAGTTGCCACTGTGTTAAAGGCAGACAGTGGGGAGTGCTAGAATGCAAGCTAACGATGAGGACGACCAAGACGGCTTACTGAGTCCTGGCTGAGTCCTTACAGTGTGGAGGGCAATTCCTAAAAGATTTTCACACAACTCAGTTAATGCAACAAGCTACGGGAAACAACAAAGTACTGTGGTTTTAAGGCAGGGGCGAGGGAGAAATTAATTTCAACTATTTAACTAGTATTTGGCCAAGTTTGTGAGCATTTTTCTTTTTTTGGCCATTTCATGTGGCAAGCGGGATTTTACTTACCCCATCAGACATCAAAACTATGCCCCATGAATCAGGAGTTCAAAATTTTAACCACTGTACCACCAGGGAAGTCCCATGTGAGTATTTTAAATGCTTCTCAAATCATTTTTCCTTCATGGCTCACACAATGATCTTACCAGTTATTTTTATGATGTATTTTTTCATTTCCCCCTTTTTATTTTCACAGTCAATGAAAATCCCCATTTGGACTGCACCGTATCCCTCTCACACAGTCAGATGGAAGCCCTAAACCCCACTACCTTAGAATGTGATTGTATTAGTGGCAGGATCTTTAAGGAGATAATCAAGTTAAAATGGGGTCAGTAAGATGGCTTCTAATCTGATATGACTGGCATCTTAATAAAAAGAAGAAATACAGACATAGATGGGTACAGAGGGAAGACCATGTGAAGACACAGGTGATGGTAACTTCCCACCTACAAGTCAAGGGGAGAGGTCCCAGAAGGAAGTCAAACCCACTGACATTTTGTTCTCAGACTTCCAGCCTCCAGAACTGTGAGAAAAGATATTTCTATTGTTTAAGTCACCCAGCCTATGGCACTTTGTTATGGTGGCCCTGCCAAACTCACCCACGCTGAATTGTGTACCTTTCTCACACGATTATTCATGATAGTTACCTCTATTTTTTTGTGCTTTGTATTTTTCAAGTAACCCTTTGTGAAAAGGGAGCAACATCTAAATGCCTAAATCCAAGGGTGAGAAAGTAGATCCACAATGGTGCTACCCAAGGCCCCCAGCACACGGAGTAACCTTAACCCAGTCACACAAGAAGAGTGCTCAGAGTCGCCAGTGACACATGTACTTCTAATGCACATTCTCAGCCACAATGGTGGAAACAAAAACACATCTGTCTATTAAAAAGGTTAAATAACAAAGTTCAAATCATCATAAGAAAGCATTTATTTGAGAGTTGGGAAAAGAGATCAAATGGTCTCTTATCCTTTTCCAACTCTTTATTCTACATGATAATTCCTACAGTTTTTGAGATGGTATGCACTTAAAAAAAATTAGTATCAGTTGCCAGAATGGCCTGGGCCAGGAAAATAAATATTTAAAGAAAGTCTAAAAATTGTATAAATTATTATCAGAATTGTTTTTGAATTCTTATCACTTATTGGTGGGGTGGGAGGGAACTATTACTAATAGAAGTTATCCTTTATTAATGTAATTTATGTTTTATTCTGCTTGACAAATTACCAAATTTTAATGTACATTTTTGAGTTGGTCAATTAACAAATCATATGAAAATATATAAGGTAAAGACAGAAATGATTTGGCCAGATCATAACAATAGCTGGATCCTGTGATCTACACCTTTCAGAATTTGACAATTAAGTTAACAGGTAATAAATACAAGTTTAGATGGTTTGAATAACATAATTATCAATTTTGATTTTTTTTGACATTGTGTTTTTTAAATTTTTTGATTGGAAGATAATTGCTTTACAATGCTGGTTGGTAGAAGTTATTTTTATTTTCTTGAACTCTTGGAGGTCTGGTAGAGCTTCCAAGTATTTCAAATTAAATACCCTCAAGATAGACTAGATTCTGAGATTTTGGCCATAACAGAAAAAAAAACAAAAAACAAAAAAAAAACCAGAATGACTTTTTAGGATTTAGAGGTTTCAGTATTGACAAATATTAATAAATAATATTAAATTACTTACTTTTTCTGTTGGAAGCACTGCTTCTCTCTGGGAACAGCTTGAAGACAGGAGGAGAAGGGGACAAGAGAGGATGAGATGGTTGGGTGGCATCATCGACTCAATGGACATGAGTTCAAGCAAGCTCTGGGAGTTGGTGATGGATAGGGAAACCTGTCGGTCTGTAGTCCTTGTGATCACAAAGAGTTGGACATGACTGAGTGACTGGACTGAACTGAACTGAAATGAACTGCTTCTCTTGCCTCTTCCCTGGAAGGAATCTCATTTCCCACCTTCTCTTCCTAAAAACTTGCCTAGCACAGACTACCATAGTCTAAACATGCCCTGAAGAAAATACTTCTTTTGTCACACAACTTTTACTCACCTGGAACATTTTGGCTAGGTTCCCTTCCTCTCTTTTTTTTTTTTTTAATTTTCTTGGAGAATATATTTTAATTAATATTAATTTTAAACATATTTTTGAACTATAATAAACTTTAAAAAATTAATTAGTATACACCTATGAAATTTATTTTTTGGGAATCAATTACCATTTATTTTGCATTTACAAATGTACTGCTTTGCAATTTATTGTTTTCTTACAATGTTTCAGTCTCTGTGTTGTCCTTGTTTCATTTTTCATTTCTAACAATGATTTGCGTTACTTTAAATCTTGGTCATACATGCTAGAGTAACTTATTATTCTTTTCAAAGTATGGGTTTTTGTTTCTACTTATCCATTTTTAATTTTTTATAGTTAGATGGTTTATGCTTTCATTTATATTAATCTCTTTCTTCTATTTTATGTTTACTTTGCTTTGCTTTTCTAGAGTCTTGTCTTAAAAGCAAAGATAATTTATTTTCAATATTCTTTACCAATCTAGAGAAGGGAACAGCTACCCACTGGCCTGGAGAATTCCAGGGACTGTATAGTCCATGGAGTCACAAAGGGTCGGACACGACTGAGTGACTTTCACTTTCCCTATAGACACGTTTAAGTTTATATCTTTTCTTTTCACATTCCACTTCTCATAGCTTTTCTTCAGTCATATTCCACTGCTGCTGCTGCTGCTGCTAAGTTGCTTCAGTCGTCTCCGACTCTGTGCGACCCCATAGACAGCAGCCCACCAGGCTCCCCTGTCCCTGGGATTCTCCAGGCAAGAACACTGGAGTGGGTTGCCATTTCCTTTTCCAATGCATAAAAGTGAAAAGTGAAAGTGAAGTCGTTCAGTCGTGTCCGACTCTTAGCGACCCCATGACTGCAGCCCACCACCCTCCATCCATGGGGTTTTCCAGGCAAGAGTACCGAAGTCGGGTGACTAGTTTTGCTATTTAGTCCTTCGTTTATTCAGCTCCAAATAATTTATGTTTCATATCAATTGTCACTTTAACCTAATAATTATTTGCAATTGTGTGTATTTGTGTATTTTATTTCCATGTATATTGTAATTTTTTTTGAGTAGTGGAATTTCTTGTAATTGTTGATGCATAAGTAAATGAAGCCTGTATAACATCACCTTTATGGAATTTGCTGACATTCCCACTGTGGTCTAGCACATGGTAAATTTTTGTGGCTGCAGTATGTGTGCTTGAAAATGATATATAGTTTTGTGTGTATGGTGCAGGCTTCTTTGTGTAGCTATTCAATCAGGCTTGCTAAATGCCTTGTACAATTCCTCCATATCCCTCCTCATTACCAAGTGGTTTCTTGGTTGATTTCTGAGGGAGAGAAGTTCAGCCTCTTGCTGTGACTATGAATTTGCTGATTTTCCTTTGTGGGACTACCAGTTTCGCTATTTCTATTCACACTGTTCACCTGAAATGATCACAACATTGTTTGTTAATAGGCTATACTCTAATACAAAATAAAAAGTTAAAAAAAAAAAAAAAAGAGTGACTTCAAAATGGCTTTGTCTTTCTCTTCCATGACCCCGGTCTCCTTTCTGATCATGCCACCTCTTGTCCCAACTTTCTAGCCCTACCAGTCCTGTTTTTAGTTTCTCAATGCAGAAAGTTCTTTCCTGACACAGGACTTGCTTTATGTATTCCCCTTCATGCTGCTGGAGCTCACCATTGTGTTGGATATCCAGGGCTCTGTGGCCCCTGGTGTCCTTACTGATGCCATAAGGGTCCCTTGCTCTCTCCCTCTCACTTTCTGGGAGAGCATTTTCTCTTGCACATTTTGCGTTCTTTGTTTTTTGGTTGCTTTTTTTTTCAATTTGACCTTCTGCTGTCAGGGTTCCCTTCCATGTTCTAGTCCCTTGAGAGTTCTCTTTCTTGTTTTTCATCCTTCCATCTATTAAATGTCCCTTTCTAACTTCCATATGGATTTGGTGGAAGAGGTGTAAAAAGAGGCTAAATGAAGCATGTTCTCAGTTGCATTCTCAAGAGATTAAGCTTAAGAGTGACTTTAAACTTGATGTTATGATTGCCGGTTGTGGGGGCTAGGTGGGATAGGGTTGGGGGGAAAGGGAAAGGATGGGGGCAAGCAATAGTTAGGAAGTTTGGGATGAGCATGTACTTACTGCTATATTTAAAATGGATAACCAACAAGGACCTGCTGTATAGAACATGGAACTCTGCTCAATGTTATGTGGCACACTGGATGGGAGGGGCATTTGGGGGAGAATGGGTACATGTACATGTATGGATGAGTCCCTTTGCTGTTCACGTGAAATGATCACAGCATTGCTTGTTAATAGGCTATACCCCAATACAAAACAAAAAGTGTTTTGTTTTTTTTTTAAGTGACTTCAAAATTCCTTTGTCTTTCTCTTCCATGACCCTAGTCTCCTCTCTGATCATACCACCTCTTGTCCCAACTTTCTAGCCCCACCAGTCCTGTTTTTAGTTTCTCAATGCAGAAAGCTCTTTCCCGACACAGGACTTTTAAACATCAGTTTTCTCTGCCTCTGCCTGGAATCACCATTTTCCCCATTATTTACCAGACCCTTCTTAAATCAGTTCAGTTCAGTCACACAGTCGTGTCCAGCTCTTTGCAACCCCATGGACTGCAACACGGCAGGCCTCCCTGTCCATCACCAACTCCCAGAGTTTACTCAAACTCATGTCCATTGAGCCCGTGATGCCATCCAACCATCTAGTCCTCTGTCATCCCCTTCTCCTCCTGCCTTTAATCTTTCCCAGCATCAGGGACTTTTCAAGTCCTGACTTTTGAGTCAGTTCTTCACGTCAGGTGGCCAAATGATTGGAGTTTCAGCTTCAGCATCACTCCTTCCAATGAACATTCAGGGCTGATTTCCTTGCTGTCCAAGGGACTCTCTAGAGTCTTCTCCAACACCACAGTTCAAAAGCATCAGTTCTTCAGTACTCAGCTTTCTTTATAGTCCTACTCTCACATCCATACATGACTGCTGGAAAAACCATAGCTTTGATGAGACAGACCTTTGTTGGCAAAGTAATGTCTCTGCTTTTTCATATGTTGTCTAGGTTGGTCATAACATTTCTTCCAAGGAGCAAGTGTTTTTTAATTTCATGGCTGCAGTCACCATCTGCAGTGATTTTGGAGCCCCAAAAAATAGTCTCTCACTGTTTCCACTGTTTCCCCATCTATTTGCCATGAAGTGATGGGGCCAGATGCCATGATCTTAGTTCTCTGAATGTTGAGTTTGAAGCCAACTTTTTCACCCTTCTCTTTCACTTTCATCAAGAGGCTCTAGTTCTTCTTTGCTTTCTGCCAGATGGGTAGTGTCATCTGCATATCTGAGGTTATTGATATTTCTCTCAGCAATCTTGATTCCAGCTTGTGCTTCATCCAGTCCAGCATTTCTCATGATGTACTCTGCATGTAAGTTAAGTAAGCAGGATGACAATATACAGCCTCGATGTACTCCTTTCCTGATTTGGAAGCAGTCTGTTGTTCCATACCCAGTTCTAACTGTTGCTTCTTGACCTGCATACAGATTTCTCAGAAGTCAGGTCAGGTGGTCTGGTCTTCCCATCTCTTGGAGAATTTTCCACAGTTTGTTGTGGAAACTTATTAAATAATCTAAATTAAATCAGGACATTCAGTTCTACTTTCTTGAAGTACTTCTATTTTTGTTCTTACTGTACCTTTTTCAGTAGAGTACAGTTTAGAACCCACATGTTTTTAAAATCTGATTATTTACTTTTTGTTTTTTCTTTCAAGTTAATTTCAAATTCTAATTGAAAAAAGACTATGTCTATTTTCTATTTGTTCCTCACTGTATCCCCACTGCTGTGACAGTACCAGGAGTATAGTTAGTGTAAAAAGATTTTATTGAATAGATAAATGAATACTAGCTCCAAGTAGTTGCAGATTGAAAATTGAGGATACAAAGACTACAGGCACTAATATAAGGTAAACATTCCGTATAGATATAACACACTCCATCTTAAAGATGTGTATGTATTATAATTAGGAAAATCATAATAGGTATGAATTATAAAGTTTTAGTTCTTATATGTTCGTTATGGTTAATCTTTACAATAATATTGAAATTTGCAAATGAGTAAATTGAAGATTAGGAAAATTAAGTAACTTATGCAACATCAAGTTATTTATACTAATAGTAGAGTTGAATTCAAAACCAGATCTGTTTATTCCTAAAGTTTGTCCTTTTTTACCCTATCATTCCATGCACCATTATGCAACATTTGGTAATCTGAGAAATTCTAATAAATTTCACTTGAAAACAATTTATTTTAAATAAACTAAAGTTATAGTCCCAGTTTTAAACTTGATCTAAATAAAGTAAGACAGATATAAAACATAGTTACTAATTGGGATTTTTTTTCCCCAAACTTTATACAACTAAAGCAATATTCAAAATATCCTTTCAAACTAGGTGTTTAGATTCTGGAGATAGAACTTCTCTACATTTTATGGAGTTCAATTTTACTACAGTGAATAGACATAACCATAGGATTTAATGGAAGGTGCCAGCATCAGTTTCTACTTCTCTAAGGCCATGTGTTTGGGCTCCATCTAATACTTTCTTCAGTCTAACTCTGTCAAGCATTAAGATAACAATTCAAATCAGTTTGGCCCATTCGGTTATTTTACACAAAGTTGACAAAGCATCTGGACAATTGTAGAAACATCTGGATGACTAGTTAAATTTGTGACTGAAGTAATGGAACACTTGGGCACCCTAAAAACAAACAAGAGATGTCTTTGGCTGACTCTCCAAAATAAAAGTGGAAAAATCAATATTTTTCCTTAAGGCCTTTCTTCACCTGTCTACTATTCTGAACGTGTCTTGTAAGAAGATGAACACTGTGTGCGTGTGCGTGTGTCCATGCGTGTACGTGTGCTCTGCATTCCTATCGTCCCTAGAGAGGTTTTATTTACTTGGTTTCTGTGGCTGAATATTAAAACAAAAGTGAAGAGAACAACTTGGAAAGATTTTTATAAAAACAATAGATTCACTCCACCCTTATTACAACATTATTTTTATTTGGCCAGTTTTTTAAAATAGTTTTGCAATAGAAGCAGTAAAGAAAAGGTACAAAAACCTACAACCTACTAGATTATAAGCATTCTGAAAGAAAAGCCTCAGCAAGATTTAATACATCAATATGAATGATACCCATCTAAGAAAAATCTCAAAAGCAAATCCCATTAAATAAATGCATAAAAGGATACATTTTCTATAACACCTTAGAAAAAGCATCTTTATGTGAAGTCCAACACCTCAGTTACTATAATAATACACACTGACAAAAAGCTCACAACATAAGAATTAGTAATTGTTTTGAACTTAAATTGTTTTTCATATTGAATTAAAATCATTAATATTTTGTTTTCCTAAATTACTAGTATTGTAAATTTGGCTCATTTATATTTTTTAATTTTTATTCACTCTTGGAGATGTTCATTTTCAGTATAAAGAAGGCCATCATATCTTCTCTATGTGGGGCATACATGAAAAGTGTTCACTGAGTTTGTTGGAGGCAAATAGAATTAAGCATAACACGCTGAGCCACCAGGGCTTCCCAGCTGGTGCAGAGCCAAAAAATATGCCTGTCAATGCAGGAGATGAGGGTTGGATCATGAAGATCCCTGGAGAAGAAAATGGCAATCCACTCCAGTGTTCTTGCCCGAAAAATTCCATGGTGAGAGGAGCCTGGCGAGCTACAGTCCATGGGGTGGCAAAGAGTCAATCAGACATGACTAAGTGAATGAATGCATTTTTTTAAGCATAACATGGCAATTAAGATCATGGATCATGCTGTTGAATACTTAATCATCTAAATCACAAAGGCAAAAGACATATAATTCCTTGCATACAAAACTTCTTTCAATTTCTATATGGAGAGTTTTTTGTATCAGAAAAGTAATTTATTTGTGCTTCTGTTGCCTCACCAGCAAATGAAAGTAATAATAACAATGACGCTATAAGGTCACTTTGAAAATAAGTTAGTACACAAAAAACAACACCAATGACACAGAGAGGATGCTCAAAACCATCAGGAAGAAAAATAATTCACTGGTGTAAGAGTACAACAAGGCTGTATGTTGTCACCTTGTTTATTTAACTTCTATGCAGTGTACATCATGCGAAATGCTGGGCTGGATGACTCACAAGCTGGAACCAAGATTGTTGGGAGAAGTATCACCACCTCAGATATGCAGACGATTACTCTAATGGTAGATAAAGAGCTTCTTGATGAGGGTGAAAGAGGAGAGTGAAAAAGTTGGCTTACAACTCAACATTTAAAAAACTAAGATCATGGAATCTGGTTCCATCACTTCATAGCAAACAGATGGGGAAAAAGTGACAGATTTTATTTTCCTGGGTGCAAAAATCACTGCAGACTGTGACTACAGCCATGAAATTATCACTTGTTCCTTAGAACAAAAGCTAT
>NW_011495034.1:8964686-8966430 GCF_000754665.1 Bison bison bison | reverse complement strand
GAAGAATTGACGCCTTCAAATTGTGCTGGAGAAGACTCTTGGGAGTCCCTTGGGCAGCAAGATCAAACTAGTCAATCCTAAAGGAAACCAACCTTGAATATTCATTAGAAGGACTGTTGTTGAAGCTGAAGCTCCAATACTCTGGCCATCTGATGCAAAGAGCTGACTCACTGGAAAAGACCCTGATGCTGGAAAAGATTGAAGGCAAAAGAAGAGGGCAGCAGCAGATGAGATGGTTACACAGTATCACCGACTCAGTGGACACGAATCTGAGCAAACTCTGGGAGATAGTGAAGGATAGGGAAGCGTGGCGTGCTGAAGTCCGTTGGTTTGCAAAGAATCAAACATGACTTAGCAACTGAACAATAACAATTTTTAGTATCAGGTTTATAAATGGAGTTCTATGAGTATTTCTTTACTGAAAGCTTTGGTGTACCTCACCATCTTTTTCACAGACACAAGAACAGAAGAAAATTACACCAAAAACCACAAGGAAGAAGATGCAAGGGTTCAAGTTCAGGGAACATGGTACTGTTCTCTGCAGTGCTAAGATACTATAAAGGAAAAGACGCTAGGCTCTCATGTGCTGTCTTGAACATTTTATAAACTCATTCTTAATGCCTTCAAATCCTGTTTTTGTCCCCACAATTTAGGTCATGGATGTTAAAGATCATTAAAAATTAGTCTATTCTGGGTTTCACCTTCACTGTTCCCCTCCCCTTGCCCCCACCGCCCCCACTCAGAATTTGACCATGCAGAGCAACCTCTTGCCTGTCTTCCCTCCTTTTGCTTTAGACAATAAGAGAAACGTTGATCTTGTTTTCCTTTATTCCTTCTCCTCCCACTATTCTTTCTACTTCAATGCTCTTTTCCTCTTTCCTCCATGCCCATCCTTGGACATTCTCCAAGGTTTTTTACACTAGATAAAGGAGATGCTTTATATGAAATAACCAAATCCAGGGTCTAAAATATAAAAAGTGATCCGAAAAAGCAAGTTCATTTTGTTCTCTTATGCTCTTTTCTCAGTGATATCATCTGTGCTTGTGGCTTTAATCATCAGTTCCACATAGATGAGGTTTAAATCTCTGTCTTCTGCTGACTTCTGTCCTCAGATTCACTCCTCTGTTCCTACCTGGACCAGCTGTTCAACCTCAATTCTTTCTTGCCTTGCTCTTGTCTAGGTACCACTCCCCACAACTTCTGTGCAAATCTTGCGTTTTATGGCACTGGCTATATTTTGATCATGAATTATCAGAGGTGACTTTCACTTTGTTCTCACCTGTAAGTCACTAGGTCCTGAAGAATCTATTTTTAGTGTCTATCACATTCACGTCCTCTTTTAAATTCTCAACTTACTAGTTCAAAATTGACAGCATTAGACCTGGGCAGTTGGTCAGAGATGGAACAACTTCTCATTCCAAATCTGTGCTTCCAAAATTTTGTTGCCATTAATACTAAGTGAAAGTGAAAGTTGCTCAGTCATATCCAAATCTTTGCGATCCCATGGACTGTAGCCTGCCAGGCTCCTCTGTCCATGGAATTCTCCAGGCAAGAATACTGGAGTGGGTTGCCATTCCCTTCTCCAAGGTATCTTCCCAACCCAGGGATTGAACCCAGGTCTCCCACATTAGAGGTGGATTCTTTACCATCTGAGCCACTAAGTCAATCTATAAATAGGTCTGACACATCTCTTTGATTATGCCAATTCTTAAAAAAAAAAAAAAAAACACTTTAAAAGTTTTCC
>NW_011495034.1:8957127-8964586 GCF_000754665.1 Bison bison bison | reverse complement strand
ACAGAGAAAGTTTAATCTAAGATGAATGAAAAATTTTCTCTTTCAAATTTCACTTCATACATTTTTTTAAATTTTATTTTATTTTTAAACCTTACAATATTGTATTGGTTTTGCCAAATATCGAAATGAATCCGCCAAAGGTGTATATATGTGTTCCCCATCCTGAACCCTCCTCCCCCCTCCCTCCCCATACCATCCCTCTGGGTCGTCCCAGTGCACCAGCCCCAAGCATCCAGTATCGTGCATCGAACCTGGACTGGCGACTCGTTTCATACATGATACTATACATGTTTCAATGCCATTCTCCCAAATCATCCCACTCTCTCCCTCTCCCATAGAGTCCATAAGACTGTTCTACACATCAGTGTCTCTTTTGCTGTCTTGTATACAGGGTTATTGTTACCATCTTTCTAAATTCCATATATATGCATTAGTATACTGTATTGGTGTTTTTTTTTCTGGCTTACTTCACTCTGTATAATAGGCTCCAGTTTCATCCACCTCATTAGAACTGATTCAAATGTATTCTTTTTAATGGCTGAGTAATACTCCATTGTGTATATGTACCACAGCTTTCTTATCCATTCATCTGCTGATGGACATCTAGGTTGCTTCCATGTCCTGGCTATTATAAACAGTGCTGCGGTATCTTTTGTAGCATTTATCAATTTATATTTATAGGCTTATCTTTGATCATATTAATTCTTACACTGAATTACAATAAAACTGTGTTATTAAGAGTTCCCTGGTTTTGCCTTGTTCTTTCTTACCCTGTACTTCCCTTCATGAGAGACATTTTTTCCCAGTTTTCATAACTGATTGACATTGATCCTGTAATTCCAGGCTTAGAGTATGTACCATTTTCTCCAGTGAGTGAGCTTATTTGATTCTCAGGCTTAGACAGCAGGAAATATTTATAGCACAGCTTTTTGTTGTTCACAGCTTCTACTGCAACGCCCTCCACCTTGTAAGGAGCTACGACCAACCTGATGAAGGTGGGGACACTTCTACCCTTGGCTCATGCACTTGTTATCATTTTGGCTCTACAATAAAGCCCCTTGAGAGAAGGGACTTTGTCTTATATTCATGTTTCATTTGTTCACAATTCCCAAGAATATACTAGAAGCATCTAAAAGAAAGGGAAAGATTTTTATTTGATTGTCGGTTTTGAAGAGAGCAGATGGTTGCCTCACAGAGATAGAAATATGAACTGACAACTATCTGCGGTCAGAATGAGCCATGCCCAGAGGTCTAATTTGAGTTATTGGAAATGCAATTTCAGCAACAGGAGCAAGAACCACTGTAACCACCACCAGATTTTAGCAAAATTTGATAGGTCTTGTACCCATAATAGCTCAGCACTCGTGATAAAGAAAAATCTAAACAGAGGCCAAGAAAAGAAATGGTCAGAGGAGAGAAAAAGAGTTGGGGTTTCTGAACTGCAGCTGGTGCTGAGAAGGGTTTAAACACGCACTCAGTCCTTCAAGGATGGATTCACTAATATTTTTCCACAGCTGTAGAGATGAATATGCAGAAGGCAATGGCAACCCACTCCAGTACTCTTGCCTGGAAAATCCCATGGATGGAGAGGCCTGGTGGGCTGCAGTCCATGGGGTCGCTGGGGATCAGACATGACTGAGCGACTTCCCTTTGACTTTTCACTTTCATGCATTGGAGGAGGAAATGGCAACCCACTCCAGTGTTCTTGCCTGGAGAATCCCAGGGACGGGGGAGCCTTGTGGGCTGCCATCTATGAGGTGACACAGAGTCGGACACGACTGAAGCAACTTAGCAGCAGCAGCAGCGATGAATAAGAAATGAATTAAAAGGGGAAACAGATTTTCCTTTTCTGGCACACTTAACATAAATGCTACTACCATGTTTTGATAGTAACTTAGTGAAGTATCTCCACCCACTCTTTTCTTGGGGGTTAGAAACTTTTTTTTTTTTTTTTAGAAACTTTTATGATGTGATTGATATGGACTGTAATATTTATTTTCTTAGCATTAATTTTTTTTTCGATTCAATTCCTTTTTTTATTTCTTCTTGGATATTTAGTTCCTGATCAGTTCTACAGAAATACCAGCTTGAGGAATAAATAGTTTACCAAAAATGAGCTTTAGCAAAAACAATCCCAGAATCAAATCCCAGCTTCTTCATTAGGGTAATAATAAAGATAAACCTAAAAACAAATTAAAAAAAAAATTACACCAGCTTCTATTTGTTGTGCACTTACTTTGCATCAGCCACTCTGTTGAAGACTGTGTATTTTTTTTTCTTATTTACTATTTTAATTTTTTTCTTATTTACTATTTATTTTATTACTATTTGCACCATGCAGAAGAAACCTTAGCTTCAAAAAGGTTTTGGTCCCAAACTCTGTGACTGCAAAGCCCATATTCTTCATCACTGTGGCTTGTCCTTCTGACTCTACATTTGTCTTTAATTAACTTTTTTGAACCTCAATCACATTGGAAAGCAGGGTCTAATCATAACTCCAGGCTTCCCAGGTGGCTCAGTGGTAAAGAATCAGCCTGCCAAGCAGGAAATGTGGGTTTGATCCCTGGGTCAGGAAGATCCCCTAGAGGAGGCAATGGCCACCCACTCCAGTATTCTTGCCTGGGAAATCTCATGGACAGAGGAGCCTGGCAGGCTACAGTCCAAGACATTGCAAAGAGCTGGGCATGACTTAGCAACTGAACAACAAATCATAACTCTGTGGTGATTCTGAATTTTGTGCATGGAATTTAAATTTAATATATTTTACTCCATATTAGAGAATTTCTTAGCTTTTTACTTCATTCTGTACTGTTAAGTCCTGGATTATGTTTGATACTCATAAGCAACACTATATATATATTCTATTTTTTAATTTTTTTTTTTTTCTTTTCCATTTTTTTTTTTAAATTTTTCCCCATCCTGAACCCTCCTCCCTCCTCCCTCCCCATACCATCCCTCTGGGTCGTCCCAGTGCACCAGCCCCAAACGTTTACAAATTTAGGACAAAAAATTACTTTTGGAAGGGGAAGTTTTTCATTAGCAATATTCAGTCAGTATCAGAATCTGAATTCTACATAAGACTGTTGTGAAAGTTAGTTTTATATGTCAACTTGCCTGGCCCTCAGTGCCCAGATATTTGGTCAAATATTACTCTGGGTGTTTCTGTGAGGGTATTTGGATTATATTTACATTAAAAAATGTGGACTTTGAGTAAAGCAGATTGCCCTTCATTATGTACATGAGTCTTATTCAATTAGCTAAAAGCTTGACTAGAATAAAAAGGTAAGAAGGAACTCTCCAACAAATTAGCTTTCTGATTTTACAGAAAACTGATTTTGTACTTGAACTACAGCTCTTTTCTGCTTTTCCAGCCTGCTTTCCTCCCCCAGTAGATTTTGGACTCAACAAACCTCCAGAGTCACATAAGACAGTTTCTTAAAATAAATCCCCCCCTGCTTTCTCTGTGTATATGTAATATGTTGTTGGTTCTGTTCTATATCTCTGGAGAATTCTGACTAGTATAGTCTGTTAGCTCAGCTTAAAGAAAAGTTTCATAACTATTTTGAAATTTTAAAATAAAAAATCTCATTGAATTAGAAATCACTCTGCCTTACCATCAGAAATTTTGAGATGATACTGGTCAATGAAAGAAAAGAAAGATCTGTTAGATTTAAGAATTGCATGTAATAAAGACCATTTAAGTAACTCAAATTGTCAAAATTCCTGTTAAAGATGAGAAAGGAGTTTCCACAATATAAAAAGAGTGATAAAGGTATCTGTAATTACTACTTTTTTTGAGACTAAAGTTCCTTACAGATGATGACTATCAAGATTGTAGACAGGTCATTATTAAAAATTCTTGATTACAAATTTGGTGAAGCCAATTGAAACATAAATTTCAATTAAAAAGTTGTAATGACATTTATAGATTCAAAAATGTTAGTAGAAAAGATTTAAAATATTTTATTTGAAAGTTTTGTACAAGTAAAATTATTTAGTTTCTTCCCTAATACTTTGTGTTTTATTTTTCTTATTGTAATTATATAACCTAAATAAAATGTAATGAGTTTAAAAAAAAAAATCCACTATCAGTGTAGACTCCTCAAACCCCCTTACTCCAGGGTATCCTTGTAAGCTACTTAAGTACTATGATGTTAGTGTTATAATATTAAAAATGTTGGAAGCTATGTTTAAAGAAAAATTGGACTTTCTTCTAAAGGCAGTAAAGAATCACTGAACTTTATAAAACCCAAAGGGCATTAGGGATTTGCCTATAGCTCTGCTCAACACACTGTATCTAGGTGACTTTGAGGTTTACTTCCAGGAGGTATTTTATAGATATTTCATACTTTAAAAAGTTTTTGGGTATAATAACCTCACTATAATGAACAAGAGGAGCTTCCCAGATGGCTCAGTGGTAAAGAATTCACCTGCCAATGCAGGAGATGCAGGTTTGATTCCTGGGCCCAGAAGATCCCCTAGAGGACGAAATGACAACCCACTCCAGTATTCTTGCCTCGAAAATCCCATGGCCAGAGCAGCCTGGAAGGCTTCAGTATATGGGGTGACAAAGGGTCAGACTCAACGGAGCATGTGTGCACAATGAACAAGAGGAAGGAAGACTGGATACATGGGGACCATCTGGAAGGTTGTCATAACCCAGATGAGACATGATGTGGTCTAAATCAGGGTAGTGATGGTGGTGATGGAGAATGGTAGAAAGCTTTGGGAGATGCTTTATTATTTTGATTTTTTTATTGATTTGATGTGACAAATTATGAACAAGGAGAGAGGAATAAAAATTTCTGTTGAGTAACACAAATCAGCAACAGTCTCTATGAAGAGCTCCATATTACCTGCCTGTGGAGTAGAATGATATTGACACTAATCCTTACCTGCTTCATTCTCAGAGCCTGGTGGTGACCCTCAGGTACTGTTCTGAAACAAAACCAAAAGAAGATCATTGACTCTTTAACATTTTCTCCACCAACCTAAAAGGAATAAAATGGTTTTTACTTCCTCACAAATCCCCATGGAATCTTCCCAGATCATGTAAAGAGATGATCCTAAAGGACTATCAGATCTGTGTGCTAAGTCACTTCAGTTGTGTCTGATTCTTTGCAACCCTACGGACTGTAGCCCACCAGGCTCCTCTGCCCATGGGATTATCCAGGCAAGAACACTAGAGTGGGTTGCCATGCCCTTCTCCAGGGCATCTTCCCAACCCATAGATTGAACTTGCCTCTGTTATGTCTTATGCATTGACAGGCAGGTTCTTTACCACTAGCACCACATGGGAAGCCGTATCAGATCTAAATTTAGGCAAACGTTTCCTGATCTAAGCTTTATTTAAGTGAGAGCCTCAGTTTAGTTCAGGTGCTTAGTGGTGCCCAACTCTTTGCGACCACATGGACTGCAGCATGCCAGGCTTCCCTGTCCATCACCAATTCCCAGAGCTTGCCCAAACTCATGTCCACTGAGTCAGTGATGCCATCCAACCATCTCATCCTCTATCATCCCCTTCTCCTTCTGCCTTCAATCTTTCCCAGCATCAGGATCTTTTCCAGTGAGTCAGTTCTTCGCATGAGGTGGCCAAAGTATTGGAGTTTCAGCTTCAGCATCAGTCCTTTCAATGAATATTCAAGGACTGATTTCATTTACAATTGACTGGTAGTGAGAGACTATCCCTTAATTATTCCCAAATACTTCCCATTTCAATTTGCATTGCTACCTTTTCTTTGTATTCAGTTAAGGAATTGGAGGGATCCATTGTGCTCTTGGGGATGCCCTCTTAAGGAAAGGCAAAGATATTAGGTAGGAAGCAAAGAAGTTAATTAGAACACATTCAAAATGGAGGGACATTGGAAACATTATTCCATCCATTTTAATTTATAGGCAGGAAAATTGTGGCCCAGAGGTGAGGTACAATTTACTAAGGCCAGAGAAAGATACAGAGCAGAAAGTGAAAGAAGTTTACTAGAAATAATCTTAATAACTACAATATTTCACTAAAGTTAAGACATAATCAGTTATGAAGTATGAAAAAAAACTACCAATTAAACTATAACAGACTGCTAATACACTATCTTTGTAAGATATATAGTAAATTCTAATTTGTTAGCATTAAAAATAAATATGTGTCTTCAAATTGATAGTCCTGAAAGCCAAGCTGTCAATAAAAAATTTCTACAGTAGACAGTGGCATTTCTACCCTTCTTTTAAAAGTTAAGAGTCTTAAGCACTAAGATACACAATTAGAAATTGTATATAGCTTAATCCTTTAAAAACTCTTATTTTTTGTATTATAGAAAAATTGTCTTAGAAGTCTAAGTCAGGTTCACTCAGAATTTGGGTTGCAGAAAGTTATAATGATAATTAAATAATTTTTCACATGCAATGACACTAAATTCTGCCATACTTTGGAAAGGGTCACAAATCACAGGAGTTCTGCATTCTGCTTTATTTCAAACCTTACAGTATCAGTTAGGAAACATCTAAGTAACTCTGGAAACACTTGGATGGTACAAAATGCACACTGATTTTTATTTTGTAAGCATTCTTTTACACGAGTCATTAGATGAATTTCTTGTTCTAAATAAATGTGTCAAATTATTATCATAAAATTTTAAGCCAAAAATGGGAAATGAAAGTACATGCTCTAAATCAGAGGAAAGAGAAAATTAGAAGGTGTGGGGTGTTATAAAATGCATACATAAACATGCAAATGTTATCCAGCTTTCTTAAGTCAGAATTTTTTTTGTAGTAAGATTCTTACATGATTTGTATGAAATATTTCAGGGGTGTAGTTATAAATGTAACATTAAAACACACTTCCCTGCAATGTGGAATACTCTTCTTCCTCCTAAGAATAGTAGCATAACATGGCATACGTTTTGCTTCAAGTAGCCTGATCATGTGAAACCTTCCAACAGATTAATTTTGGTTGGGCAAAGCATATTTTAGATTTGTCATCAGAGATACTTGTCTGCTCACTACACTTGTATTTAGGTGGCCTTTGAGTTTCAATACTGGTAAGCTTTCTTCTTGAGCTCCTCTGGTGGCTCAGTGGTAAAGAATCTGCCTGCAATGCAGGAAAAGGCAGATGTGTGGGTTTGATCCTTGAGTCTGGAAGATCCTGTGGAGGAGGGCATGGCAATGCACTCCAGTATTCTTGCCTGGAGAAAACCAGAGAAACCTGTCAAGCTACAGTCCATAGGATCACAAAGAATGGGACATGACTGAAATCACTGAGCATGCACATACAGAACCATTCTTATATTTTAGAATTAAAGAGCTTTGGAAACATCAACCTCATTACATTCTTGAGAGTAACATGTTGGACTAACATTCAGAAAATTATATAGATTTTTTTTCCTTTTAAATTTGTATTGAACTTACGTAAGTTAAAAAAAAAAAAAAAACACACACACAAAACCAAACAACCAAACAAAAAAACCGA
>NW_011495034.1:8956511-8957027 GCF_000754665.1 Bison bison bison | reverse complement strand
TCTGCCATAAGGGTGGTGTCATCTGCATATCTGAGGTTATTGATATTTCTCCTGGCAATCTTGATTCCAGTTTGTGCTTCATCCAGCCCAGCGTTTCTCATTATGTACTCTGCATATTAGTTAAATAAGCAGGGTGACGATGTACAGCCTTGACACACTCCTTTTCCTATTTGGAACCAGTCTGTTGTTCCATGTCCAGTTCTGACTGTTAATTCCTGACCTGCATACAGGTTTCTCAAGAGGAAGGTCAGGTCTGGTATTCCCATCTCTTTCAGAATTTTCAAGTTCGTTGTGATCCACACAGTTAAAGGCTTTGGCATAGTCAATAAAGCAGAAATAGATGTTTTTCTGGAATTCTCTTGCTTTTTCCATGATCCAGTAGGATGTTGGCAATTTGATCTCTTATTCCTCTGCCTTTTCTAAATCCAGCTTGAACATCTGGAAGTTCACAGTTCACGTATTGCTGAAGCCTGGCTTGGAGAATTTTGAGCATTACCTTACTAGCGTGTGAGATGA
>NW_011495034.1:8955710-8956411 GCF_000754665.1 Bison bison bison | reverse complement strand
CTCATTTTTCCCATCACACACTCCTTGCTTCTTGCAACCAATGATTTGTTCTCTTTATCTATTACCTTGGCTTTTTATTTTTTGGTTTTGTTTTTCACTTCAGTCACTGAGTCATGTCCGACTCACGCGACCCCATGAACCGCTGCACACCAGGCTTCCCTGTCCATCACCAACTTCCGGAGTCCACCCAAACTCATGTCCATTGAGTTGGTGATGCCATCCAACAACTCATCCTCTGTCATCCCCTTCTCCTCCTGCCCTCAATCTTTCCCAGCATCAGGGTCTTTTACGATGAATCAGCTCTTCACATCAGGTGGCCAAAGTATTGGAGTTTCAGCTTCAACATCAGTCCTTCCAATGTACTCCCAGGACTGATCTCCTTTAGGATGGACTGGTTGGATCTCTTTGAAGTTCAAGGGACTCTTAAGAGTCTTCTCCAACACCACAGTTCAAAAGCATCAATTCTTTGGCGCTCAGCTTTCTTTATAATCCAACTCGCACATCCATACATGACCACTGGAGAAACCATAGCCTTGACTAGACGGACCTTTGTTGGCAGAGTAATATCTCTGCCTTTCAATATGCTGTCTAGGTTGGTCATGACTTTTCTTCCAAGGAGTAAGCATCTTTTAATTTCATGGCTGCAGTCACCATGTGTGGTGATTTTGGAGCCCCCAAAAATAAAGTCTGACACTGTTTCC
>NW_011495034.1:8952713-8955566 GCF_000754665.1 Bison bison bison | reverse complement strand
TGGAATAGCTCAACTGGAATTCCATCACCTCCACTAGCTTTGTTCATAGTGATGCTTTCTAAGGCCCACTTGACTTCACATTCCAGGATGTCTGGCTCTAGGTCAGTGATCACACCATTGTGATTATCTGGGTCATTAAGATCTTTTTTGTACAGTTCTTCCGTGTATTTTTGCCACCTCTTCTTAATATCCTCTGCTTCTGTTAGGTTCATACCATTTCTGTCCTTTATTGAGCCCATCTTTGCATGAAATGTTCCCTTGGTACCTCTAATTTTCTTGAAGAGATCTCTAGTCTTTCCCATTCTATTGTTTTCCTCTATTTCTTTGCACTGATTACTGAGGAAGACTTTCTTATCTCTCCTTGCTATTCTTTGGAACTCTTCATTCAAACGGGTATACCTTTCCTATTCTCCTTTGCTTTTGGCTTCTCTTCTTTTCACAGCTATTTGTAAGGCCTCCTCAGACAGCCATTTTGCTTTTTTGCATTTCTTTTTCTTGGGGATGGTCTTGATTCCTGTCTCCTGTATAATGTCACGAACCTCTGACCATAGTTCATCAGGCACTCTGTCTGTCAGATCTAATCCCTTAAATCTATTTCTCAATTCCACTGTATAGTCATAAGGGATTTGATTTAGGTCATATTGAATGGTCTAGTGGTTTTCGCCACTGTCTTCAATATCAGTCTGAATTTGACAATAGGAGTTCATAATCTGAGCCACAGTAGCTCCCGGTCTTGTTTTTGCTGACTGTATAGATTTTCTCCATCTTTGGCTGCAAAGAATATAATCAATATGATTTCGGTGTCAACCATTGGTGATGTCCATGTGTAGAGTTTTCTCTTGTGTTGTTGGAAGAGGGTGTTTGCTATGGCCTGTGCGTTCTCTTGGCAGATCTCTATTAGCCTTTGCCCTTTGCCCTGCTTCATTCAGGAGAAGGTGATGGCACCCCACTCCAGTACTCTTGCCTGGAAAATCCCATGGACTGAGGGGCCTGGTGGGCTGCCATCTATGGGGTCGCACAGAGTCAGACACGATTGAAGCGACTTAGCAGCAGCAGCAGCAGCTGCTTCATTCTGTAGTCCAAGGCCAAATTTGACTGTTACTCCAGGTGTTTCTTTACTTCCTACTTTTGCATTCCAGTCCCCTATAATGAAAAGGACATCTCTTTTGGGTGTTAGTTCTAGAAGGTCTTGTAGGTCTTCATAGAAATGTTCAACTTCAATTTCTTCAGCATTAGTAGTCAGGGCATAGACTTGGAGTACCTTGATATTCAATGGTTTACCTTGGAGTTGAGTTTTTGAGATTGCATCCAAGTACTGCATCTTGGACTCTTTTGTTGACTAGCATGGCTACTCCATTTCTTCTAAGGGATTCCTGCCCACAGTAGTAGATATAATGGTCATCTGATTTAAATTCACCCATTCCAGTCCATCTTAGTTCACTGATTCCTAGAATGTCGATGTTCACTCTTGCCATCTCCTGTTTGACCACTTCCAATTTGCCTTGATTCACGGACCTAACATTCCAGGCTCCCATGCAATATTCCTCATTATAGCATTGAACCTTCCTTTGTCACCAGTCCCATCCAAAACTGGGTGTTGTTTTTGCTTTGGCTGCATCCCTTCATTCTTTCTGGAGTTATTTCTCCACTCATCTCCAGTAGCATATTGGGCACCTACCGACTTGGGGAGTTCATCTTTCAGTGTCCTATCTTTTTGCCTGTTCATACTATTCATGGGGTTCTCAAGGCAAGAATACTGAAGTGGTTTGCCATTCCCTTCTCCAGTGGACCACATTCTGTCAGACTTCTCCACCATGACCCACCTGTCTTGGGTGGCCCCACAGGGCATGGCTTAGTTTCGCTGAGTTAGACAAGGCTGTGGTCCGTGTTATCAGATTGGCTAGCTGTCTGTGATTGTGGTTTCCGTCTGTCTGCCCTCTGATGCCCTCTCTCAGTGCCTACCGTCTTACTTGGGTTTCTCTTACCTTGGACTTGGGGTATCTCTTCACGACTGCTCCAGCAAAGCGTAGCTGCTGCCCCTGACCTTGGACGTGGGTAGCTCCTCTCCGCCGTGCTTTTGCACCTTCCATCACAGACATATGAGAGATCATACAGTATTTGTCTTTCTCTTTCTGACTTATTTTTTCATTTAGCATTATGCTATCAGAGTTCACCCATGTTGCTGCAAATGGAAAGATTTTCTTTTCTGTGTGGCTGAATAAGATTCCATTGTAAAGAAGTGTTCCACAATTTCTTCATCTATTTATCTATCACTGGAGACTTAGCTTGTTTCCATATCTTGCCTATTGTAAATAATGTTGCAATGAACATGGGAATGTATGTGCTTAGTCATTTAGTCATGCCCGACTCTTTGCGATCTCATGGACTAGTCTAGCCTAAGCTCTAGTTTGCAAGGCTCCTCTATCCACAGGATTCTCCAGGCAAGAATACTGGAGTGGGTTGCCATGCCCTTCTCCAGGGAATCTTCCCAAACCAGGGATTGAACCCAGGTCTCCCACAATGCAGGCAGATTCTTTACCATTTGAGCCATCAGGGAAGCCTAAGAACACTGGAGTGGGTAGCCTATCCCTTCTCCAGGGATCTTCCCAAGTCAGGAGTCAAACCAGTGTCTCCTACATTGCAGGTGGATTCTTTACTAGCTGAGCTCTCAGGGAAGTCCAAGGGGATGTATGAACCTTTTCAAATTAGTATTTTCATTTTCTTTGGATACATACCCAGAAGTAGAATTGCTGGATTTATATGGCAGTTCTATTCTTAATTCTTTGAAGAACTACCATATTGTTTTACATATCTTCTTTTCAAAAATTGTCATCAAATATTTTCTTTCTTTCA
>NW_011495034.1:8911911-8952613 GCF_000754665.1 Bison bison bison | reverse complement strand
GAAGCTTCAGAAAAGCATTTAGAAATAATGTTATGCCTATATACTATAATTTATCTTTCTCTGCTCCTCAAGCTTTCTTTTTATGGACACATGCATTTCTTTTTAAAATGTTATAATCATTTTTTTAACCTAAGTAATTTGCCATGCTATCATTATCTTTAGCCACCAGTAACTGTGTTAAAATTTTATAAAATTAATAAATTTTACAACTAATTTCAACTAGAATTTTAAACACTAATTAATGCATCCTGTACCATATGAAGGGCCTGTGCATGTTTGCATGTGTATGTGTGTATATGTGTGTATATGTGAAGAATTTCAATAACCTCTTGTGCCAACACTTCTATAATGCAATTGAAAATAAGACAATCTCTTACTGCAAAACAAGTGCTAAAAGTAACAATTTATTTGCTCAATTTCTAATGTACTAATTTTGGGTCAATTCTAATTTTTTATTTTCAACCAGGATTGATATAGTTTCTTTTAGATACTGAAAATTTATAATTTTGTTTATGTAGCCTAATAGCTAAAGTAAAAAGACTAGGGAAACTGCAGAAAATTCAGTTAAATAACTGCTTGAGAATGATTTTGTGTTCTCTTTCCCAAGGTCAAAGAAGAGGTAAAGTTTCAGCTGTTGCTTTCCTATGGACTGAGGTGAGATTCAGGGATGGGATGCCTTCTGACATACCTCACCGGAGGTCATTCTGGGAGCTTCCAAATTATTCATAAGTATAATTAAGCTCTAAATTGCAGACAGAATAAGACAAGTAAGAAAGATCAAAGTAAAGAGGCTGTGGAATTCTGGAGTGCCAGTGGGTGGGAGGGACAGGTGAGCACCCTGAAGAAGTTCCTTCCAGCAAGTTAAAGGAATATTTTATTGAATTCTTTGGTCAATCGTCATTGGCAAACCCTCTGGGCTTCTTGGTATAGCCTAGAGGAGGACAATGAGAAAACTGATGACCTGCAGAACTAGTTAGACTTCCTTTTGATTGCTGAACTGAAAAACCAACCAGATTTTATTATACTTTCACACTTGCAAGTCAAAGTTTCTTGACTCATTCTGTCTCTTATATGGTGCCCTGGGACATTTGCCCTATAACTGTATTCACATGTGTATTCATCATTGACATTTTAAGATATTCTGAAAAAATCCCAAAGCATTATCACTTCAAACCAACACTCCAACTCAACACCTTTTTCTCAGTCTTTGATACGAGTAAAGGTTGGTTTATGGAGACTGTGAGCTAAGAGTCTTTAACATTAATGTGTGGATTTGGGAATCCAACCCTAGTGGTGGTGAACAACTTTGAAACATCATGTTCAGAAGCTCGATGATGTTAGAGTTTGTATGGGTATGTCATCATACTTCATGTATTTGGTTATTTCAATTCACTTCAAAAGGATGAAATTTTTCAACCTAATGAAAGGAGACATGGGTTTAAGAGCTGAGAAACACATTTTCTATTTTAGATGGGCATAGAGCTAAGTGTAGTTATTTTCCTCTCTTCAGGGGTGAATGGAGGTGGAACAGATTATTGCAGTGTTCACAGTACTGCAGTTATGTGAGAAAGGCTGAGCCACTCAGACTCCCGGCCATGCTTCTCAGGTCATTTTGGTCTCTAGAAGAGTATTGTTGCACTTGACACAGCTTCTCCTTTCAGGTACTAGACAAAGGTACATTTGTTGGGTCATAGAGAAGGCAAGGAATTCCAGAAAAACTTCTGCTTCATTGATTATGTTAAAGCATTTGTGTGGGTCACAACAAACTGTGGAAAATTCTTAAAGAGATAGGCATACCAGACCACTCAACCTGTCTCCTGAGAAACCGGCATGCATGTCAAGTAGCAACAGTTAGAACTGGACATGAAACAATGGACTGGATCAAAAGTGGGAAAGGACTATGGCAAGGCTGTATATTATCACCCTGCTTATTTAATGTCTATGCAGAGTACATCATATGAAATGCCAGACTGAATGAATTATAAGCTAGTATCAAGATTGCTGGGAGAAATATCACCAACCTCAGATATGCAGATGATACCACTCTAATAGCAGAAAGGGAAGAGGACCTAAAGAGCCTCTTGATGAAGGTGAAAGAGGAGAGTGAAAAAGCTAACTTAAAACTCAACATTAAAAAATAAGATCATGGCATCTGATCCCATCACTTCATGGCAAATAGAAGAGGAAAATGTAGAAGCAGTAACAGATTTTATTTTCTTTGGCTCCAAAATCACTGTGGATGGTGACTGCAGGCACGAAATTAAAAGACTCTTGCTCCTTGGAAGAATAGCTATGACAAACCTAGACAGTGTATTAAAAAAGCAGAGGCATCACTTTGCCAACAAAAATCCATATAGTCAAAACTATGGTTTTTCCAGTAGTCATATAGGCATGTGAGAGTAGGAACATAAAAAATGCTGAGCACCGAAGAACTGATTCTTTCCAATTGTAGTGCTGTTAGAAGACTCTTGAGACTGCAAGAAGATCAAACCAGTCAATCCTAAAGGAAATCAACCCTGATTATTCATTGGAAGGACTGTTGGCTGTAACTGAAGCATCAATACTTGGGTCACCTGATATAAAGAGCCAACTCATTGGAAAAGACCTAGACAGGTGTAAGTACAATATCATACCTTTACCCATGTAAAGTCAATAATAGACCTGAAGCTGGAAGAGTAAAATATACACTCACTTCTGGACTTCAGTAAAAAGTGAAGAAGAAAAGACTGAAAATATAGAGAATTGCTTTAACATATAGAAAGAGGCATCAATAGGTTTTGCAAGAGGCTTGTAAGACACAGTTTTTAAATATATTTTAGCTCATAAAGTTATTTTACACGTTTATAGAGAAATATAAAAATACTTTTAGGCCAAATGTTCATGGACAAATATATTTAATATATCAAGTATTTTATTAGAATTTGGGCTGAAGATGTTGATGTTATTTTAGTTTTTGTTGAGTGACTGCAGGAATAACTTCAACTTATAAAGGAATGATAGTAAAGAATAATCACAGATTATTGCAGATTTAATGACATGCAATTGATAGAATTTTCCAATTTTGTGACTTAAGGTATGTATCTGTGAGCGGCAGATAAGTATCTCATTTTTTTATTTCAAAAGTTCTGCAGACAGAATAGTATATTCTAGAGTTCTTTAGCAGTAGAATCAGTAGTTAAAATTTTTATCTTTTGTATCACGCTATGAGGCAGAGAATAATTTATGGCTAGACATCCTGAACTTCTAAGTCAGTTTCCTTCCAGACACATCTGTGCACCAAATGAAAATGCAAAGCATTTCATTGTATAGTACATCATTTGATTGGGGAATAAGTGGAAGATTTATTCCTAATAGCTTCTTTCTCTGTTCACATTTAAATATATAACACGGGATGGGAAGGAAGTTCTAGTTTTGTAGTGTCTTGATTACAATAACCAAAAGCAATGATCTGTATTTCCAAAAAAAGACAAACAACCATCACTTTCAAGTAGCATGCTTAGTCACTCAGTCATGTCTGACTCTCTGCAGGGCTATAGCCTGTCAGGTTCCTCTGTCAATGGGATTTTTCAGGCAAGAGTACTGGAGTAGGTTGCTCTTTCTCCTCCAGGGGTTCTTCCCAACCCAGAGATTGAGCCCACGTCTCCTGTGTCTCCTACATTAGCAGGTGAATTCTTTACCTGCTGAGCCACTGGGGCAGTTCCATTTCAACTAGTGGAGAAAACATTTTAAATCTTTATTTTAGGAATAAGCACTCCTACATAAGCATGTTTCTTTCCCAGTGAACTTCAGCATACTCTGTATTTTAGCCAGCCTTGCTATTGAGAAGAGATAAATTTGCAAAATTTCTCCCACATACCCTTAATCTTTCCCACTATTTCCAAAGCAGAAGAGATTGCTGTGGTAGTTTAGTCTAGCAAGCTATCTTGCTAGATAACTTGCTAAACAAATTCACCAGAAAAGAATAATTTTAAAGCATAAACTAATTAAAAATTGTACTGAGGAAAGGAAGGAAAAAGAGTCTGTGGTCTGTTTTGGTCATTGAAATAAGATGGCAAATGGTTTTTTGAAGTTTTGTATTTTGAGAATTATAGATTCACTGGGACATTGGGAAGATAATAGAGAGAAGCACCTTGTCTTCTTCACTCACCTTCTCCAATGGTTATATCTTATATGACTGTAGCATAATATAAAATCAGAAAAACTGACATCAGTGTGTCAGAGCAGTGTGTGTGCATAGTTTTATGACACTTTATCACACATGCAGATTTGGGTAATGACCAACATAATCAAAATGCAGAACTGCGCCATCATTTACAAAGATCTCTTCCTTCTTACTACCCTTTTATCATACTCTCCTACCATCATCCATAATCTCTGACAACTACTAAATTGTTTTTCATCTCTGTAACTTTGTCATCTCAAAATGTTATATAAATGGAACCATGCAGTATGTGATGCTTAGACATGTTTGTTTTTCATTCAGCGTGATGACCTTGACATTCATCCAAGTTGTTGCATTATGAATAGTTCATTTCTTTTTATTGGAATAAATGTGCAGGACTGCAAGTGCTGGGTTTTATGATAAGTGTATGTAAGTTTCTAAGATATGCAGATGACACCATCCTTATGGCAGAAAGTGAAGAGGAACTAAAAAGCCTCTTGATGAAAGTGAAAGAGGAGAGTGAAAAAGTTGACTTAAAGCTCAACATTCAGAAAATGAAGATCATGGCATCTGGTCCCGTCAATTCATGGGAAATAGATGGGGAAACAGTGGAAACAGTGTCAGATTTTATTTTGGGGGGCTCCAAAATCACTGCAGATGGTGGCTGAAGCCATGAAATTAAAAGACGCTTACTCCTTGGAAGGAAAGTTATGACCAACCTAGATAGCATATTGAAAAGCAGAGACATTACTTTGCCAACAAAGGTCCGTCTAGTCAAGGCTATGGTTTTTCCGGTGGTCATGTATGGATATGAGAGTTGGACTGTGAAGAAAGCTGAGTGCTGAAGAATTGATGCTTTTGAACTGTGGTGTTGGAGAAGACCCTTGAGAGTACCTTGGATCGCAAGGAGATCCAACCAGTCCATTCTGAAGGAGACCAGTCCTGGGTGTTCATTGGAAGGACTGATGCTGAGGCTGAAACTCCAATACTTTGGCCACCTCATGAAAAGAGTTGACTCATTGGAAAAGACCCTGATGCTGAGAGGGATTAGGGGCAGGAGGAGTAGGGGATGACAGAGGATGAGATGGCTGGATGGCATCACCAACTCAGTGCATGTGAGTTTGAGTGAACTCCAGGAGTTGGTGATGGACAGGGAGGCCTGGCATGCTGCGATTCACGAGGTCGCAAATAGTCGGACACAACAGAGTGACTGAACTGAACTGAACTGAAGTGCTCTGATATTTTCTTGACATTCTTAAAGAAAAAAGTAATAATTATCTGAGATGGTTAGCCCTCTGAATTTATAATAAAACTATTCTGAATATTTAGTTAATAGTGTTCACTTACATAGGACTTTAATTACTAATTTATTTTCATTTAGAAACTTCTAAATTCATGAAAAAATTGGCAAAATGAGAGAAAGACTAAGAGATGGTAGTTGAGAGAACATGAATTATATTCTGTTTGTTTTGATCTATACATTTCTCCAAAAAATGTGATGGTTATGGCTAATGGAAATACTATGTATTTAATGTTGTGTCCTGTAAACATTTACATATTTTAATTCTTTTACATCTAAATGCTTGTATAGATACTGAATTGTACATGTGGGCTTATATAATGGTATTTTAGAATTCAAGACAATATTCTAATATTAAAATTCACATTTTAGACTATGGATAGTCATTCCCCCAAATTTGATGTGTTTTTCAGGCTGAAGACCCCAAGAAAGAAAAAATACACACATATGGTAAGTGTTCCCTATATACCTTGAAGGATCATACAGGAAAAGAGTGGGAAGAATTGTTCTTAATTTTACTCAGGACCAAATACAAAGACATGAAAAAAAAAAGTGCAATTAGGATAGAAGATTTCCCGAGTGTTTCAAATTTGAAAGGGATAAATGAAGTATGCTTAAAAATATCCACCACTTTGAAAAATGTCTGAAATAGAATTTTCCTTGTAAAGGCCTGATGAGCCAGGAAGATAGACTAGATTCCTTCTCAAGGTCACTCTAAAGAATCTATGTCTTTTCTTCTGTAAGAACAGAGCCTCCTCTTCTCCTACTCAGACCCTCATCAGGAAGCTAATTGGAATTCTGTGACTTCTTTCTGAATCCTAATACTATAATAAACAGTGCCATCTACTGACTAAATTATATTATTGACTACCTCCCAGAAGTAGTAAAAATTCATAATTTTTGTAAATCCTACTGAGAGATTTGTTATATTCATTTATGTTAGTCACACATTATACATACTTATTTAAAGCTACGGGAAATGTAGATATAGTCTGTTTTGATCTTCTTGTTTTTTTTTTTAACAGATGAGAAGATTGAGATTCAAAAGATCAATCAACTTGCCTGAAATTTTGACATAGCATTTTTCAGTGAGCACTGTTATAAACAGAACCCTGGGAATGGAAGGAAATTTAACACTCTGGATATGGAAATCAATCTTTAAAGCTGTCCATCCACTGGGAAAAAAATCTGACAGATATGATTAATGACATAAGCATGAAATCAATATAGTAAGGCAAGTTGGGAAACTGCTGATGTAAAGGTTTGGGAGAAGGAAATGCTCACGTGTAGGCTTAAGTAAAAATAATGAAAGAGGAAATACTAAGTTAAGGCTATTTTGTTCCTTTTGTCCTAACAATAGAGAGTTGGAACTATTTGGTTCCAACTTATTTGGAAACTTGATTTGCCTTCACAAAGACATGATATATAAAATGAACTCATTTTGCTTCAAGACATTTCCCATTAATACCCACTTATAAGGCAAGAACTAAAAAATAATTATAGTCATAACTTTAGATTTACAGCAATTAGGCTGAGTAAAATAGAACCATCCCAAATGAACATTGTCATATTTTTCATTATTAAGAATTAAGCCATGTTTGGTTTGTATTTGTGCCCAAGACATAAATTATTTCTCTATTAGATCACCTTTAAACATTAAATTCAAATGGACTCATAGTTCTGTCCTTCATAGTTTTTAAGTGCAGTGTTCTAATTCAAGCAAGGGACTTAAATATTTATGAAGTGGACACTGGTGGAAGGATAGTCTGCCTTCTCATTTAAGGTAATGTTATCAAGCTGATTACAATAGATCCAGATATTTTGTTGTTGTTATTGTTTTTAGGCTCATACAAGTTTATATAAAACATGTGAGAATATTTTTTAAAATATACATCAAATTAAGGAACTTAGTGTTAACCAACAGCAAAATCAATCATGCTTGAAAATATCTCCAATTATACCAGCCAGTTTTTATCCTGATATCTTCCATCTTTTAAACTTAGAGAAAATTAAAAGCACTGAAAACTCAGATTTCACTTTAATTTGAAACCACGTGACCACGTAAGGTTTCAGAATGTGTCTCTGCTACCCTTACCCAGACAGTTTTCCACGGGTCAAACTAAAGTCTCCTAAAGAACCAGAATTCACCGTAACTAAGATGCCGACAGTAACAGCGTAACACTGCAGAAAAGTGCTTTCAGAAGGGGCGCGCTGACCTGAGGATATACACAACATTCAAAGTGATCTGAGGACTAAAGACAGAGACTTGGGCTGAGGGCACATTGCAAGTCTCCTCAAAGATGTCCTTGGCCGAGGATGAGGATAGAACTCAGAACTGCTGACCGCAGCAATGGAGTAAATCCTGAAACCACACAACCGTTTAACAGAACACACAGATACTTGTTTTCTGTACATGTATATTGGGGTTTGGATAGGATTTCAAAATTGTTCACACTCAGCATCTTCTGTTTCCAGGATCTCATTTGATGAGCCCTTCTCTTTCCATTATTTGATCAGAAGACATGGAAAATTTGACTCTACTTCACTTTTCCATTTATCTCAGAATTAAGTTTTATGCTCCATTTGCCATCTGCTGTGTTTGTGTTCTCTGCCCTTTTTAACCCTGTATTGAAAGAAGCTTTAGACCCATTTGGATGATATTCATTTGCAAGCAATGGATGAAATCAGAATAATATAGCATGAACCAGTATGAACATGTTCATACTTCTTGCTTTCTCTCTATTACAGTGAACTACAATCCTTGTGCATCCAAAACTGGAACTGATTTTGGATTTGATCAATTCTACATTTAAGGGAGGTAGTGTGTGTGTGTGTGTGTGCACGTGTGCACACAAAAGATACAAAAAGAGAGAGACTAAAGCAAACACATTTACAGAGACAACAGTAACAGCGCAGAATATTCACTGTGAGACAGTAAGGTGCTCCATTTATTTTCATTGTATGTTTTGTATTTGTTGTTTGTTTGTTTTTGGCCATGCTGCACAGCATATGGGATCTTAGTTCCCTGGCCAGGAATTGAATCCACATTCCCCGTGCCTCCTGCACTGGAAGTACAGTCTTAACCACTGGACCATCAGAGAAGTTACTCTATTTTCGTTGTTTTATTATTCCACAATAATGGAACCACAAGTGGGTCAAGAAATACCTGGAGTAACAGGCAAATTTGGCCTTGGAGTACAAAACAAAGTAGGTCAAAGGCTAACAGAGTTCTGCCAAGAGAATGCACAGGTCATGGCAAACACCTTCTTCCAACAACACAAGAGAAGACTCTACACATGAACATCACTGGATGGTCAACACCGAAATCAGATTGGAGAAGCTCTACATAGTTAGCAAAACAACAAGACTGGGAGCTGACTGTGACTCAGATCATGAACTCCTTATTGCCAAATTCAGACGGAAACTGAAGAAAGTAGAGAAAACCACTAGACCATTATGCTATGACCTGAATAAAATCCCTTATGTTTATATAATGTAAGTGACAAATAGATTCAAGAGAGTAGATCTGATAGAGTGCCTGAAGAACTATGGATGGTGGTTCATAACATTGTATGGGAGGTGGTGATCAAAACCATCCCCAAGGAAAAGAAATGCAAAAAGGCAAAATGGTTGTCTGAGAAGGCCTTACAAATAGCTGTGAAAAGAAGAGAAGCTAAATGCAAAGGAGAAAAGTAAAGATATACCCAATTTGAATGGAGAGTTTCAAAGAATAGCAAGAAGAAATAAGAAATCCTTCCTCAGTGATCAATGTAAAGAAATAGAGGAAAACAATAGAATGGGAAAGACTAGCGATCTCTTCAAGAAAACTAGAGATACCAAGGGAACATTTCATGAAAAGATGGGCACAATAAAGGACAGAAATGGTATGGACCTAACAAGCAGAAGATATTAAGAAGAGGTGGCAAGAATACACAGAAAAACTGTACAAAAATGATCTTCATGACCCAGATAACCACAGTGGTGTGATCGCTCACCTAGAGCCAGACATCCTGGAATGTGAAGTCAAGAGGGCCTTAGGAAGCATCACTACCAACAAAAGTTAGTTGTTTTGTTGTTATTATGGAATAACTTCTTGACTAGACACACACTCTATAATCATCTAGGGTCATGCATGCCTCAAATTAGCAAATGCAATTTATGAAAGTAATTCAAAATGAAGTTAAAATATGTGCAACAATTATTTCCAGCTTATATACCAGGTGACTTAATGTGTGACATATAATAGTATCCAGCTAATTATCTAAGCACAGACAGCAAATATCTAAAACAGTAAATTCTCTACTTAATCCATGGCCCACAACTGCCATTTTTTACAGTAAATCTTGAAAGTTGTTGAAAATTATAACCAAGAATGTGCCATTACCCATGATCAAAACCCAGGCCTGAGGATCTTGGATTAGTGCTAAATTCCCACTGATTGGGAAGAAGAAAAATCCATGTCCTGCCCACCTGTACCCCCTCCTAATTAATTACTTTCTAAAGTGGCCTAAGGAGGAAAGAACAAGGTCAGTTGCTGCTCCAGTCACCCCAATTCATTAGAGGCCAATACAAGGAACTACCCGTATATCCAGGTCCCCTACAGTTTTGAGAAAGATCTTGATCCAGATAGATTTTAACAACCTCTTCACTTCTGTCAAATAAAGCTTGGAAGTAGGTTTTAATACACAGAATCCAGTGGCCTCATCAGGATGCTTGCGCTCCAAAGGACCATCTCCACTGGTGGATATACCTGTGTTTCTGAGCATACCTGGGATAGAGTTGTAGGCACACAAGGCAATCCATTCAGGGGAAATCTGACACAATTCAGATTAGGGCATCAGTTCAAGTTTCTCTCTCCTTGGTTCTTTAATCTATCCATATAAAACAGAGCTTCCATTTGAAGACGTGCCTAATTCCTGAAATTTTCACTTGCTCAGGTACTGAATCTTCTTCACATATTTCCCACTGCAATAGGAGGTCTTTTATAAATAGGATGAAAATGTAATTTAATAGTTTTTCAGATGACTTTTGAGAGTGGCAGAGAAAGACATTAATGATGACACCAGGACAATTAAGATAATCCAGGGCTGTATGAGCAGAGAAAATCAGGATATAGGGTTCCCGTTATAAGCCTTTAGGATTTTAGGAAAAGAAATGAAAAGACTGTGGTAGCGTTGAATACTGCATGGTGGGTACCTTCCCATTATTCAAAGCCCACTCCTTCATGATTTCTGTCTTTCACTTCAAAAGCTGCCTGGCAAACAGATCATCTGCTACATCCAGCTCTCAGTTTTACAATTAATCTACCTTATATTTATCACATGTACATGATACCTACTCTGTCTTACACACAGTAGGAAGACATAACAAGACTAATGAACAATCAATTCTGTTGATTTTCTAGAGTATTATGAATGCCCAAAACATTGACCAAAGAATTTAGAAATAGATTACCTAAAGTTTGCTTGGAATTACTTATCACAATTCACTTGACAGGGCCCCTTGTATTCTTTCTGGAAAAGGGCCTTACACAGACCAATGGGATATTAGAATATTGTTTATTCAGAGCTTGCTCAAACTCATGTCCATTGAGTTGGTGATGCCATCCAACCATCTCATCCTCTGTCAGCCCCTTCTCCTCCTGCCTTCAATCTTTCCCAGCATCAGGGTCTTTTCCAGTGAGTCAGTTCTTCGCATCAGGTGGCCAAATTATTGGAGTTTCAGCTTCAGCATCAGTCCTTCCAATGAATATTCAGGACTGATTTCCTTTAGGATTGACTGGTTTGATCTCCTTGCAGTCCAAGGGACTCTCAAGAGTCTTCTCCAACACCACACAGTTCAAAAGCATCAATTCTTGGACACTCAGCTTTCTTTATAGTCCAATTGTCACATCCATACATGACTATTGGAAAAACCATAGCTTTGGCTAGAAGGACCTTTGTCGGCAAAGTAATGTCTCTATTTTTTTAATATGCTGTCTAAGTTGGTCATAGCTTTTCTTCCAAGGAGCAAGCATCTTTGAATTTCATGGTTGCAGTCACCATCTGCAGTGATTTTGGAGCCCAGGAAAAGAAAGTCTGTCATTATTCCATTGCTTCCCAATCTATTTGCCATGAAGTGATGGGACTGGATGATGTTAGTTTTCTGAATGTTGAGCTTTAAGCCAACTTTTTCACTCTCTTCTTTCACTTTTATCAAGAGGCTCTTTAGTTCTTCTTCACTTTCTGCAATAAGGCTGATGCCATCTGCGTATCTGAGGTTATTGATATTTCTCCCAGCAATCTCCTGGCAAAAAACCCATTAAGATAGATAAAAGCACAAAGATAGGTAACAATAAGGATTGATAAGAATGTAGAGAAATAAGAACCCTCACACATTGTTGGTGGAAAAGTAAAATGATACAGATGTTTTGGAAAATAGTCTGGCAGTGCCCTAAACAGCTAAATGTACAGTTGCCATCTAATCTAGCAATCCCACTCCTAGGTATAGACTAAAAAAAATGAAGCCATGTACCTTAGCTTTATCTCACCAAATACTGGTTAATATTTTGCTTCATTCCTAAGCTTTAGTGTTGGAAAAAATCTAGAAAAATTTCCATTGTATCCTCAGGAATAACTGATTATGATTTCAAGTTTCTGAGATCACTAATAGGAACGATGTGTAAAAACACACAATGATCTCACTGATTTATGAATTATTTTAATGAGGAATATGTTACTTTCCATTTGGCAAAATAGTAAAACTGAATATTGGCACAGAAAAAATAAGATATTTGTTTCTCCAAAATAAGATTCAATTATTTTTTAACATATACTCTGAACTCCATATTAGGAAGGATTATCTACTAACACAGTACGGAGCAGTTTTCATGTAATACAAAAGTCAAGAGTGTTAGATCTATATTGGACTTTTGGGGTTGAATTTCTTCCTTTTCTGCCTACTAACTGAGATTTGGGGGAATTATCTAGGTGTTATCTTGTATTAACTGAATAATAATAATAATGCAAGCGTAATAGAGCTTCTGTGGACCACTCACAAGAGGGAGTCTGCAAACTGAGGTGGCCCTGGAAGGGCTAGAGATTGAAGAGGGAACCTGGGTGATGCATCTTCACCTCCACCACTCATTCTGTGTTTTCCTTTCTTTATTTGATACTTTTTATTCCCTTATTCAACAAATATTAATCTGTGTCTTCCATGTGCTAGCCACATTCTCAAGTTCTGGAATTTCAGTGAACAAAACAAAGGTCCCTGTCTTGAAGGAGCTACCATTATAGAAAATGAAAGCAAACAATAAACAAATAATAAGTCAGGAACATATAAGTGTTTTGCAGAAAAAATACTTCAGATTAAGGTGAATAAGTGACACCTGACAATATACAGCCTTGACGTACTCCTTTTCCTATTTGGAACAGGTCTGTTGTTCCATGTCCAGTTCTAACTGTTGCTTCCTGACCTGCATACAGATTTCTCAAGAGGCAGGCCAGGTGGTGTGGTATTCCCATCTCTTTAGAATTTTCCACAGTTTATTGTGATCCACACAGTCAAAGGCTTTGGCATAGTCAATAAAGTAGAAAGAGATGTTTTTCTAGAACTCTCTTGCTTTTTCCATGATCCAGCGGATGTTGGCTATTTGATCTCTGGTTCCTCTGCCTTTTCTAAAACCAGCTTGAACATCAGGAAGTTCATGGTTCACGTATTGCTGAAGCCTGGCTTGGAGAATTTTGAGCATTACTTTACTACCGTGTGAGATGAGTGCAATTGTGTGGTAGTTTGAGCATTCTTTGGCATTTCCTTTCTTTGGGATTGGAATAAAACTGACTGGTTCCAAATAGGAAAAGGAGTATATCAAGGCTGTATACTGTCACCCTGCTTATTTAACTTATACGCAGAGTACATCATGAGAAATGCTGGGCTGGAAGAAGCACAAGCGGGAATCAAAATTGCTGGGAGAAATATCAATAACCTCAGATATGCAGATGACACCACCCTTATGGCAGAAAGTGAAGAGGAACTGAAAGGCCTCTTGATGAAGGTGAAAGAGGAGAGTGAAAAAGTTGGCTTAAAACTCAACATTCAGAAAACGAAGATCATGGCATCTGGTCCCATCACTTCATGGGAAATGGGGAAACAGTGGAAAAAGTGTCAGACTTTATTTTTTTGGGCTCCAAAATCACTGCCAATGGTGACTGAAGCCATGAAATTAAAAGATGCTTACTCCTTGGAAGAAAAGTTATGAGCAACCTAGATAACATATTGAAAAGCAGAGACATTACTTTGCCAACAAAGGTCCGTCTAGTCAAGGCTATGGTTTTTCCAGTGGTCATGTATGGATGTGAGAGTTGGACTGTGAAGAAGGCTGAGTGCCGAAGAATTGATGCCTTTGAACTGTGGTGTTGGAGAAGACTCTTGAGAGTCCCTTGGACTGCAAGGAGATTCAACCAGACCATTCTGAAGGAGATCAGCCCTGGGATTTCTTTGGAAGGAATGATGCTAAAGCTGAAACTCCAGTACTTTGGCCACCTCATGGGAAGAGTTGATTCATTGGAAAAGACTCTGATGCTGGGAGGGATTGGGGGCAGGAGGAGAAGGGGACGACAGAGGATGAGATGGCTGGATGGCATCACTGACTCAAAGGACGTGAGTCTGAGTGAACTCTGGGAGTTGGTGATGGACAGGGAGGCCTGGCGTGCTGCGATTCATGGGGTCGCAAAGAGTCAGACACGACTGAGTGACTGAACTGAACTGAACTGAAAGAAGCCATGTTTATATTCGGGCAAAGAGCATCCAGGCAGAAGGTGCCCTGACTATGAAGCGCTTGTGTTCACACAGCAGGAGAGAGAGACTGCTTGGTACATTTGTAGGATAAGAGATCAGAGAGTTAGGTGGGAGCTGTTTTCTGAGTTGTATTCCAAAGTTCAAATTTTAGAACCTTAGATTTTTTTTTTTCCTGTAGTTTCCTGAATTTCTACCCACAACTTACTGTTTTATTCTGAAAAGGGGCATTTAGTTTGATATTTGATGATTCCTCCTATTTATATGTTGTTCCGTGGACTTATTTGTCTGCAAGAAAGAAGCAAGAACAGTCTCCTGTAACCAATGATTGTAATTTTACTTCACAGTTGAAGACTCCCAGAAGTTTGCTCTGTTTTCCACTTTTCTGAGAGAGGTTTTAGATGTATCTGTTTGCCAAATTAATATTTTACACTAATTTTTCTTTTCTTGGAGGATTTCTGTTCTCTTAAGAAGTTTTATTTTTAATTATTTAAAAAAAATATTTTCCTTTATATTCTTAATAATGGTTATTTGTGATGATTGTGACATCTAGTATAGTACACAGAACCTCATAAAATTTGTCACGCTAGCAGAACTACTGCTAAACAAAAACTAAACAAAGAAGACCATGCTATGTACTCTAATAGGAGTAGGGTAGGGAATGAGTGTTTCTAGTATTCTTAGAGAAACCAGGTGGTTTTGTCATAAATATTCTACTTTAACATATGTAAGCCATTATGCATCACAAAGGAGACAGGCAAACAAGATCAAAGTTGTAATCTTCAACTTGTACCAACCAAGAGAATCAAGAACAGAAGAAAGGATGGGATCAGGTATCCACAGGGCCCAAAGAAAACTAATTCACTGAATTGCAGAGTCAAACACTTTGTGCCCAATAACTGTAGCAGCACAAAAACACACCTAAGCCAACTTCCATGTACCAGCTCACCCTTCACCTACTTTCAGGGAGAAGAATATATTGGTTGGTAAGAGAATATTCTCCAGCTTTTAATTCAGTTCAGTCTGACAGAGTATTTCCCCTCATTTTCTGTTGCTTTCTTTATCTCTGGTAAAAGGAAAGTCTAAACTTCATTGGCACTGCTGTTAATTCTGAGACTTCTAGTAAAGCATGAGAGGGAGTCATCATTGCTCTCAGAACCGTTCTTCTGGGGGCCGTCAGGAAAACGGAATATGCAGTTATAAACTCAGATGCTGAAGAAGCTACTCCAACTATTGTTCCCTTCAGATCTCTCTTTCATTAGAGGACAGAAAATCTGTATCTTACTGTGAAGACAGAGTAAGCATTGTTTGATATGCTTGAACTTGAGGGTCCTGATATGAGCTGAAGAATAGTCAGGGTTCATGTACAAACAGTAAAGTCTTCAGCAGCTGCCTTGCGAGTGACATGCTAGCTGCTGACATTTAATATCTTATTTTCATTTTCCTATGAAGAAGAAGAATATAGAGATTAGAATGATCCTCCATCCTCCACAAACAAGAAATGAAAGACTAGGGCAAAAGAGCTTTCTATGGCACTCAGTGTGAAAATGTGTAAGTGGAAATGTTAGTCACTCAGTCATGTCTGACTCTTTGAGACCCCATGGACTGCAGCCCACCAGGCTCTTCTGTCCATAGAATTCTCCAGGAAAGAATACTAGAGTGGGTTGCCATTCCCTTCTCCAGGGGATCTTCCCAGTGCAGGAATTGAACACAGGTCTCCCACATTGCAGGAGGATTCTTTATCATCTGAGCCACCAGGGAAGGCACTCAAATCAAATTAAAAGCTTTGCGTGTGTAACTAAGACAACAGTATAATGGAGGTCTCAGAAAGACTAAATTTTCATTTCTGTCATATTCCAAGCATTTCCTTCTTTTTCTGACTTCTAAATCTGTTCTTGCTTCTAATCTTCTGTTAGAGAAGCTGGTGACAGGTTAGTACATGGATGTGGCCTGGAAAGTTAAGAAGAACTTTATCAGGAGGTAGGGCTCAAAGTTGAAGTGAATTTGATAGACGGCAAGGAAATGAATATGCCAATCAGAAGAAAACAAAGCATGAGTACAAACAAAACAGTTTTTGTTTGGAGAAAATGTGTGTGTGGTGAGGGTATGGTGAAAGGGAAGGAGGTTGTCTGTGATCCCGGTGGAAGCAAGGAGCCTTAGTGTGGATGATAATTCTTTACATGTCCGTGTACTCCTTCTCTGTGTATTCTTCCCTTTCAGCATGATAGCAACATAACTCCACTCCTTAGTCCCAAATGATAAGTCATCTCCTCCTGCTCTGAGATGAGCTGAGTTCCTATGCTAAAAACTTTAGATGGAAGTAGAGAAGAAATAAACAAGAATCTTTTCTCAGTGCCTGGTCTATAAGAAGTAAAAGTCATGAATCATCAAGAGTCCTTTGCAAACAACTGAAATGGTTCTATTAAGTAAAGAATGAAAATTACTAGAATGATACTGAGAACACGACAGAAGCATAGGGACAGGTGAACAAACTCTGGGAAACACCTAAACCTGAACCTTGGGATCAAGTATCAAGACCTTGGGAATGGACCACCTCTTTATTGTGCTGTAACTGGGACACTCAGAGCCCATCACATTCTTCTTCATTTGTCTCCCCTTGGGACACATATCTGTAATTGTCCTAACTTTTAATAGGGTACCAACCACTGGAAGATGTGATGAGGGATGGGGAATAAAGACAGTCCTGTGATTGTCATTCCAGACAAACCACATGGAATGGGAGAGGGTCAGACATACAACCAAAGAATGGATACTGAGATGATCAAAACCATATGGGCCCATTATAATTCGGGGCTTGACAGTGCTAATGTTTTTTGTCATAATAAAAGAAGTGCAGCAGAAAAAGGTAGGTGGTGGGAGGGAGATAGAGAATAAAGGAATAACTAGAAATATCAGGAATTTCAGAAAATGTTGGATATGCAACTCAAAGCATTACTGCAAATTCCTGACACACAGCTATTTGAAACAAAGAAAATAAAGAATGCTGTATCTATGGTTCTCTGAAATAAACATTTGAGTATGGCTTTGTGTCATGGAAAATTCTCTTGAAACTTATTCTGGTAACACTGCTTCATTCTCTACCTATTTCCCACTTGTACATGTTTTACAGTTTCAAACTTAATACTTAAACTGAGTTAATGGCAAAAATAAAGACTAAGTCATTTAGTGATTCTTTTTTCCATTACTACGGAGTTAATTAACAGGGAACCCATCTTCAGCTCTCCTCAAAGGCTTATCCTCACAAAGACCAACACATGGGATGCATTTGTGAGCTCTTCACTGAAAGCCACTAGTAAATTCAAGTGCCATCAGTCACTGTGACCCAGAAACCTTTAAAAGTTCTGTTTTTATTAGCTGTGTGCCAGTTAAAATAATGGACTCCTATAACTTTGTCTGAAGAGTTACTTTATATTATTTTAAGAAAAATTGTTTAACCTAATTTGATGTTTTTAACTTTTTCCATTGTTTCTGTTTTTACATGTAAAACATATTAAGATTTTGATCAACCTTATTGCTACCTTTGCCTAAGAACTACAACCCATGGGAACAGCACAAATGTTCATCAAGACAGTGATTAAATAAACTACAGTTTTATGCACATATGAAATATTATGCAGAAGTTAAAAGGAACGAGGCAGTTCCATCTGCACTGTCAATGATATCGAGTGAAAAAAGCCAGTTACAGAACAAATATTATATAATTTAAACAAGAATTTTTAAACAAGATATTCTTATTCAATTAACAAAAGGATGGGCCCCAAGAATTACTTTTGTTTAAAAGTTTCCTTTCAAGTTCAACCTTGATTTGAGGGTTGATAATCAGTAAAGTAGACATTGTCCACACTCCCGCTGGTTAAAAGAAGAACACAACCCAGAGAGGTTAAGCAACTCAACACCGAGACAAGGAGGCCTGTCTGCTGCTAAAACTTGAGTTCTTAAACTGTGTCTTGGTAAAGCATCTTTTGGTCTAAACAAAGCTACATTCAAGCGTTTGCCTTGGGCAAATACTGTAACCCATTTAGTTCTCAAGTTTGCTTGGCTACAAAATAGGCATAATAGTAAATATCTTACTATGCTTTTATCAGAATTAGACAAAATAATATATGTATAACAGAGTGCCTACTGCATGCTCAAATGGTAGCTGCTATTATTAACACTGACTTAATCAGTATTATTGACAAGCTCTTGGTAGATAGATGGAGGAAACATTCATCATGCTGGGATTTGCTTATTTCCTCCTTGCCATGAGATGCTATTTTCCTAACACATAAATATTTCATTAGCAGACTATAATACTTTATTCCAGATGCTACTTATCCTAACTTGGGACATTGAAATACTTTTTGAATTCCTAATATTTATGTATTAAATTGAAAGTATTATATTCAGAACATGGTTTTAGACAAAGTCTGAGATTTACATTATGCAGTGAGAACAGTTATAAAGCAGAGCATGGCAGATGAAGTTGTCCAGTACCACTAATGATTTAAATGAACCTCTGATTCATTGAATAGCATGAATGCTTTTAATTGCAGTATCTTGTTTAGGTTCAATAAAGTTTATGAAAAACTGGATGTTGAAAATGATGTTCCTGATTTTGCTCAGGATAAAAATATAACCTTACACGTTAGTATTCCAATATCATGTCTTTGCCGTTGTTAGATACACAGGCATTACTGTTCATCTGCTAAATAAAGATGAGTGAGAGTCATCAGTGTATCTCAAATTTACCAAAATTAAAATTTATTATTCCAAGTCAATATGCCTTTATCAAAACAGTAATCAAGGAACACATAAAAACTGATTCCTTTATATTATTCTGAATATTTAGCATTTTATTGTTAATTTACAGAAAGAAAGAGAACTTATTTAAAAGTATCTACCTAGGTGATACATTTATACTTTGTGAAATAAAAATAGTGTGGAATGTAAATAACATTATTTGCATTTATTTAATAGACATTACATTAAGAATAGTATTAAATTATTGCTTTTTGGTTTACATTTGTTACACTAATATTAAACATTTTAAATCTTCATTAGGCCTCTCCTCCCATCCTTTCTTCTTTCTCCATATCACAACTCAAATTGCTTCAAGAACATGAATTAGTTTGTAAAATAATGTTTTGCTGACATAAATGACAATAATTCAAACATAGATTAAATTTCACTTTCTAATCCTAAGGGCTTTCTTTAAAACAGAAATTTGTTTGGAAAGTAATAATTTGGTGTTTACTAAACCTCAAACATTCAGAAGGAATCTTTGATCTCTTGTTCACTCTCATAAATCTCTCAGCAAATAGCCATATTCTAGTAACATGAAAAATCAGGGTCAAAACCCTCCCATTTACTGATCAGAAAATTTTCTGTGTTAGACCTTTTAAAAAGAACACCTTATCTAAAACCCTATGATATCTTTCTGTAGTTAGATATTGTAACGCCTTCAGGGTAAGCAAGCTTCCTTTGTGGCTCAGCTGGTAAAGAATCTGCCTGCAATGCAGGAAAGCTGGGTTTGATCCCTGGGTTGGGAAGATCCCCTGGAGAAGGGAAAAGCTACCCACTCCAGTATTCTGGCCTAAAGAATTCCATGAACTGTATAGTCCACGGGGTCACAAAGAGTTGGACACGACTGAGCGAGAACGGGAAATTAGAAGAAAAAAAATTTAAAGGAAAAATATTTTTAAGGATAGTGTTCTAATAATTTTTATTTGGTAAATTTAATTCATACTTAATACTTTCCTATCCATTTTTTTTGAGGTGTATTTTTGAAAGTATATAAAAAATCAGCTTCTTTCTCTGCCATGTATCTAGGTTTTCCTTTGCAGGACTGATTGCTTCTGCTGCTGCTGCTGCTGCTGCTGCTGCTAAGTCTCTTCAGTCGTGTCCGACTCTGTGTGACCCCATAGTCGGCAGCCCATCAGGCTGCCCCGTCCCTGGGATTCTCCAGGCAAGAACACTGGAGTGGCTTGCCATTTCCTTCTCCAATGCATGAAAGTGAAAAAATAAAGTGAAGTCGCTCAGTTGTGTCCGACTCTTAGCGACCCCATAGACTACAGCCTACCAGGCTCCTCCGTCCATGGATTTTCCAGGCAAGAGTACTGGAGTGGGGTGCCATTGCCTTCTCCACAGGACTGATTAAGTACATGCAAAGACTATCACAATATTTCCTATAATTTTGGAGAAAAGTAAAACAAAAAATAATTTGTAAACTTTGTTATACAAATAATAAACAACATGGTTTATATTACTTTCTTTCTCTTGCCATTTTTTTTTTTTTTGCTTTGGGCAACTCTGCCCAATTTTCTTCCTCTAAACTGAGAAACTCATGACATAATTTGCTCATTCTCACCATACCCTGCTGTCCCCAGACACACTGGCAGCAAGGTCAGTAGAGCAAATGAAACACACCTGAGTGAAGACCACAGCACAAGCGTCATGTTTAATGTGTCTACTTTCATGAGTCTCATAACTCTGAAGTCAAATAGATACAGAAAATCAAATTAGGACTTATTAGATAGAAATCAAGAACATTTTTGAAGGGTTTTTTTTGTTTTTTTTTTCTCTCTTTCTTTCTTTCTTCTTTGGTTGCTCTCAAAAGTAGTTAGGTAATAATCACTTATGGGCTTCCCTGGGGGCTCAGTGGCAAAGAATCTGCCGGCCAATGTGGGAGATGTGGGTTCAGGCCCTGGGTGGGGCAGATCTGGAGAAGGAAATGGCAATGGGAAACACCATGGAAGGAGGAGCCTGGCAGGCTTCAGTCCACGAGATCGCAAAGATGGACACAAGCTAGTGACGAAACAGCCGCACAAGTACAGGAATGCTAATTAAACTAATGATAAGGCACACATTTTAGAAGTGGTAATGCTCTATTTAAGCATTTTTAAAATGCTACGTTTCATGGTTTGAATCTTATCTGTTGCCTTTTTTGTAATGTATTAGGGTCCGTTCCAGGAAAAAAAAAAGATCACATGAATAATATATTTCCCAGGTTAGCGTATATTTGGCCCTAACTTTAAAAAATATATAAAATCAGGGAGGAAGTGCGTAGGTTTTGCATAAATATACATGGGACAAATGAAACAGATCTGTGATGAAGCAAATTGCTTGCATGTGTGGCTTTATCTTTATAGCCAAAATGGCTTACTCAGTCAGACATGTGAGCTGAATCTGGCTCTTGCTCTAAAAATGATCCCAATCCATGTCATGCTGCCCACAACACACCCCAACTCCTAGAACAATTTAACTCTGCATGCCTCTATGTGGCAGGCTTTTACTGTGCTCAGTTGGCTCTGTTCTAGATATAGAAAGTGATACCAAGGGAAGATTTCCTATAGATTTCACAGGGTGCCAGGCATAAAGAGTTATAAAACAAAATAACAGTAAAGGATAATTTATGAAGTTCATGGGGGTTTAAAGGTCAGAGAAATTCTGCTCAATTCAAGGGGGTGAGGAAATCATTGAAAATAGTTTCTTGAAGTCTTTCAGGAGTATTTCAAGTAGTGGACATAGTGAGTGAAAAATAAAGAGGTAGGAAACCCAAGAAGAGGCAGGGGAGTGAGAATTTAATGGTAGGCTAAGGATAAAAAATAGGATTAGAGACTTGTACCTTCATTTCTAAAGTAAGAATTGAGCCAATTAAATCATGAGCAAGATTGCTTTGCCATTGTAAGAACCACTCATTAGCAATTAAAAATGAAAATCTCTTTCATATGACTGGATACAGCTCCTTAACTCAGTTCAGTGGAGCGGTCAACATCAATATAATTTGATGACATTACTTATAATTGATTTTACTGTTTTATATATTTTTGAAATTGAATTCTTTCTTTCCTATTGTTGTTGTTGTTCAGTTGTAAAGTCATGACTGACTCTTTGTTGACCCCGTGGACTGTAGCACAACAGGCTTCTCTGTCCTCCACTATCTTCCAGAGATTTCTCAATTCATGTCCACTGAGTCAGTGATGCTATCTCATCCTCTGCCACTTCTCCTTTTGCCTTCAGTCTTTCTCAGCACCAGTGTCTTTTCCAATGAGTTGCCTCTTTGCATCCCATGGCCAAAGAATTGGAGCCTCAGTTTCAGCATCAGTCTTCCCAATGAATATTCAGGCTTGATTTCCTTTTACTATTGACTGCTTTCATCTCTGCAGTCCAAGAGACTCAAGAGTCTTCTCCAGCACCACAATTTGAAAGCATCAATGCTTTGGCATGCAGCCTTCTTTAGGTCTAACATCCATACATGACTACTGGAAAAACCATAGCTTTGATTATATGGACCTTTGTTGGCAAAGTGATGTCTCTGCCTTTCAATATGTTGTCTAGATTTGTCAAAGCTTTCATTCCAAGGAGCAAGTGTCTTTTAATTTCATGGCTGCAGTCACTGTCTGCAGTGATTTTGGACCCTGGGGAAATAAAATTTGTCACTGCTTCCACTTTTCCTCTTCTATCTGGCATGAAGTGATGGGACCAGATGCCATGATCTTAGTTTTTTGAATGTTGAGTTTTAAGATAGCTTTTTCATTCTCCTCTTTCACCCCCATCAAGCGGTTCTTTAGTTTCTCTCCTCTTCACTTTCTGCCATTAGAATGGTATCATCAACATATCTGAGGTTATTGATATTTCTCCTGGAAATCTTAATTCCAGCTTGTGATTCAAGCACCCCAGCATTTCTCATGATGTACTCTGCATATAAGTTAAATAAGCAGGGTTGACAAAACACAGCCTTGACGTACTCCTTTCCCAATTTGGAATCAGTCCATTGTTCCATGTCTAGTTTTAACTGGTGCTTCTTGACATGCAAACAGGTTCCTCAGGAGACAGGTATGGTGGGCTGATATTTCCATCTCTTCAAGAATTTTCCACAGCTTGTTGTGATCCACACAGTCAAAGGCTTTAGCATAGTCAGTGAAGCAGAAGCAGATGTTTTTCTGGAATTCCCTTGCTTTCTCCATGATCCAATGAATGCTGATAATTTGATTTCTGGTTCCTCTGCCTCCTCAAAACCCTGCTTCTACATGTGGAAGTTCTTCAACAGTTATGAACTGAGAACTTCCAGATGTACAAGCTGGGTTTCTTTCCTATATATACAATTATCTAGCTGGGCAAGTAGTATTCCATTGGGCCATTTCTGTTTTATTCATGAAATGTACATGAATGTCAAATGGATTGTACTGAATATTTTGCTTATTCAGAGAGATAAATTTCTTGACATTTAAGGAACAAAAATATCAGTTTTCTCACCAGCATTTTCACTCATCTATCAGCATTTTTGGTATTTTCTAGGTCTCAAAGTTAATCTATAAATATTTACCAATACTAAGTATTTATAGATACATTAGAACAGTATTTTATATGTGTGACTCCTCTGTTCTGAGATATATTGGGATTGCCTCTGAACCCATGTCTATCCATTAATCAGGAGGATGATTGAATTTTATCAAATATAAAAGAAAATCATAAATTAATATGCAGCTGTCACAATAGTTCAGAGATTTTTTTAATTTGATTTTTAATTTTATAGTCATATTACTATTTCTACTGTTCCTTTATTTATGAGAAGACTGGTGACCATCAAGGTAGAATAATTTGCCCACAAGCTAGTTGCCCACAAATGTGACCACATTCACATGCGGACCTATTAAGTTCCAAACCACATATTCTTTCCATTATATAACAATGCCTTTCTGAAAGAAAAGAAAGGTCAGGTGAGGCACTAATTGTCAAATTGCAGCAGAGAAAATTTATTTATATTTGTACAGATAAAAATTACTTTGGGGATTCATTTATTATTGTTTTGTCTGTTCCTTTTAGGTTGGACATAACAGTGGATTTTAAGATACCAAACAGGCATTGTTTTTTTCATAAACAAAACAAAGCAGTTTATGGATATCCACTCATAACACTTGTATCAATAAAACACTAAATATTTCACATCAGCAGAGATATAAACTCAGAATTGTTTGGGATTGGAACATTCAACATTTTTCCCAAATCTGAAATTCATTTTCCCAAGGAATTTTTTCCATAATTTAAAAACCATGTTTTGTTTAAAAGATAATAGGGAAATTTAATCCAAATAGTTCTGATTCACTTATACCCAGGCTCATCAAAAATTTTTTTCTTTGCTAAGGGCTACAATGAATAAAAATATTTTTGAGGGCTGAAAAAGCTTTTTTTTCCATAAATATAGTGATTAACAGAGTGCAAATTAATTCAATACTTCAAGCATTTAATATTAATCTAAAACCAAGGAACTATCAGTAGTAACACACATGTATAGCAAAAACACAGAGGCAAGGAAGAAAGGAGAAAGGAAAGATGAATTGGAGGATGGAGAGAGGAAGGGAGACACAGAGAAGAGGACAAGGGAGGGAGAAGGAAAGAAAGAGAAAGGGAAGGAAAGTCATTATTTATCCAAGGTCTTCATATTGCTTTATAGTTTCAAATAGTCTTTTCATATGGACTTTTCAGGTGGGTCAGTGGTAAAGAATCTGCCTACCAATTCAGGAGATGGGGGTTCAATCCCTGGATCAGGAAGATCCCCTGGAGAAAGAAATGGCAACCCACTCCAGTATTCTTGCCTGGAGAATTCCTTGGAGAGAGGAGTCTGGCTGGTTGCAGTCCATGGGGTTGCCATGAGTTGGACACGACTGAGCGACTGAGCATGCGGTCTTTTCATATATATTACCTCACATTTCCTTTACTTTTCAGATATACTACTCCCCGTTTCCTTATAATTCTGAATTTATGTCATGAGTTTTATTTCATAGCTAAATAAGGAGATTTGGGTAGTTACCTAAGTTGCTTCAGGTCACACAGGTAATTGAAAGTGAGGATAGCCACCTTAGAATCTTTCTAGAACTATTAGGGGTATGAACTGTGGTACAACTGCGATTTTCATTATATCTTCTTACACAAAGTGCAAGGTTATATCTCTCCACCATTGTTTCTTAAACTTTAGCATGTACCACACTAACCAGGAAGTCTGGTCAGTACACAGATTGCTGGGCCGCATCCCCAGAGTTTTGACCCAAGAACCCACATTTCTCTCAATTCCCCTTGTGATGCCAATGCTGCAGGCTTGGGAGCACCTTTGAGAACTGCCAATGTAGCCAGTTCTCTGGAAGGTTGGTTTCTGAGAGCACTTGGCCTCTGAGCCAGGGATCTTTGCATCAGGCGCTATTTCTCATATCATGTATGGGCTAGGACTTCAGTTCAATGCAGTTCAGTTCAATTCACTTGCTCAGTCCTGTCCAATTCTTTGCCAACCCACGGCTGCAACATGCCAGGCTTCCCCATCCATCACCAACTCCTGGAGCTTATTTAAACTCATATTCATCAAGTCAGTGATGCCATCCAACTATCTCATCCCTTGTTGTCCCCTTTTCCACCTGCCTTCAATCTTTCCCAGCATCAGGGTCATTTCCAATGAGTCAGTTCTTCACATCAGGTGGCCAAAGTATTGGAGTTTCAGCTTCAGCATCAATCTTTCCAATGAATATTCAGGACTGATTTCCTTTAGGATTGATTGCTTTGATTTCCTTGCAATCAAAGGGACTCTCAAAAGTCTTCTCCATCACCACAGTTCAAAAGCATCAGTTCTTCAGCACTCAACTTTCTTTATGGTCCTACTCTCAAATCCATACAAGACCACTGGAAAAACCATAGCTTTGGCTAGAAGGACCTTTACTGGCAAAGTAATGTCTCTGCTTTTTAATATGCTGTCTAGATTGGTCATAACTTTCCTTCCAAGGAGTAAGCATCTTATAATTTCATGGCTGCAGTCACCATCTGCAGTGATTCTGGAGCCCAAGAAAAGAAAAGTCTGCCACGGTTTCCTTTGTTTTCCTATCTATTTGCCATGAAGTGATGGGACCAGATGCCATGGTCTTTGTTTTCTGAATGTTGAGTTTTAAGCCAGCTTTTTCACTTTCTACTTTCACTTTCATCAAGAGGCTCTTTAATTCCTCTTCACTTTCTGCCATAAGGGTGATGTCATCTGCATATCTAAGGTTATTGATATTTTTCCGGGCAATCTTGATGCCAGCTCGTGCCTCATCCAACCTGACATTTTGCATGATGTACTCTGGGTGAAGTTAAACCAGCAGGGTGACAATATACAGCCTTTGCATCCTCCTTTCCCAATTTGGAAATAGTCCATTGTTCCATGTGCAGTTCTAACTGTTGCTTCTTGGCCTGCATACAGATTTCTCAGGAGGCAGGTAAGGTGGTCTGGTATTTCCATCTCTTTAAGAATTTTCCACAGTTTGTTGTAATCCACACAGTCACAGGCTTTAACAGTCAATGAAGCAGAAGTAGATGGTTTTCTGGAATTCTCTTGCTTTTTCTATGATCCAACAGACGTTGTCATTTTGATCTCTGGTTCCTCTAACTTTTCTAAATCTGCCTTAAACATCTGGAAATTCTTGGTTTATGTATTGTTGAAACCTGGCTTGGAGAGTTTTGAGCATTACTTTGCTAGTGTGTGAAATGTGTGCAACTGTGCAGTAGTTTGAACATTCTTTGGCATTGCGTTTATTTTGGATTGGAATAAAAACTGATCTCTTCCAGTTCTGTAGCCACTGCTGAGTTTTGCAAATTTGCTGGCATACTGAGTGCAGCACTTTCACCACATCATCTTTTAGGATTTGAAATAGCTCAGCTGGAATTCCATCACCTCCACTAGCTTTGTTGGTAGTGATGCTTCCTAAAGCCCACTTGACTTCTCATTCCAGGATGTCTGGCTCTAGGTGAGTGATCACACCATCAGGGTTATCTGAGTCATTAAGATAACTTATTTAACTTTATGTGGAGCACATCATACAAAATGCTGGGTTGGAGAAGCTCTATACAGTCAGCAAAAACAAGACCGGAAGCTGACTGTGGCTAAGATCATGAACACTTCACTGTAAAATTCAGACTTAAATTGAAGGAAGTAGGGAAAACCACTAGGCCATTATGCTATGACCTAAATAAAATCCCTTATGATTATACAATGTAAATGACAAATAGATTCAAGGGATTAGATTGACAGAATGCCTGAAGAACTATGGATGGTGGTTCACAACATTGTACGGGAGGCAGCGATCAAAACCATCCCCAAGGGAAAGAAATGCAAAAAGGCAAAATGGTTGTCTGAGGAGGCCTTTAAAATAGCTGAAAAGGAAGAGAAGCTAAAGGCAAAGGAGAAAAGGAAAGATATAACCATCTGAATGCAGAATTCCAAATATAGCAAGGAGAGATAAGAAAGCCTTCCTCAGCAATCATGCAAAGAAATAGAGGAAAGCAATAGAATGGGAAAGACTAGAAATCTCTTCAAGAAAATTAGAGATACCAAAGAAACATTTCATGCAAATATGAGCGTAATAAAGGACAGAAAGTGTAGGGACCGAACAGAAGCATAGCTAGGACTACAAATAGAAAATTAAATTCCAAATGAAATCTGTTTTTTTTTTTTCCCTTCCTCATTTATAGACTTTCCCATGCCAAAGAGTTTCCTTTAATACTGGCTTGAGTGGCACAGGCCAGAACACGCACATTCCAACAGCTTGCACGTACCCCTCACCACCGGTTCTCTGCTCTGTCATCCCTTTCTGCCTTTCATGTTCTCCCAAGCAATGTCATTTCAAAGACTCAAATTAATACCTCCCTTAACTCTCAAACATGCTGTCCTTCCAAGCAAGATTCACTACACACTAAGGAGTTTTATCAGAACGTTTCTCTAGCCCAACAGTAAAAAATTGCACAATAATTTTTTCAATAATTACCAAAAGAGATTATTGTCTTTTCAGTTTACTGAGTGGGAGAGCCCACAAGGGTGGGAGGCAGTATAAATAACAGTCAAAGCAAGTGCAGAGCCCAGGCTGAGGGGATGGAGGAGTAGGGAAGGGCAAGAGTGAAGGCAGAAGGGAAAGAGGGAATGCACAGCAGAGTATTGTGGCCACGGGATCTGGAAGTGTGGAAGATGGGTTCCAAAAAGACAGAGGGAAGATACAAAGACAAATGAGACCAGCTTGCCCTCATGACCCAGTCCAGACCCACAGAACAGACCTTCAAGCTTGCAGCAGTCCTCCAGCCTTTACCAAAGAGGGGGTGACTGTTGTGGCTATAATAGGTTAGACTAACTTTGCTAAGACAAGAAAAAAACTTTCGAGGAAAGGAGTTACTTGATATTCTTAAGACATCTTCAGGAAAGCATCATCAATATAAAATGAGATTATCGATAACATTTAACCCGAGACTGTGAGCCACGCGGCAGAGCAGTTCTCCTGGGTTCCCTTACCCTACTGCTCTCCACCAAGGTGCCCTTTCCCAATAAAATCTCTTGCTTTGTCAGCACATGTGTCTTCTTGGACAATTCATTTCCGAGTGTTAGACAAGAGCCCAGTTTCAGGCCCTGGAAGGGGTTCACCTTCCTGCAACAAATGGCGACTCTGGTGGGATTCTTCTTCACTGAGACTGACATCCTGACCACTCGGGGTACTCAGGGGCCAGCTTGCCTGCCAATGGACCAGACCCAGCGGCCGCAAATGGGACCCTTTTGTCCCTGGTCTCCTCCTGACGTGGACAACTGGCCAGAGTGTCCTGACCGGGTAAGAAACAAGAGACTTTATTGACCTCTCTCCCCTTCCCTCTCTCTTTCCTCTCCTTAACCCTTCCTATCCTTCCCCGTTTTTCTAGTCCCCTGGGCCTGGGTGCAGGAATCTGGTCGAAGGGCCCTCAGCCTGAGCTGAGGATTGGAGACTGATCATCTCCTCTTGGCAGAGAACTCAAATTCTGGTTCTGGTCTGGTCTGATTTCTGGTAGGGCCGAGTTCCAGTCCTCCCTTCTCTGGAGGCCCAGGGAGAAGTCCCATAATGCCTGGGTATCTGTAGGTGGCAGAGACGTCTGTAAGGCCATCCCTTTCACACGCCTCTCCCGCCTCCTCCCCCTTCTTCTTTCAACCGGGCTTCCTTTCCTCCCTTTGAAATCTTTGATGTTAGTACTTGGATCTGAAGTTCTGTGTCTCTATAGGAGGTTTTCTGAGAGACTATTCTTGTGTTTAAGGGAGTGTCTGATGGGGACTGCCAGGTTTATATGTGTGTGTTTTAACTCTGTGTTCTGTGTTGTGATTTTCAATGGCCATTTTGCTTTGTCTGGCCACCATTTGGTTTAGACCTGCCTGATTTTCTTTCCCTGTGCCTTGAGACGAGGGGTCTCAGGGACACTTATCTAGACCATCTCTAACTCCTGAGACTGAGGGAAAAGGTGAAAAAGACTTTAAAATTTTTATTTATTTCAACTGTTTTTTTATAAACTAGTAAATTTTATATTGTAATATCTAATTCATGACTAAACTTAGAAAATGAAGCTAGATCTTGTGCTGTGTCTGTCTAAATATGTCTTGGTATGTCTTTGTCTCTGGGTAATATTTTGAGGTTAACTAGTAAATGAGCTCTATTTATTTGGCTTAAAAAAAGGTAAGCACTTATAAATCAAATAATTCTAAATTAAATGATAAATTCCAGGTTCATGTGAACTGGGAAATATTCAGTGTTAAACACCTGATATTCATGTTTGTTTGTTGACCTATTTAATATAGACATGTCTTAGAGTAATTAACACCAAATAGAATATTTTCATTGTACCTAGGTTTAATATAAGTTAAATATTATATTGAACTTCCCTGGTGGCTCAGACAGTAAGCATCTATCTACAGTGTGAGAGACCTGGGTTTGATCCCTGCGTTGGGAAGATTCCCTGGAGAAGGAAATGGCAACCCACTCCAGTGCTTCTTGCCTTGAAAATCCCATGGACGGAGGAGCTTGGTGCAGGCTACTATCCATGGGGTCGCAAAGAGTTGGGTACGACTGAGCGGCTTCACTTTCACTTTCTAAAACCAGTCTAATACAAAAATAGAAGACTTTGGAACTGCTTGAGGCTGCTGAAGGCTTGGAGGAAAGGAGTCAGTTTTGCCTTTTCAACATCTCCTATACTATATTCTTAATCTGTGCACTTTCAAAAATGGAACTCAAGCTCCTGCCAACCCAGGGTGAAGTGAGGAGACTGTGACTGTCGTCTACCATTCTTCACTGTTCTCCATTCTTCACTGAGGATCTCTCGGTGAGAATATTTGGATGAGTGACAGGAAGCACCATGAACCCTGCACCTGCACAAGATATTTCTCACGTTCTTATTTGGACATTCTGTTATTTTTCTTTGAGCTGATATCCTTTCCATTTTATACAGGAAAGATCATTAAGAATTTTAAAAGCATAAACATTTCATGTTCAAAATTTTTGGTATTTCAGTCATAATATTGTCATAACAGGACTATAAATCTAAAATGAGATTAGTTTCTCCGCCCAGTACCTACCTATCAGCTGCAATTTAGAAGTGCTAATGTATTTCTGCCCTAGGGGCCCAATCTCACAGGATGGAGGATTATTCTTTATCTTGTGCAATGCCCCCAAGACTCTAGGTCACAAATCACAGAAAGGCAATGTGTTTGCATTTTTCTGCAGAGTCGAGAGAGAACCACAAGTGCTTCTATCAAATGTATTAAATTCATCAATGTGAATCCTTCCTAAAATGTTAGTATTATAGTTACATGTAGTCAATGCTTTTTGAATTGTGAATAATTTTTATAAGTAATATATCATTTGCTCATCTCAACAGTTCTATAAAGTTTTTCCATTTTGTGGGTCAAAATAATGAGGTTTGAGGACATAAAAAGACTTTTTTAATCGACTAGTTAGGAGATGATGGCAAGGGACTTGGAAGCACTCCAGGCTCCAAGGTTGAGTCTTTGCACTATACCTTCCCATCTTCTAATGGAAGCATAACTCTAAGATGCTTACCTTGACAGTCACCAGGAGTAACGGAGGAGAAATCACCCTGAGCAGCACAGTGTTGACCCCATGGCACAGGACTGATTTCCAGGGTCCTCTTCCCTTACCTCCTCCTCTGAATCATCATCATCATTGTCCTTCTCCCCCCTTTTCTAGACCAAGTCTGAATTGAACAGCTTAGCTGCCAGTTGAAGACAACTTCCTTAGGGCCCAGGACTATAATCACATTATTGAAGTGAAGGGTCCCCTTCACTCACTAACCCATCACCAGTAAGGTCAATTCCTCCTTCAGACAGGACCAGGTAGGGTTAACCTTTCTGATCTCTGCCTCAGACCTGGGACATAGTGTTTGCAGCTCCCACTGAGGAGACACAGGGATGTTTTATCAGCGACAGTCAAAAAAGTCTGTTCCATTCCTCTAGGTGTAGGGGCCTAGATATCGTTAATCATTTCCAATCATAAAACTTTCTGTGCTCTAAATAAAAATCTTTAAATATTTAAGAACAAGTCCAATCCATTAATGGGTGTGTTATGGACTGTCATGGTAACATCTCATCTCGTTAACCGTATGATGGTCCAGGGAGGTAAGCTCTGTTTTTCACCTGCATCCTTGCTCCTCTAATATCCCAGGGATGCAACAGCCAATGGCATGTGCTGGCAAATAGTTAGGGAGCAGAGGAGTAAGGGGATCCTACATCAAGACAGGGTAATGAAACAGAATTGTTTTTTCATATTTTAGTTTGGATATATAGATTAACTATCAGCCAAAACCATTTGTTTCTAAACAGGAAACTTCATTTCTTTCATATTTAATAAATAGAAGCCTTAGATTTATATTTTCTGATTTCACCATTCCCTTTAAGTCTCATTCATGTGAAATTCAGGATAGACTAAATAAAATTATAGTATACCCACTCCTTACAACTCTCCCTCCCAATCTTCAGCTTGCCTAAAGATTTTAATGTTTAGGGAAGATGATAGTAATCTAATGAAGGGCTTTTCTGGGGAAAATCTGCCGGCATTATCATTGCATGACTGAGCTAGAAGCCCCTCTGCTTTATCCAGTACCAAAGAGGGCCAAGAGAAAGCACATTGTAAAATACACCACTTGAAAAGAATAGCTTAGGCTTGTGGTAGAAAAGCAGTCTACAGCTAAATAATAGAGTAACAGCACACAAATGAATTTCTATATAGAAGTGTTGAGATGTATCTGGAAAGTAAAGGAAAAGCCATTTGAGGAGTAAATCTTGCCTTCTTTCAGTTTCCCTCTGTATTTACACAACTCCTTATCTATGAAGAATAAGCAATATATCTGTGTTTCTTTATTGGCTGTTTTGCTTTTTTCCAGCTGACAATATGGCGCTTTTCATCTATCCCAGTGCAAGTGAAAAATCGAGACAGTGACAGATCTGGGTCTGAAATGACAACTAGACAGTGGTGTTCTGGGTGCAACCCCAAGGTTGCCCTGGTTCTACGGGGAAGCCTTAGTGGGCAACCAGTGTTTGCCAAGGTGACTCTAGGATGGTGATGTCATTACAGACCAGGTGTTCAATGAAAGTGAAAGTCACTCAGTCTGTCCGACTCTGCTAATCCATGGTCTATACAGTCCATGGAATTCTCCAGGCCAGAATACTGGAGTGGGCAGCCTTTCCCTCCTCCAGGGGATCTTCCCAACCCAGGGATTGAGGTAAATTCCAAACCTGAGCAGACTGTCATTCACATTGAGCATCCTTGCTGGGAAAACACCAAAATTTTAAAGCTTAGAGACAGGCTTTCTTGCTCCCTGTCTCCTTGGAAACTTCTTTTTTGCTGTTAGGGAAAGAAAAAGGCCCTTCTACCTCTTGTGGGCTGCCGTCTATGGGGTCGCACAGAGTCGGACACGACTGAAACAACTTAGCAGCAGCAGCAGCAGCACCTTCAGGTATCTGGATTAAAATGCACAGGTCTCAGGAGACAAGGAAAAGCAATGAAGATTTAGAAAGTCTACGTTAAGACCCAGATGATACTGAGTAGCCAGTTGGTGATCATTATCTTTCTCCTCGGAACTCTACAGGCAATCACAACAGTCTTACATCATGATTTTGCATGTATTTATGTCAGGCTGTGCTACTTCACCACCTGATTATTTTTCCTTTAAGAGGAGACATGGTGCCTTATTCATGTTGTATCCAGTAAAGCACTCAGCACACTGCCTAGTTTCCAGTAAGTGTTTAATCAACATCATCCATTATCCTAGCCTCAATTTAATAGGAAAAATTAGTCTGATGCATAATATTATGTGCTAACACTTCATTGGAGAGGCTTCCCAGGGAAGCAGGAATGAATGTAGGAGAAAGGAGTGAGGCAGAGGAGAGAACAAAGCATACACGACCTAGCTGGCCCTGCTGCTGCTGCTGCTGCGAAGTCGCTTCAGTCGTGTCCGACTCTGTGTGGCCCTGCCTGCTGTCAAATAGCACTAATCGATCTTGTAGAATTGCCTTCAGAGAGACCATATGCACAACCATATCATGGGGTAGTCCCTTCAGGGGAAAGATAAAAGTGAATTTTTTCAATCTCACCTCTCTCTCATTGGCCAAAGGTCAATGACCCCATAAGCCAATAACTCCCCCGAACTCCAAGTTGCACTGACTCTGCCTGCAGCACTCTGTCGTACTGACAGCCACAGGTAAACCTGAAGTTGACTGGAGTCCACACAGAGTTAGTCACCGTAATACTACCTGGGAAGGGACCAGTGGCCAAGGGCCCCAGTGACCGAGACCAGGAGAATCTCAAGTGGAATTAAAAAGGTATCTGATACTTTGGTTAAAGTTGTTGGAGTTAGTCTATGGAGTAGCTAATGAGCAAGATTCCATTAACTGTCCCTGAGGTTTACTGGGACAAAGTTATCTGACCATACTTGAGCTAAACAAACCTAATGGAGGGAGTGGTAGATTAAGCATTGGAAAGTAAAGAAGGGTTTCAAAAGTAGATATATGGAGGTAAAGCTTTAAAGAATAAGTAGACATTTACTAGGATAGAGAGAAAAGGAATAACATTCTAGACAGAAGCAACAGTAGGAGGAAAAGGCTCCTGTCTAGTAAACATGATTCTAGCTGAACAAGAAACACTAATCCCTCTAGGATCTTTATTTGCATACAGTGCTAGGGGCTTAGAGTTTGTTTTTTCATCCAACCCTAGAACTGGAATTTGATTTTGAGTTGGTGTAAGGAGAAAAATTCAGTCTAAAGAAGCATTAGAATGAAAGCCAGAAAAGGTGCTTTGGTCCCCAGGTCTTACCCAATAAGAGAAACCCTCCTTTGTTTTTTCTGCTCTCAGGGATGAAGGCTCTTTCTTAGTCTCATTTCCCAGGAGATCTCAGTTGTTTACATCATTCAGTGATGCAGGATGGGTGGTGAGCACAATGAAGGCCTGGAGAGTTTGAGAAAATTCTGATGGAGGTTAACAATTCTGATGGACTTCACCCTCTCCCCTCAACTAATTGAGAATCACCCTTGTGCTAAGGTCTTTATTCTTCAATAGTTCTTTTAAAGTATGGTGATTTAGAAAAGGGGACTTCCCTGATAAATAATTCACCTGAGATGCAGAAGAACTTGGTTTAACTCCTGAGTCAGGCAGATCTCCAGCAGAAGGCATAGGCGACTCACTCCAGTATTCTTGGGCTTCCCTGGTGGCTCAGATGGTAAAGAATCTGCCTGCAATGGGGGAGACCTGGGTTCAATCCCTAGGTTGGGAAAATCCCCTGGAGGAGGACATGGCAACACACTTCAGTATTCTTGCCTGGAGAATGCCATGGAAGAGGAGCCTGGTGGGCCACAGTCCATGGGGTCTCTAACAGTCAGACAGGACTAAGCAACTAAATACAGCACAGCACCTTAAAAAAAAAATACAATTTTTTAAAAGACAATTTTTATTTTCTTTTTTGAAATTAGTAAAATTCACTGCCTTTTTCTTGTTTTTGAGCATTGATTTGTATATCCACATATTTAAGAACAGTATTAAGTATTATATTCTTCTTCTTCACCAGACAATTTCCCTAATTCTCTTTAGTAGCTTGGTAAAGAGATGGGGAAAGAAGTCGGGGAAATTTCACTTGAGGAAATTCAACAAAAAATTACAAATATATATTTTAAAGTGCTTACTTATAGTTCCTATTTTAAAATATCCCTACTTAGAAAAACTTACAATTGTATGATGAAAACTAAATATTATGCAATCCCAAATAAATTCTTTTTTGGAGAAGTAGGAACTAGAATCCTAAAATGGGTTTCGTTTTACTTTTAACTGATTTCCGAACACCCATGTAGTGTTCTGGGGATATATACACTATAAGAGTAATAATTCATTTTTTATTAACTTATAAATGTCATAATATTTAAGCTGCACAGCTAAATTTCTGTGATGAATATCAACTACCTTTGGAAAAAATTGTTTGCCTATAATACCAAATGTCAAAATTTTTAGCTCAAGAAAGAAATGCAGCTTTTCTCTTAGACTTGAACCATTTTTTGATGCATAAACACATATTTAACATGTGTCACAACGATTTAATTTTAAATCTTGTAATATCTGCAAGTTTGTGTAATTTAAAAAAAAAAAACTAGAATATCTTTTTTTTTCCACTGATATACATAGGCACTATTACTTCCCTTTTTATTCAGAATAGCCTCACTCATAATTTGTGTTTTCGAGCATATTACAACAGTGTGATCCAGTGGACATTATTGTGCAAGCTACTAGATCATTTCAACTACTACAAAACGCAGCAGCAGCTTGCTTCCTTAAGGATCCCAGCCAGATGGATCACATTAACATCCATGCACTACGGCTTGTACTGGCTACCAGGGTGTTTCTGGAGGCAGTTCAAAGGGTTGCCTTTGATCTATGAAGCTGTATACATTTTAAGCCAGACATTATTTATCCTACAATCACCCACAGTGGGCAAGATGAAACAGGGAACCATTGTTGGAGTTGTTAGTGTCATAATTCAAAATTACTACCTTTCTCAGTCAAGTCCACCAAGTTGTCATTACCTGGGAAATTCAGCTGCATTTTTAGTTCACTCTTGACTGGATGGTCTAATGTAGAAGATAAAGGTAAAACTCTTCCATAAATAATATTTCATGTATTCTTTGTTAAATAAATTAAAATACTTTGGTATATTTAATTTATACTTTAATATTTTCTACATCTTAATTAAGGTATACTTTTTAAATAAAAAACTTTAACATCTTTCTTAATTCAAGATAATTTTTTATGTCCAAAGACTTATTATTTTAGACTTCCAAAAATCTAAAAAATTAAGTAATCCATGGTATTTTTTTAAATGAAATTGGATGCAGATAGGTGAAAAGAAAGAATTAAAATCACCCATCATTCTCCACCCAGATGTTCTAGAAGGTTTATAGTGGCCTTGAATTCAGCAAAGGGCTATGTACCTACATTAACTAAATTAAGAATGCTCATTTAGCTATTTATTTATTCATTTATTCATCAAGTAAAAACAAACACAGTGCTACATGCTGAGTTTAAAAAACAAACTAGGTAAGACTTGGAATTTGATCTAAATTAAGAGGAATCATGTAAATAATTAATTATTTACACTGCTGCTTCTGCTGCTGCTAAGTCACGTCAGTCGTGTCCGACTCTGTGCGACCCCATAGACGGCAGCCCACCAGCCTCCTCTGTCCCCAGGATTCTCCAGGCAAGAACACTGGAGTTGGTTGCCATTTCCTTCTCCAATGCATGAAAGTGAAAAGTGAAAGTGAAGTCACTCAGTTGTGTCCGACTCTTTGCGACCCCATGGACTGCAGCCTACCAGGCTCCTCCGTCCATGGGATTTTCCAGGCAAGAGTACTGGAGTGGGGTGCCACTGCCTTCTCCAATTATTTATACTATATAAATATATATGATTATATATATTTATAAAATGTATATACTATAGTGATATACTTGTGAAATTTGAAAAGTATTTAAAGAACAGTAGTGGCCCAGAGGACAATAATAAACTTAGTCCAGGATGGGAGGTGTCAAATAAAATTTAAGGAAACAAAGGAATTGAATCTAGATCTTAAAGAATGAATTTAACTATGTCAGGAAGACATGGGTGGAGGAAGAGGAAAAGTACTAACTTCAGGACTAGAATACCTGGGTTTGAATCCTGGTTCTACCTTGATACACAGTGTCTGAGTGATGTTCTTTGAGTTAGTCAATTATTCTGTGCTTCAGCTCTCTTCTACAAAATGCATATAATAGTATTTACTTTATATGCAAATAGTATTTGCTTTACCATTGAATGAGTTAATCTACACAAAATACTTAGAACTGCATTAGCTTTATTGTAGAGATATGTGAAATATCAGAGTGTATTTTAGGAACTACAAATATTCTCTGCCCTTGAGTGCAGAGAAATGAGACTGTTAGAGTGAGTGGGGATCAAATAATGAACAAGGAGTTTGAACTCTACTCTGTAGGGAAAGGAGAGCCAATGAAATCCTTAAGGCAGAGGAGTGATGTAGTACAATGTGCCTATCAGCAAAAGAATTTTAGTGGCAATGGAGAAAATGAATCACTAGAAGAAAAGAGATTTCAGATGGAGATAATAGTTCACAAGCAAATTGTTGCAATGATTATATATTAATAGAACTCAGGCAGAATTTGACTATGGTTTCTATATTTTTAATAAAAAGCTTAAAAAGTTTGAAATTGATATTACCAAAAGAAAAGGGCGGGGGGAGAGGAGAAACATCATAAGAAACAGATATATTGGTGCTGTTTATAGTCTTACTTTCCTATTAAAATATCCCCTTATCTTTAAAGTCCTATTTGCATCTCAGCTCCTTGAGGTCTCCTCTAATGATTCCAGGCTTAGGGCCCAGGCTGTACCTCATTTAAATCTCCAGATAATGGAACAAAGCTGTAGATCCACATATACTAAGAAACTGATAACAAACAGCTTTTCATTAATTCATATCAAGAAGGTTGTTTAGGGCAAGTTGTGCTGAAGGGAGACTGAAATACTTTCTGGAAGGGAAAATGAGACAGCACAGACAGAGAAAGAAAGTGGAATTTAAATAAAATAAAAAATGTTAAATACATTTAATAAACTTTTTAAAATAAAACAAAATTCTAGCTTCACTAGAATCAGAGAATGTGGTAGGGGCTCATAGGAATAAATATGAGCATAATTTAAACGAGAGATGAAACTGCCAGTGTAATATTTTTCTTTTCCTAGTTCAAGGACAGGCAAAACACCTCTTGTGTTTTGATTTTTTTTAGTTTTTGATTCTGTATGTATTTGCATATTCATCAATCTACCTCATCTAAATTAATTTTTGTAATTTTTTAATAAAATTAAAAACATTTCACTGCATACTTCTTCAGGACTTTTAAAACTCAGATATATTCATAGGAAAAGCAATCCATATTTTTCTAATTTATCTCTACTGCAACTATTGGCAGAGGTTTGAGCCATTTCATATGTAAAATACATGTAAACTCTTTTCTTAAAACATGGAATCTCCTCAGACCTAACAAATATGAACACTGACTTAAGTACTCCAGTCTTTTCAAACGTAAATAACATTTCTAGTCTATGCTAAAGATTAACTGCATACTTTCTCTAAAAGAAATTCTACACCAGGGAAATGTAGAAAGGAAAATCTCTGGTTAGTACTAAGGGGTGGGAATACTGGATGGTGATGTATCTCTGAACTAGAAGTTATAATATACCAGCTGCCTGATCTGCTATATGGTTTTTCATGTTAAGGCTGGGTAGTGGAAAATGTTAAGGAGAAATTTTCCATTCATCTCACATACTTCACTGCTTAGAAATATGAACCACCTGTAACAGGAGCCCCAGGGGATTAACAAAAGTCGTGCAGATTACCCATTAATGGCTCAGACCCCCTTCTGTTTGACATTCAGCCTTTTTTCCCCTCTGAACATTTCATGATCTCCTCCACTAATTATTTGGAATTTGTTTGTAATAAATGCCTTATGTTCCCCTACCCGGGCATGCTTGTTCACTAACATTTCACATTTTCTGTTGAGATGTGAGCACCACAATAGAATTCCAAATGAAGAAAAGATAAACTTTTGGTTGAGTTCTGTTTGTTTTAGAAAAGGAGAGGAAATAAAAGTGTTTATATGGGCTGGGCTGACTGGTCCGGTCATTGCATTTTCTCCAGTGATTCTTTCATTTTCCACTTCACTAAAGGCAGGAAACACATTTTTTAATTCTTGGGGAGACTGTAAATTGTCATTGGACTGAGGGTACAAAGCTTTAAATAATTTGTTTAAAGATGCCATTCTATTGTTTATTTAGTCAACACGCATAGATATTTGGATCCAGGACTTCAATAAATTATTGAACCTTTGGGCCACAGCAATATATCAGCACTTTCAGAGAGACCTACCATCACTGGGGTGTTTCTAAGAAATACCTAGACTCTATATCTGTATGTTTAAGTGTATCAAATGTATGTCATGTTCAGGAAATAATTTTTATAAGCTGCATTTAACTTCCTGCTAATAAATAGGTAAAAGATCATTTTGGTCACTGCTCTATCAGCTTCTAGACCAGTGCTTCTCAACTGGGGCGATTTAGCAATACTGGCAATGACCAACACAGCTTTGCTTTTCACAGATGGTGTGGGTAGAGGCCAGGGAACCTGCTAAACATCCTACAGGGCACAGGAAAGCCCCTTACAACAAAAATTACCTGGGCCCAAATATCAATAATGCTGAGATTAAGGATAGCTGATCCAGATAGTGTCACTTACTTTCTGAACTTTCATCATTTGTGAGAAGAGATTAAGCAAATTCTTTCTAACCTCTGCATGCTACACAAATGCATGTGGTTTTCTTACGTTAGGAGTTATGGACCATTAACTATATTAACAATCCCTCAACATCTTTTAAGAAGCATAACTTCTGAGACCTCAGATACTCAGAGAGCCATCTTATGGATGGATTCTGCAATGATGTTTTCAGAATGGGCTGTAGAAGAAAAGCTTACCCCTTAACTGAATGCAGGAGAATTTTTTTAAGTGACATTGAGGAAACATGTTTAGTGGATATTGTACTTGGTAACCATTAAATTCTGGTTCATATATCTAAGAGGTGAGGTATTAGAGGGATTACTGCATGTTTATTGAAGTGGCCAATAATTAAAATAGTAATAGTATTGGGGAAGTAGCAGTGAATCAGGAACTAAAAATCACTAAGAAATGCAATGACCAATCCAGGCATTAATGGATGACAGAAATATCAAGAGACAATAGTATGATAATCATTATTATACTTTGTACATTATAAAGATGTTTTTATAATCACTTACAGATCAGATCAGATCAGATCAGTCGCTCAGTCGTGTCCGACTCTTTGCTACCCCATGAATCGCAGCAGCACGCCAGGCCTCCCTGTCCATCACCAACTCCCGGAGTTCACTCAGACTCACGTCCATTGAGTCAGTGATGCCATCCAGACATCTCATCCTCTGTCGTCCCCTTCTCCTCCTGCCCCCAATCCCTCCCAGCATCAGAGTCTTTTCCAATGAGTCAACTCTTCGCATGAGGTGGCCAAAGTACTGGAGTTTCAGCTTCAACATCAGTCCTTCCAATG
>NW_011495034.1:8910729-8910939 GCF_000754665.1 Bison bison bison | reverse complement strand
GAGTGCAATTGTGCAGTCATTTAGCATACTTTGGCATTGCCTTTCTTTAGGATTGGAATGAAAACTGACCTTTTCCAGTCCTGTGGCCACTGCTGAGTTTTTCAAATTTGCTGGCATATTGAGTGCAGCACTTTCAAAGCATCATCTTTCAGGATTTGGAATAGCTCAACTGGAATTCTATCACCTCCACTAGCTTTGTTCGCAGTGATG
>NW_011495034.1:8891024-8910629 GCF_000754665.1 Bison bison bison | reverse complement strand
GCCCACTTGACTTCACATTCCAGGATGTCTGGCTCTAGGTCAGTGATCACACCATCGTGATTATCTGGGTCATGAAGATCTTTTTTGTACAGTTCTTCTGTGTATTCTTGCCATTTCTTCTTAATATCTTCTGCTTCTGTTAGGTCCATACCATTTCTGTCCTTTATTGAGCCCATCTTTGCATGAAATGTTCCTTTGGTATCTCTGATTTTCTTGAAGAGATCTCTAGTGTTTCCAATTCTGTTGTTTTCCTCTATTTCTTTGCATTGATCGCTGAAGAAGGCTTTCTTATCTCTTCTTACTATTCTTTGGAACTCTGCATTCAGATGTTTGTATCTTTCCTCTTCTCCTTTGCTTTTGGCTTCTCTTCTTTTCACAGCTATTTGTAAGGCCTCCCCAGACAGCCATTTTGCTTTTTTTTGCATTTCTTTTCCATGGGGATGGTCTTGATCCCTGTCTCCTGTACAATGTCATGAACCTCATTCCATAGTTCATCAGGCACTCTATCTATCAGATCTAGGCCCTTAAATCTATTTCTCACTTCCACTGTATTATCATAAGGGATTTGATTTAGGTCATACCTGAATGGTCTAGTGGTTTTCCCTACTTTCTTCAATTTCAGTCTGAATTTGCCAATAAGGAATTCATGGTCTGAGCCACAGTCACCTCCTGGTCTTTTTTTGCTGACTGTGTAGAGCTTCTCCATCTTGGGCTGCAAAGAATATAATCAATCTGATTTCGATGCTGACCGTCTGATTATGTCCACGTATAGAGTCTTCTCGGGGACATGTACGTTTTTAAAATTTTTTTGTTGTTGTTTTGTACCCAATTATGTTTTAAAATAAAGTGAAGTCACTCAGAGGTGTCCAACTCTTAGCAACCCCATGGACTGTAGCCTGCCAGGCTCCTCTGTCCGTGAGGTTTTCCAGGCAAGAATACTGGAGTTGGTTGCCATTACATTACATTAATTATGTATTAATATTATGACAATAAAGCAAAGACTTTTACTTTATTAATAATGCACCCCTATCTAACCCAAGGGAAGTAAGCTTCCTTTTTCAATTCTATTCATTAGAGAAATAAAATATGACCTTGTCTGACTCCCAGGCAAACAACTTAATTTCACACTGATATTGCTCAAATTTTATTTTTGTAGAGTCACTTAAACTTCCCCACAGAAATTCTTTAACTATAGATCTCCTTGGAACATATGCTGATTTTGCCCGTGGAATACACTCTCCTTTCCACTGATGTCACCCATTCCTTTACTGGGGGCAATACCCTCTACCACTCTTTGTGGCTCTGAGAAGCTGCCAATCACAGTAAGCAGTATGCTCGCCTAAAGGGTGAATATTGTGACCCAGTTGTGGCCACTGTTATTCCCAAAGGTTAGGTACCTGACACAAAAAACTTAAGCAGAAATTTTCTCCGAGAATTTTTTTTTTTTTTTTTTTGGTGGGGAGTAGTATCCACATACAAAATAGTGGTCTTTCAGGAAAAAGAGAAACAAATACCTCCCTCAGCACCACCGCCCTGTGATGGAAGCCTTTCTGAGGAAGGACAAAATAAGATCAAAGCCAAAGAGCACCTCTCTTCTTGTGAGATGAGGTGAGATGACAGTGAGCTTTGGTAGCTTTTATCATTTAAGAAAAGTCCCATGTCACGTAATTTGTCAAATCTATGATCATAGACTTGGTCATAATATTCCCCTTTTAACCTATTAATGTCTGTAAGAATTAAAATGTTGTTCATTCTCTCATCCTAATATCAGTACTTTGGTATTCTCTCTCTTTTTTCCTGATTAGTTTGGCTTAAGATTCATCAGATTTATTGATCATCTCAAAGAACCACATTTTGGTCTCATTGATTTTTTTTTATTGGTTTACTGTGTTTTAAATTTTATTTACTGACATTTGCTATTATCTTTATTATTTCCTCCTTTCTGCATAATTTAGGTTAAATTTTCTCTTGTTTTCCAGTTGTTATTGACTTTCTAGATATTTGTTATTTATTTCTAATTTAATTAAATGGTGGTCAGAGGTTACAGTTTATATGACATAAACTTTTAACGTCTATTAAGACGTTTATGGCTCATAATACAGTTAACTTTGGTAAATGCTCCACTTAAACTTGAAAAAAATATGTGTCCTGCTGTTGTTGCGTAGATTATTCTATAATTGCCGTTAAATTAGTAGTATTTTTCAGGTCTTTTCTAACTTTGTTTATTTTCTGTCTCTTTGCTCATTGAGAAACAAGGATTTGAGAAACAAGCAGTGGAATTTCTCATTATAATTGTAGATTTATCTGGTTCTCCTTTCAGTTTTTTTTTTTTTTAACTTCACGTATTTTGAAGATCTCCTATTATGTGCCAAGATATCTAGAATTGTTTTGTCCTCTTGATAAAAGACCACTTTAGTACTGTAAAATGACTGTATTTCTAGAAATAAACCTTGCTCAGAAATCTACATTGATTGATATCAACAGAATCATTCGACCTGTTTCTGTGTCCCTAAAACAAGACAAGTTTATTCTTCTGTCAGCATTTTTCACTCATTGGTCCTCTGGCTGAAAGATTCTTCCCCAGGAGATTAACATAATTGGTTTCCTCTTGTTGCTGATGTTTAAGCTCAAATGATATTCCCAGAGAGCCTTCCCCTGACCTTAAAATGGAAGGCTTCTTTCCAGTCATCCATTTTCCCCCCCCTTTTAGACTATTTTATTTATATTTTTATGTGCAGCACTTATCACTAGCTGACATATTATTTATTTTTAACATTTCTATTCTCTCCTTCTCTAGAGTGTCAGAGGGTATGTCATAGTCACAGCTATGTTTTCACCACTAAAAATAGTGCCTGGTAAATAGTAGGCACTTGATAATTACTTGTTGAATAAATATATGAAGGAACAAAGGAAGAAAGAAAGGAAGAAATCAATTTTGAAAATCTACTATGTTTCAGACACTATTAGAGGTCCTGGAGAATGCAACACGAATAATACAAGCTGTGTATTTTTCATCTCACACAAGGTGACAAATCCTTTGAAAATGGAAATGAAATGTAAGTGCTATATTGGAGGTATTAGAGAGGAAACAAATATGTATAACATTGTATATGTGGTAGGATGGAGATCAGAGAAATCTTCATAGAGAAGGTGAAAATTGAGTTAGATCTTGGGGTATTTATGTAGTTTTGCTTAGAGGGAAGGGCATTCCAGGAAATACAGTAGGCAAATGTTGGGAGACAAACATATTTAGACTAGAATTTACACAATGAAATATATATTTAGGAAAAAAATGTTCAAATTTTCCCCTTAAACTTTTCTAATGAAAATAAAATTATTTTATCAGCATACATTCTTAGATATAAATAAGGAAGTAAGTAACATGTAGAAGTTTAACAAATAATTTTCTATAAAATTTTGTCTAAGATTTAGGCATATTTACATATATTTAAGCCATTTGGTATACAATAGTCATAGCTTTCTTAATTTTTGGAGTTATAGAACATGATTTTATTAAGTGTGACAATTTTTAAAATTATTTTAAAGAGAAAAAACACTTGAGAGCTATTGTCATTGATATTAATGTCTGTTAAATTATTATACAATCTTAGCTTTATAGATCAATTTGTGTAGTTTATTGAAGAAAGATTTTAAATATTGGTTTATTAAAAAAAAAGCAACATCCCCCTCCTGCATTTTTACTGCTACCCTTCACTGCACTTGCATTTATTTTTTCTAATTTATGTGCCAGAAATAATACATCCTGAAATTGAAAAGTACTGTCAGGATGTGTGAAAGTACATTCTTTCTCAATGTGGTTTTATTTTCATTTGTTTTCCTGAGTCATTGGTATAAAATGTGCTCTTCCTTTTTTTTTTTTTTTTTAAATTATGCCCTACTCATTTTTTTCTTTTCCCTTCTTTCTAATCTAAGGTGCTATATATATGGCTAATAAAGTGCTTGATTTTTTTTTTTTTTAGGAGAAAGCCTTTTTATTTTAGTTTCTTATGAAATCAGAAAATGGTTTTCATTAATTTAACTAGGAATTTCCCAAGACTCTACTGTTGCTGCTGCTTAGTCACTTCAGTTGTGTTGGACTCTGTGCAGCCCTATGGATTGTGGCCCACCAGGCTCCTCTGTCCATGGGGATTCTCCAGGCCAGAATACTGGAGTGGGTAGCCTATCCCTTCTCCAGGGGATCTTCCCAACCCAGGAATTGAAGCAGGGTCTCCTGCATTGCAGGTGGATTCTTTACCAGCTGAGCTACCAGGGAAGCCCACTGATAGAAGAGTCTACTATCAGCTAGATTGGGGGAAACACAATAGTGAAAAATACAATAGAATTCTCTGCCATTACGGAGTTTATACTTAAGAGGGAATAACTGTTTTTATAAACATATATCAATAAATACAAAAATTATAACTAAGTACATGAGAATTGAATAAAATAGTACAGATCAAAATAACAAAGATCAACTGGGAGGAGAAAAATAGGGAAATGAGAGAAGTCTCCTGTAAAGGAGATATTTAGGCTGAGTCCATGATATAAGATAGAACCAGCTGCAAAAGAATATGCTAGAAAAACTTTCTAGGATGAAGAAGTAAACTTGTTAATATGTAAGGAATGTCAAAAATATTCAGTCTGGACACAATATGAGAAATGGAAAACAGTATAGCAATGGGTTGAGAGATAATCAGAAGCCTAATTTTTTTTTAGGGACATACAGACCCATAAAAATATGTTTAAATTTTTTTTATAATTCAATTAAAGGCCTTTGGAATGTGTTTAAGGGGCGGGATGACATAATCTGATTTAGGATTAAAAGAGTATTTTGGTAGTTCTGTACAGAATTGGTTATAAGTGGACAATAATGCAACAGAGAAACTATGTGGAAATTATTGAAGGATCCAGGGAAGAGTTGATGGTACTCTGGGATCAGAATAGTATGTGGAGATGAAAGGAGAGATTGAATTTGGGATTTTGTAGGAGGGACTGGCAGAACTTGCTGCTGATGGATGACACATGAGGACTAAGACAAAGAACACAGCAAAGTACAGACTTGGCATTGTATCAGCAAATCAGTGGCGCCTTAGGTCAGAAGCCTAGTCTTGACACTTGCTATCTGTGAAATCACTGGTAAGTATTTCACTGTTCTGAGATTGTTTTCTCAACTTTAAAACAGGATAATAATGTCTAGAATTAATAGTATTCAAAAAAGGTAAATTTTACACCATGCCTATAGAGTGCCTCAAATTCAATAGATATTTAATACATACAATATCTTCGTCTACGTGTGCTCAGTAGCTTAGTCGTGTCCTACTCTTTGAGATCCTATGGACTGCAGTCCGCCAGGTTCCTCTGTCCATGGGATTCTCCAGACAAGAATACTGGAATGGGTTGCCATTTCCTTCTCCAGGGATCTTTCTGACTCAGAGATCAGACAATGTTTCCTGCCCTGGCAGGTAGATTCTTTACACCGAGCCTCCTGGGAAGCCCTACATAATACCTTCAAGGACAAATGAATATTTTAAAGAAAACTACAACTTACTATGTAGTACAGTGTGACTTCTGCAAGGCGTTTAATAAAATCTCTCCTGATAATTGATGAAAGAGTGAAAATTTCCTGAACTTGGTGATGATACTTATATGTAGTCATATCTGACTGACGGTATCAAACAAACTTTATTGACTGGCCTGCTGCCATCTAGAATGTTATAGATGACACAAGAGAGAGTTTATAGGAGAGATGTTGGAATCAGGACTCAAAAATATCATCCACAAACTTACATGGGCCAGAAAAAAAACAAGAAGAAATTTAAAAGGTAGAAATATGAAGTTCTACATTTCTGCTTAAAAAAAAAATTAACCTCACACATACAGGATTAGCAGCAATTCATGTGAAAGGATTTGGCAGTTAGAGTTGACTGCAAGGTCAGAATGAACTTGCAGCATGATTTAGCTGCTAAAATAGTAAAGACAACTTTAAGCTTCATTAATAATAGCCCAGTGTCAAGGACAAGAGAAGAGACAGTTCTATGGTGTTCTGTTTTGATCAAAGCCATTTGGATCATGTCCATTTTTTGAGGCCATGATTTATTCTTTTATTATTGAGTAGCTACAGTGTATCATGTAAGACTGAGATTGTAGGAATACAAAATTATATCAAGTAGAGATCCTCCTTTCAAGGTTGTCACAGTAGTGTAAGGGAGAACTTACATATGTGTAAATAACTAACATATAAAGGAGAAAGAGATAAATGACTTAAGGAAGATAGCAAAAAAAACAATGCAGATGTTTGGGATAGATATCTGTCACTGTCAATTGCAGAAATCAAAGAAGTTGGATTACATTTTGCAGACAATGGGGCAGCCATTGGAAATGTTTGTACTGTAGAATGATATAATCAAAGTTGTGTTTCAACAAAGAAAAAAGAAGAAAGAGAAACAATTTACCCAGCAATTTACACATTAGTCCATATGATCCTCACAGTGCTGTGGTTGGAAAATTTAGCCAGTTGAGGTAGAACCAGGAAAAACTGATAGTAATTTCAAGGAGATAGATTTTAATTTAATATAATGAATTTCTATCCATCATGATGTCTAAGACAAAAGAACTGGTGATAAGCAAGTCACTAACCCTTTCCCTGGAAGAGTTCAAGTAAAGAATGGATGGCCATATCTCAAACCCAGCATGAGTTGATGCAGACCTTGGGATTTCCTTCTAGTCCTAGAGATCGTGGAAGTCTGTGTTTTCATGGCATGTCAACACACTGACTACTTAATATGGTGAACAAAATTATTTCTGTATTATGTTAGCTTCCTACATGTTCTTTCTGTTGTCCAAGCTACCATTACAAATTTTTAAACCTTAACATTATTTTTTATTACAAGATCATATAAGGAGTTTTTCTAACTACTTTTATGACATTGTTTTAATTCATTATTCACTACATGCTTTGATCAACTAGCATTGATTTTAATTTTAGTCCTAATAGGAGCTCTTGCTGCTAAGTCGCTTCAGTAGTGTCCGAATCTGTGTGACCCCACAGACGGCAGCCCACCAGGCTCCCCCATCCCTGGTACTCTCCAGGCAAGAACACTGGAGTGGGTTGCCATTTCCTTCTCCAATGCATGAAAGTGAAAAGTGAAAGTGAAGTCGCTCAGTCATGTCCGACTCTCAGCGACCCCATGGACCTCAGCCTACCAGGCTCCTCCGTCCATGGGATTTTCCAGGCTAGAGTACTGGAGTGGGGTGCCACTGCCTTCTCCGAATAGGAGCTCTTACCAAACATCAAATGAGCTCCAGAATATTCATTCTAAAATATAGAACTATAAGGTAAAACTTATTAACCATAAGTATATGTGTTTGGTATTATCAGATAATAAAACCAATGTGATTAATCTGTTTTGTATGTTCCTTCTATGTTAAATAAATACATAGCAATAGAAGAATAGGAATGGCAATTTGGCTTTCTAGTTGATGTCCTTAATTTCAAGGACAATGATGAAATATACTGGGAGATTGTATCATCCATTATTATCCTGATTTCTTAACATTTTTACAAAATAATATTTTTTCAAGTTTGTGTTGATTGTAGTGTTCACTCTTAATATTGTCCATAAAATACCAAAACTTAAGCATGCATCTACCACTTTCCCACTGGAGAAAGTAAAATAATCAATCACCATGTTGTCACAAGCAAGGAAACATCCAGGAAACAACAGGAAAGGGGACCGCAGCACAGACCTGTAGTGATAAATTACACCACAGCCAGTGCGTGCAACTAAATCAACACTGGTCTGATTAATGGCTTCTCCGCATAACACTGCAGGATGACAAAACTTTGCAGGTTTTCATTAGGGAGTGTTTTTGGTCAATCCAGAGGTACAGGGAGAGGAAAAACGTGTTTGAGAAGTTTCTTTCTTTAAAATATTTGTTAACAGAAAACTTTGAGAAAATTAGGCTTCTATTTGTGCTTTATTTATAAAGCATGTTTTTAAAATGCCAGTGTAAGTAAAATTTGTGTTGTCTTCCAGAATTATACAGTACCAGAAAACATAATTCAGCTAGAAAAAGCAAGTGTAACTGACACTTGTGATATTTAAAGACATCTTTTACTGACAAATAAAAATTGGGATCAGATTATGTTATATAACAAAAAATGTTAACTTGAAGTTAACATGCTTATAGAAATAACTCCCAGTTTGATATTTTTAGTTTAAAAATCTTCATGTTTTTCAAAATTTGAGTTTTAACATAGTGTCCCAATTAGCCCTCCTTTTCAGCAACATGACTGCCAATCCCTAATGGTAAAACTATGTTTCCTTGTTTTCGATGACCTTGATTGTTCTGAGAAGTGTTGAACCATTTTTAGAAGGTCTCTCAATTGAGATTTGTCTGATATTTTCTCCATAGTTAGACTGGGATTAGAAGGAAGAACAAAGAAGCAAAATACAATTTTCACCACGTCATATCAAGGGTTTATGCTCTCCACATGACTTACCACCTTTCATGTTAACCCTGATTCTATAGCTAACACAGAGTTTGTGAAGTTTCTTTACTATAAAGTAGGTTTTTCTCTTTATTCAAACTCTTTTGAAAACAAAGTACAACCCACACTTAAAAGAGTGAGGAGTAATGCTTTCTTTACTAAAATCTAAAAAAAAAAAAAAAATCTTAAAATTTAATCACAGATTTCCTAGGAAAGCTGCAGTAACATAATGGTAGCACCTCAGCACACAATCACCTTTGACACAGAGTTAACAACACGTCAGTGAATGCTGTCATATTTGGGTACTGTCCCAGCTCCCACCCACATGGCTGCTAAGAACAGCTGTGACCCCAGGATCTGGGTCCAGATAGACATGAATGTGCTGAATGAGTCTATTAAGCAGAATAGATGCCAGAACCGTATAACTCATTAGTTACTCTTCCTTGTCTTTAGTTATTTCCTTTTGCTTAGTTTGCTAAAATTTCCCTTACTTTTCAACTAATTTCTGGTCACCCTGTCTCTTTCCACTATTCCTTTCTTACTGTGCCTTGTTTCATCATCCTATTCCCGAGTCTCCTTTTCGTTGTTGTTGCTGTTTAGTCACTGAGTCGTGTCAGACTCTTTGAGACCCCCGTGAACCATAGCCAGGCTCCTCTGTCCATGGGATTTCCCAGGCAAGAATACCAGATTGGGTTGCATTTCCTTACCCGGGGTGGTCTTCCTGACCCAGGGTTCAAACCCGAGTGTCTTGTGTCTCCTGCTTGGCAAGCGGATTCTTTGCCACTGAGTCACCTGGGAAGCCCTAGTCTCCTTTTACACATCACTTAGATGGGGAGACATTGGAAGCAGTGTCAGACTTTATTTTGGGGGGCTCCAAAATCACTGCAGATGGTGACTGCAGCCATGAAATTAAAAGACGCTTACTCCTTGGAAGGAAAGTTATGACAAACCTAGATAGCATATTGAAAAGCAGAGACATTACTTTGCCAAAAAAGGTCCATCTAGTCAAGGCTATGGTTTTTCCAGTGGTCATGTATGGATGTGAGAGTTGGACTGTGAAAAAAGCTGGGCACTGAAGAATTGATGCTTTTGAACTGTGGTGTTGGAGAAGACTCTTGAGAGTCCCTTGGACTGCAAGGAGACCCAACCTGTCCATTCTGAAGGAGATCAGCCCTGGGTGTTCTTTGGAAGGAATGATGCTAAAGCTGAAACTCCAGTACTTTGGCCACCTCATGCAAAGAGTTGACTCATTGGAGAAGACTCTGATGCTGGGAGGGTTTGGGTGCAGGAGGAGAATGGGATGACAGAGGATGAGATGGCTGGATGGCATCACTGACTCGATGGACATGAGTCTGAGTGAACTCCAGGAGTTGGTGATGGACAGGGAGGCCTGGCGTGCCTGGGGTTGCAAAGAGTCGGACACGACTGAGCGACTGAAGTGAACTGTAATGATTTAGCAAATAATCTAATTAGATAAACCTTAAGCAATATCATGATAATTGTTTCCTACTTCCACAGCTTGCTGGACACCCCTATGCCTCATGTGCTGAAAGCAAAGATTAAAACAGCAATTATTTCCATGGTGACACCATTACCAATTAATTTTAGACAATGAACACTTTATATAATAAAGCCTTGATAGCATCAGCTTTTTGTGTTTTCTTTCAAAAATATGTGCTAAATTATACTAACCCCTTGCTCTAAACCAGATGCTGAAGACCAAAAGAAATGATCCCTGACATGGAGGAACTTGCAAAACCAGTAGCCAAGCAGTTAACTATCCACATGGTATAATTGCAAGTTACCACTGACAAATAGTTTCTCAGGCTTTATTCTGAAGTTCCAGGCATGACCAAAACTCTTTTTTGTAAATGTTATGCAAAAAAGTAACCTAATACTAACAATGAGAGAATCACAAATTAAATAATAACGTATCTTTAAAAAAAATTTGATTGACAATGATTTAAAGATTGGAAACACAGTGTTGTTAGGGTGTGGTTCTGCAATGAATTGATGGCTTACATTATTTGTTTTTAATTAATTTGTTCAGCTCTTTTATCTGTTTGTGGAAGATCTGTATTTGATTTATAGTTCTTTTATCTATTATAGATTTCAGATGTTTTCTGATGTTTACTTGTCTTTTTTAACATACCTATAATATTTTTCTATTAAAAGAATTTCAATTTTATATGGCCAAATTTATTAATACTTTCCTACACAATTCTACCTCTCATACTATTTTAACCTTCTTACCAAAATATTAAGTAGAAACTACTATAGCTCATGTATAAAATATATACAAACTGTGTAAACCATCTAATCATAATTTTATAAAAATAAACAGATGGCAATTATATTTCCCAAATTTTCCAAACTTTCTTTAGTAAATGTGTATTATTCTTATAATCAGTATAAGCTACAACTGTAACATCTTTTTAACATATTGATGTACCTCAAAGAGAAAATGCAGGAGCCCCCTAGCACTTACTGTCATTTCAGCTAGGAAAGACCAATATCCTTAGAAACAGAACTTAGGGTAGATGAATTGTAAGCAAACGACAGAAGAAAGTCCAATTTTCCTTTTGGGGCAGACGTCTCTCCTCTGCCAAGACTGGTAAGGCTGATATACAGTGGGGACATGAGAGAAAGGACATTAAACAGCTGGGAGGTAAAAAGAACCAAAAAGGAAAAATGAAATGTGTAGTAAATGCCACATCACTTCCTTTATTCATATTTGAATGAAGGCCCTCTTTTTAGTTAGTAACTGAAATCTGTAAATAATTTGGGAAAGGCAATAGGGATTTAAAGGTTATTATCTTTTTTCTTAACAGACACTAAATGCCTCTGAGTCTCTAAAATGCAGCCTTTTAGACCACAGGGATCAAAGAAAATGTGAACATCTTAAAGCAGTGTCATTCAACAAATGACTGGAACTGAAGCAAAGTGGGAAGAAAACTGATGCCAGGGTAGAGAAAGGAAAAGATTCAAAAGAACTCTGACCAAGAACATATTGTACCCAGGAGGCTTAGGAATGATCTCCAGACCAAAAGACAGCTACGGGTACTAAGCTGTGACTATCCAGCAAGCCAGGTCACTGTGGCGGTGGAGAGTCTGGCATTAGGAGTACGTGGGCTCTGAAACCAGCCTCAGCTTTCCCCCTTATTTACTCACTGTGCAACTTTCATCAAGTCCCTTACCTTCTCCAAGCCGCAGTGTTCTCATTTGTAAACTGTGGATAATACCAGGGCTAGCACATAGGATGGATGGCTGTAAGCAAGCCTGGAGATGATGCCTGTAAGAAGTGTGCACAGTTCTTGCCTATCTGCAGGTACACACACCAACCAGTGCTGAGGCCTGGTGGGTGCTCAGTAAACTATTGAACGAATGAACAGAAGGCATCCAATAATTAGCTAAGATGAGTTACTGTTTTAGGAAGGAAAGTAGCAGGTAAATGCACAGACATATGTGTTACATTTGCTACACAGAAGGACTACTATTCTAAGTGAGTGTGGTACAGGAGGTTGTAATGGAAGAGCTAGCATTTGACATGGCCTTTGATGAATGGGATAAATTTTTTTTTTTGGGGGGGGGGAATGGGATAAATTTTAACAGATAAAGAATAAGAGAAGAGATGAAAAAACTAGGATGAGGAGAAACATTTGGATGAGGCTACGTAAGTCATTTCTTACTCAAGCAAATAGAGAATGGCAGGGGAGAAGGCGGGGAGTGTAGGAAAAGTTGGGTAGAGCACAGGGAGCTAATCAGAATAAATAATACTCTATTATTTAAAGTCAGATGATGAATTCACGAGGGTTTTATCATCATCAAAAATTATGCTTCATAACTTATACATATGGCATATATATTTCTTTGTATGTGTCAAACATTAAATAATGTATTTTAAGTGGGCAAGGGCTGGAAAGGAAGGAATTGGCTGTCAAATTGCCAAGTGAAGGGAAGGTGCCTACATTTCTGTTTAATGGAAAAAACTTTTTATCCCACATTTCTGGTTATCTTTTCTATTTCTGTGTTAACATTTTGCAACTGTCCTTGTAGGCTTAATAATATGAAATATTTTCAAATAAATCATTAATAAAGCTGTATAAAACTGGTGTTGTTACATTTTCTATACTTTCCTTTGTCTCAGAAACTTGAGACTACTTTTTAACTAATCCTTTACCATATTTCTTAATCACTTCCTCACATGACTGCGTCTGAGCTCTAGCTCACAACTAAACTGACCAAAAGTGAATGAAGTGTACAATAACCTCTACTGTTATGCTGCTATTTGACTGACATAATGCATTTTTGCTGAGAAGCTGACATAAACTCACTAGCCTGTTTATCAGCATTTTCTTTTGACAATTTTAACATTTTAATGAATTAAAATAGGATGCATAATGATGAATAGGGCTTCCTAGGTGGCGCTAGTGGTAAAGAACCCACCTGCCAAAACAGAGGTTGGGAAGATCCCCCAGAGGAGGGCATGGCAACCCACTCTGGTAATGTTGCTTGGAGAATCCCATGGACAGAGGAGCCTGGTGGGCTACAGTCCATCGGGTTGAAAAGAGTAGGACACAACTGAAGAGACAGCACACACAGCACGATGATGAATAACCTTTAATTTCAAAATACTTTTGCATAGAGTTACTCCATGAGAACTTTGCTCAAGATGGAATGAGGGCTCCACTGGCCCCAAGGGCAAAGTTGGAGGGTGGCTAAATTGGGGTGGGGGCCTGGGCATGAGGAGAGATTGAGGAAGTCAACATGGTGGAAGGTCATGCTGAGACCAGCAGCTCTGGATAAAAGTGAAGAGAAAAACTGTGGAGTGGGACTGGGGCCAATGTTTGGGAAGGGGAAGGAAGAGCACTGGAGAGGCAGTTTCAGGAAAGGCCAGAAAAATTTTAAACAAAAAACAGATTCACACTTAAGCAAACTGTGACCATTTGTACCCCAACTAACTAAGGGAAACTTGGTTGTGGAGAGCTGATACAGACCTGACCATCCTAAGTGCCTGAAAATTCACTGCAATTTGATACTAGAGACATTAGAGCCTGGCTATTAAAATATAACAATAATATCAGTAAAAGTGCTAGTAGTTATCATTTATTGAGATTCTTCTGTGAGCCAAGACTGTACTAATTTCATTACATAGACGAGCTCCTTTCTTCTTCCAACAACCTGTGAGGTGGGTGGGCTTATCCCTACTTTGTAGATGAAGATAACAAAATCCAGAAGAGTTAAGTAACTTGCCCAAATTCAAAATTTACAGGATTAGTGGGTCCTCAGGGACGGAGAAGGCAATGGTAACCCACTCTAGTACTCTTGCCTGGAAAATCCCATGGATGGAGGAGCCTGGTAGGCTGCAGTCCATGGGGTCGCGAAGAGTGGGACACGACTGAGCGACTTCACTTTCACTTTTCACTTTCATACCTTGGAGAAGGAAATGGCAACCCACTCCAGTGTTCTTGCCTGGAGAATCCCAGGGACGGCAGAGCCTGGTGGGCTGCCATCTACGGGGTTGCACAGAGTCGGACACGACTGATGCGACTTAGCAGCAGCAGCAGCAGCAGGGAAGGTGGAAGCTGCCAGAGACTTCAGAGTTTTCTGTATATATTCAGGGCACTCCCCACCACATTGTATCACTTTTACAGCGTTGTCTTCATAATTTTGGCTTGTGTAACTCTTAAAAGTGACATCAGAGTACATCATGAGAAATGCTGGGCTGGAGGAAGCACGAGCTGGAATCAAGATTGCCAGGAGAAATATCAATAACCACAGATATGCAGATGACACCACATTTATGGCAGAAAGTGAAGAACTAAAGAGCCTCTTGATGAAAGTGAAAGAGGAGAGTGAAAAAGTTGGCTTCAAGCTCAACATTCAGAAAATGAAGATCATGGCATCTGGTCCCATCACTTCATGGCAAATAGATGGGGAAACAGTGGAAACAGTGTCTGACTTTATTTTGGGGGGCTCCAAAATCACTGCAGATGGTGACCGCAGCCATGAAATTAAAAGACGCTTACTCCTTGGAAGGAAAGTTATGAGCAACCTAGATAGCACGTTAAAAAGCAGATACGTTACTTTGTCAACAAAGGTCCGTCTAGTCAAGGCTATGGTTTTTCCAATAGTCATGTATGGATGTAAGAGTTGGACTATAAAGAAAGCTGAGTGCCAAAGAATTGATGCTTTTGAGCTGTGGTGTTGGAGAAGACTCTTGAGAGTCCCTTGGACTGCAAGGAGATCTAACCAGTCCATCCTAAAGGAGATCAGTCCTGGGTGTTCATTGGAAGGACTGATGTTGAAGCTGAAACTCCAGTACTTTGGCCACCTGATGCGAAGAGCTGACTCATTGGCAAAGACATTGATGCTGGGAAAGATTGAGGGTAGGAGGAGAAAGGGACGACGGAGGATGAGATGGTTGGATGGCATCACTGACTCAGTGGAAATGGGTTTGGGTAGACTCCAGGAGTTGGTGATGGACAAGGAGGCCTGGCGTGCTGTGTGGTTCATGGGGTCGCAAAGAGTCAGACATGACTGAGTGACTGAACTGAACTGATCTGAACTTTTAAAAGAATTCTGAAAACACTTTTCTTCCCTGGCACATTTATGTTAACGTGTATTTTTTTCAAAGTTTAAATAGCTATAAATGTGGTAATTTCTGATGCAGTTTAAAAATAGACATTTAAAAGTATACTTTCATCATTTTAATCTATCCAATGTAACATATATTGTAGTGTTTTAACACCAATCATTATTCATTTTAAAAGACATGAGCACATTTTTTTAAGTTACTATTTTGACTTTTTCCCTTTCTCTCTTTGAATTCATATTTCCATTCCACTTTCCCTCACATAATTTTATTCTTGTCATATTTCTTTATGCTTAAAATTACTCTAACCTACTTTGCTACAACAAAACATATGCATATATGCATATCTTTCAATTACTTTAGGTTATAAAAGTTAGCACAGCTTTTTTCAGATTTATTTTTTCAAATATTATTGGTGTACAACTGATCAAAACAATATAAGTATAATCCATGTCTTTTCTTTTTTTTGGCTGCAGCTTGTGGGATCTTAGTTCCCTGATCAGGGATTGTTCCTGGGTCCACTTCAGTGAAAGCCAACATCGTAACAACTGGACTGTCAGGGAATTCCTATGTTGATAGTTATTACAACAAAAGTACAGTTTTATGAAGAATATATTGTTTGATAGTAATATGGATGGAGCTTTACTCCAAGTGGTTGATGCATCCATGAATAAATAATTCTTGTTGCTAGAGTGAGTAAGGATTCAGTAAAAATAGCAAAAAGAGAAAATATTTCACCACTTTAGGGTGTGACTTGCCAAAGGTGTATTAGTCATTGTTTTTAAGTCTTATATAATACAGATCACATTAAATTAATCAAAACCTAATATGAATTAATAAAGAGGAAAAAATGATGAGGAGTGACAGTGGGCAGAAGACTTTTTCCCATGTTAAGAAAAAATGGTGAAGAAATAGTTTCATCTACAAGTAGAAAATAATATTGAAGATATTACAGAGTGTTATTTTATATTATAATGTTACATTTATAAATTATTCATTTAACTTATTTTCTTAAACTTGCAGATTTAATAATACTGATTCACCAGTAGATTTGAAACATTTTAACTCCCCTTCCATTCAAAAAATAAAACTGAGACATAGAAGGCACCTTGATAAAAAAGAACATTTCCTAGACATTGATATTTAGTACTCTCAACTATCTTTTTGTCATCATGAAGTTGCCTTTTTTTCTTTTTTTTTGTACTCTCTGGGACAATATTCCATGACAAGATTAGAGATTAGGATGTTTTTCTTTTTAAAATGGAAGAATGGTAGATGTGAAAGGAAAGCTAGAAAGCAGAACCTATATGACACCCCTAACTAGAAACTGAGTCCCTAAAACTCTCCAGAGCAATGAATCCCTTGGAAAGTCTTCAGCTATCCCAGGAGTACTCATGTCCAAGTTGGAAAGCTGCTGACATATGTTACTAAACATGTTGAAATAGGAGAGTGGAAAGAATACCAACTTTAAAATCAATCAGATGTTGGCTTAAATCCTACTGCTGCTGCTCATAACTTGTGTGATCTTAAACACATCACTTAAACTGTGAGTCTCAGATTTCTAATGGTTAAAGTGAAAGTCATAATTCTGAACACTCAGGATTGTTGAGAGAATAAATAGGACAATATGTGTAAATCCCAAAGTGAAGAGCCTGGAAAAAGCACTCAAGAAATATTAGTTTACTTTTAACAGATTTTTTCACTTCTTAGCTGAGATAATAGTTAATTTATTCCATAGGACCTGTTGAGGATTTAAAAAGGTAATTTCAGATTTGTTTTTCTTCCCTATTAGAATACCAGAAGTTTTCATTTATCAAGGAATTTGAATATTTAATTCAATAAATAGAGTGTTTATCATGTGCCAGACACTGTTCTAGGTGCCTGGGTTGCAAAAATCAAAAAGACACAGTTCCCCGATCCAAGTAGCTCACAATCTGGCAACAGAGCTGACCATACTACCCACTGTATTATGAGTTAACTAGTTATTACATTTTTGAATATTTTATAGACCTATCAGAGAACAATTTTATTAGAAAGATGAGAAGAGACACTGAATTCCAATGGTGGGTGGTATAAATGGAAGAAGGAAAGTGAAGACAGAGAAAACGGACTACCTGATGAAGAAATTTAAATCAAAATGGAAGAGAATGATGAAATTGGTTGAGCAGAAGTCAGAGTGAAGGGATATGAGAGATGCTAATATATTTATAGACTTAGCAAGAAGGACGGGTATCTGAGACAGAGAATCTACACTGCAGAGGCAAGAGTGAAGGTGAATAATGTGCTGTCTCCACAAGTGGTTGGAAACAATGATACTAGAGCTGGAAGAGAGGAAAGGAAATAAGGAAGGAAGGCAAAAAGGACAGGTCAAAGTTGGTTATTGGGACTAGATTCCTGATACCAAGTTACAATTGGTGCCTGTCTCTCCAGGAAGAGACATCTTGCTTCTGCCACCCTTACGCCAGATCCATCTGCAACATCATCACTCAAAGTGCACTGAATTTGGAAATGAAACTTTAATGATTAACATAAATGATAAAACAAGTTAATTACAACAATAAAATTCTCCAAGAATTCTTTATATTGATTTTATTCAGACTTTCTCTGCCCAGTACAACCCACAAACCAGGCTCTTACAGGTTACAATACTTGGGATTCCTCTACCTCTAGAAGTACTCATTTATAGGTTGCATATGCCTCACCAATTCCTTCTTATGTTTTCTTGTCCAACCAGAGCCAAGGATACACGATCCCCAAATCTTAACCCGTGTCTTCACGATTTTTTAGAAGTATAAAAGGTAAACCCATCTGGAGTGAGTGTGTTATGAGGAAAAAGAAAAATATAGCCTCTTTTTTAAGCACATTATGTGCTACTATTCACTAATTCTGTCCTTAATGCAATAAATCTTAAGAAAGTTACTGATACATTATGCATGAGAAATGGAAGGACTGAGGGTGTGTGGCAATTTTATAGTTCCCTATGGGAAAAGAAGTTTAAGTTATATGTTTGTAGGCTTAGAATTGTACCAGATATCCAGACATTACTTTGTTCTTTCTTCATGAAAAATTTTCTCAGAAGTCTACCAAAAGTAATCATTCTCTAGCTGTTTTCCCTGAATGAAATGTATGCTTGAATCTGAAATAAAAGTTAAAGCAGAATTAACATACATCTTAGTCAAGATGAATAGTTTTCAAGTTTGAAAATATTAACAACATGTGATTTAACAGTAATAACTCAAATTACTTCTTTTTAGATGATGATAAGTTTGTTGTTGAATTCTCACTTTGAATGTTATGCATTAGTCAAGTAGCTAAAGGTTAGTTTAGCAGGGGAAATCATATTTTCACTTGTAATAATAAAACAGTGGTTTGATATTAATCACTGATTAGTCTGTAAATACCCTGGGCTATACATTTAATATAAATCATAGTATTTAATCCTCCCAACTATCCCAACTCCCTATTTTATATATGGGAAAATCGATTCTTAGAAAATAAAGTGATTTGTTTAAAATCAAAGACCTGGTAAATGGTATAGTCGGATTTGGAACTCATGTGGTCTGAATCTAAAGTGCAAGCTCCATCACTTAAGAACTATTTTTTTAAATGTCAAGAGTGAAGAATTATATATAGAAGCTCATATATAGAACCTACCAACAATATGCGCCAAAAAGCAAAATAATAGTAATAATGACATGAACGTAGCTGCAACCTCTTGGTGAACTCATAAGACCTATTATATGGCGTGCATTATAAGGACTCAGCAAAAATGTTCTTAATGTGAGCTATAAAACACTTTAGGTTGCACACTGCAGCCCAATAGATTAAAATCAGCCAGTTTACGAAGAGCAGCCTTCAATATGATATAGCCCTATTCGGTTTCAGTAAATAAATAGGTCAGGGGGAGATGGTTTCCATATGTGCAAAGTGGATTTGTTTCCTAGAGCATCATAGTAAAGCCTTTCTGGGGAGCCTATAGGGTTTTTCACAAACTTTGAAGGGAAAAGTGAATTGAATGCCAAAAGACTACTCAGAAATCTCCAAGTTTACAAAGAAAACACTTGATTCACGTTTTCATTGCTATATGACCTAATACTTACCAAATACTGTGCTTTCGCTAGAAATTGGAACCCTGGGAAGTGTTGGTGGAGATGTAAAATGGTATGGGCACTATGGAAAAGAGTCTGGTGGTTCCTCAAAATATTAATAATGGAACTACCATTTCCAGAAATTCTACTTCTGAGTATGTACCCCAAAGAACTGCAAACAGGGTCTTGAAGAAGTATCTGTATACTCATGTTCATAGCAGCATTATTCACAGTAGCTGATATGTGGCAGTCATGCAAATGTCAACTGACAGATGACTGGATAAGCAAAATGTGGTATATACTACAATGGAACATTTTTCAGCCTTAGAAAGGGATGGAGATTCTAGCATAAGACACTGCATGGACAGACCTTGAAGACATTATGCTAAGTGAAATAAGCCAGTTGTAAAAAGATAAATACTGTACAATTC
>NW_011495034.1:8876182-8890924 GCF_000754665.1 Bison bison bison | reverse complement strand
GGAGATTCTAGCATAAGACACTGCATGGACAGACCTTGAAGACATTATGCTAAGTGAAATAAGCCAGTCACAAGAAGATAAATACTGTATGATTCCACTTATCTAGAGTAGTCAAAATCATAGAGACAGAAAACTGAATGGTGGTCGTTAGGGGTTGGGGGAGGGGAAAGCAGGAATTATTGTTTAATGGCTATAGACTTCCAATTTTTCAAGATGAAAAGAGTTCTAGAGATAGATAGCAGTAATGGTTGCATGATTACTTATACTTAATACCACAAAACTGTACATGAAAAATGGCTGAAATGGTAAATGCTATGTTGTGTATTATACCACAATAAAAAAGTCATTTACAAATATGTATCTGTAAGGTCATTGAGCATTACTTATAATTGAAATAAAGAGTGTAAATGATTTTAATGGCAAATAATAAGGGTTTGCTTTAGCGAAGTTTACACCTTGTACTTTATAGTAAGGCTTAATGCCGTGATCCAACCAGTCCATCCTAAAGGGAATCAGTCCCGAATATTCATTGGAAGGACTGATGCTGAAGCTGAAGCTCCAATACTTTGGCCACCTGATGTGAAGAGCTGACTCACTGGAAAAAACCCTGATGCTGGGTAAGATTGAAGGCAGGAGAAGAGGGAGACAGAGGATGAGATGGCTGGATGGCATCACCGACTCGATGGACAAGAGTTTGAGTGAACTCCGGGAGCTGGTGATGGACAGGGAGGCCTGGTGTGCTGCAGTCCATGGAGTCACAAAGAGTTGGACACGACTGAGCGACTGAACTAACTAATGCCATGAAAAATAGGTCAGTGCATATTAATGCCAAAGCAGGTCACAACACAGTAAATCAGTGTGACTTCAATTTTGTGACACCTAGTGAGGCTGCTTAGAATAGAAAACATTTACATTATCATTCTTATTATCATTATCATTAATATTCTTTCTCCATACTTCTCCAAGTTTTATAAATTTTCTACAGTGATATGCAATAATTACACATTTATCTTACATTAAAAATTATATATTGATAAAAATGTAAAAAAGCCTATGGAAATTAAGGAAATAAGTGAATTAGTAATAAAAAAATTGAACCAACATACATAAAAGAGAAACATAAATATCTAATAAACATGAAAAAAATCTAACCTCACAGGTAATTAAATAAATACAAGTGAAAATAATTACAAATTATTAACTTGAGAGAAATAAAACACAGTCATCAGGATGCCTTCATCTCCTCTAGTGGGTGTTAGTTATTACAGCTTTCTGAATAGCAATTTGCTTATCTGACTCGATACAAGTCATGTTGACTTGCTCTACATTTTGGAAACAAGGGGCTCCAGTAGCTTTGGTGTTTAAATTTTATACTAAACTATTCCATCTTGGGGCTTCCCTGATAGCTCAGTTGGTAAAGAATCTGCCTGCAATGCAGGAGACCTTGGTTCAATTCCTGTCAGGAAGATCCACTGGAGAAGGGAAAGGCTACCCACTCCAGTATTCTGGCCTGGGGAATTCCATGGACTTGTATAGTCCATGGGGTCACAAAGAGTCGGACATGACTGAGCAACTTTCACTTTCATACATTCCCTCTTGGCCCCTTATCCATAAATGATGGGGAGATACTCATTGAACTATATTGGGTAAATTGTTGGCCCTAGCCAATGAATAGTGGCTGCAAGAGAAGAGTTTAATAAGCATGTGAAGGTTCTCTGGGAATCACTTGGTTAGAAAAGGATGATGCACCACTGCCAAAAGAAGCAGAGAGGAGTCCAAATAACAGGTGTCCAGTACACACAATTCCCTTTATATACATTACCTTTGACACGTTTTATAATCCATCTTAAGGAGATGATTAAGAATTTTGATAAGTTCATGTACAGATTTATATCATAAGAAAAGTCAGTTTGTATACACACATACAAATTATAGTACAGATGCCACATAAGAGTGACTTAAACTTTGACATTTTTGACAACACTGCTCAAAATCAATGGGAAAGAGCTTGACAAAGAGGGACCAAAGTCTGCCCATGAATTTTTCTGGCTCCCTGATCTTCACCTGTGGGCTCATACAATCAGATAGACAAGACTGTAAAGTTGTATACCTCCAGCAATTTAAATGTCTTTCAGAATAATTGATTGTATTTTCCCCCAAAGAATACCTCACAGAAAATGGTAGAATGATAAGAGTAACACCATGTTTGGACATTATGGCAACCAAAAATCTATCACTTTTACACTTTCCTTGAAGAATATGCTAAGAAAATCAGTTACAAAATGACTGTATGTCAAAAATCTGATAAATCAGGGAAAAAAGCCCACCAAACTAGGAAAGTATTTCCAGCAAATACTGCAAAGCAAGTTAAAAGTTCATCTACAAACATTTAGGTTTCATATTATGGAGCATATATAGCCTAATAAATTAATAAATACAAAGGGTGTTACAGCACATTTTCTTGCTGAAAAAGAGAGAGCGAGCAGACATAGAGACAAAAGGAGGGAAAACTGTACCCATAGCTTGGGAAAAGGATTAAACTTAAAAAAAAAAAAAAAAAGACAATGTGTACAAAACTCTTAACATCTTTCTGGAGGAAGTGTAGTAATGAGATTTCTATGTAGCAAAAGAATGGTACTTATATTTTATTATAATATATTATAATAAGCATAAGCAAAAAAACCACAAAACTATTCTTAATACCAGTTTCAATGTGTCAAATACTGTCTTAAGGGCTTTACATGTCTTAGCTCATTTAATCTTTATGAATACCCCGTAGGGTAAGACGTGATTATTTCATTTACAGGGAGGTTTAGTAATGGCTCAAAATCCTCAATTGATAACTGGCTGAAGTCTGAACTGTTCTGACTCTCTTTGTGATCAAATTTGTAACACAGGCTGTTACTCTGAGTGAATTTACAAATCTGTTTCATCATTCTACAGCATGGGAATATGTTTTAAAACAGTTTATTGAACACTTAATAGTTTTGTTTTCTACAAAAACAAAGCAGTGGTATTTTAGCACAGGGAGAGTACATGCTTAAAGTCCATCTAATCTGAGGGAATTATTTCCATATTAACATTTATAGAGTCAAAAAATTGTTATTTTGAACGATTTTTCATTTTTCTAATTTTCTAAATCATGTTTCAAATGAAGATAAACCATTATACCCTAGGACTGCTTGGAAGAAACCTTTGAGAGTAGTGAAAACAAAGTATTTTCCTTTACATCTAAGGTTTCCATTTCTTGACCATTTTAATACAATATGGGTTAAAATAAAAGTTTTTCACTCATGTATTGAACATTATCACAGAAGGCTAAAATCTTGTAATCTGAATTTTTTGTAATCATATTCTCACTTGTTATGTTATAAAAATTGCTATTAAGAAACCTTAATGATTATATCACTAGTTTTCTTTTTTGCTATACTGGAACAAGTACTTCAAAAGATACTTCATTTGATGAAAATATAAAATACATAAGGTATTAACCATCCAATATCCAAGAATATTTGTGTGAAGGGAAATAATTAATCTTTTCATAGTTTATGAAGCTTATTTTGGAGACATCTTTGTGCCTATAAGAGATTTTTCTGTGTGAAACCTGTGTTTTCATGAATGTTGAAATAATGTCAAGGAAAGAGTTGACAGGGCTAAAAAGTCAACTGAGATAAAGACAAAATCCTCCAAATATATTCAGGTGAAAGAATGGGGTGTTTTGATGTGGTTCCTTGTGGATAAGATTTGTTATTGAACTGCATATTCCTAGCACCTAGGAGATCGTCTGTCAACGTGCTAGAGAGGTTCATTCATTCCACATTTATTTGTGTGCGTGTTTACTGAGGGGTTGTGTTGGCATTAAGAAAAGACATAGATAATGGGATGGAAAGAGGAGAAAGTGCTAAGGTAGCTTAAAATAGAGTCTTAATTTAGGTCGGCACAGAATAGTGGGTGGAGCTCCCTGTTTTACACAGCAAATCTTCACTACCTATCTATTTTACATATGGTAATGTATATGTTTCCATGCAATTCTCTCAATTCACCCCACTCTCTGCTTCCACCGTCCACAAGCCTGCTGTCTACGTCTGTCTCCACTGCTGCCCTGCAAGTAGGCTCATTAGCACCATCTTTCTAGATTCCATACACATGCGTTACTAAACAATATCTGTCTTTCTCTTTCTGACCTACTTCACTTTGCATAGTCAGCTCTAGGCTCAACCAAACTCAATAGGATTGACTTGGAATGCAGCTGGGTAGGATGGGGAGGAATATGAGAGGGGGGTTCAGGAGGGAGGGAGTATACGTATTCCTGTGGTTGATTTGTGTTGACATGTGGCAGAGGCCAGCACAATTTTGTAGAGCAACTGTCCTCCAATAACTGTATTTTATTCTATACTTCTCAATATTGTACAATAATCTTTGATAATTATTAGTTACTCAAGAACAGTTATGTTTTATGAGTATTGTTCAATTGTCATCACCAATAGAATGATGTTCAGATGTGTTCTTTCTATAAAACTTTTTTAGTAATAAAAAAAGGGATAGAGTTTCGATTTAAAGGGAGAAGAAAATGATTTTATTCCCTACTTTGGTGGAAAGCCACTGTGAGCCTCTGACCGGGTGTAGTCTGAATAACCATTGAATAATTAAATTTAAGGATATTCATTGACATTATTTCTATTCATGATATTGAAATCAGATAATTGTTACATAATAAATATTCAAATACATTGAAATGCTATGAGGCATTTGCTTTCTTTGTGACATTATCCTCTCAATATTCTACACTTGGTCTGCTTTGCAAAATTTTTTTCACAAAATATAATCCAATATTTATCCCCATATTTTGGTCTCTTGGGCATTCTTTCTCATTTCTCTCCATGTGGCCTGCTGCTGCTGCTGCTAGGTTGCTTCAGTCGTGTCCAACTCTGTGTGACCCCATAGACGGCTGCCCACCAGGCTCCCCCGTCCCTGAGATTCTCCAGGCAAGAACACTGGAGTGGGTTGCCATTTCCTTCTCCAATGCATGAAAGTGAAAAGTGAAAGTGAAGTCGCTCAGTCGTGTCCGACTCTGTGCAACCCCATAGACGGCAGCCCACGAGGCTCCCCCATCCCTGGGATTCTCCAGGCAGGAACACTAGATTGGGTTGTCATTTCCTTCTTCATCCGTGTGGCCTGGACTTCCTCAAAGTATCCCTCACAAAATTAAGAAATTTTATTTTTTAATAATCAGATAGAAAAATTTTATTATGTGTCATTGCTTATTTTAACTAAATACATTCTACTAGTTCCTTTATGCAGAACTGTTTCTTGTTTCCTACATATTTTTCTCTCTTGAATGCACATTTTCTTTTTCTGAATTATAACCTTGAGTACTTCTTTTACCCTCTTCTCTAACTCCTCCCCCAACCCTAAATTACAATTTATTTCTTAGGGTGATTTAACTAGTTACTAGTCCCATATCAATTAAGACAAGCAAATCAACAAGGGCCTCAAAGAATTTAGTATACATGTCCATTTGAGTTACTTTTTTCCCTTCTACTTAATGAGAATTCAGTGGACAACTCTATAATAACAAATCTTTCCTTTATTCTTTCTTTTTTAAAAATACTGAATCATAAGCTAAACTTAATGATTTTATTTCTTTGAATAATTTAAAATACTCAGAAAAGCACTAGATGACAGTTAATAAATTGATAGATTTGTTAATGAATTGTACTGAATTAAATTCTAGTCAATATCTTCTTTTTCTTAGAGCATGCAAATTTTAGATCTGAGCATTTTCTTAAATAACAGCCTACACAGAAGATGAATATGTAAAATATAAAGGTAGAATTAGTCTGATTGAGGCAGGGCATCCACACCATTACACCCTACTTTGTCTCCACCCCTTAATCCAAGGACTCCTCCTCTGCAAGAGTCTTTGGGTAGCTTCATGAATCTTTTATTAGAAGAGGAAACTATAAGCAAGGTGAAAAGACAGCCTTCAGAATGGGAAAAAATAGTAGCAAACAAAGCAACTGACAAAGAATTAATCTCAAAAATATACAAGCAACTCCTGCAGCTCAATTCCAGAAAAATAAATGACCCAATCAAAAAATGGGCCAAAGAACTAAACAGACATTTCTCCAAAGAAGACATACAGATGGCTAACAAACACATGAAAAGATGCTTAACATCACTCATTATCAGAGAAATGCAAATCAAAATCACAGTGAGGTACCATTTCACGCCAGTCAGAATGGCTGCTATTCAAATGTCTACAAACAATAAATGCTGGAGAGGGTGTGGAGAAAAGGGAACCCTCTTACACTGTTAGTGGGAATGCAAACTAGTACAGCCACTTTGGAGAACAGTGTGGAGATTCCTTAAAAAGCTGGAAATACATACACACTGAGGAAACCAGAAGGGAAAGAGACACATGTACCCCAATGTTCATCGCAGCACTGTTTATAATAGCCAGGACATGGAAGCAAACTAGATGTCCATCAGCAGATGAATGGATAAGAAAGCTGTGGTACATATACACAATGGAGTATTACTCAGCCATTAAAAAGAATACATTTGAATCAGTTCTAATGAGGTGGATGAAACTGGAGCCTATTATACAGAGTGAAGTAAGCCAGAAGGAAAAACACCAATACAGTATACTAACGCATATATATGGAATTTAGAAAGATGGTAACAATAATCCTGTGTACAAGACAGCAAAAGAGACACTGATGTATAGAACAGTCTTATGGACTCTGTGGGAGAGGGAGAGGGTGGGAAGATTTGGGAGAATGGCATTGAAACATGTAAAATATCATGTATGAAACGAGATGCCAGTCCGGGTTCGATGCACGATACTGGATGCTTGGGGCTAGTGCACTGGGACGACCCAGAGGGATGGTACGGGGAGGGAGGAGGGAGGAGGGTTCAGGATGGGGAACACATATATACCTGTGGTGGATTCATTTTGATATTTGGCAAAACTAATACAATTATGTAAAGTTAAAAAAAAAAAAAAAAAAAGCTGGAAATAGAACTGCCATGTGACCCAGCAATCCCACTGCTGGGCATACACACTGAGGAAACCAGAATTGAAAGAGACACGTGTACCCCAATGTTCATCGCAGCACTGTTTATAATAGCCAGGACATGGAAGCAACCTAGATGTCCATCAGCAGATGAATGGATAAGAAAGCTGTGGTACATATACACAATGGAGTATTACTCAGCCATTAAAAAGAATACATTTGAATCTGTTCTAATGAGGTGGATGAAACTGGAACCTATTTTACAGAGTGAAGTAAGCCAGAAAGAAAAGTATACTATTCTTTGTATATGCAAAGTATACTAATGCATATATATGGAATTTAGAAAGATGGTAATGACAACCCTGTATGCAAGACAGCAAAAGAGACACAGATGTATAGAACAGTCTTTTGGACTCTGTGGGAGAGGGCGAGGGTGGGATGATTTGGGAGAATGGCTTTGAAACACGTATATTATCATATGTGAAATGAATCACCAGTCCAGGTTCAATGCATGAGACAGGGTGCTCGGGACTGGTGAACTGGGATGACGGGGAGGGAGGTGGGAGGGGGGTTCAGGATGGGGAACATGTGTACACCCATTGCAGATTCATGTCAATGTATGGCAAAACCAATACAATATTGTAAAGTAATTAGCCTCCAATTAAAAAAAAATTATATTTAAAAAAATTTTAAAAAAAGAACAGGTAAATACTGGCCTAGTGCATAATATACCTGAATAATTCCTGATAAGTGGAAAATGTTTGTGGCTTCCTAATTAACCAATTCTTTAAAAGGCATTTCTGTTTGGACTTTAAAGAAAGAAAATATGAATAATTTCATCTTGAGATTCTAAAATCAAAGGTTAAATGATTCCTCCAGATCTGAAGAGAAATGAGCTTAAATAATCACTCAAAATGAATCAAGATGAAAGCAACAAATGAAACCAAGAAAATTATCTTCTTATCCAGTACTTGAGACTTTTCAGGAGTCAAATAAATAACCAGCTACATTCCCAAGGGGAAAAATCACCTTTGGTTACAGTTTTGGCATAATAAAAACTTGCAACCTAACAATCTCTGCTCATTGACTCCTTAGCTAGGAATGTCTGTGTCCTAATCCTATGTGGATACTCATTTTCTCCAGAAGCCAACTGATGTCAGTCTGTGTCAAACAAACCCACTCTTAACACTAAATTTCTAGAAAGAAATTCTGTCTATATTTACTCAGAATGCAACCTGACTAAAAAATTATTCAGGCCTTGTAGATCCTTTGTTCCCTAAATATCTGATTTATTCCATGACAGACAAAATATGCTTTTCTGAGATCCTAAATATTTATTCTTAAAAACTCACTTAACCCCTAAAATAGCAGATTTGCCTTAAATAAATCATTAAGGAAAGAATGATTTAAATCCAAATTTAGTTATTTTATAAAGCAAAGTCTTGGCAAGCTTATATAAACCTGAACTTTAAAGTATTGATTTTTTACTTTCAATAATATATAACCCTTCTAAATAAGATTTATTTTTATATGTATATAAAATATTTTTTTCCTACTGATATATCCATAATGTGATTTAAGAGTATGTAAGAGTAGAGGGTATTTTATATAACTGTCAAGTCTTTTGGTAAACTAGATTTTCAAGCTAAACTTTCTCAATTGTTTGAATAGCCTTTATTATAAGGTGCATAAAATTTGTAAGTAAAGCTAAAATATAATGAGGAAAAATCTCTTATTATTTCTTATTGGACAATATATAATTTCCAAAATACCAAGAGGTACTCTGATGTTCCACCTTTGAAATTCATATTATACTTCTTTTATTATTTTTATTGATTTCACTTGTTTTAAATCTAAATGTGTTACAGGGAAGAAAAAGCTAGCATATCCAAAGGGAGTATGAGACAACATGTAACGGAGCATTCTGAACATTATTTTGACATTGCTAATAAAAGTCAGGACATACTTCAAAGTATACATCAAGAACTATTACTTATAAACCCAGAGCAAACCAAATGGAAAATAATATTCTCAGCAATTTAATTTGGATTACACTTATCCATGTTTACTTGCTCCTGCACATTTAGACACACTAATGCTAAAAAAATTAATGTTGGCAAAAGGAGTTATGCTGAAAACTTTTCCTAAGACATTAATTCCCTCTTATCTTTTGGAATGCATAATCTGTAAATTTTACTGACACTGTAAATCAATCAAAAGTGCTTAGGATGCCAAATGAGTGTATGCTTTCTAGTTAAGTATACGATAATGGAAAAGATGAAAAACATTACTGTGCCCGTGTATTGGTGAAACACGTATGTAATTACACAGCTCATCAGGCCCTGCCAACTAAAAGGGCAACAGCCAGGTGGAGCATCTCGATGTGCTGTGTAGTTCTCTATCAGGGATGTTCAAAAGTATTTTACAAAATTTGGAAGAGGTAAGAGTCAAAGATCAACTATGAAACCATCCAGAAAAAATGCACTCTTTCAGCCTTGTTTCTGAAGCAATAATTTCAGTCAGTAAATACGAATTCTTTAATGACAGACTAATATTGCTCAGGGCTAAACTACAACCCTAACCTTCTTTGACATTTGCAATAATTTTGAGTCTTCTGTGTGTGGCATAGTTTTTAATAATCCCAACACTTAACTATATAACTCTTGGCACACCCAAGAGGGAACAAGTCCTCATCACAGAGAGAGAATATAATTAATAAAAGCTTTCAAAATCAAAACAAAAAACAAACAAAATATCTCTCCTTTATCCATATCTGCATTTATCAAGATTCAGGAACAATAAGGCTATAGCCTCACAATGAAGAGTCAGCTACCAGTTTTATTTAAGCATAATTTTAATGCAGTTCTGGAGTAAACTACCAATTTTTCTTCATTGGAGTAAATCTTAGAGGCACTAGTGGTTTCAATTATCTGTCTCCTGTTTTTGCTCATTTAGTTGCCGGTTGGTCCTTCTCTTATTTCATGGTTTCTCAAACTCCGTGTTAGATTGCTTCCTCACTGGGTAAGAAATATCAGTTTAAAGATACTAAATATATATATTTAAATATAGATGTTCAATAGATGTGTTTAAATAAATAAAGATGTTCCGTACATATACTTAAAATACAAAATCTCAAATATGTTATCAACAGGTATTTCTGCTTGTATTTTCTACCGAACAGCATTACTATGTTCATGTCACATGATGTCAAGTACCTTCTACAAAATGCCTCCTTCTCTGTTCTTTGTATTAGCACACGTTTTATAAAACACTTTGTGTTAGCAGAACAATGAGAGAAAAAGGAAAATGAAATCAACACTGAATATTCACTATGTACCAAACTAATTCATCATATAAATATTATACTTTATTTCATTTAATTCATAAACTGACTCTCTAAAGTAGATATTTCCATCCTTAAATTAAAACTAAAAGGCATCAGGAAACACTTCAAGATGTACAGACATGTGCCCAGGTTGTATACTAGTTACTGATGGAGTCAAAGTATGAATAATCTCTGGGTCCCAGCCTGTTTATATTACAATTTCTAGCCTCCATAAACCCTAAAAGCATTTCCCGTCGTTACTAGTGAGACCTTTGCTCTGTAGTTATTCTCTGCTTTGTAGCAAATTTCTTCCAACTTCCCTTTCCTGCCTCTCCTTATAGAAGCAGTTGGGTTGTTCACTTGTGGCTCCTTGGGGATTTTCTTGTTTGACTATTTTATTATATCAAGGATCTTTTACAGAAAGGATTCAATATTATCTATGCCAAGGCAAGGAAGCTTAAAATTAGTGTTTCTCAAGTCATATTTTTGTTATAATGTTTAATGTTGTCTTTAGGACCTGAAAGGAATAGACGGCATGCTTCTTTATTTTACAACTCAGCAGCCTTGTGTACAAATTAATATACAAGAGTAATAGGGTTCTGATCACTGGTCAGAACCCTTAAAGATTAAATAAAATTTGAAGATTGAAGTAAATTCAATAACTAGAGAGAAAAACAGAATGAAATTAAATGAAGGATGTCTGCTTCCACCACTCTTGCATAACACTGTGCTGGAAGTTCTAGCCACTGAGTAATGCAAGAAAAGGGAATCAAATCAGATAACTTGGAAAGAAAGAAACAAAACAGTCACCATAGGCTTGTGATATCATTGTCCATGTTAAAATTCCCAGGGAATGCACAAAACACCTGCTAGAACTAATAAATGAGTTCAGCAAGATTTCAGGATATAAGATAAGCATACAAAATTAATTGCACTTCTATATAGTAGCAATGAACAAATGCATACTAAAATTTAAAACACATTACTATTTGGACTCTGTGGGAGAAGGCAAGGCTGGGATGATTTGAGAGAACAGCATTGAAACATGTATATTATCATATGTGAAATAGATCACCAGTCCAGGTTCGATGCATGAGACAGGGTGCTGAGGGCTAGTGCACTGGGATGACCCTGAGCGATGCGATGGGAAGGGAGGTGACAGGGGGGTTCAGGATGGGGAACACATGTACACCCATGGGGGATTCATGTCAATGTATGGCAAAACCACAAGAATATTGTAAAGCAATTAGCCTCCAATTAAAATAAATAAATTTAAAAAACACACAATACTATTTATAATCACTGAAAAAGTTGAATACTTTGGTGTAAGTTCAACAAAAACACAAGAATTCAGATAGTATGCTGAAAACCTAAAAAAAAAACAAAAGAAACAAAAAATAATGAAAGAAACCAAAGATGACCTAAACAGATGGAAAGACAATATGCTCATTGTTTGGGAGACTCAAAATAGTTAAAGTATTAATTCTCTCCAAATTAATATTCAGGTTTACTGTTCTATGTATCAAAATCCCAGTGAAAACTTGTTTAGATAAAGAGAAGATTATTCTAAAATTTATATGGAAAGACAAGGAAACTAAATAAGTTAAAAACTAGGACATGGAACAATGGACTGGTTTCAAGTTGGGAAAGAAGGATGTCAAGGCTGTGTATTGTCACCCTGCTTATTTAACTTATAGGCAGAGTACATCATTAAAATGCTGGACTGCATGAAGCACAAGCTGGAAATTGAGATAGCCAGGAGAAATATCAATAACTTCAGATATGCAAATGACACCACCCTTATGGCAGAAAGTGAAGAAGAACTAAAGAGCCTTTTGATGAAAGTGAAAGAGGAGAGTGAAAAAGTTGGCTTAAAGCTCAACATTCAGAAAACAAAGATCATGGTATCTGGTCCCATCACTTCATGGCAAATAGATGGGGAAATAATGGAAACTGTGACAGACTTTATTTTCTTGGGCTCCAAAATCACTGCAGATGGTGACTGCAGCCATGAAATTAAAAGATACTTGCTCCTTCGAAGAAAAGCTATGACCAAGCTAGACAGCATATTATAAAGCAGAATCACTACTTTGCCAACAAAGGTCCATCAAATCAAAGCTATGGTTTCCCAGTAGTCATGTATAGATGTGAGAGTTGGACTATAAAGAAAGCTGAGCACCAAAGAATTGATGCATTTGAACTGTGGTATTGGAAGACTCTTGAGAGTCCTTTGGACTGCAAGGAGATCCAGCCAGTCCATCCTAAAGGAAATCAGTCCTGAATATTCACTGGAAGAACTGATGCTGAAGCTGAATACTTTGGACACCTGCTGCAAAGAACTGACTCATTGGAAAAGACCCTGATGCTGGGAAAGATTGAAGGTGGGAGGAGAAGGGGACAACAGAGGATGAGATGGTTGGGTGGCATCACCGACTACATAGACATGAGTTTGAGTAAGCTCCAGGAGTTGGTGATGGACAGGAAAGCTTGGCATGTTGCAGTCCATGGGGTCACAGAGAGTCAGACACTGAACTGAAAGTCAGACAACTGAACTGAACTGATTGATTCTGAAAAAGAAGAATAAAGTGCGAGGAATCAGTCTACCCAAATTCAAGACTGATTATATAGGTACAATAATCAGGACCACACAGTATTGGCACAGGGGTAGACACATAGATCAGTGGAACAGAATAGAGAACTCAGAAATAGTCTCTACCCATATCCTAAACTGCTTTTTCTCAAAGATGCAAAGGCAATCCAATGAAGGAAAGATAACCTTTTCAATAAATGGTACTTGAATGAGTGCACTTCTACAAGCACTTAAAAAATAATGAAACTCATCCTAATTGTCACAACTTATATAATAAAAATTAACTCAAAATTAACCATGCATACATATGAAAAATGTTAAACTAGAAGTCTTTTTGAAAAAAAATAGGAGAAAACATTTGGATTGAGGCTAGGCTAAGAATTCTTACTTAGAGCTGACACCAAAAGGACAATCCCTAAAATAAAAAACTGATCAATTGGCCTCTACTAACTTCAAAAGCATTTGTATGTGAAAGACCCTATTAAGGTTAAACTATGCAATGGGAGAAAATAATTGCAAACTACATGTCTAACGAGCCTAGTATCTATATTCTGCTGCTGCTGCTAAGTCGCTTCAGTTGTCTCCGACTCTGTGCGACCCCATAGACGTGAGCCCACCAGGCTTCCCCATCCCTGAGATTCTCCAGGCAAGAACACTGGAGTGGGTGGCCATTTCTTTCTCTAATGCATGAAAGTGAAAAGTGAAAGTGAAGTCGTTCAGTCATGTCCAACTCGTAGCGACCCCATGGACTGCAGCCTACCAGGCTCCTCCGTCCATGGGATATTTCTAGGCAAGAGTACTGGAGTGGCTTGCCATTGCCTTCTCCAAGTATCCATATGAAGAACTCTCAAACTCAAGAGCTAAAATATAAATAATCCAAATAGAAAATGGATCAAAACTATGAACAAGCATTTTATCAAAGAATAAGTCTGGCAAATAAGTACATTAAAAGATGTTCAATATCATTACCCATTCAGTTCAGGTCAGTTCAGTTGCTCAGTCATGTCTGACCCTTTGCAACCCCATGAATCGCAGCACACCAGGCCTCCCTGTCCATCACCAACTCCCGGAATTCACTCAAACTCATGTCCATCGAGTCGGTGATGCCATCCAACCATCTCATCCACTGTCATCCCCTTCTCCTCCTGCCCCCAACCCCTCCCAGCATCAAGATCTTTTCCAATGACTCAACTCTTCACATGAGGTGGCCAAAGTACTGGAGTTTCAGCTTCAGCATCAGTCCTTCCAATGAACACCCAGGACTGATCTCCTTTAGGATGGACTGGTTGGGTCTCCTTGCAGTCCAAGGGACCATCAAGAGTCTTCTCCAACACCACAGTTCAAAAGCATCAGTTCTTCGGCTTTCTTTATAGTCCAACTCTCACATCCATACATGACTACTGGAAAAACTATAGCCTTGACTAGATGAACCTTTGTTGGCAAAGTAATGTCTCTGCTTTTTAATATGCTATCTAGGTTAGTCATAACTTTCCTTCCAAGGAGTAAGCGTCTTTTAATTTAATGGCTGCAATCACCATCCACAGTGATTTTGGAGCCCCAAAAATAAAGTCTGACACTGTTTCTACTGTTTCCCCATCTATCTGCCATGAAGTGTTGGGACCAAATGCCGTGATCTTAGTTTTCTGAATATTGAGCTTTAAGCCAACTTTTTCACTCTCCACTTTCACTTTCATCAAGAGGCTTTTTAGTTCCTCTTCACTTTCTGCCATAAGGGCAGTGTCATCTGCATATCTGAGGTGATTGATATTTCTCCCAGCAATCTTGATTCCAGCTTGTGCTTCCTGCAG
>NW_011495034.1:8824243-8876082 GCF_000754665.1 Bison bison bison | reverse complement strand
TCTCCCAGCAATCTTGATTCCAGCTTGTGCTTCCTGCAGCCCAGCGTTTCTCATGATGTACTCTGCATATAAATTAAATACGCAGGGTGACAATACACAGCCTTGACATGCTCCTTTTCCTATTTGGAACCAGTCTGTTGTTCCACGTCCAGTTCTAACTGTTGCTTCCTGACCTGCATATAGGTTTCTCAAGATGCAGGTCAGGTGGTCTGGTATTCCCATCTCTTCCAGAATTTTCCACAGTTTATTGTGGTCCACAGAGTCAAAGGCTTTGGCATAGTCAATAAAGCAAAAATAGATGTTTTTCTGGAATTCTCTTGCTTTTTCAATGATCCAGCAGATGTTGGCAATTTGATCTCTGGTTCCTCTGCCTTTAAAACCAGCTTGAACATCTGGAATTTCATGGTTCACATACTGTTGAAGCCTGGCCTAGAGAATTTTGAGCATTACTTTACTAGCATGTGAGATGAGTACAATTGTGTGGTAGTTTGAACATTCTTTGGCATTGCCTTTCTTTGGGATTGGAATGAAAACTGACCTCTTCCAGTCATGTGGCCCCTGCTGAGTTTTCCAAATTTGGGGGCATACTGAGTGCAGCATTTTCACAGCATCATCTTCTAGGATTTGAAATAGCTCAACTGGAATTCTATCACCTCCAGTAGCTTTGTTCATAGTGATGCTTTCTAAGGCCTACTTGACTTCACATTCCAGGATGTCTGGCTCTAGGTGAGTGATGGCACCATCGTGACTATCTGGGTTGTGAAGATCTTTTTTGTACAGTTCCTCTGTGTATTCTTGCCATCTCTTCTTAATATCTTCTGCTTCTGTTAGGTCCATCCCATTTCTGTCCTTTATCGAGCCCATCTTCACATGAAATGTTCCCTTAGTATCTCCAGTTTTCTTGAAGAGATCTCTAGTCTTTCCCATTCCTTTGTGTTCCTCTATTTCTTTGCATTGACTGCTGAGGAAGGCTTTCTTATCTCAGCCATTACCCACTAGGCAAATGCAAATTAAAGTCACAATGAGATATAATCATACACCTAGAAAAATGGCTAAAATTTAAAAATAGTGAAAACACCAAATGCTGACAAATAGGTGGAGAAACTGAATCAGTTGCACTTGCTGTTGAAAATATAAAATGGTACAGCCACTCTGGAAAACAGTTAGGCAATTTCTTTAAAAAGATTTTAACTAAACATGCAATTACCAGTCAACCTAGCTATTGCATTCCTGGTCACTTAGCCCAGAAAAATGAAAACATATGTTCACACAAAAGCCTGCACATGAATGTTCCTAGCAGCTTTATTTGTAATAACTGACAACTAGAAACAGTACATATATCCTTCAACAGATGAAAGTTGAAAATTATAATACAGAGATCATAGAATACTACTCAGCTAGTAGTGTTCTAGCTGAAAATCATGTATTCTCAGCTACAAAAAGAGCAAACTTTTGATATCATGAGTGGGAAAAACCAATTTCAAAAAAGTTAAGCACTGTATGATTTCATTTCTATGCCATTCTTGAGATGACAAAATTGTAGATTTAGAGAAAAGATTAGTAGCTGCAGGGATTAAGTTCAAAGAAAGAGAGAAGTTCAGGTCAGTTCAGTTCAGTCCCTCAGTCGTGTCGAACTATTTGCGACCCCATGAATCGCAGCACAGCAGGCCTCCCTGTCCATCACCAACTCCCAGAGTTCACTCAAACTCATGTCCATCGAGTTGGTGATGCCATCCAGCCATCTCATCCTCTGTCGTCCCCTTCTCCTCCTGTCCCCAATCCCTCCCAGCATCAGGGTCTTTTCCAATGAGTCAACTCTTCGCATGAGGTGGCCAAAGTATTGGAGTTTCAGCTTTAGCATAGCATCAGTCCTTCCAATGAACACCCAGGACTGATCTCCTTTAGGATGGACTGGTTGGACCTCCCTGCAGTCCAAGGGACTCTCAAGAGTCTTCTCTAACACCACAGTTCAAAAGCATCAATTCTTTGGCACTCAGCTTTCTTCACAGTCCAACTCTCACATCCATACATGACCACTGGAGAAACCATAGCCTTGACTAGACGGACTTTTGTTGGCAAAGTAATGTCTCTGCTTTTCAATATGCTATCTAGGTTGGTCATAACTTTCCTTCCAAGGAGTAAGCGTCTTTTAATTTCATGGTTACAGTCACCATCTGCAGTGATTTTGGAGCCCCCAAAAATAAAGTCTGACACTGTTTCCCTGTTTCTCCATCTATTTCCCATGAAGTGATGGGACCAGATGCCATGATCTTCATTTTCTGAATGTTGAGCTTTAAGCCGACTTTTTCACTCTCATTTTTTATTTTCATCAAGTAGGTGTGACTAAAGGATGGCAACATGAGAGATCCTTTTGGTGACAATGTTTTGTATCTCCATTTGAACTTTTGTGAGAAAATGAAGATATTACAATAGCCTCCTGTGATACTTCTTCCAATTCCTTAGAGTCACAGAAAGCAGGTTTCCCAATTATTAGATGGTTTAGCTAATTCATAAATCCAGAACAAAAAAAAAAGAGAGAGAGAGTTTTACTGATAACACTTTAAGGATTTGAAAATGAGTAATGAATTCTTTTTCTGAGTAAGATGATCTATAAAGAAAAGCTTCTGATATATACGTGGGGAATGATCTAAAATTTCTGCTATGTAATTGGAATACTGGGTAGATTCACACGAGGAGTAGATTAATATCATAAATAAAACTAATCTTTAGGATGAGGTTAGAAGACTTGGTTAAGACTTCAGCATTCAAGTTTTATTCATTCAGCATTGAATACATTCAATATGTATGTATTCAGCATACATACATAACTTGAATGTATGTTTTGGCTACATCAAAACATACAAATGGTTAAATCACTATTTCATCATGATGGATTGACGTCTAGTCCTTCATCTATTAATTCTCTTGTTAAAATGTTCCAGAACCTGAGTAAAATCAGGCCTTATTTTCTGTTACAAAATTTTCTAGGTATATTTTTCAATGTTTATAAACTGCTAAGTTTACCAAAGGGGTAAGAAAGTGACCTCATCTGAGTTAAATTTGATGTCAGTTAGCTTAACTTGTATTTTCACATAGGATAATTTAAAAAACAGTACTAAAGCCTTGTGGTTCCAACGGTAAAAGTATCTGCCTGCAATTCAGGAGACCCGCGTTCCATCTCTGAGTTGGGATGATCCACTGGAGAAGGGAATGGCAACCCACTCCAGTATCCTTGCCTGGAGGATTCCATGAACAAAGGAGCCTGGTAGGCTACAGCCCATCAAGCTGCAAAGAGTCAGATTCAACTTTGCAACAAACTCTAACACTAAATATGAACATTAGTACTCCCTTTCAAAAAGGCCAAAAAAAGTCTTGGCACTGTGAATTTGAAAAAAAAAAAAAACCTAAGTTTAATCAAATCTCTCACTGATTCATGTTGAGAAACATTATGTGCAAAATTATTATAGATTTTATAAGGATTATATGCAATTAATTTAAAGATACTTATCAGGACATAAAAAATTTCAAGGACTGGGGGAAAGATGAATCTAGTAAGTAATCTCTCAGAAACCAAGGACATGCCAAAATTTTCCATTTGTTATTTAATTTTGAACATTAGAACAAAAATTTAGCACGACTGGGAAAAAAAAGCATGTCTCATCATTTCTTGCCGAAGCCTTCATAACCATTTTATTAGGGAGGTGTATTGAATAAAAATTTCAGGTCCTAATAAACTACCTACTATCATTTTTACAAGACTATATTTCTCTTGGATTGATTATTTTAATTAAATATGTGTGCATTATTTCCAAAGTTCACTTTTTAAATTTGTTTAAAATTGTTGTAGAAATTCACCATCCCAGGAAACATTCTCCTAAAATATAGTCCTGATGTTTGAAAATAATAAAATTACAGTGTGAATTCTAAATGCAAGTCTAGATATATTCTTAAAATAAAAGGACAAGAAATTTTGCAATAGATACATTTGAGCTAAATATATTATCATTACCATTCCTATTATTGGTACTCAAGTAGTTCACTCTTCTGATGAACTTGGCTTTCTTTACTTCAAGATGTCAGTGGTCTTAATTAAGCAAACCAAATGGATCTGTCTTAGTTACTTAAAGCAAGATGAATTATACTAGGAATTATTAGGGCCTTTCAAAGACTACTCAACATGCTGGGCCAAGCAAGAGCAAAGAAACAGGGTAGACACAGCTGCAGATGCTAAGTACAGGATCCAAAATCCAATCTGGTAACCTTGGTGACCAGGAATCAAATGGAGGTTGCAGCCAGGCAAATGAGCAAGACAGAGGCGGTAGTTGTTCCAATAGTTAAGAAAAGTATAGTGATGGAGAACTCAATTATGATAGAGGGCTATATCGCCCAAGTCCAAGCAGGCTTTAAAATATTGACATCAGGGAAGTCCATCAATAAGTAATAAAACTAGTCACGTAGCTGAGGATCTAGAGCTGAGCAGAATTATCATCCAACAATTATCATAATAGGGAGCTGTGGATGCCAGCAAGACCACTTTAGGAAACTATTGCGATCACCCAGGTAAAAGGTGATGCCAGCTTGAATCAGCATGTTGACAATGGGCATGTCGACAATGGTCAAAATCTGCATATATTTTCACAGTAAACCCCACAGGATTTGCTGATAAAGTAGATGTGGGATATGAAAGACAGAAAAACGGTATAGCTATTCCTTGGAGGTTGAAACAACATTGAAAATGAAATTATCATGAACATAAGTAATCATAAAATAATATATCATGATATCTGAAACTTAAAGAAGATACTTTTGAGAGTCAAAGAGGATTAATAATAACACTGAGAAAACAGGCAAAATAGGTTTACAGATACCCTACAATTCAATGAGCTGAAAAGTTGAATTGGAGGTGGGGCTGTTGGAATAAGGAAATAAGCTTTGAATATACTGAGTCTAATAGGCCTATAAATCATCTTAAGGAGATGTTGCACACAGACCATCAGACATATTCTTCTGAGTTCATAAAGAGTTCTGAACCATATATAAAAATTTTAGTGCCATCAGTCTATTTAATGCCTTGAGACTGAATAAGAGCAAAAAGGAATTGGTACAGCTACCTAAGAAAGTAGGGAAGACCACTCGACCATCCAGATATGACCTAAATCAAATCCATAACAATTATATAGTGGAAGTAACAAATACATTCAAGGGATTAGATCTGATAGAGTGCCTGAAGAACTATGGACAGAGGTTCGTGACATTGTACAGGAGGCAGTGATCAAGAACATCCCCAAGAAAAAGAAATGCAAAAAGGCAAAATGGTTGTCTGAGGAGGCCTTACAAATAGCTGAGAAAGGAAGAGAAGAGAAAAGCAAAGGAGAAAAGGAAAGATATACCCATCTGAATACAGAGTTCCAAAGAATAGCAAGGAGAGATAAGAAAGCCTTCCTCAGTGATGAATGCAAAGAAACAGAGGAAAACAATAGAATGGGAAAGACTAGAGATCTCTTCAAGAAAACTGGAGATACTAATTTTGCCGTAACATTTCATGCAAAGATGGGCACAATAAATGACAGAAATGGTATGGACCTAACAGAAACAGAAGATATTAAGAAGAGGTGGCAAGAATACACAGAACTGTACAAAAAAGATCTTCACGACCCAGATAATCACGATGGTGCCATCACTCACCTAGAGCCAGACATCCTGGAATGTGAAGTCAAGTGGGCCTTAGGAAGCATCACTACGAACAAAGCTAGAGGAGATGATGGAATTCCAGTTGAGCTATTTCAAATCCTAGAAGATGATGCTGTGAAAGTGCTATACTCAATATGCCAGCAAATTTGGAAAACTCAGCAGTGGCCATAGGACTGGAAAAGGTCAGTTTTCATTCAATCCCAAAGAAAGGCAATGCCAAAGAATGTTCAAACTACCGCACAGTTGTACTCATCTCACATGCTAGTAAAGTAATGCTCAAAATTCTGCAAGCCAGGCTTCAACAATAAATGAACCATGAACTTCCAGATGTTCAAGCTGGATTTAGAAAAGGCAGAGGAACCAGAGATCAAATTGCCAACATCCAATGGATCATCAAAAAAGCAAGAGAATTCCAGAAAAACATATCTTTCTGCTTTATTGACTATGCCAAAGCCTTTGACTGTGTGAATCACAACAAACTGGAAAATTCTGAAAGAGATGGGAATACCAGACCACCTGACCTGCCTCTTGAGAAATCTGTATGTAGGTCAAGAAGCAACAGTTAGAACTGGACATGGAACAACAGACTGATTCCAAATCGGGAAAGGAGTATATCAAGGCTGTATATTGTCACCCTGCTTATTTAACTTATATGGAGAGTACATCATGAGAAATGCCGGGCTGGATGAAGCACAAGCTGGCACCAAGATTGCTGGGAGAAATATCAATAACCTCAGATATGCAGATGACACTAACCTTATGGCAGAAAGCGAAGAAGAACTAAGGAGCCTCTTGATGAAAGTGAAAGAGGAGAGTGAGAACGTTGGTTTAAAACTCAACATTCAACGAAGATCGTGGCATCCAGTCCCATCACTTCACGACAACAGATGGGGAAGCAATGGAAACAGTGAGAGACTTTATTTTGGGGGCTCCAAAATCACTGCAGATGGTGACTGCAGCCATGAAATTAAAAGACGCTTACTCCTTGGAAGGAAAGTTATGACCAACCTAGACAGCATATTAAAAAGCAGAGACATTACTTTGCCAACAAAGGTCCGTCTAGTCAAAGCTATGGTTTTTCCAGTGGTCATGTATGGATGTGAGAGTTGGAGTATAAAGAAAGCTGAGTGCTGAAGAATTGACGCTTTTGAGCTGTGGTGTTGGAGAAGACTCTTGAGAGTCCCTTGGACTGCAGGGAGATCCAACCAGTCCATCCTCAAGGAGATCAGTCCTGAGTGTTCATTGGAAGGACTGATGCTGAAGCTGAAACTCCAGTACTTTGGATACCTCATGTGAAGAACTGACTGATTGGAAAAGATCCTGATGCTGGGAAATATCGAAGGCAGAAGGAGAAGGGAACGACAGAGGATGAGATGGTTGGATGGCTTCACTGACGTGATGGACATGAGTTTGAGTAGGCTCCAGGAGTTGGTGATGGACAGAGAAGCTTGGCATGCTGCAGTCCATGGGGTCGCAGAGAGATGGACATGACTGAAGGACTGAACTGAAATGAAGAGCTACCTAGGAGAAGAGGCCAAAGGCCTGAGTCTTGTTTGAGCCACTCCAAAACAAAAGCCAGCCTGAATTCTCAAAAGAACAGGAAGTTATTTGACCTACTTAAGGATACAGTTCTGCCTCATGTATATAAAACTCACATGAATATAAATTGGATTTCAAAAGTTAATACATGATATTTTCTAATACTATAGTGTTGATTGCCTTTTCAAATTTATAAGAAAACAATGAACCTTAAACCACTTCTTGAAATCTAATCAAACTCTATTTATTCACATAGCTAAAGACATTCTTACCTTCTATTAAACAGTATTATTACAATATTCTCATAAATCTTCTGCTAATGCCTCACAAATGGATTTTAAATAGAATACATCACAGTCTGTGTCTTGATTCAACTCACGCTAAATGTTATAATCACTAATAGAAGGCTGCCAAACCCAGGTTCCCATGGGAGGTGTTAAGAAACTGAATAAGCCTTTGTAAAATTATTTGTACAAAATTCACCAGAACAATGTTGAGATGGATCACCAGGCAGAGTATGGACAATATCATCATCCATCAAGCAACTTCTTAGTAATGCAAAAAATAGAAGTCCTTTGGCACAAAATTAAAGACTATATTTTAAAATGAGAAAGATCAACAAAAGAACAATAAAGACTTTAAATTTTAAATGCCTATCCTTAAAAACTTTTCTCAAAAATTCTTCTTTAACTTATTTTTATGACTAAGAGTTTTACATCCATTAAAAATCTGTTTGATTTTCATTCTTTTGTCTTGTGATTAAAAAAAACATTTCACAGCAGACAAAGGAAAAGCTCAATTGACAGCATTTAACATTTAGTTTTGAAGGAATTGGGAGACACTCATGTTTCCCAAGTTTCCTAGTGTCTAAATGATTTTACATTAATAAAATTTATACAATCTTTAAAAAACCTATCTTTAAACTTGAGAATTTTTTACAACAAATAGAGAAAAAGAGAGGAGTTTCAATCTAAGATCAAATTGCTTACAAGATATTTTGTTTATACCTGCATTTGTCATCAAATTGTTTTTGTATCTTCATTAATGTGAAAAATGAACATGGGAGTGAGTTCTAGATAGTGATTTTATTTCCTTTGAATATATACCCAGAAGTGGGATTGCTAGATCATATTTTTAATTTCTTGAGAAAATTATGCCTATACCATAAGCCTATACCAATTTATGATCTCCCTAACAGGATAGGGAGGGATCCCATTTCTCCACATCCATGCCAAAGTCTGTTATTTTCAACTTTTTCATAACAGCCAGCCTAACAAGTTTGAGGTGCTATCTCATTTTGACTTTAAGCTACGTTTCCATAATGATTATTATGAGCATGTTTTCATATACCTGTTTACCATTTGTATGTCTTGTAAGAAAAGCGTCATATCAAGTCTTTTGCCTATTTTATAATCAGATTATTTGGCTTTTTGCTACTGAGTTGTATGAGCACCTTATATATTTTGGATATTAACTCTTTATTGGATATATCGTTTGCAAATATTTCCTCCCTTTCTGTAGTTTGAGTTTTAATTTTGTTGATTGTTTCAATTGCTGCAAAAATAAAAATTCAAGAAATTTTTTAGTTTGATGTAAGTAATCTAGGTTTTGATAGATGTTTCTATTCAAATCTCCTTCCTCTTGAAGATTCAAGGTCCTCTTTAGCCCTCTCATGGACACTAAACTCAAATCCACATCAATGGCATCTCCCCCTACTTCAGGGCATATATGTGCGCGCTTAGTCATTTAGTTGTGTCCAACTCGTTGCAACCTCATGGATCGTAGCCTGCCAGGCTCCTTTTCCATGGGATTCTCTAAGCAAGAATATTGGAGTGGGTAGCCATTGCCTTCTCCAGGATATCTTCCCAACCCAGGGATCAAACCTGCTCCTGCATTGCAGGCAGATTCTTTACTGTCTGAGCCACTTCAGGGCATCAGCAGGTGAATATCTATGGGTGGAAGAGGATAGAGGATTATAAATGATGTTTAGTTTCTTCCTTTTTGTATCTCTATACACTGTTTTCTGTAATAAAAAATATTTTTTAAATTATGGTCAGAAAGATGAGTTGTGTTTCCTGCAACTGAGATGCCAACAATATGGATGTTTTACTCTCTCTGACACAGAACTATGCATATGTCCAAAACAAAAAAGTGTATACACTTTTGTCTTCAGCCCAGATGTAGAATATGCAGTTCTATTCTTTTCAGAAAAGACTAGACTTGTCCTTCAGTGATACAGGAAAACCACTGGGGTCTTTTAAGGAATCTAAAGCATATTTTAATTTTACCCTTCTACCCAGTTGTTGGAACAATAAATTATGTGCAAATTTTATTTCAATACAGTATCAGATATCTTAATAACAGTGGAATATTTCTTAGTCATTTGAATCTTTAGCGTACATGACACAAATGCAGATTTTTTTTAAAAGAGCTGTGTCGGCTATATTTTATAATCTGTTTGTTGAATGCAGTCATAATATGAAATGCCTACAAAGAACATTTCCTTTCTTCCATTTCATTTTTTAAAGTGTCTCAGAAAACTTATTAGGTAAAGAGATGGAAATAAAGAAGGTTATTGTAGGAATGTTTTCACTTAAGGAGTCTTTCCTGGTTGATATATATTTCTGTGTAAGATTGGGGTGGAGGGGTCTTTCCTCTCTGTCAAATCTTTGATCCTAAAGAAATATTCCAGATGAAGGCAATGAAAGGAATGCTTTTATGAAGTTCTCTCTTTTTGAAGATGGTTAAGTGTTGAAAAGTTGCCCCTTCATTTTACCTGTCTTTGAATCTTATTGTGGTTTGCTTACATTTACCAAAATAAAGATTTAGATAAATAGCACCTATGTTGAGAAAACTGAACATAAAATGAATTTCCAAATTTCTACATTCAAAAATACAGTCACAGTGAAATGAGAATTTCTTTCCGGAGAAAGAAGGAAGAGAAAGGAGAAGAGAAGCTTGCAGAGGCTGTATTTACACAGGCAAAGTAAAGTAGAAAGTTAAGATACTCTCTGGGGAAACTGGTCTCCCTGAAGTGGTATCTCACCATGCAACTTTTTCCTTCCCCCTACATCCACTTCCCTGTCCCTCTTCCTTTCTAATCATCTCTTTCATTTCAGAGACACATAAAGATGATTTTCATGCAGAAATGCCCGAAATCCATTTTCAGTGTTTCCAAAGAGGCTTCAACAGAATCATATGAATTTTATTAACTCTCCACTACATTTTTTTTCTATCTAGACTTAGAGAAAGGGTGTGAAAGCTTGTCCTTCAGCTTCTGTCAGCAAATGACACATTCTATTCTTTTCAGAAAAAACTAGTCTACTGGGAGTTCATTCTGGTAGATGTGTAGAAAAGTCTAGAAAGATAAGTTTAGATAGTCTCAGTTCTTCCAAGATTTTTTCAAAAAGTACCTTAGCCTCCTGAAGCACTACAGAAAGGGAAGGAAGTGGTATGATTCAAAATACTTTTGCCAGAGTGAGATTCTCGAAGGGCCTGGGATGTTTACAGCTACAGACAGTGTATGAGATCAGTATGTCATATTCTCGTCTTCTTCTTTTGGGTCCCCTCTACCAGCAGGATGAGTATGGGGAAGGCTTTCAGAATTTCTTAAAAAGTAACATACACAAAAGTTTCCAACTGAACCTGATCTGTTACTCATCTGCTCCTGGGTTTGCTTTCCTTTGGAATCATAATTAAAAACAAACACAATTTCTTAGTAATACTAATGTAACCCTGTAATTATGAAGTACATAAAAAGAGCTAAATTTCCATTTTCCATATTTATGCTGTGCTTTCCAGGAAAAGAGATGTGTATCTAGAAGCAGGAGCAAAAGGAGGATGGACAGTGTTTCATCTGTGCATCAGTAATAAGATTTGAAAGTTCTTCAGTTAAAAAAAAATGCTTTTTGCTTCCACAATAAATAAAACTACACTTAGGTATTTAAATATGCTCCCTATTAAGATACAAAGAAGGCGAAATTTTCAGTTTTGGGTTGATAATCTCTATTGTTCTTCTATAAATTCCACAGGCATATTTAAAGAAGGTGGCTCAGTAGTGGGAACTGTTAAGACATTTCTTTAAATAAAGCACTTTAGAAACTTACATTTCTACAGATTTAGTTAAAACAAAGAAGAAAAATTAACTGCTAGCATTGACAACGTACAGGAGGTGAATTAGTGGGAAGATATGTACTTATACAACAACTTCTTCCTAACAGACTTAAGATTCATTACAAATGTTTAATTATGATTTCATGTAGAGTAAGAGATAGGTATTATATTTTAAAGATTAGAGTTCAAAAACTCTAAAGCAAAGAGAAAGTGAATAACTTTAAAGGTCACTGGCAAGTTCTTCACAGCAGGGAAACTGACACAGGAGTTCTCTGGCAGTCCACACAGTTTGGTATTCGTTAGACTATGTATGATTAATTTCGACATGGACAGACTTTGAACTGCAAACAATTAACAGACTTGAGCTTAAATGTCCACAGAGTAAGAAAAATAGCCTTCTTTTTAGGCAAATATAGTAGGGGCTAGGTGGGCGTGCAACTGACTTCACCAACATACTCTTCCCCGAAATAATTACATCAGCATTCTGGAACACAGGCTGCTGCCCCCTTTAATTATGTGTTTGGATGGCTAGCTACTTTGTGGAATTAGAGAAGTAACAGTTCAGCATCTAGCCTTTCAATTGAACTGGATGACCTTAAGTTATAAAGGAGTGGCAAAATAGGAACCGACCACAGGCTTGTCTGCTGGATTCAAAGATATGTTTGTGGGTAGCTATGCTGGATACTGTTGGGAACTTTGTCCATCTTATAATAATTATCTCTTCAAAAGCCAAAAAAATAGGAGAAGAGGAGAGAGGAGAGGAAATAAGAGGCATGGAGTTGATGATGTTGATTATTGAGACTGACCATTTGATCTTTGGAAATTCTTCAAGCCAAAATCTGGGTCTGGTGATAAACAAAAATAGGAGAAGCAAGATGACTCCCCAGAGAGATTCATAAAATATAGATCAGTCAGACACTTTTATTGATGTCAGTCTAATAAAGCCTGCAATTTATCAATTATGTAAATTTTAAACTGTATTAGTTACATACATTCAAATAGTATGCACCTGTGTCCCACGTTGGACTCTTAACAGATTAAATTAAATTGGAACCACATTGTTTTTTATTTTGTGCCAACATAACTGAATCTCAAAACAATGCAATAGGAAATTACTAATACAGTCAAAACGCATTAATAAGGCATACAGTTAACTTTCTTGTCAAGTTTGATATAGAGTTTCTGTATTTTTCCAAAACCAGTTTCAGCCCAACTTCCCTTAGTGGTTTTGAAAACACAAACACAGCAAGTTGAGATGGTGTATTGCCTCCAACTCTATTCCCACAGGTGAATTTAAGTTAGTGCTACACAGTTCAAACTGTTAAAGAATTGGCAGCTGTAATACTGCAGTCTGAAGTCCACTCCAGCAATTCTAAAAGGGAACAAAACAGAACAATTTTTTTTAAGGAATGTGTATCTCTTTACTGTTTCAGAATTTTATGTGCAGGAAGGATCTTATATAATCCTTTCATCTAAGAGATAAAGAAGCCAAGAGCCAGATAGGTTACTTGATTTGTCCAAGGACACACAGTTAATGCTTGGGGTAAGAGGGCCAAGGACTTCAGCTAATAGTGAGGTTTGGTAATGGGAGACTTCATACAGTCGCTGTTTAAGTTTTTGATATGCTTAGCTGTTGTGATTTTTCCCCTGGTTTAACCATCGATATTATAAAGTCTGTCTCACAGTTCTCAGTGGAAAGTAGAAAAAGGGTATGAACTTTGGAAGTATTGAGATAGAAAAACCGACAGGCTTGAAACAGAGAAGACTAGACCGGTAGTCTATAAAAAATGGGATCTTGTCTTTGTTTCAGCTCTTTCTGAATTGCTATGGACTACAGTTTGCTTCAATTCCTTGAATTTATTTTTTCCTTCAGAAAATAAGAACCACAACCCTGTTCATCCCAAGGAGTATTCCAAATGAAATTCAATCATTTAGGTAAAAATATTTTATAAACTGTAAAGTACCTCAAGTGTAGGCCATTACCATCAGAGTGCCACTCAACCTTTTTAAGATCTCCAAATTGGATTTTTCACTGGCAAGACTTAGTGCCAGTACAGAGAGACACTATCGAGACCTTGGTTAAAAGCAGCAATGATTGAAAGTGCTCTCTTGCCAGGAGTTTCAAAAACTAGAAGGGCAAACACACCAAGAGTAGGACCTTCAGGCAAGCAGATCTTTCCACAGGCAGAGACATTTTAACCCTTTTCAGCCTTTTCAGAGTGAAGGGCTGAGATAATTATTCACTTGACTGTCACTCTCCAAAGTAGGTAAGGCAATTATTTCTGATGACATTTATTCCTGAGAGAAAAATAGGTGGTGGTACATCTTATAAAAATATTGTTTGAGGCTCAAGCATTGTTATACAGGAAACATTTTTCTAATGTAATATTTTAAAATAGAATTTATTTTACGTTAACAGGTTCTATAATGTTGTATAAATAAAAAAAGTTTAAAATTCTTTGGAAGGAACAATGGTCTCAGTTGTTAGTCTACCTGTAATTCTGCACCTTTTCCTAATATAATTTTTTATATCATGAAGATATTTTGAAGGTCTGGAATGAGATTTAGAATCAGTTTATCTATACCAGATGAGTCCTTTTCAGAAGAACTGACTGACTGATTTAATTATAACAAACAAAAAAGAACGAAAGAGAGAAACTCAATGAATGAAATATACAATAATTTCTCTTTTCTTTATGATTTCTTAAAATTATTTTAAATATAATTTTAATGTTTTCTAGTTCTTTACATACAACTTATGCTGGTTTATCAATATTGTTTTTAGAATCCAAACATTCATAGAGGCAACAATATTTATAATGTTGTTAATGTTATATAATGAAACGTTGTTATCTTCTACTCCAAAGCATCTGCACCCTCTGAGAACATTAATATCTTCTTTTTTACTTACTGTTGATCTTTCTAAATAGTTTATATCTAGTAGAGTGCAACTTATTTATGAACTTTTATAATCTTACAATTAAAAAAAAACTTTCCCTAATTTACCTAATTATTCTCATTTCATTGTTTTAAAACAGAGGGCATGAAAGTATGGTCTATAGGCCTAATCTGGCCCTCTACCTTTTATTGATAAAGTTTAACTGGAATACCACTACTCCCATTTCTTTGCATATTACCCATGAATAGTTTGCCCTATAATAGCAGAACTCAGTAGCTGTGACAGAGACTGTAGGGTACAAAATCCTAAAATATTTATTATCTGGCACTTCACAAAATAAGTTTCATGACCCCTGTTTTAAAGGATAGTCATCCACTCAATCTTATTAATTGTGTTCAGTTCAGTTGCTCAGCCGTGTCCAACTGTTTGAGACCCCATGAACCGCAGCACGCCAGGCCTCCCTGTCCATCACCAACTCCCGGAGTTCACCCAAACCCATGTCCATCGAGTCAGTGATGCCATCCAACTATCTCATCCTCCATCGTCCCCTTCTCCTCCTGCCCCCAATCCCTCCCAGCATCAGGGTCTTTTCCAATGAGTCAACTCTTCGCATGAGGTGGCCAAAGTACTGGACTTTCAGCTTTAGCATAAGTCCTTCCAATGAACACCTAGGACTGATCTCCTTTAGAATGGACTGGTTGTATCTCCTTGCAATCCAAGGGACTCTCAAGAGTCTTCTCCAACTGAGGGCCTGAGTATTTCCTTCTCTAACCCTTTATTCTTGTAGATCTCTAGGCAACAGTGTGCTTCTCAGAAATTCAATAATAAGGGGCTAAGTATATTCAGAGTCATGTTATTTCCTCCTCAGTGGGAGCTACATGGCACCCAGTGGTTAGCCAGTGGCTACTCATCCTAATACTGTTGTACACCATTAAATATTTAGTTAGCAACTTATTATGTACAAAATTGCCAGACAGACAGCACTATTTTTCTCTTAGAAATCTCATCTTCTATACTACTCATCTTGAGTCATCTTCAAGATAACTACCAAAATCTTCCTAGTCCATTATTTAATTAGATCACCCTATTTTTATATTTCTAAAACTTTTTCCTAAAATGGTTCAGAATTTTTAAATTCTCATTCTCTTTCTATCCATATACCTCCTTCTATCCACATAACTTTTTATATCCATATCTCTCAGATCATATTAGCCCAGTCTTTCCCTGTTCCTTTCTCAGCCTTAAGTATTCTCTTAAACCACATACTCTGTCTAGAATGTACTTAGACACCAGCCATCTTCTACCACATGGACAAGGTCAACATCCTAGAAAAGGAAAGGGCAACAAGACAAAGGACACCTTGGTTCCTTAAAGACCTACTGGGGCAGAGCCATCTATTGATCTTGAACCACCCACGTACCTCTGAACCATTGTGTGAGAAAGAAATAAACCTCCTTCTTGTTTAAGCCACTGTATTTTAGGTACATTTGTAACATTAGATCTGTCTGTACTCTAAGTAACGCATAACTAATTTTTATGAATATAAACCTATACTACATGTTCAGTTGCTCAGTCATGTCTGACTTTGTGCAACACCATGGACTATAACCTGCCAGGCTCCTCTGGCCATGGAATTTTCCTGGCAAGAATACTGGAGTGGGTTGCCATTTCCTACTTCAGAGGATCTTCTCAACCCACGATGGAACCCATGTCTCTTGCATCTCCTGTACTGGCAGGTAGATTATTTTACCACTGTAACAACTGGACCAGGTTCCCTTTAACCCTGTTGGTTTTTTAGTAGTTTTACTGATGGTAACAAGTGAAGTGCAGAATTTTGAATACACCACTAACTTATTTTCTCTCTTCCTATTTACCTCTTTACTCCCCATGTAACTTTAAAAAATAAAATCAAAGTGTTTCTTCCATTATGTGTAAATTTAATTTGTTTCAAATAGCAATACATATTATATTTTGCTAAAACTCCAGAATTCTTCCTATCTTGTGAAACAAATTTTTCATAATTTATTTTTAATTGGAGGACATATGCTTTACAATATTTTGTGATACATTCTCTCAAATAGGGGAAATCTCTATACCTTGATAATTTTGATTCACCAACTAAAATCTCAGAATGATATGACTATCTGTGTCCTGATGGTTGTTTATCTTCAAAATCAAAAAGGGGCTTTTAAAATAAGTTCGTTGCTGTTGTTTAGTCACTAAATTGGGTCCAACTCTTTGCGACGCCATGGACTATAACCCACCAGGCTCCTCTGTCCATAGCATTTCCCAGGCAAGATTATTGGAGTGGGTTACCATTTCCTTCTCTAGGGAATCTTCCCAACCCAGGGACCAAACTTGCATCTCCCACATTAACAAGTGGATTCTTTACTGCTGAGCCACCAGAAAAGCCATCAAAAAAAAAAAAATACATTTTGGCGGTGGTTACATTTAAGTTTGGCCATGTTGTCTCCATGAATATTGATAACCAAATATTCCTCAAGCTCCATAAATATTTTTTTCACTTTAAACATAGTTACTTTCATAGATGAGCCAGTATTGAATTATCAAAATGAAACACAGAATGAAAATATTTGTTTTATTTACAGAGTAGGAAAAAGTTGAGTAGAAAAGGATCAGTTCAATGCTTGTTATTGTTGTCATTCAGTCGCTAAGCTGAGTCCAACTATTTGTGACACCGTGGACTCCAGTATGCCAGGCTTCCCTGTCCTTCACTAACTGCCAGAGTTTGTTCAAACTGAGGGTTTTTTTTTTTTGGTGTCGGCTATGCCATTCAAGGAGAAGGCAATGGCACCCCACTCCAGCACTCTTGCCTGACAAATCCCATGGGCGGAGGAGCCTGGTAGGCTGTAGTCCATGGGGTCGCTAGGAGTTGGACACGACTGAGCGACTTCACTTTTCACTTTCATGCATTGGAGAAGGAAATGGCAACCCACTCCAGTATTCTTGCCTGGAGGATCCCAGGGATGGCGGAGTCTGGTGAGCTGCTGTCTCTAGGGTCGCACAGAGTCGGACACGACTGAAGCGACTTAGCATAGCATGCCATTCAACCATCTCATCTTCTGTCATCCCCTTCTACTCCTACTCTTCATCTTTCCCAGCATCAGGGTCTTTTCCAATGAGTCAGCTCTTCACATCAGGTGGCCAAAGTATTGGAGCTTCAGCATCAGTCCTTCCAATGAATATTCAGGCTTGATTTCCTTCAGGATTGACTGGTTAGATCTCCTTGCAGGCCAAGGGACTCTCAAGAGGATTCTCCAGCACCACAATTTGAAAGCATCAGTTCTTCAGCACTCAGTCTTCTTTATGGTTCAACTCTCACATCAGTACATGGCTACTGGAAAAACCATAGCTTTGACTATACAGAGCTTTGTTGGCAAAGTGATTGCCCTGCTTTTTACTGTGTCACAGCTTTTCTTCCAAAGAGCAAGCATCTTTTAATTTCCTGGCCGCAGTCACTGTCCACAGTGATTTTTGAGTCAAAGAAAAGATAATCTGCCACTGTTTCCACTTTTTCCCCATCTATTTGCCATGAAGTGATACAACTGGGTGCCATGATCTTAGGTTTCTGAATGTTGAGTTTTAAGCTAGTTTTTTCATTCTCTTTTTTATCTTCAGTGGACTAAATCAGTAGACTAAAATGGACCAGAATGGGCAAATTTAATTCAGATGACCAGTATATCTACGACTGTGGGTAAAAATCCCTTAGAAAAAAATGGAGTAGCTCTCATAGTCAACAAAAGAGTCCAAAATGCAGTACTTAGGTGCAATCTCAAAAACAACAGAATTTCTCAGTTCATTTGCAAAGCAAACCATTCAATTCAGTGATTATAAATGGTTAAATTCTGGCCAGGGAATTTAACCTTCTGATACAAAAAATTAAAATGTACAGGGAAAAAAATCTTCATACAGTTATAAAATTCTAGGAAGTATAATATGTCAAATATGCATTTTTTAAGATAACAGGCCCTGTAGAAATATAAACAGCCAAGATAATTTTTTTTTTTGATCAAAGAAAGCCTCTCTCACAATGATGACCTCAGGAGAAATTGAATAGTGATGTACAAGGAGTTCAGAATCAGGTTGAATAATCAGGTTGAGTGACAGATTTAAAGTCTGTAAATCAGATTTGTTTTAATTGATCAATAAACCAAGGTTATTTTAAAAAACTAATACTGGGGCGGGGGGGAACTGTCTAAAATGCTTAGGCTTTATTTATGTTGACATTAGTTTTACTTAGAGCTTTTAAATTTTCCAACAGGATGACAACTATAAGATAAATCTCATATACATCAGGGATTTTTGGGGGGGGAGCCTGACAAGTGAAAACAATATACCTTTTCAATGGCAAATAAGAATATGATCAATCACAGAGAAGGAAACACAATTCCTTATATTCAAAGTGCTGAAGATTAAAGGTCTTTCTGTTGAAGAACATTCAGAATAAGCTAGCCCATAAACTTCATGATCCGGTCAGCTCCGATATACCCCATGGCATAAGGCTCGCAAGACTGTTTCTAAGACAGGTAATAACCTGATTCACAAAGGGAAAGTAGAATAAAGAAAAACGTTCTAAGAATAATGGAGAAAAGATAACAAGGAACAGACTTAAGTTACTCTAAGTTTGATGGGGTAGTAAAAAATGTCACTTTTCCTCTGATGGGCTCAAAAGTATCACATTTTTCAGACTTCAAACAGCTTTAATGTGACTTATTCCTAGTTTACTTCCCAATAGTGGACTGTATTTTTAGCTTGTTAAATATCATAGTAAAGAGGTGCAGGCAACACATTTAAACCTTAAGTTTCTCAGACAAGGAGACTGAACTAGTTTGCTTTTATTTAAATGGTGAGTTCACAGGCACCAGCCAAATGTTAAAGTTAGACATTCAAGAATACTGGAGTGTCACTAATTTTAGTAGGCTCGATTTTCCCTTACATTATCATATTATGTTCAAAATAAATTTTAGTCTACTGGGAGTTATAAGGATATCAAATTTTATATCCTTTGGAGATATAAAATATCTCATCTTTGAGAATTTTGCTCTTCTTTTAGCTGGGGAGGAGTATTTCTTCACAAGTGTCTTGGACTTCAGTCTGAGGAGAGGAGAAAAATAGTATTTATTACAGTGTGGGGTTGTGTTTTTTTGTCATATGGAAAAGCAGTAGAGAGAATAAATGCAATATGTTATGAGAGTTTTCAGGTATCTTAGAATAAACCTTTTTATTTGCATGCTTTTAGTTTCCCCATGAGGGCTTTGGCACTTTAAAAGTCAAAGCAAATTTAACAGCATTTTCCCCCTCAACACAGTTATATGTGTTCAGACCCCTGAAGAAAATGTTTTCTAAGTTTGTTTTAAAAGCCGTTCAGTTGAGTTCACTGCATGTTTCAAGATGTTCAGTGTAGATTTTAATAAGCTAATAGAAGGGACATGACACCACCCTAATGGCAGAAAGGGAAGAGGAATTAAAAACCCTCTTGATGAAGGTGAAAGAGAAAAGTGAAAAAGTGGCTTAAGACTTAATACTCAAAATGAAGATCATGGCATCTGATCCCATCACTTCATGGCAAATAGGGGGAAAAACGGAAACAGTGACAAATTTTATCTTCTCTGACTCGAAAATCACTGCAGACAGTAACTACTGCCATGAAATTAAAAGACACTAGCTCCTTGGATGGAAAGCTATGACAAACTTAGACAGCCTATTAAAAAGCAAAGACATCACTTTGCCAACAAAGGTCCATATTGTCAAAGCTATGGTTTTTCCATTAGTCATGTACAGATGTAAGTGTTGGCTGAAGGCTAAGTGCCAAAGAACAAATGCTTTCAAACTGTGGTGCTAGAGAAGACTCTTGAGAGTCCATTGGACAGCAAGGAGATCAAACCAGTTAATCCTAAAGGAAATCAAGCCTGAATATTCATTGGAAGGACTGATGCTAAAGCTGAAGTTCCAATAGAACTGACTCATTAGAAAAGACTCTGATCCTGAGAAAGATTGGGGACAGGAATACAAGGGGATGACAGAGGATGAGATGGTTGGATGGCATCACTGACTCAATGAACATGAGTTTGAGCAAGTTCTGGGAGATGGTGAAGGATAGGAAAGCCTGGGACACTAGGGTTTTATAAAAACCATCAATCATTTTATTAAACATATTTATGAAGCTATATAATTAGCTGGAATGATTCGAGTAGTAAGCTGAGGTGAGCTGGTGCAGTTACTAAAGAAGTTTCCTTCTACCTGAAATGATGATGCAATAGAGAGCTGGCTACACTGGCTTTGGGCTCTTGCAGAGAAAGTGGTTCTTTAGATGGCAACTACTTATTTACCCTTCTCTGCTTCAAGAAAAGCCAAAAAATTAACCTCCAGAACTAATCTGCTGAGTTAAGAAGCCAAACATAATCCATTTGCCCTATCAGAAAACCCAACAGTATCTGGTAAGGAATAAGAGACTAGCCTTCTTGGATAGCCAAGTTTGAGTCTTGGTTCTTCCATTTGAGTGGTAGTAAGGCAAGTGAGAGTAGGGAGGAGGAACCTTATGCAGTAAATTTATATTTATATAAATAGTATATTTACCTGTTTTATTAATCAAGCATGAGCTTCTCAAAATGTGCTCCATAAAAACCTGAGGATCACCCAAGACAATCTGAGAACAATGTATTGTTAATAATGATGTTATTGTTTGACATTTTCATAATGTTGACATTTATACTGATGATGCAAAAGTAATATTTGGTGCTGGTGCTTTAGTACAAGTCAGGGCCATGGGACTGAACTATGGTAATAGTCATTGCATTCTGCATCATTACTTGCAGTAAAGATAAAAAATTGCCAGTTAGTTTACTTAAGAATATCATTGATAAATCAGGAAAAACATTAACTTTATTAAATCTAACTCTAGTGTGTACAAGAGTTTATCATTCTTTGTGACAAAATGAGATCATACAGAAGGCCCTCTGGTGTCTATACAAAGTATAATGAAAATCTTGAGGAAAAAAGCACCTGTGTGCTTGTTTATGTTGTGAGGTTCCTTAGCCATAATTTTCAAGGAATTGTTGAGCGAACTCAAAATTTGCTGAGAAAATTGTTGAGTAAAAATTATTTTACTTGAAAAATGACTGACAGACAAGGAATCATTAATCTGACTTGAATGTTTAGAAGATATTTTGCAAAAAATAAATGAACTTCTCAGTTCAAGGATAACAATTGATATTATTACCAGTAATAAAGAATTTAAGCTTTCATAGGAAACTTAGAATTTTGGGAAACTGGTATCTGCCACTGTGAACTTGATTAATTCCAAATACCAAATGTTTAAAGGCTTAACAGAGGAGATCACCGGTGATATTAACAAGTGAGATTTTTTTTCAAATTGCATAATGAAATGTGTCAACCTTTGGAAGATTTGTGTAACTGTGAGTTGACAGTCTTCTGATAAAGCATGCTGTTACTGCAAAAAAAATTAATAAAAGATTCACAGATCCATTCAAAGGTCACAGTAGAGAGTATGAAAATTTCACAGGCATGATTTTAGATTCCACATTGAAACTAACCTTTGAAACAACTGTTGAGCGTTTTGGTGTAGTACTAAAGGAGAATACTCACCATTATCTAAAGAAATTATGAAAATAAAACTCCCTTTTCCAGCTATATATTTGTATGAGGTTGAATTTTATTCATAAACTCCAATCAAAACAATATATTTTAACAAATTGAATACAAAAGCAGAAATGTGAATTCAGTTGTCTTCTATAAAGCCAGATGATAAACACAGAAATTTTCTTAAAGCAATGTCACTTCTCACTATGTTTTTTGCTTTTGAAAATACAGTTACTTTTTATAAATATTTTACTTTGTTAACATGATATGGGTTTATTATAGATATTTTTAAAATAAATATTTATAACATTAAAAAAAAATTATTATATGATATGTAATCATAGACAGTCTATAGATATAATCCATACAGGGAAAGTTCTTGGGGTTCTCTTTGGTTTTTTAAGAGTGTGAATGAGTTCTGAGACAAAAAAGTTTAAGAACCTCTAAAAACAATGACCTGAGCTTCCACCTTAAGTAGTCAAAAAAAAAAAAAAAGAGCAAAATAAAATTAAAGTGGCTTGACAGAAATTATTTAGTAGAAATAAGAGAAAATAAACAGAAAAATTTGATAAAGCCAATAAAAATATCTCTTTGAAAAAGCCAACAAAACTGATAAACCTCTAGCTAGACTGATAAACAAAAAAAGGGAGAAAGAGAATATAAATTACCAAGATCAAGAATGAAAGGGATTCATCACAATAGATTCTACAGATCAGACAAGAAAAATAAAAATATTATAGACAATTTTATGCCAACAAATTTGACAACTTCAAGGAAATGGACAATTTGCTTGAAAACACTTTGCCAAAACTGATGGGGTAAAACAGACAATTTGAATAGCCCTCTTTTAAATAAAGTAAAACTGTTAACCAAAAACCTCCCCTGAAGAAAAATCCAGACTGTTGGTTTCATTGGTAAAATCTATCGAACATTTAAGGAAGAAATACCATTAATCTTGTACAAATCTCTTCATAAAATAGAGAAAGAACACTGGACAGTATTTGCTGCTGGACTGGAAATGAGAAGTGAACAAACAAAAAGAACAGGCTGACATAATTTTGGTTTCCACTACCCAGGTAAACTATGGCCATTTACTAGGATAGGTAAGAAATAGATATGTGGGAAGGGAGAAAATATACATTAATAGCTCTGTTAAGAACATTGAAAATTTAACTTACTAAGTTTGTATGACAGGTCTAAAATTGGATCTATGAGTCCACAGGTCTGCAGTATAATATGGGCAAAAGCTACAAGTGTGGGAATTATCAGCATGTAAAGCCATACCTGAGATTATCTGGAGATTGAATGTACATGGAAAAGAGAAGAGCCACAGGACCGGATACTAAAGTATACCAGCATGGAAAGGTAGAACATTGGAAGTGAAGCTGGCAAAGGAAACAGACAGCATATAGGCACTGAGGCAACAGGAAACCAGGATATGTATGGAGATGAAGAAAGCGGTCTTTTCTATCAAATGCAACTGAGAGGGTAGGCTCCATTGAATTTGGCTATACAAAAGTCATTGCTGACCTTGACAAGAGCATTTTTAGGGGAGGATTGGCGAAGGGAGTCTTATTGGACTGAGTCGAGGAAAAGTAGAGAGAGAATGTAAACAACTTTCAATAGATTTTATTGTAAAGAGAAGAGGAAAAATGTGTTAGTAGATTGTAGATATGAGGATTAATACATTTTTAAGGTTATAATTCCAGTGGGGAAAATCCATAAGAGCAGAATGATGTAAAAGAAACAGGGCTGATCTAGGCATAATAAGCAGAGAAAATGGGAGGGGACACAGAGAATTTGAGCAGGTGGGTTTCTTACTTGATGGTGGGAAGATGGTATTCCCATGAGAGGGCTTCGTTTCTTGGTAAAGCATATGGAAAGTCAGCGGATGAACACAAGAGAAGAGGGTGGGACAGAACATGAAATACAGGTGCCAGAGATAGGGAAAGTGAACACCCAGGGAGATTTCATAGGATTGTAGGATAGAATTGAGTGCCCATTTGAAAACTAACATGAATTTAAAAGCATTTAGCTGAGCTGTGAATATCTTCTCCAGCAATGTTCAATTACTTCAACTAGGAATTGTCAAAACAAACAAATTTGGCAGAGTGGGAGAGAAGCAGGGAGGTTGAGTGTTTATACCACTCTCCCTTCTCCCTAATAATAGAGTAAAACAGTGACCAGGGACATTTTGCTTCAAATCCACTGCTAAACAGCGTGTGAAAGGAATTTGTTTTCCAGAAATTACAGTTCCATGTCCATGACTTCCACAGTTTTCAGTGGAAGAGCGGAAAGGTAGTGGTCTACAGCCCTGAAAATTCTGACTTTTAGATTCCACTTTCTTTTTTTTCAGCAGTCATCTGACCATTAAACACGGCTGTCTCAGGTGTTTCTTCTTCTAGAAGGATATGGAGAACTTATCTATAACCCTGCTCAAATTAAAACTTTGTTGCTATGTATTTGTTGAACCTCACATAATTCCTAAACAAGAGAGGATTGGCCTCTTTTTCCTGGTGACAGGAATCAATGTGACAAAATTTTAGACACCAAAGAGCTGATAGGCACTGAAATATCATGACCAACCAAGTTACTAACATTGTCCTCACCCAATCGTTCTTATCCTCTAAAAGACTCACAATGAGGTCATGGCACTTCTGATCTGGAAAAAAGCAGAGATGGATTCTTTGCAGGCTGATGATCTATCTTTAGAGCTCACTGGAGTTCTTGGCTCGTCTAAAGTTCATCATGTGAAATGTTGCAGCCATCTTGACAGTGTTATCACCCAACATGCACGTGAGCTTTGCATAACACCGCTAGCCAGTCCTAAAATACAATACTGGGCTCTATCATTAATTGCTCTAGATTGAAAATTTATTTCAAAAATGACAGCAACAGGCATTTGCATACCTAATTAGTTTTCTACCATGACTTCATTTTGTCATTGGTAGTTATAACTAACTACTTATAACAGCTAATATTTATTGAGTATCATTCTAAATGTTTTATGTAGATTAACTCATTTAATCCTTGCAGCAACCTAACAAGATAGATACTATTATCCTGCCCATTTTAAAGTAAGGAAACTGGGCCACAGATGGAGTAACCTGCTCGAGGTGAAGGTATGATGTATCAGAGCTTCAGTTTGAACCTTGCGTCCTGGCTTCAGGAGGTAATCATCATCACATAATCACATGAACTGCCCCACAATTTACCAGGCTTAAATAAAATAAATAATTATTTATTAGATTGTGTCACTTTGCTTCTACTAAAATTTTATTTTAAAATACCCTATGTTGTTGTTGTTGTTGTATTTAAAATAGTATAAGTTTGGTCATTTAACTTGAAGAAATTGTGTTTGCATGAAAAAGAATCAGCCTAGCTGACCTAATAGAATTCTCTAAATTCTCCTTTCTGTATTATCATCAGAAAAATGTAAATTTGAACCGTATAAAATAGCTCTTATTTTTATTTTTAAACCAGCAAACCTAGCAATTTTGTGTGGCTCAGCTTAACACAAAGAAGTCACAAATCCACATTCAGTCTAGCTCTCTAATTTATTTTGGTATCTTGATTTCCACTGCCATTCACAATCTCTTTCTTGCTCTCCTTTGTGTCAGGTACAACGACCATCTCTCAATGCGAGAGCAAGTCAGGGCTAGGGAATAAACTGTAGCTGAAGGACAGAATCATTTCTTACAAGACAGTAGTTGGCCACTGATGTCTGAACACTTCTGACCTTGGCCTCATGTGCCCTGGGAGCTCTTCAGCCCAAGTGCTCAATAAGGAGAGGTGTGACTTGCCTCTGAAAGTAGATTCAATCTGAGCCCTTAGTACTTATTGTTTTTCAAAGAACTCCTCTTGAAACCTAATAGTAAGAGTCGGTCTTTCAGATGGAAAACTTCATTAGTTATAATAGTTCCAAGAAGACTGTCAGACACTCAGGAATCCTAAGACCTACAACATGCAAAATTCCACATTTCTCCCACAGGAGTTTTCAATGCTAAAAACAGCATCAATGCCAGTCTTCCTGGCAAAAACATTGCTAATTGACAATCAGAAGCGTCCAGCTAATGTGTCTATTGAGTGTGAACAAGAGAGGTTGTCACATCCAGAAATTCCAAAATAGTTTTCTTTCTTTAGAAAATGCGTTCCTTCCCAGGACAAGTAGCAGTTCTCTTCCATGCTGTAGTCTGTGTCATTGGTCACAGCTGAGGCAGAACAGAGGTGATTTCTGGGCTACCGCAAGTGTCATTTTCTGTATTCAGCAAGGGTAGCAGTCTGGATGTCCTCATCACATGAAAAGGTTGATAAGCATGGTCATTTTAAAATCTGCCCAGAAAGCCTATCAAAGGTATGAAAGGTGGCACCCAGAAGATAAATGGCAGGGTCAGGGAACAGGAACATGCTTGTTATCGTTGACACAGACCATTCTTTCTGTCAACAAGATATCACCAACACGTCTTTTGCTGTGAGGTGATATGTTAGGGAGATACAAATAAGAGAATATAATCCCTACTCACTTCAGAAAGAGATAGGCATGAACATCTAAAAATGACACACCAATATGAAGCAGGCTGTAGAATAGCTAAAGATACTTGGTCTTATAATCCCATCCTCCCAAATTTCCAATAGCATTTAACCAAATTAGAGTTGTTGGATAAGAAAATGTATAGTCTTATAAACATTGTAGAAACCACCTCCATCAGCCACCATATATTAATATATCATGCTGGAAAGACTGTCTACAAATAGAATGATGAAAAGAAAGAAACAAGCTACTAATAGCTGGGAAAAAATGCACGCACTTTCTTCATAATACTGAAAGTAGTTCTGCCCTTGGCAGGAGCACGGATGCCATATAATCCAATTGTGTTCTTTTGAATGAGGAAACTGAGCCCAGAAAAGCCAAGCAATATGTATTTTTAAAGAGCATTTCATTAAAATTCAATACAATCTTCCGTTTTAAGAATTATTCAATCATTTTGCTTCTATCAAGGTTATAGAATGCTTGAGCTACCAAAGCCTGGCTGGAAATTGAAGACCTCCAGCCCTGTTTAATACTTAGAAGCCAGTGAGGTATATGCTCCGTGTGATTCTTGGAAAAGAAAAACATATACATGTTCTTACGTCTCACCTTCTTCAGATATCCCAACGAGCCATGCTCTCAACAAAAAGATAAGATACTAAAACAGTTTATTATGGAAAAAGAAGTGATTTTGAGGTCAGAGGAGTTGGGTTCCAAACACCTAAGGCTGTTTGGTATAAGGTACATTTCTGCCTTAGCCTTGTTTTGAAAAATTGTAAAATGTACTTAATACTACCTGATCTGCTGCAGAGTGCTTCAAAGCAAGATTTAAGCCTTGAACAGAATTATTTCCAATTAATGATTGTACATGCATTTGGATCATAGGTATGTGGTATGCTGCTGCTGCTGCTAAGTCGCTTCAGTCGTGTCCGACTCTGTGCGACCCCATAGACGGCAGCCCACCAGGCTCCCCAGGGATTCTCCAGGCAAGAACACTGGAGTGGGTTGCCATTTCCTTCTCCAATGCATGAAAGTGAAAAGTGAAAGTGAAGTTGCTCAGTCGTGTCTGACTCTTAGCGACCCCGTGGACTGCAGCCTACCAGGCTCCTCTGCTCACGGGATTTTCCAGGCAAGAGTACTGGAGTGGGGTGCCATTGCCTTCTCCATAGGTATGTGGTATAATGACCAAACATAACACTTTAAATTCTATTTCAAATAGTAAAAATTGAATTGTACAAAAATGAAGTTTAAAAATAAATATAAATAATAACTCACAGGGTTATTTAGAAATTAGATGAGATACTGTGTTTTAAAGCACAAAATATTATGCAAAAATATGATAAATACTTGGTATCCTTTATTCATTAATTAATATATTCAACAATATTGAATACCTACTCTGCGTAAACCTATTACAATGATTTTATTTTGAGTAATAGAGCAATGAATTTTACACAAATCCTATCTTGAGGGTTGTTAGTAAAAATTTCTTCAGTAAAATGGAAAAGAAGTGTGATTACAGATGAATGGCCAAGTACCCTTTGATTTTTAGGACTTCATACACAAGTGTAACCTCTTCACGGGTTTTCCCAAGGCATTTAAATGGCATTAAATCATATTCTCACTACAACAATCTTATTCAGCAAAAGCATTCTTACTTCATTTTCAAAAATCTTTGTTCTATTAGGAGAAAGTATTAAAGCTCTTAGACCTCTTTATTATAAAAATCATCACCAAATCCATTGAACTCTATGTCACTTTGTCTTTATGCCTTTAGCATAGAATTTGCTAATTTACTCTTGGCATCATGAAAAACACTGTAATTTTTAACTACACATACAGAATATTTTGATTACATGAATAAATATTTTAGGAAAGATTATCTCCTCCTTCATTTAAATTGCCTTGATTTTTCATTGCCTTCTGATCTTGACCGTTATAATGCTATCCTGTAGATTAGAAGCCTGAGTTTGCCACTTATAAAATTGGAGATTTTGGTTGAATTATTTAACATCCCTGAACATTGGTAATATTTGTACAAGAGGGATGAAATCAGAGGTTCTTTAGGAAAATTAAATGAAGTCATACATGTTTATGGCTCAGTACAGTGCCTGGCATCTCATACATCCTCAATAACAGTTTTTATTGTTTTCTTAATAATCCATTTTGGCATCACACTTGATAATAACAGTGACTTTACCTTCTTCAAAACTGTTTTCTCAGAAATGTTGGAGTAAGTACAATAAATGAGAAATATACTTTCAGAGTAGCATCCTGCTCATTTTAAAATTCATAAAAAGGGCCTGGCTGTAATTCTACTATAATAATTCCACACCACCCTTTGTTATTAATTTTACAAAGCATTCTTAATAACCTGTTCTGGCCTTTTAAATGTGAGACACTTCATTTATCCAAAGCTCTCCCACAACCTAGCCAAGTCCTCGTGGGCCTGAGCTTGTCCAAGCTGAAGTATTATACATGTGCTTTCAAGATGGACCTCATTGGAAAATTTTTTTCAAAAGATAGCAAGGTCCCTTCAGATTTTATGATCTTTAACAGTCATTGTCTTAGATGTTGTTAAGAACTCAACAAGATGTCACTGAGAATGTGGGTTCCATATGTATTAATATTAAAACTTGCAGAACAAACAGCAAGGAAATAGCAGTGAAAAAGACAGACATCATTCTTGTTTCTTGAACTTATCTCCTGGTGGGAAACAATCGTAAACACAAGCTTAAAAGAAAAAAAAACGTGATACTTTTAATAAGTAGAATGAGCTGATATAACAAACATCGAACTGAAATGTTGGAGGGTGCTGTGGATGGATGACAGTGGTCAGAACCATGGTTAGGTAGACGAGATGCTGAGAATGTGGTGTGAAACCCTATAAATAATTGTTGAAAGGAATCCAGACATACAGGGTCTTGGGGGAAAGTTTAGAATTTATTCTAAGTGCAGCCAGAAACCACTGAAATATTTTATATTTGGAGTGATGTTATTCATATTTTAAGATCACTTTTTTTCCTCCAGTAGACTATCAAAAGTTGTTAAAACAGAAATGCTTCTTCAGATAAAATTTGACTTTTTTTTCATTTTGGACATGATTTCATTACTTAGTCAGTTCAATAAATCTGTCACATCACATGTCACTGAAACTCTCAGGGTAAAGATAGTGAAAAATGGTCCACATGTTTATCTATTGGTTAATTTTGATCACTGAACCCCTATATATAGTGCTTTGTTATTGTGCCTATGAATCATTTGTATTTCAAAACTGTGTGTTAAATTATATTTCCTCTTTACAGGTCCAGTGTTTCATACCCTGTGCTATGCAAAGAGAAACATCACTACCATCAAAATCAACTCTATTTTTTTTTCTAGTACTCTGTGCCACAGTCTAATTTGCTGTGTATTTTAACCATGAGAGATTCATACAACTTTTTTCCCTTAGAGTTTCAGTTCTTTTCCTTTTTGGTGGAAAAAAAAAAATCTGTGTTCACAATATTCCACAGCTTCCCATTGTCTTAATCTGGTCATTTACTGCATGGAATCTTTCTTCTTTTTCCTGGAGATGTACTCTCCCTGAGCACACCAATCTCCTGCTCCAACCTGAACCAATATGTTCTAGATTGTCTGCACAGCTTACGTGCTAATACTTCCCTTTCCTAATTCCTGAGTCTGATGCTTTCTTGGATTTCAGATCTTCCATGGATTTCTCCCATACACTACTAAAGTAACACCTTAAACAATTTTTCAAGGGAAAAATGCATGGATGGTAAGACTTCACAATCTTAGTATGTTTGAAAATATTTCTAATTGGCCTTCACATTCAGTTGACAATTTTAGCTGAGAATAAAATCATAAATTCAAAATCTTTTTCCCTCAGAATTTTAGAATTATCCCTCCACTGATTTCTCTCCTCCCTCTTTACCCTCACCCCACTGACTGAAAGTAAGGTTCCTCCTCTTTCTTTGCCACTATATTCTCCTCCTATTCTTTATATTCTTCTGACAAATTTTGTAATCTTGTCTTTATTCTTTGTGTGTAACTTTCATGTATCTGGGTTCAGTTCAGTTCAGTTCAGTTCGGTTGCTCAGTCATGTCCAACTCTTTGCAGCCCCATGAACCACAGCACGCCAGGCTGCCCTGTCCATCACCAACTCCTGGAGTCCACCCAAACCTATGTCCATTGAGTCAGTGATGCCATCCAACCGTCTCATCCTCTGTCGTCCCCTTCTCCTCCTGCCCTCAATCTTTCCCAGCATCAGGGTCTTTTCCAATGAGTCAGCTATTCGAATCAGGTGGCCAAAGTATTGGAGTTTCAGCTTCAACAACAGTCCTTCCAATGAATACCCAGGATTGATCTCCTTTAGGATAGACTGGTTGGATCTCCTTGCAGTCCAAGGGACTCTCAAGAGTCTTTGCCAACACCACAGTTCAAAAGCATGAGTTCTTCTGTGCTCAGCTTTCTTTATAGTCCAACTCTCACATCCATATACGATCACTGCAAAAACCAAAGCCTTGACTAGACAGACCTTTGTTGACACAGTAATGTTTTAGCTTTTTAATATGCTATCTAGGTTGGTGATAACTTTCCTTCCAAGGAGTAAGCATCTTCTAATTTCATGGCTGCAGTCACCATCTGCAGTGGTTTTGGAGCCCAGAAAATCACTGCAGGAAAGTATCTGGGTTAGGCTATGGTAAACATTTCTAGTCAGAAGAAATTTTCTTTTATTAGATTTGGAAATTTTTGTTTTTATTATTTATTTGATTATTTGCTCCTTTTCACATTTTCTGTTTTCTATTCTGAGACTCCTCTCCAGTGAGATGTTCAGAAATTGGGCCTTTTGGAGGAATCCTCTATTTCTCTTATCATTTTTTCATGTTTTCTATTTCTTCTTCCTGTATATTAGAAGGGTTGATCAATTTTATCTTCTAACTCTTTCATTAAACCATATTTTGGTAATACTCTTTTTTAAATATCCAACAGCTTCTGGTTTCTCTGATCATTCACATTTAAAATTATTTTCTTCTGTTTATGTGACTATAATAAATTTTGAATTTTCCTAAATATAGAAATTTTCATTTAATATTCTCTTTGATTGCCTGAATTATCTTTGCTTGCCCTGAGTTTTGTTGTTTTGTTAATTATGATCTTTCTCTTCTACGCTGCTGGTTTTTCTCACATACCTAATGGCCTCTACATGTCCCTTTATTTTTAATAATAAATAAATAGGCTGATGATTCAAAGTAGCTGGGTGGTTTTCTCTGCTGTTGCTTTTATACATCTATTTTTTGAAAGGGTAGGAAGACAGAAACCTGAGTCATCAGGCAGAACCTGTCAAAGGGCAAGTTTCAAGTTGGAGAGTACAAATAAGAAGTTTACCTGGAGGTTTAGGTCCCCAGATATCAATGTACATAGGGTTTTACTCTAGGCTATAAAATCCACCTCAGGCAACCTCAGCTCTTCCTCAGAAAAACTGTTCAATTGTTCTAGAAAAAGCCCTTTGCTGTATTTTTTTTTTTTTTTTGCATGTGGATAAATTCCAGCTGCCTGTTTAGCATACAGGCATGTGCAGGGGGGCCTTGCAAGACCAGAAGAAGCATTTTTTATAGGAGATACCTTCAATGGTCCTGATTTTCTTACCCCCAAGATTTTCTCTGAGATTGGCTCCCCCGCTCCCCTGTAGCCCTTACCTAGAGTGATCTGGATCATAGTTTCTTTTGCTCTGTTTAGTCAGCCATTCACTTCATCTACTCTCTGCTGTCCAGAAATGTGTTTTATTGTTGCTTTGCTGAAGAGTACATGTGGTGGCAAATATTGTGGCAGCCATTTTTGGAAAATACAATCTCCCACACTAGTAAATGCTACAAAAATACCTACTAGTCAATTTCAGCACAGCACGAAAATGGAACAGGTTTCCGGTAAAAGGAGGGGTTCAGACAAAAATAACTCATTTCATCTTTATATTCCAATATAAAGAATTGAGTTAAAATATACTTGTTCAGAAGACATTTATTCAGAACATAAACTTTCCTACTCTTTATTTTTTGCCCATGATTTGCTGGCCTTTATTATTTGCACTTTATATTCACTAAGACCTTTAGGATCTTGGAATTCAACTTAAATAATTCAATTCAACTTAAGGAAAATCTATTGATACTCTCTGTTTCAAGAGAAGTTCTAAGTATGCTCACAATTTTTATATTGTCTTCTCTCTGACTCAGAAATGAGTATTCCCTAATTTAAACATATAACTTATCTTGTAGTTTTTATCTGCACATAATATGGCACCTTGAATGACTTGATTGTAAGGTCTATGGGTAACAGACAAGTCTTTCCCATTTTTATATGCTACCTAATGCCCAACACTTAATAAGCATTAGTCAGATTCATAATGAGTTTGCCTTAAAAGCTCAGTTGCTAAATTTTATATCTTTTGGTAAGAGAAGAATTCCTCAGGCATATTTATTTTTGTCTTATCTAGAGTCTTAAACATGTTGTTAAATGATTTCTCAACCTACAAAATACTGGTGCAGTGAAATAAAAGCACTCCCTCCTAGACTATGAAGGGGGAAATGACTTAAGTCGCCAGCTAACAGGCATTAGACCAAAAAAATCATCAAAAACAGCCTGAACTTGTAAAAGCACATTAGTATTAGTCTATTAAGACTATTCAGTGTAGGACAAACAAGCACTAGTAATTTCTAACACTCTCCCTGTACACAAGCCCACTGTCATAACCATGGTTGGGCGTTAGAGCCAAGCACAGGAATTTGGGGGTCCAAATGCTTAGATTTACACTCTGTCTCTTCACTAAATGGTTATATGGCTTTGAAGATGTTGTTTTCCCTATCTGAGCTTTGATTTCCTTATATTTAAGAAAAACATTATGATTCTTATAGCTCTTAGAGCATAGTAAAACAATAAATATTAGTTATTGCTATTCTCTTAGTCTTCCACACAAAAATTACTTTGAGCTTCCCTGGTGGCTCAGATGGTAAAGAATCTGCCTGCAATGCAGGAGACCTGGGTTCAATCCCTGGATTGGGAAGGTCCCCTGGAGAAGGACATGGTAACCCACTCCAGTATTTTTTCCTGGAGAATCCCCTTGGATAGAGGAGCCTGGAAGGTTACAGTCCATGGGGTTGCAAAGAATCTGTCATGATTGAGCGACTAAACACAGCACATAGCACAGATAACTTCATTTTATTATAAGAATGGGCAACATTTTGGAAAGATTTCCATCTAAAATGAATCAAAGGAAAAACAGGAAGTAGGAGAGGAAATTGATATTTATATAACAGCTATCATTTTTAAGCAGCTGTTGTGGTCCAGTCACTATAACAGAAATTAGATATAAACTTCCCCATTAAAAAAAAAACACTATCAAAAGTATTTTTGTCTTTTATGTATGAGGGAACTAAAGCTCAGAGATAATCCCATTTATTTTTTCAATCATTCAGGTAACATTTATTGAGTCTTCTGTCTACAAAATATTAGCATAAGAAGCAGAGCCTCTAGACCTGGATCCTCTTCTACCACCATAATTTATTTCAAAATGTTATTTAAGTGAAATTACTTTCTATACTATATAAGTGTATGTATACATCAAATATAAATTTTAATATCATAAACTTAAGTTCTCATAGTTAGGAAAACATGCTCAATAAATGTTCAAAAGATATTTATATATGAAAAAACATGAGAAAGATAAAAAGTATAACAGAAATATTAACCCTTTTCATACAAGTATTTTAATAAGCAATTCAAATCTCATACAACACTCTCTAAAATTACAAGTCATGATCTTATGACATTAAATATTTCCTAAAATAGTACATATTTTTAGGAACCTTAAAATATCTGTCATCATCCAAGAAGTTTCTTTATGATATCATCCTCATAGGGTTCAACTACACAAATACAACAGCTGTTTGGTTTTTTTGGTTTTTTTTTTTTTCAGGAAAGGAATGGTTTACCTCCCCATGCTTGCTAGAAGTTCTGGGTATTTTGCTAGTTGTTACCATCTTTAAATTTGGCAACTCTGAAATAATGTAGGCAAAGGACTAGATTCCAGTGTCATTTTAATAGGACATTTAATAAATAGCATGATTTATTGGCTTACTTGCATGGACTCTCAAAGCTGTGGCTACTTGTCAGCTCTTGAAGGTTGCTTTGATTGGGTTGAATATTTCAGCTGTGATTCAAGTGGTTTCTTCCTCTATTTTTCACTGAAAGAGTAGTTTCCTGGCTCCAGCACCCTTCTGGAGGAAAATGATGGATTCAAAACAGAGATATTAAATCTAAGCATTTTGAACTTTTATCCATATTCATCACTTTATCATCCCATATCTAAACCATCACTGACAATGTGGCAGAAACCACACCACCTTAGAAGTTCTGATACTGGCCCTGACATTCCTTAGTTTTATGACTTTGGCTAAGGCCTTTAACCACTGGGTCTCTCAGCTTCTTCATCTGGCAGTTGGATTATAATATATCTCCCTTGCAAAGATAAGACAAATAATAATTATGTGATGCTTATGCAAAAAGTTTACAGTTTTTGAAGTACACGATTATGCTTCTGTGTGTGAATCAAAGACCAACCCTGAAAATGGTAGCCAATCGTACCCTACCCTGTCTTGTCTGAGTAGGTCCCTTATCCTCTTATCAAATCCTCTTCATATGTCAACAAGCTTTACAGTCACAATAAAGTCACAAAACTCCAGTCTCTTCACTGGAGTTTATAGTCCAAACTCACAGTTCAGTGTTATTAGCATGCTCTAGTTATCTTTTTGTTAAAGGTAATGCGTTAAGTGCTTTAGAGTTTATAAAGTTCTATATTATTAACTTGATTCATACAACAACTCAGGAGTCCGCCTGTGGGAAAGGTTATCTTTTTATTGTGGCTGTTGCATCCTGGTTGATGTCCCACCCCCTCTTGCAAATATTTGAAGTAATAGAAGTTCTAAGCCACACTTTGCAGATAAGAAAATTAAGACTCAAAGAGATTAATTGGAAAAATAAGAAATGGAAAATTAGTTGTAAATCTATGGATAAATCTAGATCTCTTATTAATACATATTCCAAGTTTTTCCTACTAGTTGATTATCTCTTTTCTTTGCAATTGTTTTTACTGATATTAACCTTATCTGTTTTAACTTGTTCTACATTTGGCCAGCAGTTGCTAAACTATATCTTTCAAAAAATTATAAATCTCTCACCTACTTATTTTCCTAGTCCCAAAGAAATACAATGTGATATGATAAAGTAGTGAGATGAGAGGGAGCAAATAGCCAACATTTTATATTAAGTTCACAAAAGCAACCAATTTAAGTATTCCCCACAAATTATAAGTAATAAAACATTAGGAATAAGCTGCCTTCTAACACGTCTTGAGACATTATTTTGTTGGAAGAACTTTCATTTATATAATATCAATTATGATGCTATTCAACTCTACACTCAAAACATAGCCCAAAACCAAATGTAAATTTTGTCTATATTACTGTCACAGCTCCTCTGTATTTTTTTTTACTATTATTCCTATTCACACATAATCTGATACTCAAAGATTCAAATGTTCATATTTCAAATATACAGTCTTCTTTGAGAAGAAATAGGTCAGATTTCTGTAAAAAAAAATGTGTACTGAGCTATGCAGTAATGATTAAATGCCAGAAAAGTAGCACATATGCTCCAAGACAGTACAAAAGCTATTTAAACATGAGGAAAAAATATTCCTATTCCCATTTTCCCCTCACTTGTACTTGGGTGAATATAATTCAGGTTCAAGCATCAAATCAGCTAAGGAGTAAATAGAGTTAGACCCCCAAACCCCAACTTTAATATTTAATAAAATGTTGAAGACTTTACCACTTCCCTTAAATGTAAACCCTTACAAACATGAAAATAATAAAAATAAATCAGAACATTCAAGTAAATTGTGAAAGGGCATTAATAATAGATGCAATAATTTACATTAGATTAAACAGTATAGTTTTCAAATTTTTCTCGTATCAATTCATTGTTTACTGCGTACAATTTCTGGTCCTCAAATCTTATTGACATTCTTCACCATCTAAGAAACCAGGGAAGTTCCCTTCATAATCCTCAATAAATACCAAAAACTGTTAACTGTAGCACTCATTACTACAAAGGAGCCCATAGCAGAGAATCTAGATGTCCTCAAAAAAAAACTTTCAAAAGGAAATAATGGAATATGACATTTGGACAAGATGAAAAGACTCGTCTTCCTTTGCTGTTTCACATAAAAAATGAAGAGTTTGTCTCATTATTTTCTGTTTTCCTCTCCTTTCTGACATACTTCTGGCATGTTATATCCTGTTCTCTCTTCAAAGTTTCCACAGTGAAATAAAAAAATTGAAGAGCCCAGCATTTCCGGATGTAATAAATTACCACCAGGAGAAATTAAGGTGATTGTCACCAGTTGTCCTTGAATTTTATATTTTTTCCTTTCTCTAACTTCATGTCCTTCAACACCTACTACATTGCCCTACATCTGCTAAGGTCTCTTAGTAGGACAAACAGTAGGTAAGCCAAACAAAGACCAAAACTCTAAATAGGCTAATAATGGAAATGCAGGTGGAGGGGGTTTTTTCCACATTGTAAAATGGACAAATATATCACTGCCAAATAGACATTTAACTAATAAGAAACTGGCTCAGAAAAAGAAGCAAACTATAAAGAAATTATATCATTGGGTAGAAAATTATATGGAAAGTCAAATCTCACTAAATGTGGTATTTTGTGGTTCTGCTATAATGGAAAAAGACAAAATGACCTTCAATTGAGTTTCCATTTAACATTTAATTTCTTATTCCTAAGGCATTGGATCTGTACATAGGAAAATTCAGAGCTAGAAAGTAAAGGACTTGATAAGTATCCAAACACAGATATTTGGATTATCCATATTAATCCCAATATGGATAAGTAATGAAACAGAAAAATTGTTTAATTACATGACCATTAAACACTTGGGAGGGTCAAAACTAAACCATGAAAAAGAATCAATCTTAATTATTCACAATTTAAAATTTTATATCATTTATTCCATTTTTAATATTGAAGCATGCCTCCTTGTAATTTATGATTTATAGCAAAATTGGGCTTTTTCCTTTATAGAGAAAAGAAAGCAATCCTTTATTTACTAAGGCCTTGAAAAGAAAAGGGCCAATTCTTTATGCTATTTCTTATTATTTGGACAAGAATATTGCTGTATAGAGTCAAGTAATAATTTGGTCTTTGGTCCTTTGGATCTTTGATTTAGTCCTTTGGACTTTTTTGATATTACCAAGTTCCCTATTCAAGATGGAAACCTTCTTTAAATGGCCTGGAGACCCATTTAAAGAAGAAGAATTTGACAAATCAAAGATCAATCATTTGGTTGCCAAGTTCAAGCTCAAGAAGCCAAAGAATATCAGGAAGAAAAAAAGACTAACTGTGCCTCTTGGTGCACCTTGGATGTCCTACTTAATGTTCTTTGATACTGGGACTGATGGGGACATAATAACTACTAGACTAGACATGAACTATCAATCCCTCCACTCCAGACACAAACAGGTACTACTTACTCAGTTAACCAGCTTAATGCTTAATGCCTTTGATCAGATTTACGAAGGTAACAAGGCATAAACACAGATAAGAATCATTGACAGATCTGAATTCATAGACATGCAAATTATTTTTTAACATTAATGCTAAATAGCATTTTTTTAAATGTATGCTGCTGAGAAATCATAGGCAAAATGATAATATTAAAATAATTTGTAACAAAGGGAGATGTTAAACACATGGTTCAAGAGGCTGGGAAATACAAAACAGGAAGTTCAAAGTCTCTTTTAAGAAACTCACACATATCTTTCCACAGAATTTCATGTTTGAGATGAAAAAGTACTAAGTTACAATCTATAATAAAGACAGAAAGAGCATTCTTATTCAATTAGACTGCTGATCAGAATAAAAAAGTACCAACAAAAAGAGAATTTATCTGTAATCCCATCATGACTATGCCAGAGGCAGAGGTAAGCTAGATGGTCACCTGCAGCTTGTCACAGGTGTAGTAACCACCTGGAGGAGTCAGTTCCAGATGCAAGATCAGTTGGATGGCTAAGCAGGCCAGAAATACATCCTCTATTAAGCCTATCACAAAATTTGAAGTCAGTACAGTGGAAGTTTAAGAATCTTATTTCAGATGCCATTTCAAGTATTCTGAATCCTTGGTTATAAGTTTTATCAGCACCCTAGATTAGTGGAAAATACAATTCATGTCCTTTAAAATAAAGACTTATTTGAAACCAGCACCATTAAGCAATTCATGATAAACATTGCTTATTTTTAAAGGGCTTTTATTTAGGTTCAGTCTTCTAATGACAGAGGTAATGAATCTTATTTTATCCCATAGACTCCCCTGTTGCCCAGTATCCAGGAAGAAACAAAAAGTATGCTTTGGCTAAGTTTGGGGCTCTCTAACATTGTGAAAATTGGGGCGTTTCCTAGGGAGAAGGATAAGTAGCATTACATAATTAGATGTACCAAATTTTCTGCTTAGCAACAAATTTGTGCAAGCAAAAAAATGTATTCAGCTTGAGTTATTCTGATGAATGCTATAGAGGCCCTTGGAAGCCTAGAAAAATCTTTTAGCCACTTAGGGATGCTAATTTGCAAGGGACAGAAAAGCAATATGCTAATTTTTGTAAACAGCCATTCTTTGAACAAATATTCTGGAATACTACACAGGGACAAGAAGAGAGAGTACATCTCCATTATTCTCAGAGACACATAATAACCTGATCCTGATATTCTAACTCAATGGGGTTTTGTAGAATTTTTCCTTCATGAACAGGACTGAGATTTTTGAAAATGCTTGTTTGGACATAAAGTTCTTGTGCCTCTTCAGTCTGCAGGAGATTTAAATGTTTCTGTCTCCAAGGTAGTGCTTTCTCCCTTCTAAAAATATTTTTGTTGACCTACTTCAATTGGGCTCTTTAGAGAAAAAAATTTAGAAGGCCATCCTTTCTTTCTTTTTTTTTTTAACAAACCCTCACCAGTTCAGAAATTTTACTGACAGCATTTCTGACATAAGTCCTTCTACTTGTGTTTGACACTGCCAATAAGCAGGAATTCATTAGCTAAAAAATGGGTCATTCGACTTTTCAACAGCTCTAATTGCTCTAAAGTTATTCCTTACATTGATTTTTAAATCTTCCTTTCTTAACATTTCTACCCATTCATCTCTACTTAGATATAGAAAAATTAATTCTTTCTCCTATGCAGCAATCCTCTCAATATTTAAAGACAATTATTATAATGTCCTTTTCTAGGAAAATACTGTTCCAGTTTTTTTTAACTTATATCATGTTTGTTGCATATAAGATTTTTAAACTGAAATACAGTTGATTTACAATATTGTGCTAATTTCAAGCATATAGCAAGGTGGTTCAGTTATATGTGTGTGTGTGTATATATATATATATGTTCATATTCTTTTCCATTATGGTTCATTGAAAGTGAAAACGAAAAGTGAAAGAAGTCGCTCAGTCATGTCCAACTCTTTGTGACCTCATGGACTGTAGCCTACCAAGCTCCTCCGTCCATGGGATTTTCCAGGCAAGAGTGCTGGAGTGGATTGCCATTTCCTTCTCCAGGGGATTTTCCTGACCCAGGAATTGAACCCCAGTCTCCTGCATTGCAGGCAGACGCTTTACCGTTTGAGCCACCAGGGAAGATTATGGTTCATTATAGGATATTGAATATAGTTCTTTGTACCAGGATCTTATTATCTATTTTGTATATAGTAGTGTGAATCTGTTAATCCCAAACTCCTAATTTATCCCTCTCCCACCCTTACCCTTTGATGACCTTCTTTGCTATGTCTTGTGAGTCTATTTCTGTTTTGTAAATAAGTTCATTGTATCACTGTTTTAGATTCTATTTATAAGTGATATCATTTATTTTTCTCTGAGTCATTTCACTTAATAGGATAATCTCTAGGCCCTTCCACATTACTGCAAATGGCATTCATTCCTTTTTATGACTAATATTCCATTTATATATATATATATATATATATATGTACCACATCTTTTTTATCCATTCATGTGTTGATGGGCATGTAGGTTGCTTCCATATGTTGGCTACAGAAATAGAGCTGCTATGAACATTGGGGTATGTGTATCTTTTCAAATGAGAGTTTTTGTCTTTTCTGGATACATCTTTTCATATATATCCAGAAAAGTGGGAGTGGCGTAGATGACACTATAACAACCCTATTATTAGTTTTTAAAGGAACTCCCATACTATTCTCCATAGTGGCTGCATCAACTTACATTTCCACCAGTGTATTTGTTATCTCAGACATTGTAATATTTGTAGGGAAGAGCTTGTTTGAATTTTTAAAAGTTTTTATGTCTCTGTATAACATTCTGAATATATAAAATATATAGTTATAATTTTTTATGTCCTTGTTTGCTAATTCTAGCATCTGTTTAAATTTTAGGTATATTTTAATTGGTCTTTTCTATTTATTATGGGTCATATTTTTCTTTTCTGAAAATTGAATAATTTTTAATTAAATGCCAAACACTATGAATTTTACCTTACTCGATGCTAGATATTTTTGTATTCCCATAAATATTTTTGAATTTTGTTCTGGGATGCAAATGAGTTTATTATGTTTTGTTTTTAAGCTTTGTTAGGCAGAATCAGAGAAGCCTTCAGGCCATTAATGAACCAAGACTCTCTTGGGTGCTCTGCCTAAAGCCTCATGTATCATAAGGTTTTCCAGTCTGACTGGTAGGAACAGGCACTATTCCAGTTCTTGTATGAATCTTGGGCATTGTTCTCTCTAATCCTTTTGGATTAATCTGATAGTTTCCTTACATGAATGAGCTGATGAATATTCAGCTAATACTAGAGGGCGGCTCTCTGCGTATCTTAGAAGTTCTCTTTCTGTGTAGCTCTTTCCTCTCCAATATTTTGTCCTATGAACTCTAACTGCCTTAGTCTCCCTAGATGGTCAGCTCCATCTTATCAATTTAAGGAGTCTACTGGACTCTGCCTGGATTCCTCCTTCCTACACAAGAACTTGGACTCCCTATCAAGAAATTCACTTGGGAAACTGTAGACCTCACCTCATGTGTTTTCAGTGTCTCAAGAATCACTGTCCTTTACTGCCTTATATACAATGCCTTTAAAACCATTCTCTCACATACTTTGTTTGTGATTTTGTTCAAAAAGGCATCAAGGTAAATTTAGTTCCTCTAACTCCATCTTTTCTAGAAACAAAGTGTCATGAGAACTACTGAAATGGCTTCATAACTTGTTTCCCTACTTCTTTATTTGCTCTTCTTAAATTTTATTGTGAGTTTCCTACTTTAAATCTTTTGTGAATTCCAAATTGTCACATCAGTAGTGCCCAAGTCCTGTCTTTGGACAATGGTCAACTCTGTGGTGAAGTTCTCACCAGGAGAAAATGAGAAAAGTAAGAATAGTGTATCAAGTTTTAAAATCATTTATTGTGAAATATAACATCAAAAATCTACAAGATGTATAAAAGCAATTGTAGAGTTCAATCAATTATCATTAAGTGAAAAATTCATTTATCACCAAATTAAAAATTACCAGATCCCCAGAAACCCTTCCGAGCCACATATATATATAGGTACTCTGTTTTATCTTACTATTTTTCTGCATCTACTGCTTAATTAAAGTTAGCCAAAGTGAACTATACAGTGAGATATGGCAGACCGTGGTTGGAACCTCACTGAACTGAGGCAATCAGAATGACTTTCCTAAGGAAGTTCTATTTAAGCTGAGCCATAACGAATGAGTAGGAGGTATCCAGTCAAAGAGGAAACAAAGAGAGATAATCTGGAAAAAACTGTGTCTCTTCCAGGTGGAAGTAACCTTTGGCTAACCTAAACTACCAGACAAACACACACACACACACACAACCTGCAAATGAGAAGGGGCTAAGACTACAGAAAGATAAATATTAAAATGGTCATAAAATTGCATAAAATATCATTGGTATTCAATTTGAAAACTGCAGGAGATTAATGTTTTTCTAGGAAAAATGAACTATTATTATTGAAAAGAAAGAAATCAAATAACTGACTATACTGTTAATCATAAAAGGATTTTTAAAGTAACAAAAGAAGTATTTATCCCAGTTTTAGCAATGTCATGGGTGTATTCACTCAAATTTACATGGAACAGATAATATTTATTCTATAAAATATGTTGAGGCATAAAAAAGGTAGAAGGCTGCAGTTCATTTTATGAAGCTTTTAAAGATAATCCCAAAATCTAAAAATATCTATAAATATCAATGTGTTGTTGTTCAGCCATTAAGTCATGTACAGCTGTTTTGAGACCCATGGGCTACAGCCCACCAGGCTCCTCTGTCCATGGGATTTCCCAAGCAAGAATACTGGAGTGGGTTGACATTTTCTTTTCCAGGGGATCTTCCCAACCCAGGGATCTAACCCATATTTCCTGCATTGATAGGTGGATTTTTTACCACTGAGCCACCTTGGAACTGCTTTCTGTAACTTAATAAATGATACCTATATATTTAAAATGAGAGCTGCTGCTGCTAAGTCGCTTCGGTCTTGTCCGACTCTGTGCGACCCCAGAGACGGCAGCCCACCAGGCTCCCCCATCCCTGGGATTCTCCAGGCAAGAACACTGGAGTGGCTTGCCATTTCCTTCTCCAGTGCATGAAAGTGAAAAGTGAAAGTGAAGTCGCAAAAATTAGAGCTAGCATACCTATAATAAAACATTAGAAAATTTCTTTTAAAATCACAACTAATTCATGGTTATTGACTACTATTTAACATGTTTATGGGCTGCTAAATTGTAAGTCAACAGAGAAATTACCAGCACTAATAAGAATTAATAAGAATTCAATAATGTCACCAATTATAGAAGTATGCAAAATAGATAAATTTCATATATATATGAGTAATTATATTTATAATAGCAAAAAAATATGTGGGTCTTTGAAAAACTTTAAAAATACAGTAAATTAAGAAACAGAAACTAAAGAACACTCTTCTGTATTTCCATGTAAAAATTTAGATCGGTTTTTTTCCTTGTAAATCATGCCTAAATAGCACATACATTTTTTCACGTATTTTCTCTACCTAAGATTACCATTTTCCAATGCTTTTACATTATTGAGTTTTCTAAAACATAATTTTTATGATGGCATAATGGTTGATATATGGTAAAGAAGTGAATGAAATTTAGGAGTTTCACCACTAAAAAATGCCAACATTTCTTTGTTCAGGAGGGAGAAATGATTCCCTAAGCAGCAAGCATATATCCTATATTCCAAAAGCTAAATGACATTAACAGACACTCTAATTCCTATCTCTTTAAAATTTCTGGTGTTAAGAAAAGACAACTGACAATATAAAGACAGTAACCTTAAGAAGTATCTGGTTTCTTTATTTTGCTGAGCTGCCAATAAATCCCAAGCTGCCCTGATATATTGCCTTAACATATGTCACCATTACAGAAAAGAATCTTCCTCGTGTCTATGAGCCTTAATTGTCAGGGTTTTGGTTGGTTGTTTGTTTTTTTAACCTGTAGTCACAGGAAAGTTCTTCCCTAAAGCAGTTTTTATGGATAGAATGAAAGATACACATCTTTTAGAAGTGATGAGGGATGCTTCCGCCATACTGTCCAAATTCCCACCTAAAGATTCCAGAGGACCCTGAGAATGCTTCAAGTGATCTTGTGATCTCAATCTTGCCTCTGTGCAGCCTCTCCTCCCCCAAACAAAGCAGGGTTCATAGATATTGAAGAATAAAGAAAAGAAACTACAGAAAATGACAATCTGGAAGGAAAAGGAAATTTAAATCAGTTTTGAATGTACAAAGCCTGAAAGGGCAAAACCTGGAAAAGTGTAGAAACCCATTTGATGTTCAACTCTGAGCTTCTATATTCTCACCTGCAAAAGACTGAACCAGTAATAACTGAGCTTCCATGCCAAGCCCTTTCAATGTATGGCTTAATTAAAACCTCTGTGGTAGAGGTTTTCTTTGCCAGTTGTCTATGGTAGGGATTGTCATCCTTATTCTGTATGAGGGGTCTGAAATTCAGAGCAGTTAAAAACCAGGTCTCTGATGATGCAACTATTAAGTGCCGCTGGCAGGATTCCCCACCCAGCTCTTTGAAATGCCCAAACACAAGCTCCTTCCATTTGTCACAATAAATATACTTTACCCTCTGATTGTTCTGAATACAAAAGGTTTAGATGCCTACATCTCAGTAAATATTAGTTGATTGAATCAAAGAAGATTATTGTCATTGTTGTCTGGTTGATAAATTGTGTCCAACTCTTTTGTGACCCTATAGACTGTAGCCTGCCAGGCTTCTTTGTCCATGGGATTTTCCAGGCAAGAATACTGGAGTGGGTTACCATTTCCTTCTCCAGGGGATCTTCCCAACCTGGAGATTGTACCTGTGTCTTCTGCATTGGCAGGCAGATACTTTATTGCTGAGTAACCTGGGAAACTCCATTATATTATACATAGAAGATTTATATTTTTACATATTTTGAAAATTTATCACATTATTAAACTCTTATTGATTTTAAAAGTTAGAAGCCGGTTCATAAAGGGCCTTTGGTACCAGAGATAGGAATTTTGAACACAGTAGTAACATCAAAAGATTTGCATATTGAAAAAAACCACTCTTCAAAGATTTCTTTTCTGAGTGGGATAGTCTATCAGTAAAGAATGTTTATGTTACGTTGCAGTCAAAAACAAATCTAAAATTCTCAGTGGCTTAAAAAATTAAAGTTTATTTCTTGGTTTGTCTGGGGTTTAGGGTGGAGGCAAGACTGCTATTCCATTTCATTCTCATTCAAGGATGCTGGCTGACAAAGGCTTCACACATGAGCATCACTGGCAATAATAGCAAAGGATGGTAGGGGGCATGGTGACTTCAGCCATTGGAGGTTCCCAACAAGAAGAGACACATGTCACAGCTCATATTTCATACAGCGACACAAAACAGTGCAGCCTTACCATGTGCTGGAGGGAGAAGAATTGAAAATACTGCTGAAGAATGCAAATATTTATTACTAACAGCTTAAAATGAAACTAAAGAAGAAGATCAGTCCAGCAACTGATGAAATTCAAAATGAAAGAGACAGTGAGGAACTGAATCAAGAAAGTGGCTGAGGGGAAAGAGCATGATGGTGATATAAGTAATATTAATCAAATCAGTAACTATAGGACATGAACATGTCTTGTATACAGATGGGGAAAAGCAAAACACAAAATGCAAAGGTGATCTATGCATCTTGATAAAGTTTTGAGATTTTTTTCTAAAAGTAGAAAGTGGTTTTAACTAACTTTTCTAATGGGTTTAATCTGTGTTTTTAAAGGTACTGAGATTAGAGCAAGGGAGATAAATAATTTATACAGAAAGTTGTTCACCAATTTTTATTCCTCAGTATAAAAAAACTCAGTTATTATTTTTAAAAAAATTCTGTCTAAAAAAGTTTAGTGTAATCAGTAAACTAACAGAGAAATTATGTTATCTAACTCCCATTTCAAAAATAAAAACAATAATCACATCCAGGACCCTTCAAACAAATCTTCATTATTAACACAGGCTGAGAACAGCACTTGAATTGGGGAAAAAAATGATGGAACTAGAGTGAATTTACAGCCTAGAACTGACTTACTTCTGGGACTATATTTCCTAAGTAAAAGCCACAGAATTAGTCCCTAAAGTAATATATTATTTAAGCTGGAAGGAACAATGTGTTTGTGGTAAACATGTTCAGGAATTTAGAAGTGAATACTAATTTAGCAATAAGATATACTTAAATTATTTATGCCAAATAAAGGCAATTTTCCCTGGCAAGGGGGTAGGAAGGTCTGTGGTATTGCTGTTAAAATTCTAAGATGGGAAACACTGAGTCAGCATTTCCTTAGCCTGGTCCCAGTGTTGCTTTACCACAATGGAGAGGTTGTGAAACAAAGCACATTCTTCCCATTCTGATGTGATACTGTATGGATATGCTGGCTTTTGTCTGTTTCTCTGCTGAGAATTGCATCACAAGCCTCAACAGAATAAGCCAGAATGTTAAGGAAATAAAAAGTCAACTTGATCTAAATCTATGTAGTTACAGTTCTGGGTGTGCACTGTTCTCCAACATTTTAAGGTGAATTATTAGTCACAGAATAAGAAAGTGTACTTAATTGTTTTCAAATGTTTCAGTCATCTTTCATAAGTTAGAAACCCAAAAGGCAGACTAGAAGTTGATCTCCCTAAATGCAAACCCTGGAACTTCCTTCAATAATACCAGGCAGAATACTGTACATTCTTTTTCACTATCATCAACTCCTTCTTTGTCTTCAAATCATGCTAAACAAAACTACAGAGGACATATTTTTAAATTTAGAAAAATTAGATTTCAGATGTATTAAAGTATAAAACCCCATATTTCAAAACTAATTTTTTTCAAACTCTTAGTTGCTTTATTCATTTTACAACAGTATAGAAAACTTAAGTAGATATTCAGACCCCCAGGAGTCACAGTTCAGTTACTGAGTTGTCTTTGACTCTTTGTGACCCCATGGACTGCAGCACGCCAGGCTTCCCCGTCCTTCACCATCTCCTAGGAGTTTACTCAAACTCGTGTCCGTTGAGTTGGTGATGCCATTCAACATCTCATCCTCTGTTGTGCCCTTAAGGTTTGTATATTTCTAGTTCTGCCACTGGTCTTATATAAGACACAAAATTTTGCTGTGTGCAGCAACACTGTCATCTACTAAACTGATAAAATAAATTTATGTCCTCAAACCTGAAAATTTTTCTATAGAAAGGCATAAGCAATTTGTCCTTTCGAGTGTAGAAAATGAAAAATCTCCATTTCCATCCAACTCTTGTGTTTTCTTTATATTGAACTTACAGTAAGTTTAGGCAGATTTTTCTAAATGTATTTAAAGTAATAGGCAAATCTTTATTTTCAGATTTAAAAACTCTTCACATCCTATTCACAACTTCTAATAATATTTCAGAGTAGACAGAAGGGACATTACTTTCCTATCTTACAGACCAGAGAACTGAGGTTTAAGACAGAAAGCAGTATTTCCCAAGACCACACTGCTATTTTGAGGGCTTGCCAGGAGCTCTTTCTGCTGCACTGTATTATATATTCTTTGAGGCTCAGCGGGTAAAGAACCCGTCTGCCAATGCAGGAGACATAGGAGATGCAGGTTTGATCCCTAGTTCAGGAAGATACCCTGAAGAAGGAAACGGCAACCCACTCCAGTATTCTTGCCTAGAAAATCCCATGGACAGAGGAGACTGGTGGGCTATACAGTCCATAGGGTCACAAAGAGTCAGACACAACTGAGCAACTGAGCACAATAAACTATACTTTTAAAAATATTATCTACTTGTATATGCTAGCTCTTTCAAGGCATGTAAAGAAATCTAAGATATGGTCACCAACCTCAGTAAGTATTAACGTATTAATGATTCAAAATATTTAAATCCAAGGAGGAACAAACATAGCAGGAAACATATTGAATGAAAAGTCCAACAAAACGAGGTCTACCCATAAGATGTAGTAATCGAGAAAAGATCTCTATAAGCTAGAGCTATCCAGAAATATTTCATGACAGAGTATAATATTTAAAACTCATTATTTGGGCAGGTGAGTGAAGTTCGGAGGCTTTCTTATTAGGAGGGGAAGTATTTGCTAAAACACAGAGACCGGAAAAAGCGTATATTCCCAAGACACCAAGGACAAGAGGATACAGGAATGCCTGAAGCAAAGCTTGGGAGGCAAAGAGCTGAAAAAAAACTGGAAAGAGACAAAAGGACAGCACTATTGAAGCCTTGAAAGTGTTGCAGAGTCTGTCTTTGAGGTAAATACTGAATGAGTACAGTGTTCTAAAGTTGGTGAAAGCTCTGTGAAAGTTCCTTTTAAATTAGATTAGTCAGTCTGGCTAATACACATAAATGTGTGTTTGAATCAAACTGGAGTCACACTTTCATAGCAACTTAAGTTTACAAACATCAGTCTAGAATGGTAAGCCATAACAGCAAGGAAGAAGGTAATAGGAGAATGACGTAAAGAAAATTTGAAAGGTATTATATCTGGGAGCTCAGAACATGAAATTAGGAAGAATTTTATGGAGAATGTGGTTAACAGCCATTAGTGTCAGATTTAAAGATCATGGACTGATGGAGAAAAAAAAAAAATCAGCTGCTAAAAAAAAAATCACATCCCTGGATAATCTTTAAAAGTTTACAATCATTCTTTCATGAACAATATGAGATTACAAGTGAACATAAGCACAGCCAATGACAGGAGTACTTATAATGCCTTATGGATTGATGTATAGAGAATACTACAAATTGTTTTTCTGTAAGCATAGCAATGTGATGAATGGGATTTTTTTTCTTACCCTGGAATTGATGACCAAGATTCAAGCCTGAGATACAAAAAGATATCCTATATTAATCAATCTGAAGAGAACTGCAAACAATGGAACTCATCTTCCAGACGTTATTAAGTGGCGGCTAAACCCACTCCTCCTTAATAATCTCCACAAGCCCTTCCATCTAGTTGCACAAGCAGGGATGGGGAAAGTAGAGGGGAACAGGAATAAAATTGTTGGAGTTGTGGGGAAGGATTGTTATTTTTTTCCTGCCTTTCCCAATGCCAACCTGGGGAGACGGGATTCATGGAGAGGAGCCTGCAAAAAAAAAAAAAGGAAACTGGTATTTTATGTCCAACCCTTTGCAACCTCATGAACTGGACTATCTCCCAGAGTTTGCTCAAATTCATGTCCATTGAATTGGTGATGCCATCCAACTCTCTCATCGTCTGTCACCCACTTCTCTTGTCCTCAATCTTTCCCAGCACCAGATCTTTTCCAACGAGTCGACTCTTCCCATCTGTGGCCAAAGTATTGCAGTTTCAGCATCAGTCCTTTCAAAGAATATTCAGAGTGAATTTCCTTTAGGATTGATTGATCTTCTTGCTTCCAAAGGACTCTCAGAGTCTTCTCCAGAACCACAATTTGAAAGCACCAATTCTTCGGTACTCAGACTTCTTTATGGTCCAATTCTCACATCTGTACATGACTACTGGAAAACTCACAGCTTTGATTATATGGACCTTTGTCAGCAAAGTGATGTGTCTGCTTTCTAACACACTGTCTGGGTTTGTCATAGCTTTTCTTCCAAGGAGAAAGTGTCTTTTAATTTCATGGCTGCAGTCACCATCTGCAGGGATTTCGGAGACAAAGAAATGAAATCTGGCACTGTTTCCACTTTTTTCCCCATCTATTTGCCATGAAGTGATGGGACAGATAGTATGATCTTCGTTTTATGAAGTGAAGGTGAGTTTCAAGCCACGTTTTTCTCTCTCCTCTTTCACTTTCATCAAGAAGCTCCTTAGTGCCTCGTAAGTTTCTGCCATTAAAGTGGTATCATCTGCATATCTAAGGTTGTTGGTATTTCTCCTGGCAATCTTGATTCCAGCTTGTGAGTCATCCAACCCTAGTTGGGCACTAAATTAGTAAGTAGGCTTATTGATTTTTCATTATTGTATTGAACGAGAGGAAAGGAGAACGGGTGGAGGGAGAGGGAAATCAGAGGAGGGGGCAGCTGTGGAAAATCTGAACTATCACCATGAGGAACAAAAAGGAGGCAGGTCAGTTGAATCCCATGGAAAATATCTAGTCTTGAGTCCAGGTGTTCCAAGCCCAGGGTGGCAATCTAGGCCTGCTGCAGTGAACATTCAGGAACAAAGTCTGAGAAGTGATTAGGAAGAAATAAAATGGGACTTGGCCCCTCACATCAGGGAACCTTGAAATGGGCAGATCCCACTCCTAAACACGAACCACCCCAAGAAATTCAAATATGCACTCTAAAGGAGAACTGGCATCAAACTCTCTTACCAAGAAGAACATCAAAAGGCAAAAGAACAAACAATTTGAGTTTCATTCTAGACATTCAGCCCTCCCCATCTTCTTTTTTTTAAAAAACAAAGGAGAGAAAACAAAGAGAGAGAGAAGAAAGAGGAAAGAGTGAAAAAACAGACATTTCTCCTCCAATTTAAGTCTTTGGGACAAAGTTGCAAGAGACGAGTAATTAAGAGAAGAAGATGAGAATTAAGAACATGACATGTTTTTTTATGATGGAGAGTGACCATAAGAATGTACAATCTGCCTAAGGTGGGCTTATATGAGGGATAGGGTAGTCAACAAGTCATGACTGCAGACTGTGACTAGAAATAAATGAAAGCCTCATGGTAGTTTCCCACAGTTCAATAAACCAATGCCTAATAATTTAACTTTTTAGACTATTTTATAAAATTTCTGACACTCAGGAAAGCTGTTTTGATTCTTTATACATAATACCAAAGAAAGGCAATGCCAAAGAATGTTCAAACTACCACACAATTGCACTCATCTCACACATCAGCAAATTAATGCTCAACATTCTCCAATCCAGGTTTCAACAGTATGTGAACTGAGAACTTCCAGATGTTCAAGCTGGGTTTAGAAAAGGCAGAGGAACCAGAGATCAAATTTTCAACATCCACTGGATCATCAAAAAGCAAGAGAATTCCAGAAAAACATCTACTTCTGTTTTATTGACCACGCCAAAGCCTTTGACTATGTGGACTACAACAAGCTGTGGAAAATTCTTAAGAGATTGGAATACCAGACCACCTGATCTGCCTTCTGAGAAATCTGTATGGAGCTCAAGAAGCAACAGTTAAAACTGGACATGGAACAACAGACTGATTCCAAATTGGGAAAGGAGTACGTCAAGGTTGTCTGTTGTTACCCTGTTTATTTAAGTTATATGCAGAGTACATCGTGCGAAATGCCAGGCTGGATTAAGCACATGCTGGAATCAGGATTGCTGACAGAAATATCTATAACCTCAGAAACATAGATGACACCACCCTTATGGCAGAAGCAAAAAAGAACTAAAGAGCCTCTTGATGAAAGTGAAAGAGGAGAGTGAAAAAGTTGGCTTAAAACTTAACATTCAGAAAACTAAGATCATGGCATCCGGTCCCATCACTTTATGGCAGATAGATAAGGAAACAATGGAAATGGTGAGAGACTTTATTTTTCTGGGCTCCAAAATCACTGCAGATGGTGACTGCAGCCATGAAATTAAAAGACAATTGCTCCTTGGAAGAAAAGCTATGACCAACCTAGACAGCATATTAAAAAGCAGAGACATTACTTTGCCAAAAAAGGTCCATCTAGTCAAAGCTATGGTTTTTCCAGTAGTTATGTATGGATGTGAGAGTTGGACTATAAAGAAAGCTGAGCACCGAAGAATTGATTCTTTTGAACTGTGGTGTTGGAGAAGACTGTTGAGAGTCCCTTGGACTGCAAGGAGATCCAACCAGTCCA
>NW_011495034.1:8812450-8824143 GCF_000754665.1 Bison bison bison | reverse complement strand
GACAGAGGATGAGATGGCTGGATGGCATCACTGACTCGATGGACATGAGTTTGAGTGAACTCCAGGAGTTGGTGATGGACAGGGAGGCCTGGCGTGCTGCGATTCATGGGGTCGCAAAGAGTCAGACACGACTGAGCGACTGAACTGAACTGAACTGAACTGAGACTGAACTATTCAACAGAATTGGAATCTAGAATTTTCTTTTGGAAAGCATGCTTTGTTCTCACATGTTTGGGAATAAAAATGTGTCAAAAGTCTAATAGCTAAAAATAGCTCTAGAAAGAGGAGTAAACTAGCCTTAATAGAGGACACAGCAGATACACATCATTCCTAAGTTATATGAGAAAATAAAATAGAAAACAACAAAAAAACAAAAAATAAAAGCTTATCTCCAAATGAATTTTATTCCCCCAGGGAATGCCAAAGAATCTTATTCAAGATTTAGTGAAATATCCTCAATCCCTTAATGGAAATAAGAGAATAATAGCTCTTTATCAGAGTGATATTTAATATTTTATAAGAAAGTATATAAAAACTTCATTTTTGTAGTGTTCCTGGGATGCCCATAGGATTCTCTTTTAGCACACATGGCTGCAGAATATCATTTGACCAAAGCTGTCTGTTCCAACATAAAACCTGTCCCAATACTAATGCACTAAGAAACCCTGGGAAATAGTTGCAGGTTAAAATTGCTGTAATTCAGACATCAGACAACATACTAAATGTTCTAGGTATCTATTTAAATAAGTATCAATTCCTACTCTGAACCTCCACAAGCCACTTAGTTTCTGAGTAATAATGTGGAAATTAAATTCTAATGTCATAGATGGATTTAAACTCTTATTGCTTTTAGCTCAGAAAGTAGTAAGATGTTTGAACATAAAGTTCACAAGCCAGATCAGAATACGTCCTTACTTCCTAGCCATATTTCCTGTTTGTTTCTGTAACACATATTTTTTTACTCTAAGCATTCACTCAACCCAACATCATTCTCTCTGTAAATGGGGGAATGTTTGGCATTTAATTGCTGTAAGATGAGAACTCCATGCACCAGTTTCTCACAGCAGCAGTTCAGGCCTCTTCCTCCTCCTCTTCCTAATGTGCCCTGAAATTGTTCCAGTTGATTGTAAACACTTGCCAGAAAGTTCTGACGTGTGTCCAGTTGTTTTTTCAGCTTGCTGTTAAAAGTCTTCACACCAGCCCTGAGCTTTAATTTCTTCTATTTGCAAAGTGGTCATCTAGTCATCTTTCAGCTCACCAGGCCTGAAGAAATCATCTTTCATTGTAGATAATCCCAAGTCCTGGCATGTTCTTCATTAATGAAATCAATCCCTGGGAATATAAAATTGAGATAGCTCAATGTGATCCAGCAGATAATGTCCAGAAACATAAGCCAACTGACATCTGAAGAGCCTTGAGGGATTAAAGCATATTTCTAACATCTGTTCAGATTCTCAGTGCAGGTTTTCCCCCAATACCTCCCAAGAGTCACTCTATCTTTTAGTCTGACAGTCTTATCTAGAATATCTATGTGTTCAAAGGAAACAGAGCTGTATGGAATACAAAGACACAAAACAAAATGCACTTAAACTCACAATTCAATGACAGAAAGGATTTGAAATAAGAATCTAGTGAGTAAAATCTTTATGTTTTCCCTAATCAATATATCTATTGTGAGTGATAATAACTTACTGATTTAAAATTCTATTAGTGCAGCACTTAAGTTACAGTCTGATTAACCAAAAACATGTTTCAGAATGATAAAGTTTCATGCCTATCAAGTTTCTGTATTACAGCTTGAGAAATGACATTTTACCTCTCCACTGTATTACCACACTGATATAAACAAAGTTCTACAAACTTCATTGACAAAGGCCTAACTCTCCTGATTCCCCAAAGTGACATTGGAAAATATTTTCATAATGCTGAAAATGCATTATGAAATGCATTTTCATAATGCAATTAAAATATATTATTGAGCACTATTAATGCAGAAAGCTCACCCTTCATATTTATTGCAATATTTAATGATATATTTTAAATTGCTAAAAGATCACAAAAAGACAAACTTCTAATTATGCTCATTATGACTGAGATAAATTATGAAGAACATGAAGACTCCTGAAAGATAGAACAATTCCAAACAGCTAAAGTGTGATTAGCATCATAGAAATTCTCTAGTTCTAGGAAACATAAAAGTTCCTTTGAATTTATTTTAGAGGCAAGATCAGCGTCTGAGTGATGTCAAGAGGCCTCCTCCCCAGCAGTCTTTGTGTGCCTTCAATATGTCAAAGGAGATAAGTTGCTCCTGTTGTGTCACTGACAATTATACAGGAAGCAATAAGTATGCCCTCTGCGGTATTTCAGGCAGTTTCCCTCCCTAGTCTGTGTCTCCAGGCTTAGCTCCAAGAAGACAAGGATCTTCCTTCTGACTGAAGGGTCTCTCTCACATCCGGAGTTCAAATCTCTACCTACCATGATTTTTCTCTGGTTACAGGGCCTCTTTAATCCCACATTATGGATCTTATCTACAGTACTGGTATCTGAAAGTAAGTTCCACACAACATTAAGTTATCAACTCCTCCATCAGCCTTGCCAAAATTCCACTAAGGAGTGTTTCCAAACATTCCAGTCAGTCTATGATATTATTAGGTTTTGAAATTGTACCACCCATCTTTTTCATAATGATATTGAATTTAATCAGCTCTTTTCTATGCACTGTACTTTGTGATGTTTGTTTTAATCTCCCAAGAAGTTTCTTCCAGGTTTTCAATGTGTTTGTCATTTTCCATAATTTAGAAGTCCAACTTTGCTATTTTAGGCAAGAGTACTTCAAGTTTTCCCTCCAGGGAGGTCATGGAGTTATACGGTTTGATTCAGAAAATAATTTCCTGAAACGAGTCTTTCATGTGGAATCCAGAGTTCTTGACAGTCATTTCCCCTCTAACATGCCTTGTTTAGATGTTGTAGAAAATTAATCATTAACGCACCTGATGTCAAATGCTAACATGTGCCTCATATGAACCATACACTCTTAACTGGGCTTCCATGATTAAATGCTGGATAAAAAGTGGAAAATTTTCTCAATCATTCAGATGAGTATGCACTGTTAGAACCACAGTTTTAAATGTGACTTTAGAAAAACTGAGTTTTGACTTCTCTAACATAATCAAAGGATGGGTTAGAAAATTAGTCTCCCACATGATAGCAATCTATATGCTGATTTGTGAAAACAGAACACAATAGTAAATGATAATAAATTGGGAGACATGTTTGAGAAATCAATTAACATCCCTTTAAAATAAATATATATTAAAATTACTTGCATATATTTGATTTTACTTGTTTTGGTCAGCATTACTGGTAGTTACATAAAATGAAATTCATCAATTTTACATGTGCCATTAGATAAACTTTTAGAAATATATGCAGTTATGCAACTAACACCACAATTACAACATATTTTCATTATCCTAAAATATTTTTCTCATTCTACTTTGCAGTTACTCCTCTCCCTCCATACCCTGGCCTTCCAAAACCACTGATTTGCTTTCCATCACTATTGTCTTTTCTAGAATTTTATATAAAAGGAATCACTCAGTATACATATTCTTTATGTCTAGCATCTCTCACTTAGCATAATGCATTTGAAACTCATTTCCTATTGCTGCCTAGTGTTCCATTAGTTTTCTTTTCCAGTTCCTCACTGCCTAAATCAGAATCAATTCCAGAAAAGCTGATAGTGGCAACAGCAGGACCTCCATGGGACACCCCACACCCACTCCTACCCACAGTGATGTGGCCTTATGCCGTGTGATCTCCTAAAGATGAAAACACTGTTGGCTTCAGATTTTTCCTGTGCTCTGAGCTGGCCTCTGCAGGTGGTGTTTCCCTGGCTCAATGTCAACTGACTTCTGGTCATTGAGAGGCAAGATACTGGAGGGTAGGGAAAACAGAGCAACTCTAGTAATTCTCTCTTCATCTCTCCATCCTTTGCTTTTGTCAGCTCTTTTGAGAAAGGCTGAATTTCCTCTTTGGCTTCAGCTCCCACCATTCAAGCCCACTGTGGTTCCAGAGGTTAGGTTCAAGTCAACCTAACCTCTGAGTTCTGACAACACCAGTCTATCTCATTCCTTTGTCTTTCAAGCCTAGTGGGGGATGAACACTTCTGCTGCTGTCAGTTTCCGGGTCCTCAGCATTCCTTGTTTGGTTCTCATCTCCAGCATCACCTATGGAAATTTCCTCTCTTTTGCTACTTAAGGCACATTCCATTTTATTTTCCTCATTAGATCCTGCAATTAACTGACTGTGCTCCCCCAAAATTTATGTGTTGAAACTCTAAACCCCATGTGATAGTATTTGGAGGTAAGTTTTTGGGAGATTATTAGATCATGAAGGTAGAGCCCTCATAAATCAGATTGGCCCCATTTTAAGTAGAGTCTAGAGAGCCAGTTTGCTCTTCTTTTCCATCATGTGAGAATGAGCATGAGGTCAGGAGTTTACAACCCAGAAGTGGGCTCTCATCAGAAACCAGCCATGCCAGCACTCTGATTGTGGACTTTTAGCCTCCAGAGTTCTGAGAAATGAAATTTGTGTTGCTGACAAGTTTGTGGCATTTTGTTACAGCAGCCCAGGCTAAGACAGACCCTGATTACATTATCACAAAGTCTGAGCCACCAGGTCTTATCCATGTTCACCTAACTTTTAACACAAAACTGATCTCATTTATGAGGCATAATTATTATTCCCATTTATTAAGGTAGAAATGAAGCCTGAAGAAACTATCTATCATACAGAAGGTCACAGTGTTAAAAAGGAACAGAAGTTAAGCTGCTATGAGGTTGAGACTAGATTAAAGAGACTGAAATGGAAGGGCAGAAGCACTGAGTGGGCTGAGTGGAGTTAGCAGAGAACAGCAGAGCTTACATTCTGCCAGAAGGCAGGAGAGTTTATATCTTGGGGGAAAGGTAAAAGTATTCTGTAATCTGTTTTATGTAGATGTAAACTTTCTGATCCTCTTTTCTGTTAAGACTGGAAGGAATGCATTCTCCAGATTAATCACCACAAGCAATGTGCCCAACTTTGTATAAATGTACTCTGGCAACAATATCATGCCTGGCACAGCAGCTAAAACTGGGGCTACAACTTGGTTGAGGTTGTGATAATCTGATAACATCCTCAAGGATCCACCAGGTTTTAGCAGGTCCAAGACTGGAAAGGTAAGATAAATGGAAATACAATGGGAACCACCATCCTGGGTTTCTATGTCTCTAAGGATGGTGCTAATCTCCGTGATTCCTCCTCAGATGAAATATGATGAACAATTTACCATTTGTTCAGGGAGTGGTAGGCAGAGCTAAACAATTCTATCTGACCCTGTATCTAGTTCCCAAAATGTTTGGGCATTCCCTTTTCCACATTTTATAGTTACCTGATTAAATGTCCATAGCTCCCTTTGGAAAAAGAACTGGGCACACATTGCCATACATAATTCCATGGTATAGCCAAGTCTTCCTTCAGAGAATCTGATCTTTCATATTTAGCTTTGAATTGCCGAATATTTGCTCTCCACTTTCCACTTTATCTTTGTTGAGAGCATCATCCAACTCTGTCATTACAGTTACTATTCCTCTCATATTTCTAAATTCCTGAAACAATGAGCCAGTTAATGAATCCCTCTCACCAGTATACATTCCAGTCTATCCTAGTTCATACTGTGAAAGTTTTACCAAATGCACTGCCACTGCACCAAGGGCTATCTATCTTTCATCTATCACTGGTAATAAGATCCTCTAGGCAATAACATGCATTTCTACTCCCAAGAAAATGGAACGTGGAAGACATAACTAACATCCTGGATTCGTTTGCGTGTTGCATGCTAAGCCACTTCAGTCATGTCCAACTCTTTGCAACCTTATGGGCTGTGGCCCACCAGGCTCCTCTGTCTATGGGATTCTCCAGGCAAGAATACTGGAGTCAGTTGCCATTTCCTCCTTCAGGGAATCTGCCAAACCCAGGGATCAAACCAGCGCCTATTACGTCTCCTGCTTTGGCAAGTGGGTTCCTTACCATTATGCCACCTAGGAAGCCCATTTATTCAAGCTTAATTGTAATAATAGCCAGTCTCATTTAGAGTTTCACAAGATTACTTCTTTCCCATTATATATCTTCTTCCAATGAGTGACCAATTTTCTTTAATTTGACATAAAAGATATCAAAATTCTGTGACAATTCTTATTACCAGTAGTACCTACATGCCAATATCTATGAAATATGAAAGTCAAATATAAGTAAAAACTTGCAGGTATAATCCAGATTATAACATTGTCATAGTATCCATCCTGTGTTAGGAAGAATTTCCCATAAATTTATAAAGAAAAGAACTGACTTTGTTTACATTTGGATATTTAAAATTGTGCTAACACCGTGCTTACTTTAAAAATAGGAATAGAAGTTAATATAAACACTGCTTAAATTCTTTCATGATTTTTTTCTTTCACATAATAACTGCTTCTGTTTTCTTTCCTGTCTTGTTACACAAGAGTGCTCAAAAACATAAAGATTAGAGAGAACACTCAGGGAATGACTTCACTGTTTAAATATCATTACCAGGTAGTGAAAGGATTAAAAAAAAAATAAATGGTGGTTTCACTGGAAGGCTTCTAACTATAAATATCTAGGCATGTCTTATCCAGACCTAACAGAGCTGAAAAAAGAAATATTTTGATTTGCTCAACCTTTCAAAGATATCATAAAAGAAAATAAAAAGTCAATAATTATATACTGACTATGCAACATCATATAGAATGTATGTTAACTAGGTAAATACGGACTTTCAACAATTTTAAGCCTGAGCTTGAAAGAATTCAACTGCTCTGTAAAAATACTGATGATGGGGAAAAAATCATCAGTAATTGGTTTAAAAGAGGAAATTGGTTCTTAAACATAATGCAAGCAAATACAGGCGTTATTTAGAAATGTGGGCACAGAGTATGAGTAATTGCTAGTTGCAAACAGAAAGATGAAAGAAACACCTGTGAGAGACAAGTGACACAAGAACAGAAGGGAGAGCTGGTAATGGCTAATGCTGCTGCTTCTGCTAAGTCGCTTCAGTCGTGTCTGACTCTGTGCGACCCCATAGATGGCAGCCCACTGGAGTGGGTTGCCATTGCCTTCTCCGAATGGCTAATGAGAGTGTACCATATGGCCCGGAGAACTAGGCAAGAATGTAGCTGTCTGTCTTGTCAGGTTCCTTCCACACATGTTCTATGGTAGCAGAAGGAAAGAGGAGGGCTGTGTACATTTTATGCAGTACGTAAATCTTGAAAATAAAAACACAGTGCATAATGCATGCTTTTTGTCTCCTCAAATCTATAATACACACAAAGGGAGAAATTGCACACACACACACACACTCCTCCCCAATGGTGTAGAAGGACTTTATGACAGCATGTCATAAATTTCATATTCTCTACAACACAATCAACTGAACCCACACCTGCAGCTGCCTTTGAAATGTACAGTATGGGGTATCTCTAAACTCTGGAAATTCTCAGTATTTCAGGTAAACAAACAAAAATACAACACGTATTTGAGTTCTAATTGTTTTCCTCTACAACCTGAATATGTGACAGATCCTCAAAAGTGAAAGCATAGATTCAGCCCAAACCAGAACTCACCAATTAAACAAAAACCGTGGAACACTCCTTCTACTCTTAAACAGGGTAGAATTTGTTTTAATCTAAAAATTCTCTCCCAAGCTTGCTAGGTAAGAGGAACCAAATACCAGCTAAGAAAAGAATATTTTGTCATTGTCTTAAACTGATACTTTAAAAGTTAAAACCAAAGACAATATCCCTATTCTGAAATATCAAAATAGGTAGGAACAGCAGAAATAAGATAATAATCTAAAAATGGCAAATCATACGTCAGTTTTAATTCTGAACTCAATAAAGTGGCTTCTATAGTGACCATAGAAAAGATATTCTTGTACAACAAGCATATAAATATTTAAGAATGGCCCAATAAAATCCTAGATTATTAATACTGTTTAAAATATTAGCCAAATTAATCAAGTAGATGTTCACAGAAAGCCAAAGTGCGTACTAATCTATATGTGATGTAATTATATCCAGAAGAGAAAACTAGTCTTTAAAATCAAAAATAAAGAAGCGACAGACCCCAGAAAATGAAAGGTCTAATAAGGCAGGTAAGTGGGGTGGGGATAGCCAGTTCTTTGGATGTTTGTAGTCAGCCTTCTTTAAAGGTCTGCTGTCAGCTTTTATATCTAGAAATAGGCAAAAATGTTATTGTTTTCATCAGAATATTCAGAAATCTAATTGATTATTGAAGTGTTAAAAGAGAATTCTGAGGTATGAGGGAAAACGAAGTCAGACACTGCAAACCAATCATCTGCCAAAAACTGATGAAATAAAGATGAAGAGCTGACTCATTGGAAAAGACTCTGATGCTGGAAAAGACTGAGGGCAGGAGGAGAAGGGAGTGACAGAGGATGAGATGGTTGGATGGCATCACTGACTCCATGGACATGAGTTCCAACAAACTCCAGGAGATAGGGAAGGACAGGGGAGCCTGGTGTGCCACAGTCCATGGGAGTCTCAAAGAGTCGGACATGACTTAGAGATTGAACGACAACAATGGGGGTGGGGGAAGCACTGAAATTCAATAGTAGTACTACTATCTCCTGAGAAACCTGTATGCTGGTCAAAATGCAACAGTTAGCATGCTTATTTAACTTTTATGTGCAGGACATCATGTGAAATATCAGGTTGGATACTGAAAAGCTGGAATCAAAACTGCCAGGAGAAATATCAACAACCTCAGATAAGCAGATGATATCACTCTAATGGCAGAAAGTGAAGAGGAACTAAAGAGCCTCTTGATGAGGGTGAAAGAGGAGCGTGAAAAAGGTAGCTTGAAATTCAACATTCAAAAAATTAAGATAATGGCATCTGGTCCCACCACTTCATGGCAAAAAAGTGTAAACAGTGACAGATTTTCTTTTCTTGGGCTTTAAAATCACTGTGGATGGTAACTGCAGCCATGAAATTAAAAGATGCTTACTCCTTGGAAGGAAAGTTATGACAAACTTAGCGTATTAGAGAGCAGAGACATCACTTTGCTGACAAAGGTCCATATAGTCAAAGCTATGTTTTTTCCAGCAGTCATGTACAGATGTGAGAGTTGGACCACAAAGAAGGCTGAGCACCGAAGAATTGATGCTTTTGAACTGTGGAGCTAGAGAAGACTCTTGAGAATCCCTTGGACAACAAAGAGATCAAACCATTCAATCCTAAAGGAAATCAACCCTGAATATTTATTGGAAGGACTGATGCTAAAGCTGAAGCTCCAATACTTTGGCCACCTGATGTGAAGAACTGACTCATTGGAAAAGACTCTGATGCTGAGAAAGACTCAAGGCAAAAGGAGAAGGGGGTGACAGAGGATAAGATGGTTAGATGACATCACCAACTTAATGGACATGAGTTTGAGCAAACTCTGGGAGATAGTGAAGGACAGGGAAGCCTGGCATGCTGTAGTCCATAGGGTTGCAAAGAGTCAGATGCAACTTAGTGACAGAACAACAACCACGGAATGAAAGAAACCCTTTATTACATGAACATTAAAAAATGATGGCCAAGCAGAAAAATGAGATTCTAGCTAAAAGAGCAAGGCTCCTAACCAGGGCTCAGAAGCTGTATTGGTAGAAAAAGAAAAGTCAACTTCTGACAAATCTCACCAATACCACATAATCAGAGACAAAAGAAACTAGGAAGAAGTTGTAGTAAAATCCCCAAGAATAGATGCCCAAATTATTAGAGTCTAGGTCTCAGGCTCAGAGAACATGCAGAAGAAACTTCAGGGCTCACTAGTTTACAGGGCTTCACTCCAAACTGGGAAAACGATCTGAAACCCCAAATTATACTGACACAGGAATAAAAGTACAACTCTGCCTAGAGAACAATCAAAGACAAAACCTAAGAACAGAAAACAGAAGTCAGGTCATCCGACACAGACTGGATTCAGGCTTTAATAAGACCTCTTTTCTGGCCCATCCCTACTAGCAGGTGCTGAAAAAGTGGCTAGAACTCCCATGACATGACTCTAAAACTCAGTTCACTGGGAGGTCAGTTCAGTCACTCAGTCATGTCTGACTCTTTGCGACCCCATGAATCACAGGACGCCAGGCCTCCCTGTCCATCACCAACTCCCGGAGTACACTCAGACTGAGTGTACTGAGTACACTCTGAGTACACTCAGACTCACATCCATCACCACGTCCAGTCAGTGATGCCATCCAGCCATCTCATGCTCTGTCGTCCCCTTCTCCTCCTGCCCCCAGTCTTTCCCACCACTGGGAGTAATAGTCCTCAAATACTGTATAAACAAATTGCGACCACCCTCCCTCTGAATCAGTTCCAATAGGAGGTCTGTTCAGAGATGCTACTATTTAGCATAAGCTAGGTGAAATGTGCGACACACATACACACACAATACAAAAAGCAAAAAAAAAAAAAAAAGTCAGGGGAGATCATGGCATGCAAAACCAGATGTAGAATTTATTTTGAGAAAAACAAATAATCGAACAAATCCAATAAAAAGAAGATCATTCTCTACAAGTATTAACACATCATGCTATAAAAGAACTTAATAAGATAAAAATTCAATAATATGGAAGTTCAAAGCTAAGATAAACAACCAAATGAAAAAAAAAGAGGTCCAGAGCCAGAGAAACAGAGAGGCCAAACACCATTTGCAAACCAATAGATAAATTATAAGCATCAAGCCACAAACATACACATAGTCATGAGATTATCAAGTGCATGTAAAGGAACTAGATTAAGAATTAAATTAAGTAGAGAGAATATGATACACATGGAAGGAAAAGATGATCCAGGCCATGGCAATCAGTATACATGGCCTGGCGTTCAACTAATGGCACAAAAAATATGTTCAAAGACAAAATATAAAAATTTCCTACAGTAATGAAAGAACTAAAATGGCCAACTGAAACATTTAAGTCCTGGAATATAACACCTGTGAGCCTTTCCAGAAAAGTGAAAAACCCAAGGGACAAAAAGATAAATCAAAAGAAAGATCTCAGTGGAAACAATGTTTAAAAGGATCACCCTATTTGGTGAGTACTGAATTCCCCCACATGCAGGAAACATAAAACTCAACATCAGTGATACTTATGTTATATAAAAAGAATGATTTAGAAGATTTGATAAAGTAAAAGGGAAAATATAAATAATAAAAACACCGAAGATCAAATAAAGAGCCTGGATGCAATTTAAGAACTCTCTTATCTTCACGTAAGAGGTCACATAATGCTATATAAAAATTAAACAGAAGTTTTGACATCACTGATGTTTTTATAATCTCTTGTTCTTAATATTAGTGGGATCTTCATGAACTCTTGTGGTAAACAATATTTATTCAAACTAGTCCATTCATTTAATCTTTCTTTGTGTTAAAACCTTAATTAATTTTGGTACTTCTAAACTATCATTATTATATAATACTACTTTATAAAAAATTATTCCTACCTATATGTATTGTGTGTTAGTGAGTGTGTATCTCTCTACTGTACAGAGAATTTTCTGAAATAAGAACTAAGGTCATGGCATCTGGTCCCATCACTTCATGGGAAATAGATGGGGAAACAGTGG
>NW_011495034.1:8810875-8812350 GCF_000754665.1 Bison bison bison | reverse complement strand
CGGGTGGCCTGGGTCCGGGAAGCCAGGCATGAAGATCACCAGGCAGAAACATGCGAAGAAGCATCTTGGCTTTTTTCCGCAATAATTTTGGAGTCCGCGAGCCATACCAGATACTGCTGGACGGCACTTTCTGTCAGGCGGCTCTACGGGGCCGCATCCAGCTGCGAGAGCAGTTGCCCCGCTACCTCATGGCGGAGACTCAGCTGTGCACCACCAGGAGGAGAAGGGGATGACAGAGGATGAGATGGCTGGATGGCATCACCGACTCGATGCACATGAGTTTGGGTGAACTCTGGGAGTTGGTGGTGGACAGGGAGGCCTGGCGTGCTGTGAATTATGGGGTCGCAAAGAGTAGGACACGAGTGAGCGACTGAACTGAACTGAAAGCTAATGGTGGCTACTGTGAGATTATAAAAACTTGGGGTGATATTTTGCTGTTTCTTGTTTTTTATTTTGCTTAATTTTTCATGCAGTATTATTATATCAACAATGAAATAACTCTACCCAAAAATTTGGAAGAATTAATGACCAAGATAGAGTCAAATCCCGCACTTGGAAATAGTTGGCTGTTTCACAGTTTTCTTAGCTGAGACGTTACTGAGCTAAGCAATTTTATCCTAAACAATAGAAAGCTAATAGCTAGTTAAAAATAATGATTTTTCAGAGAGGGAACTGGACAACAGAAGTGCAATAAACATGCTATGACTTGGGAAGAGCATTGTTGACAGTCAAAGAGTAATACTAAAATTTTGCATTTACATAGTGCTTTTCACCTTCAAAACTCTTCACAGAACACTGAATTCTCTATGAAAATACTAAAAATAATCTTTCTTTTAAATTTTGAAACAAGGAAACAGTTATAAAATCATGTCTGCCTCCGTCTAAGTTTATGTTATTACTTTCTAGTGTTGAAGACACAACACAAAGCAAGTGAATCAATGACTTAAAAAGCCCACAGTTTAAAACTTAAAGAACTCTTCTATACATTTACATTTTAGACCAACACATTTGTAGTTTAGGCTAAATGTATGTTATCCTCACAGAGTTTATCATCCATCATTTGCAGTGTATTTGAAGTGTATTATAAGTTTAAACACCTACTTTAAAAAAATTTTTTTAATTAAACTAGAAGAGTCTCTAGCTCAATCCCTTTCATTTTACAGGTGAGAAAACTGAAATTCTAGAGCTGAAGGGACATAAGATTTGCCAAAATTCATGTAACTCAAATTCAAACTCACATCTTCCCTTGGGCCTTTGCTCTTTCTGTCTACACTACACAGGAACACTTATCATATGCTCTGCTTGTGAAAGAAACAGAGAGAGAGAAAGAGGGAGGGAGGGAGAGAAGGAGTGGGAGAGGAAGGAAGGAAAGAAAGAAGAAGAGAAAGGGAGAGCGAAAGGAAGGAAAGAAAAAGATCAAATGGGCTTTGTATCACATAAAAGAATAGCTGAGATTTATAAAAATTTCTCTTTAA
>NW_011495034.1:8803749-8809020 GCF_000754665.1 Bison bison bison | reverse complement strand
AGTGCTTAGAGTATTAGTGCTCTTATCAAATAAGAAAATAGATTTCACATCAATAATAAAAGTTTTCACCAAAAAATACCAGATAAACAAAATAAACTAAAGAAATAATAACAATTGTGGGGGGAAAAAATCACTGGAACACAAAACTGAAAAATGGAAAAAATACAATGAAACAGAAAGTTGGTTCTTTGAAAAGACTGGGCTTCCCTGGTGGCTCAAATGGTAAAGAACCCAGGTTCAATCCTTGGATCAGGACGATCCCCTGGAGAAGAACATGACAACCCACTCCAGTATTCTTGCCTGGAGAACTCCATGAACAGAGGAGCCCAGTGTGCTACAGTCCACAGGGTCACAAAGAGTTGGACATGACTAAGCAGCTAACTAACTTTTGAAAAGATTAACAAAACGGACAAAACATGTTGCTACAGAGAACTAGGTGGGGGAAAAAAGATACTAATTACCAGTATCAGGAATGAAAGAGGGGCATTACTACCAATCTTACAGAAATAAAAAAGATTATAAACTAATACTACACCAAAACTAGATACCTTAGATAAAAAGAACAAATTCTTAGACATAAATCACTGAAACTAACTGAATAATATTTATTTTATATCTGAGGAGGATATAGAAAATATGAATAGGCCTAAAATAAGGAAAGAAATTGAATTAGGAATTAAAAATATTCCCACAAAGAAAAGCCCAGTACTAAGATTTTATACAAGAAAGGCTCTGCCTGGTCACCCTAGTGACTTTACTCTTTTACCTGTAGACACGTTAGAGGTCTCATAGGCAAGGCTTGACTGCAATCTAACCCACGTCTTGGTGGAATGTCCTATGGTTTCTTCTGGACCAAGAGGACGTACATCCATTGAGGAGTTGCCACAGAAATTCCTCATTCTTATCTTGTAGAAGACTGCCATCATCATTTTCATCCATCTCCCTGGTTTCAGCTAAGTGCAGAACTTTCCAGCTTGTCCTCCCAGCCCTTCTACAGAAATTTATAAAGTTGCTTGCTCATATTTTAGAGACCACTTCTTCATGACAGACTGACCCACTGCATATGTTGTCATATGGACTATGCCATCTGGACTATGGTTCTGTGCCAGCCTGTGGCACGGGGGCTGTGGGAAGCTGAGACTAGACTGTGCTACTTTTCTTGTCTGTGTAAGTAACAAACTGTCTGAATTCATTTGGGCTTGTTGTCTTCTTCTATGACCAGTTTATGAAAATATGTGTGAAAAGTCAACTTAACAACTGTGGTAGTAATACCTGTGGCCTGATTAACCACTGCACTGTTGCTTGACTGCTTGACCACGTCACAGTAGAAATTTATCAACTATTTGAAAAATAAATAATATAAACGCCTCCTCAGAAAATACGAGCCAAGGGAAGACCTATCAAAGGTGATTGGTGGTACTCTAACAACAATTACTCTGAAACCTAAGCGTGAAGAAAAATATATCACAAGGAAAGAAAACTACAAATCAATATAACTCATAAAAAAAGATCCAAACTCCTTAATAAAACAATGGCAAACAGGTACTGACAAACCAATTTGAATGGCAGCAATGGAGATGCTGATATAGAGAACAGATTTGTGAATACAGTACAGGGAGGAAAGGGTGGGACGAACCGAGAATAGCATGGAAACATATACATTATCATATGTAAAATACATGTTGCTGTTGTTCAGTCACTAACTCATGTCTGACTCTTTGTGACCCCATGGACTGCAGCATGCCAGGCTTCCATGTCCTTCACTATCTCCAGAAGTTTGCTCAAATTCATGTCCATTAAGGTGGTGATGGTATTCAACCATCTCATCCTCTGTTGCCCCCTTCTCCTCCTTCCCTCAATCTTTCCCAGAATCAGGATCTTTTCCAATGAGTCGGCTCTTTGCATCAAGTGACCAAAGTATTGGAGCTTCAGCTTCATCATCAGTCCTTCCAATGAATATTCAGGGTTGATTTCCTTTAGGATTGACTGGTTTGATCTCCTTGCAGTCCAAGGGATCTCAAGAGTCTTCTCCAGCACCACAATTCAAAAGCATCAGTTCTTCAGTGCTCAGCTTTCTTTATGGTCCAACTCTCACATCCATAACTGACTACTGGAAAAACCATAGCTTTGACTATGTGGACCTTTGTTGGCAAAGTAATATCTCTGCTTTTTAACACGTTGTCCAGTTTGTCATAGCTTTCCATCCAAGAAGCAAGCATCGTAATTTTGTGGCTGCAGTCACCATCTGCAGAGATTTTGGAGCCAAAGAAAACAAAGTCAGTCCCTGTTTCCATTTTTTCCCCATCTACTTGCCATGAAGTGATGGAACCAGCTGCCATGATCTTAGTTTTTTTAGTGCTGAGTGATAAACCAGCTTTTTCACTGTTTTCTTTCACATTCATCAGGAGGTTCTTTAGTTCCTCTTCACTTTCTCCCACTCAAGTTGTATCATTTGCATTATCTGAAGTTGTTGATATTTCTCCTCACAATCTTGATTCCAGCTTGTGATTCTTCTAGCCTAGCATTTCATATGATGTACTCTGCATATAAGTTAAATAAGAAGGGTTACAATATACAACCTTGATGTAATCCTTTTCCAGTTTTGAACCAGAATGTTTTTCCATGTCTGGTCCTAACTGATGTTTCCTGACCTGCATACAAGTTTCTTAGGAAGCAGGTAAGGTGGTCTGGCATTCTCATCTCTATAAGAATTTTCCACAGTTTGTTGTGATCCACAGAGTCAAAGGCTTTCGCATAGTCAATGAAGCAGAGATAGATGTTTTTCTGGAATTCTCTTGCTTTTTCTATGATACAACAATGTTGGCAATTTGATCTCTTGATCCTCTGACTTTTTAAAGTACAGCTTGTGCACCTGGAAGTTCTCAGTTGAAGCCTAGCTTTAAGGATTTTGAGCATTACCTTGCTAGTATGTGAAGTGAGGGCAATTGTGCAGTAGTTGAACACTCTTTGGCATTGCCTTTCTTTGGGATTGGAATGAAAACTGACCTTTTCCAGTCCTGTGGCCACTGCTGAGTTTTCCAAATTTGCTGATGGACTGAGTGAAACACTTTAATAGCACCATCTTTTAGAATGTTAAATAGCTCAGGTGGAATTCCATCACCTCCACTAGTTTTGTTCATAGTAATGTCTCCTAAGGCCCACTTGACATCACACTACAAGATGTCTGTCTCTAGGTGAGTGATCACACCATCATGGTTATCCAGATCATTAAGACCTTTTTTGTACAGTTCTTCTGTATATTACTGCCACCTCTTCTTAATCTCCTCTGCTTCTGTTAGATCCCTGCCATTTCTGTCCTTTATCGTGCCTTGAACACAATATTCCCTTAATCCCTCCAATTTTCTTGAAAAGATCTCTAGTCTTTCCCATTCTATTGTTTTCCTCTATTTATTTGCACTGTTCACTTAAGAAGGCTTTCTTATCTCTCCTTGCTATTCTTTGGAACTCTGCATTCAAATGGGTGTATCTTTCCTTTTCCCTTTTGCCTTTAGCTTCTCTTCTTTTCTCAGCTATTTGTAAGGCCTCCTCAACCATTTTGTGTTTTTGCATTTCCTTTTCTTGGGGATAGTTTTGATCACCATCTCCTATACAATGTCACAAACTTCTGTCCATAGTTCTTCAGACACTCTATCAGATGTAATCCCTTGAATCTATTTGTCACTTCCACTGTATAATCAAAAGGGGTTTGATTTAGGTCATACCTGCACCGTCTAGTGGTATTCCCTACTTTCTTAAATTTAAGTCTGAATTTTGCAAAAAGGAGTTCATGATCTGAGCAACAGTCAGCTCCTGTCTTGTTTTTGCTGACTATATAGAGCTTCGGCTGCAAAGAATATAATCAATATAATCAATCTGATTTCAATGTTGCCATCTGGTGATGTCCATGTGCAGCCTCATCTCTCGTGTTGTTGGAAGAGTGTGTTTGCTATTACCAGTGTATTCTCTTGACAAAACCCTTTTAGCCCTTTCCCTGCTTCATTTTGTATTTCAAGGCCAAACTAGATAGATAACCAGTAGGAATATTCTATGTGACACAGAGGGCTCAAACCACTAGGGCTGTGATAATCTAGGAGGGTGGGACGGGGTGGGGATGCGGGTGGAGGTTCTAGAGAGAGGGGACATATGTATACCTATGACTGATTATTGCTGATATATGGAAAAATTCCAATCCCATCAGTTCACTTCAGTTGAGTCGCTCAGTCATGTCCGACTCTTTGCTACCCCATGAACCACAGCACTCCAGGCCTCCCTGTCCATCACCAACTCCCGGAGTCTACTCAAACCTTAGTCCATCAAGTTGGCGATGTCATTCAACCATCTCATCCTCTATTGTCCCCTACTCCTCCTGCCCTCAATCTTTCCCAGCATCAGGGTGTTTTCAAATGAGTCAGTTCTTCGCCTCAGGTGGCCAAAGTATCAGGGATTCAGCTTCAGCATCAGTCCTTCCAATGAACACCCAGGACTGATCTCCTTTAGGATGGATTGGTTGGACCCCCTTGCAGTCAAGGGACACTCTCAAGAGTCTTCTCCAATATCACAGTTCAAAAGCATCAATTGTTTGGCGCTCAGCTTTCTTTATAGTCCAACTCTCACATCCATACACGACCACTGGAAAAACCATAGCCATGACTAGATGGATCTTTGTTGGCAATGTAATGTCTCTGCTTTTTAATATGCTATCTAGGTTGGTCATAACTTTTCTTCCAAGGAATAAGTGTCTTTTATTTCATGGCTGCAGTCACCATCTGCAGTGATTTTGGAGCCCAAAAAAATAAAGTCAGCCATTGTTTCCCCATCTATTTGCCATGAAGTGGTGGGACCAGATGCCATGATCTTCGTTTTCTGAATGTTGAGTTTTAAGCCAACTTTTTCACTCTCCCCTTTCACTTTCATCAAGATCTTTCTTCACTTTCTGCCATAAAGGTGGTGTCATCTGCATATCTGAGGTTATTGATATTTCTCCCGGCAATCTTGATTCCAGCTTGTGTTTCTTCCAGTCCAGCGTTTCTCATGATGTTCTCTGAATGTAAGTTAAATATGCAGGATGACAATATACAGCCTTGACATACTCCTTTTCCTATTTGGAACCAGTCTGTTGTTCCATGTCCAGTTCTAACTGTTGCTTCCTGACCTACATACAGGTTTCTCAAGAGGCAGGTCAGGTGGTCTGGTATTCCCATCTCTTTCAGAATTTTCCACAGTTTATTGTGATACACACAGTCAAAGGCTTTGGCACAGTCAATAAAGCAG
>NW_011495034.1:8801566-8802943 GCF_000754665.1 Bison bison bison | reverse complement strand
GGAGCTGACTGTGGCTCAGATCATGAACTCCTTATTGCCAAATTCAGACTGAAATTGAATAAAGTGGAGAAAACCACTAGACTATTCAGATATGACCTAAATCAAATCCCTTATGACTATACGGTGGAAATGAGAAATATATTTAAGGGACTAGATCTGATAGACAGAGTGTCTGATGAACTATGGATGGAGGTACATGACATTGTACAGGAGACAGAAATCAAGACCTACCCTAAGAAAAAGAAATGCAAAAAAGCAAAATGGCTGTCTGAGGAGGCCTTACAAATAGCTGTGAAAAGAAGGGAAGCGAAAAGCAAAGGAGAAGAGGAATGATATAAGCATCTGAATGCAGAGTTCCAAAGAATAGCAAGAAGAGATAAGAAAGCCTTCCTCAGTGATCAATGCAAAGAAATAGAGGAAAACAACAGAATGGGAAAGACTAGAGATCTCTTCAAGAAAATTAGAGACACCAAGGGAACATTTCATGTAAAGATGGGCTTGATAAAGCACAGAAATGGTATAGACCTTACAGAAGCAGAAGATATTAAGAAGAGGTGGCAAGAATACACAGAAGAACTGTACAAAAAAGATCTTTATGACCCAGATAATTGAGAGAGTCAGTTCCTAGGCAGGTTGATAGGGAGTCTAGGGGTCCCCAAGGAGAGAGGGGTCTGGAATTCTCAAGGAGGAAGAAAGGACAAACTTTTTTTCTTTCTCCACATTCTTTAGGATTATATAACAATAATGTATCCTGCCTGAGGACAGTCTTTGGATTCAACCTTCTGTTATCTTAAAATGTTAATTATGGGAGTAGACCTGGTCTTTATAAGGATGTATCTTGCCTGAGGACAGTGTTATCTTAAAATGTAAATTATGGGAGTAGGTCTGATGAGGTCTTTACAACCTGCAGACATTCTTTGGATTATATAACTTCATTGTTAACACTAGCAAGCGGGTACTCTTTCTGCCCCCTTCTGATGCCTATGTCAGAAGCTTTCTCTATCTCCTTTATACTTTAATAAAACTTTATTACACAAAAGCTCCGAGCGATCAAGCCTCGTCTCTGGCCCCAGATTGAATTCTTCTCCTCCGGGGGCCAAGAATCCCAGTGTATTCGCGTGATACTACAACCTTTCATAATCACGATGGTGTGATCACTCATCTAGAGCCAGACATTCTGGAATGTGAAGTCAAGTGGGCCTTAGAAAGCATCACTACAAACAAAGCTAGTGGAGGTGATGGAATTCCAGTTGAGCTATTTCAAATCCTGAAGGATGATACTGTGAAAGTGCTGCACTCAATATGCCACCAAATTTGGAAAACTCAGCAGTGGCCATAGGACTGGAAAAGGTCAGTTTTCATTCCAATCCCAAAGAA
>NW_011495034.1:8798937-8801466 GCF_000754665.1 Bison bison bison | reverse complement strand
GGTCAGGAAGCAACAGTTAGAACTGGACATGGAACAACAGACTGGTTCCAAATAGGAAAAGGAGTATGTCAAGGCTGTATATTGTCACCCTGCTTATTTAACTTATATGCAGAGTACATCATGAGAAATGCTGGACTGAAAGAAACACAAGCTGGAATCAAGATTGCCGGGAGAAATATCAATCACCTCAGATATTCAGATGACACCAAACCTTAGGGCAGAAAGTGAAGAGGAACTCAAAAGCCTATTTATGAAAGTGAAAGAGGAGAGTGAAAAAGTTGACTTAGAGTTCAACATTCAGAAAACGAAGATCATGGCATCTGGTCCATTCACTTCATGGGAAATAGATGGGGAAACAGTGTAAATGGTGGCTGACTTTATTTTTCTGGGCTCCAAAATCACTGCAGATGGTGATTGCAGCCATGAAATTGAAAGACACTTACTCCTTGGAAGGAAAGTTATGACCTAGACAGCATATTCAAAAGCAAAGACATTACTTTGCCAACAAAGGTCCATCTAGTCAAGGCTATGGTTTTTCCAGTGGTCATGTATGGATGTGAGAGTTGGACTGTGAAGAAAGCTGAGCGCCAAAGGATTATTGATTGAATTATTGAATTCCACAGTTTATTGATGCTTTTGAACTGTGATGTTGGAGAAGACTCTTGAGAGTCCCTTGGACTGCAAGGAGATCCAACCAGTCCATTCTGAAGGAGATCAGCCCTGGGATTTCTTTGGAAGGAATGATGCTAAAGCTGAAACTCCAGTACTTTGGCCACTTCATGCGAAGAGTTGACTCATTGGAAAAGACTCTGATGCTGGGAGGGATTGGGGGCAGGAGGAGAATGGGATGACAGAGAATGAGATGGCTGGATGGCATAACTGACTCGATGGACATGAGTCTGAGTGAACTCCAGGAGTTGGTGATGGACGGGGAGGCTGGTGTGCTGCAATTCATGGGGTTGCAAAGAGTCGGACACGACTGAGCAACTGAACTGAACTGAATAATATCTGAGATTGATGTTTCATGATGATGGTGGTGGGTGGTGGTAATTATAATAATAAATTATCATTTATAATAAAGACAACCAGATTGGAAAAATATAAAACACTCTTATTCATAGATGACATACTCTTATTTGTAGAAAATTTTCTAATATCCACACACAAAAAAAATGTACTAGAACCAATAAATGTTAAGGAAGGTCATACTGTATTGCTACAAGATCAATAGAAGTCAATTGTGCTTAAGTATGCTAGCAATGAAAATACTAAAAATAAATTATGAAAACAGTATTATTAACAGTAGCCTCTAATTTACTTAAATTCCTAGGACTAAACTTAACAAAAGCATGTAAGATGTGCATACGGAAAATCATATAATATTACTGAGATTATTAGAGACCTAAATAAATGAAGGTACTTTCCATGACCATGAATTGGATGACTTCATATTGTCAACTGTATCTGCCAATTGATCTATAAATTCAATGCACCTCTTATCAACTGTAGTCGCTGTTTTTGTGAAAATGACAATCTAATCCTAAAATTTGTATGTGAGTGTAAATGTAGAATATTCAAAAATAGTCGTGAAAGAAAACAACAAAATTGGAAGACTATTTGATTTCAAAATTTATTATAAAAGCAAGAGTAATCATATAAATATGGCATTAGCTCATCAGAATTGACAGTCCAGAAGTAAACTCTTATATTTATAATCCATTGATTCTTATAATACTTTTTTGAGCCATAATTCACATACCATTAAATTTCTCCTTTTAAAGTGTGCAATCCTATGATTTTCAGTATAATCACAGTTAAGTGACCATTAGCATTATCTAATTTTAAAATGTTTGTTAGGCCAAAAAGAAACACTCATGTACTAAAAATCCCTAACTACATAGTCTCTAACTCTCTCCAGCCCTAGGCAACCACTAATCTATTTTTGGTCTCTACAGACTTGCCTCTTCTGAACATTTTTTATAAATAGAATCATATAACATTTAGTCTTTTGTGACTGGTTGTTTCCACTTTGGTTTATTATGAATAACTTTTATCAATATTTGTGTACAAGCTTTTGTGTGGAAAAAAAAAAAACTTTTCCAAATCCTTACCAATACTTGTTATATGTCCTTATTATAGTTATCCTAGTGAATCTAAAGGAGTATTACATTGTGATCCTGATTTGCATTTCCTTAATCTAGCCAATGCTATGGTTTTTCCAGTGGTCATGTATGGATGTGAGAGTTGGACTGTGAAGAAAGCTGAGCACCGAAGAATTGATGCTTTTGAACTGTGGTGTTGGAGAAGACTTTTGAGAGTCCCTTGGACTGCAAGGAGATCCAACCAGTCCATTCTGAAGGAGATCAGCCCTGGGATTTCTTCGGAAGGAATGATGCTACAGCTGAAACTCCAGTACTTTGGCTACTTTATGCGAAGAGTTGACTCACTGGAAAAGACCCTGATGCTGGGAGGGATTGGGGGCAGGAGGAGAAGGGGATGACAGAGGATGAGATGGCTGGATGGCATCAC
>NW_011495034.1:8794819-8798201 GCF_000754665.1 Bison bison bison | reverse complement strand
TGAAGCGACTTAGCAGCAGCAGCATAACTTTGAATCAAGGACAAAGTATTAAACGTTAGAGTTGAGATCCTAGCAAAGTTATTAAGAAAAGATGGAAGAATAAAATAAGATTTAAGAGTAAGAAATGTATTTTTACTATTCAAACATTATTTGATTCTTTTATCTCCAAAGTATGTGTCTTAGTTGCTCAGTCATGTCCAACTCTTTGCAACCCCATGGACTGTAGCCTGCTAGCCTCCTCTGCTCATGGGATTTTCCAGGCAAGGAAACTGGAGTGGGTTGCCATTTTCTTCTCCAGGGGATATTCCCAACCCAGGGATTGATCCCGGGTCTCCTGCATTGCAGTTGGGTGCTTTACCATCTGAATTACTAGGGAAGCCCTTCTTATCTCCAAAGAAAACCCCCACAAAATCTACCAGAAAATTGTTTTAAACTATGTAAGCACTTAGCAAACAGGCCAGATTTAAAATCAATATATTAGTATTAATTAAATTAATAAATAATGTGGATATAATTTAAATAATTTATATGTAACACTAAGGTGTATTTACATCTTCAGTTCAGTCCCTCAGTCTTGTTCGACACTTTGCGACCCCCTGGACTTTGGCACATGAGGCTTCAGGTTTCTTACATGGATTTAAGTCTATATATATAAAATTATACTACACACTTTTATATCTACATACATACACAAATAACTGCACATAAAATATAAGGTACCTCAGAATATATCTAAGAAAGTGTACAGTAACTATATAGAGCACTATAAAGCATAAACAAAAGGTGCCCCATTTATTGTATTCATTAATCACTTGCTAGAGGAAAGGAAATTTAAATATTCAAAAAAAAGGTCAAATTTCCAAAAAGACACCTGCAAAATTAATATAATTCCTATCAAAACCCCAACACAGTTTTTCAAAGAATTTTTCAAGCTGACTGTAAAATTTATATAACAAGCAAATTCCAGTATTACACAAGACATTTCTGATGAATAAAGTGGGGGGACTTGTCTCTGAAAGCACTGAGTTATTATCATTTATTAGTAGTTAAAACAGGATTATATTGCAAGAGAAATAGTTGGCCATCACCAACTCCTGGAGTTTACTCAACTCATGTCCATTGAGTTGGTGATGCTCTCCAATGATCTTATACTCTGTTGTCCCCTTCTCCTCTCGCCTTCAATTTTTCCCAGCATCAGGACCTTTTCCAATGAGTTCGTTCTTCGCATCAGGTGGCCAAAGTATTGGAGTTTCAACTTCAGCATCAGTCCTTCAAATGAACACCCAGAACTAATCTCCTTTAGAATGGACTGGTTGGATCTCTTTGCAGTCCAAGGGACTCTCAAGAGTCTTCTCCAACACCACAGTTCAAAAGCATCAATCTTTGGTGCTCAGCTTTCCTTATACTCCAACAATCACATCCACACATGACTACAGGAAAAACCATAGCCTTGACTAGATGGACCTTTGTTGGCAAAGTAATATCTCTGCTTTTTAATATGTTGTCTAGGTTGGTCATAACTTTTCTTCCAAGGAGTAAGCATCTTTTAATTTCATGGCTGTTCTCACCATCTACAGTGATTCTGGAGTCCCCCAAAAATAAAGTCTCTCATTGTTTCCCATCTATTTGCCATGAAGTGATGGGACCAGATGCCATGATCTCACTTTTCTGAATGTTGAGCTTTAAGCCAACTTTTTAACTCTCCTCTTTCACTTTCATCAAGAGGCTTTTGAGTTCCTGTTCACTTTCTGCCATAAGGGTGGTGTCATCTGTATATCTGAGGTTATTGATATTTCTCCCGGCAATCTTGATTCCAGCTTGTGTTTCTTCCAGTCCAGCATTTCTCATGATGTACTCTGCATATAGCTAAATAAGCAGGGTGACAATATACAGCCTTGACGTACTCCTTTTCCTATTTGGAACCAGTCTGTTGTTCCATGTCCAGTTCTAACTGTTGCTTCCTGACCTGCATACAGGTTTCTCAAGAGGCAGATCAGGTGGCCTAGTATTCCCATCTCTTTAATTATTTTCCACAGTTTGTGGTGATCCACACAGTCAAAGGCTTCGGCATAGTTAATAAGGCAGAAACAGATGTTTTTCTGGAACTCTTTTGCTTTTTCAATAATCCAACAGATGTTGGCAATCTCTAGTTCCTCTGCTTTTTCTAAAACCAGCTTGAACATCTGAAAGTTCACGGTTCGTGTATCGCTGAAGCCTGGATTGGAGAATTTTGAGCATTACTTTACTAGCATGTGAGATGAGTTCAGCTGTGCCATAGGTTGAACATTCATTGGAATTGTCTTTCTTTGGGATTGGAATGGAAACTGACCTTTTCCAGTCCGGTGGTCACTGCTAAGTATTCCAAATTTGCTGGCATATTGAGTGCAGTACTTTCACAGCATCATCATTTAGGATTTGAAATAGCTCAACTGGAATTCCATCACCTCCTCTAGCTTTGTTCATAGTGATGCTTCCTAAGGCCCATTTGTCTTCGATTACACAACGTCTGGCTCTACGTGAGTGATCACACTATCATGATTACCTGGGTCGTGAAGATCTCTTTTGTATAGTTCTTCTCTGTATTCTTCTGCTTCTGTTAGGTCCATACCATTTCTGTCCTTTATGAGCCCATCTTTGCATGAAATGTTCCCTTGGTATCTCTAATTTTCTTGAAGAGATCTCTAGTCTTTCCTATTCTACTCTTTTCCTCTATTTCTTTGCACTGATCACTGAGGAAGGCTTTCTTATCTCTTCTTGCTATTCTTTGGAACTCTGTATTCAAATAGGTATATCTTTCCTTCTCTCCTTTGCTTTTTACTTCTCTTGTTTTCACAGCTATTTGTAAGGCCTCCTCAGACAGCCATTTTGCTTTTCTGCATTTCTTTTTCTTTGGGATGGTCTTGATCCCTGTCTCCTGTACAGTGTCACGAACCTCCATTCATAATTCATCAGGTACTCTGTCTATCAGATCTAATGCTTTGAATCTATTTCTCACCTCCACTGTATAATTGTAAGGGGTTTGATTTAGGTCATACATGAACACTCTAGTTGTTTTCCATACTTTCTTCAATTTAAGTCTGAATTCGGTAATAAGCATTTCATGATCTGAGCCACAGTCTGCTCACAGTCTTGTTTTTGCTGACTGCATAGAGCTTCTCCATCTTTGGCTGTAAATATAATCAATCTGATTTCGGTGTTGACCATCTGGTGATGTCCATGTGTAGAGTCTTCTCTTGTGTTGTTGGAAGAGGATGTTTGCTATGACCAGTGCATTCTCTTGGCAAAACTCTATTAGCCTTTGCCCTGCTTCATTCTGTACTCCAAGGCCAAATTTGCCCATTACTCCAGGTGTTTCTTGACTTCCTACTTTTGCATTCCAGCT
>NW_011495034.1:8793577-8794719 GCF_000754665.1 Bison bison bison | reverse complement strand
ATGAGTCTGAGTAAACTCCGGGAGTTGGTGATGGACAGGGAGGCCTGGCGTGCTGCGATTCCTGGGGTCACAAAGAGTCAGACACGACTGAGCGACTGAACTGAACTGAACTGAATGATTAATAATATGAACATCTTTTCATGTTCCTATCGGCCTTTGTATTTTTCCTTTAGAGAAATGTTTATTCAAATTTTTTCCCATTTTCAACTGGGTTTTTTTCTTTTCACTGTTGAGTTGTGACAGTCAGTGTTCTTTGAAGCTCAAAAGTTTTAAATTTTGGTGAGGTCCAATTTACCTAAGTATTGGCAAGCATGTGGAGAAACTGGAAACCTCATATGTTGCCTGTGAATATAAAATAGTACAACCATTTTGGAAATTCGTTTGGGCAGTTTCTTAAAACACTAAACATAAACTTATGCAATCCAACCATTCCATTCCTAGGAATCTACCCAAGAGAAATGAAAAATTATGTGCATAAAAATGCATATACAGAAAAGTCCATAGCAATGTTACTTGAATAGTGAGAACTAGAAATAATCCAACTGTCCATCAAAAAAGAATGGATAAATTAAGTGTGCTATTCTCATACAATAAAATGTTATTTTAATTTTAAAAAGAGCCCAAGAAATACATATTATACAATTCAAAAGAAATACAAAAGAAATACATATTATATAATTCCATTTATGTGAAATAGTATGAAAAAACAAATTTATAACAACAAAAAGTAGATCAGTGGTTGTCTAGTTGTGAAGGTGGGAATGGGGATTGACTGAAAATGTGAGCAAGGGAAGTGTTCTAAAATGAGGTTGTGGAGACATATGCACAACTCTAAAACCTAAAAATCATACTTATTAAAATGTGACTTTTATCATCTGTAAGTTATACCTCAGTAAAGTGTTTTTTTTTTAAGAACAAACCCAGATATTTTAATGGCAATCAGTAGCATAACTTTCGGAGAAGGCAATGACACCCCATTCCAGTACTCTTGCCTGGAGAATCCCATGGACGGAGGAGCCTGGTGGGCTGCAGTCCATGGGGTCGTTAAGAGTAGGAGACGACTCAGCGACTTCACTTTTCTCTTTTCACTTTTCATGCATTGTAGAAGGAAATGGCAACCCACTCCAGTGTTCTTGCCTAGA
>NW_011495034.1:8775746-8793473 GCF_000754665.1 Bison bison bison | reverse complement strand
AAAACCAGCTTGAACATCAGGAAGTTCACAGTTCACGTATTGCTGAAGCCTGGCTTGGAGAATTTTGAGCATTACTTTACTAGCATGTGAGATGAATGCAATTGTGCAGTAGTTTGAGCATTCTTTGGCATTGCCTTTCTTTGGGACTGGAATGAAAACTAACTTTTTCCAGTCCTGTGGCCACTGCTGAGTTTTCCACATTTGTTGGCATATTGAGTGCAGCACTTTCACAGCATCATCTTCCAGGATTTGAAATAGCTCAACTGGAATTCCATCACCTCCACTAGCTTTGTTCGTAGTGATGCTTTCTAAGGCCCACTTGACTTCACATTCCAGGATGTCTCGCTCTAGGTCAGTGATCACACCATCATGATTATCTGGGTCGTGAAGATCTTTTTTGTACAGTTCTTCTGTGTATTCTGTGTATTCCCCAGACAAGCTCCCGTCCTAATTACACCTGAGGAACCCCGGGTATTAATAATTGTGGGGGGGGCCAATCCGTCGATTTCCTTTTAGATACTGGGGCAACTTATTCTGTGCTTACTGAAGCCCCTGGCCCACTTTCTTCCCGATCCACTTCCGTACTGGGACTCTCTGGACGAGACAAAAGGTATTATTTCACTTATTCTTTATCTTGCAGCTGGGATTCTGTGCTGTTTTCACACGAGTTTCTGATCGTGCCAGAATCTCCCTCACCCCTTTTGGGAAGGGACATACTGAGCAAGGAGAATATATGGATATTACAGAGAAGGCAATGGCATTCCACTCCAGTACTCTTGCCTGGAAAATCCCATGGATGGAGAAGTCTGGTGGGCTGCAGTCCATGGGGTCGCTAAGAGTCGGACACGACTGAGCAATTTCCCTTCCCTTTCTGTGTATTCTTGGCACCTCTTCTTGATATCTTCTGCTTCTGTTAGGTCCATCCCATTTCTGTCCTTTATTGAGCCCATCTTTGCATGAAATGTTCCCTTGGTATCTCTAATTTTCTTGAAGAGATCTCTAGTCTTTCTCATTCTGTTGTTTTCCTCTATTTCTTTGCATTGATCACTGAGGAAGGCTTTCTTATCTCTTCTTGCTATTCTTTGGAACTCTGGGTGTTTGTTCTAGAAGGTCTTGTAGGTCTTCATTGAACTGTTCAACTTCAGCTTCTTCAGCATTACTGGTCGGGGCATAGACTTAGATTACTGTGATATTGAATGGTTTGCCTTGGAAATAACAGAGATCATTCTACCGTTTTTGAGATTGTATCCAAGTACTGCATTTCAGACTCTTTTGTTGACTATGATGGCTACTCCATTTCTTCTAAGGGATTCTTATCCACAGTAGTAGATATAATGGTCATCTGAGTTAAATTCCGCCTTTCCAATCCATTTTAGTTCACTGATTCTCAAAATTTCTATGTTCACTCTTGCCATCTCCTGTTTGACCACTTCCAATTTGCATTGATTCATGGACCTAACATTCCAGGTTCCTATGCTATAACCCCTTTACAGCATTGGTTTGCTCCTATCAGTGAGCCCCATATAAACCAAAACTGCACAACTTAATATTGAGCCAAATATGACAATGCAAGAAGGGCATTCTGACCCTCCTTTGTACTCCTGAAAGCAGGAGATAAACCTTCTATAAATAAGGCACCCTCCATGTGACAGAAGAATAGAAGACAACCTTATCACCAGAGACAGTAAATTTAGGGCTGTAAAGTTTGTTAAACTAACCCTTATTTTCCTAGTTACTTCTTCAAATTCCTTTTTCTTGTCAATTCTTCACAAATGAATCTTCTTCGTCCAAAAGGTATAAAAACTTCTCGCTCTGGTCACTTCCTGGAGCTTTGATTCTCTTGTGAAGGCTCCCATGTACAAGTAAAAATTCAATAAAACTTGTACACTTTTCCCCTGTTAATTTGTCTTATGTTAGTTCAATTCTTTGGCCTAGCCAGAGGCCGAAAGGGAGTAGAGGGGAATTTTTCCTCCTTACATATGCAATGTGTTATTTTAAACTTTTTCACTAATTTTTAGATCTCAGTCATTGTAAGAAAATCTGTTACTCTTAAGAAGTTGACTTGTCACCAAGATCTCTTCTGTATCACTTAGATATAAGCAATCAATGCCATCCCCATTGGTCATTAGACTCTTTGAATAAACTTTCCTCCAGACAATTTTCCCTTCACATAAGTGATTTTTGTTTCTCCAGAAAATTCAAAGCAATAGGAAAATAACACAGAAGAAACAGTATCATTAAGAAAAAGATGATTAGAAAGCAGAAGGCCTAAGATTCAAAATAATTCCTAGGTTCTTGCACAAACTTTTCCTAAAGTCCTAATTAGGAATAGAGTCCTCATTTGACTTCATGCTGAAGAAGAGGGCTACAAAATAATTATATCCAAAACCTAAGGATTATATCATGATTACACATAAACATATAACTTAGAGGCAGTGTTCCATTTAACTTTGATCAAAAAATGGCAAAAAATTAACTAAAGAAATGAAGCCTACTGAAGAATATTTACAATCTAACTAAAGGACAAATTACACTGTTTCGTTCAAATTTTTTTAAAAAAGAAGAAATCTTTGCAAGTGCATAGTAAAATAGCAAAGGCTTAGAAGACCTATAATTTAGATTTTGGACAACTAAATTTGGGAGTACGTGTATTCTGTGCTGCTGCCTAAAAACTTGTACCAAACATGAATATTTTTATAGAGTGTAAGTCAAAAAAGTACATGCAAAAACCAAGAGGTAAGCCCAGAATAGGAGGAACATGAGACCCTCTCTCCAGAATCCACACAAATTTGGATGATCTGTGCAAGGTATGAGGCTACTAATGGGTACAGGCTCCAGCAAAGGGTACCCATGTAGAATAGGAACTCACAGGAAGAAAGCCCAGCACTTGAAAACGTGAGGGTAAGACAGATACACAAGTACCAAGGTATTAGGTTCAGAGATAACAAAGAAAATAAAACTCTTCATTTCTTTCTTTCTTAAAACAGGAATTTGAGGTGAGACTGAAGCTATGGAGAAGGATTATTAATCCCAGTGATAGAGGAGACAGGATCCAACGAGGACACTGTACCTCATTCAATGTCTGGCACAAAGTCAATGCTCCAGATGAATTTGTTGACTTTAATTGATGTAAGGACAACATTTGGCATGGCCATTTCTTGTGAAATTATATACATTTAACCTTTAAATAAAGCAAAAATCTAGATGGAAAAAGAAGAGGGTAAAGTAATAAAGAGTTCCCTTTTTCATATCCTACGAACTGACTCTTAAGTTTACATTTCTAATAGCTTATTAGCTAACCTTAGTAAACCAAACAATGGAAGGATCTTAAACTTTAAAATGGCACTGAGAGCAAAAGCTAAGTAATGCCATAATGCAATCTAACAAGAATCAATCATTTCTTTTAGGTGATCTTTTCCCTATATTTTTGCTAAATGCATTGAAGTGAAATTCGATGACACCCTCAGAAGCCTCCTAGGAATAAGGCTCTCTTACTTTGTTAATTAGGTACCTCAAAGACAAGTCTAAAAAAGCTAGATATACCTTTCACACTACATTTTCACATTACACTTATATTTTCAAATTCGTGGGTTGGATATTCAAACTGGTTAAACTGGCACCACTGACAAAACCTAACACTTCTTATCCCATCCATCCTCAAAAGACACTGTGGTAATGCACCATCTGAGATCATAAAAGCACTAAGGATAAAAAGGAAAAAAGATATCATATGAAAGGATTATTTCACAAATAAAAGACTTTTTAAACGATGCTATGATATCTAGGAAAGATATTTTAGTCACTTTTTCAATGATGCTATGATATCTAGGAAGGATATTTTAGTCACTTGAAGGTTATTAAAAATATAATTATACTCATCATAAAACAAAAATTGTCAGTGCTGTTTTCTCTCAAGCCTTCAGCCAGAGGCCAACACAGCAGGTTTATCTCGTTTGAGCGTCACACTGACCTTCAGCTATTTCCCTCTGCTCATATTTGGAACACTGAAACGTGGAAACAAGACAGGCTGGCACATTCAGGTAAATGCTCTGGAGGTTTTGAAAATTCACATGGAGGCAAACACTTAAATCAATAACTAATACAAAGTATTAGGCACTTCAGTCTTCCAATTATTAGAGTTCATCATACAACCAATTAGGTAAACTTAATATAACACAGGAGCTAAAAGCACAGGCTTTGGATCAAAAACTTGGATGGCATCCTCACCTTGTCTCTTATTAAGTAACAGGATATAGTTTTAAACCTCTCTAAATCTGTTTCTCCAGTTTAAAAAAAAAAAGAAAGAAAGAAAGAAATACTATTAGTTACCTTATGGCATGTTTAAAGTAAGATTATATATTTAAAGAACTGAGCATTTCCTGGTACAGAATAGGTGTTCATTGTTCTAGAGTCTCATTACTCTTATTCTTAAAATGGGATAGTCCTTACGAAGCCTTCAGACAAGTGAATTATTCTGGAGACATAATTCTGGTTTAGCAGACAGCAATACCAGACATTGCCAGGGGTACAAGCAACCACTGATCTTCACCAGAAAGTCCCTGTGGTTGCTAAATCTTGGCTCCCAACACTAGCCCAAACTTCTGCTGGTGGAAAAGTCTCCCCCTGACAAATGTTACTAATGTTTCTAACGTGCCCACTAAATATTGGAAGAGAAATTCCAAGAGCTCTTCCAAATCTAAATAAAATTACTGGATTCAATTCAAGCAAAAAGTCTGTTCATTCCCAAACTGTTTGAACCAATCCCCAGAACGCAGAGCAAAATGGTTTTGGTTCATTTTAATTAGGAGTCTCTTTTTGATGCCTGTGTCATCTAACAGCAGGAGCCTAAGGAATACTTCCCTAGTTAGTCATTAAAGCTGAAAGCTACAAAGCTTTCATAAAACTCAGACTCCAGCCCTCAATCGTCAGTCTCTAAATCTAATAAACTTTCTAACCAGAGTCTTCATTGCCAGTATAACAAGTGACCCGCATACCCTAAATGAACCAGGGTTCTTTGTCTGGCAACACACTGATTCTGATAGATGAGAAAGGCCAACACAGAAGAGATCCTTGGGGGAGTTGTTGAGAAGTTAACAGTATTGCCTATTAAATTAAACACCATTCATCTACACATACACTGTGAAAGATCTGAAAATTCATGCTAGTTTCCCACTTGCCCATTTCAGTGTACACATTTAATTTAACGTAGAAGTCTTCGGGGATCTGAATCCTCAGCTTTTTAAACATTCTATGTACCATCTAGACAAAATAGAGTATGAGGAAGAATGACTTGTGTGTGTATAAGGATAATGCAAAAAACATGTATTCAAAGCAACCTTCACATTGTACTACATTTGTTCTTTTTTAAATTTTAAATGAAAAAAAGATGAATATTTTTAATGAAAAAAGGTACAATTTCACAAAGAAGATAGACATCATAAACCATTAGATAACTTAATAACAAAGAAACAAAGATACATAAAGCAAAAATCAGAAGAAATATAAAGAAAAAGAAAAAATATATAGTCATAGTGAGACATATTAACATTTTCTGAGAATATTTTATCAAGGGCAGAAAAAAATAAGGACAGCAGCATCTTGAATGATATCATTAACAATTTAAATATAATAGATTTAATTACTTTATATTAATCATTTCCTACACAAATAGATTTACAATTTTGTGTTTCATACAGTGTTATTAGATGTCCATAGGACATTTAGAAAAAGCTGGCAAAAAGATAAACATTAGTAAATTTCAAAAATAGAACTCTGTTTTGTATGTGGGATTCAGTTATACATACACACATAAGTTATTTTTGAAACTATTTTCCATTATAGGTTATTACAAGAAATTGACTATAGCTCCCTGTGCTACATAGTAAACTTTGATCCCAGTTTCATATCTATTTTTTTATTAGAAATTTAGCATTCTATTCATACTAAGTCAAACAAATGAATCAAAATCTCATAAATGTTTTAATTAGGCAAAAATTTATAAGTCTTCTAAAATATATATATATATGTATACAAAAAATTTTCTACTATGCTTGATAAAGGCTTGAGAAAGAACATTAAAAAAAAAGAGATGGAGAGACTGGAAAACATTAACTAAATGAAATGGGAGCACTGTATATGAAATAGAAAAAGTGAAACAAACTAGATAAAAGTAAAAGATGCTCATATAGTACAGTTGTTTTTAAACATGGATGCTCATTAGAAACATATCTGGAGCTCTGGGGGTAAAAAGCAATACCTGGGCATTTGTATTTTTCAAAAAATTTCAAGATAATTCTGATATGCATATGGATTTTAAAAAGTGATTGCAGGTTTTTCTATTAAATGGTAGTTTTGGTAAAATAGAACTCTATAATTTTTCTGTTGACCAATCATGATACAATGGTATTAAGTGAGTAATCATTACATAATCACAATAGTAAAAAATGTTTATCAGTTTTCACAATCAATAGTCAGACAAAAAATAAAAGATAATTACAATTCACAGCCATAATGGGAATATGATTAACCCAACAATATAAAATAATTACAAGCAATTTGGGGGACCAAGCAGTGTGATTTGTAAGTGGAAGTGCATACTTGCACATGTTTTCATCTGCTCAGACAGTCTATGTCTTTTGGTGGTGCATTTAATTCATTTACATTTAAGGTAATTATCGATATGTATGATCTGATTACCTATTACCATTTTCTTAATTGTTTGGGATTTATTTTCTTTAGGTAGGGTTTTTCCTTGTTTTCTTCCTAGAAAAGTTCCTCTAGCATTTGTTGTAAAGCTGGTTTGGTGGTGGTGAATTCTCTTAACTTTTGCTTATCTGGAAAACTTTTGATTTCTCTATCAAATCTGAAGGGGAGTCTTACTGGGTAGAGTGATCTTGGTTGTAGTTCTTCCCTTTCATCACTTTAAATATGTCATGCCATTCCCTTCTGGTTTGTGGAGTTTCTGTTGAGAAATCAGCTGATAGCCTGAAGGCAGTTCCCTTGTATTTTATTTTCATTTTTCCTTCTTGCTTTTAATATTTTACCTTTGTCTCTAATTTTTGTCACTTTGATTACTATATGGCTCAATGTGTTCCTCCTTGGGTTTATCCATCCCAGGACTCTCTGTGCTTCCTGGACTTGGTTGATTATTTCCTTTCCCATGTTAGGGAAGTTTTCAGCTATTATCTCTTCATATATTTTCTCAGGTCCTTTCTCTCTCTCTTCTCTTTATGGGACCTCTATAATGTGAATGTTGGTGCATTTGATGTTGTCCCAGAGGGTTTCTTAGCATGTCTTCATTTCTTTTCATTCTTATTTCTATATTCTGCTTTGTGGCAGTAATTTCTACCATTCTGTCCTCCAGGTCATTTATCCATGCTTCTGCCTCAGTTATTTTGCTATTGATTCCTTCTAGTGTATCGTTCATCTCTGTATGTTTGCTCTTTAGTACTTGTAGGTCTTTGGTAAACATTTCTCAATCTTTGCCTCCATTCTTTTTCCAAGATCCTGAATCATATTCACTATCATTATTCCAAATTATTTTTCTGGAAAGTTGCCTATCTCCACTTCATTTAGTTGTTTTTCTGAGGTTTTATCTTGTTCTTTGATCTGGGACATAACTTTTTGCTTAATCAAGCTGATTAACTTTCTGTAACATGGTTTTGTTTTACTTGCTGTGGGATTGTGGTTCTTCTCGCTTCTCCTGTCTGCCCTCTGATGGAGGAAGCTAAGAGGTTTGTGTAAGCTGCCTGATGGAAAGGACTGGTGGTGGGAAAAACTAGGTCTTGCTCTGATGGGCAGGGCCTTGCTCAGTAAAGCTTTAATCCAATTATCTGCTGATCCTGAGGTGACCCAGCCTTGGGGTCTATATTCTGGTCAAGGGCAACTTCCATGAGGGCTTATTTCCAGGCAGATGCTTCCAGTTCCCCCATCCCTGTGGTGAGCCCCTGCTGACCCACACCTCCACAGGAGACCCTCCAACACTAGCAGGTGGTTTTGGTTCAGTTTTCTGTGGAGTCACTGCTCCTTTCCTCTGAGTCTTGGGGCATGCAAGGTTTTATTTGTGTTCTCCAAGACTGGAGTCTGTTTCCCCTAGTTCTGTGGAAGTCCTATAATCAAATCCTGCTGGGTTTCAAGGTCAGATTCCCTGAGGATTCCCAGTCCCTTTGTTGTATCCTCAGGCCAGGAAGCCTGATGTGGGGTTCAGACCTTCACAACAATGGGAGAACTTCTTTGGTATTATTGTTCTCCAGTTTGTGGGTCACCCACCTGGTGGGTATGGAATTTGATTTTATCATTATAGTGCCCTTCCTACCGTCTCGCTGTGGCTTCTTCTTTATCTTTGGACATGGGGTATCTTTTTTTGGTGTGTTCCAGCATCCTCCTGTCAATGGTTGTTCAACAGCTAGTGGTGATTTTGGTGCTCTCACAGAAGAAGACTGCACGTCCTTCTACTCTGCCATCTTGAACCAGAAGCAAGCTGGTACTACACTTGGATTGGAAATTAGAATTCTTTTCTATTGTCTTCTTATTTCTTTGAATATAGTACATAGAATGGAAATAAAGGGCAATAGAAGTGAAGCAAGTGATTTGACAACAGAAATAACTTCACTTGTGTCACACCTTAATTATTAGTGTATATATAATTTACCTTTTGCCATTTCACTGCCATTTTTACCCTACTCTGTAACAGTAGGAAAGAATCATCTTCTAGACATCAGTCAGTCAGAGGAAATTATTCCCCCAAAACAATGCAAGATCGTTCAACTCTACTAACTCTTTCAAACTAGCACACGTAACTTTCCAGCCGCAGTCACTTCAAGTAGAATTCTGCCACTATCCCCAGTCCTTTTGAACACTAACAGGAATGCAGTGTGGCCAGTAAGAGGCCCTCCACACCCTCCACTCACAGCCTGCTTCAGCCACGCAGTGACGCACCAATACTACTACCAAATGTAGACAGCCTTCCTTATGCTGCTGTGGAAGAGGAAAGGCAGGCATCCTGTTCAGTAAGTCCGCTGCTGTTGCAGCCCTTGGTGAGGACACTGAGAAAGGCTTTTTTGTGCCCAAAGACAGAGCACAGGTTCGCTTGAATGGTAACTACTGATAACAATCATGAATCATAAACACACAGATAATTCTGTGGGGGATGGGGAATGCTCAAGCTGGGTACTCAATGAGTTGTGGGTTGAAACATGTTTTATTCCAAAAGAGGTAGGATAATAATATGTAGAAGATTGGAGGATAGGAAAATAATACAAATACAGTGTTCTGTATATGCTAACAGTACCTGCTATTTTATGACCACCACAGGTAGTATAAACTTCCACAGGTAAGATATAAAATGAACCAATTTTTTCAGGAAATATCAACACAGGTGGGTGGGAACTGCTTTTCAAATGAAAGGGAAGGAAAAAACAATAAAATGTTCTGATATTTTCCAAGTTTTCAATAATTGTATTTTATATGACTAAAGACTATTTCTTCAGGAAAAAGTTTATTTTTGTCAAACTTTTATTGAGTAAGTGCAAATCTAAGTATTCTTGAAGCAATATGAGATGTAAGAAAAAACGAACTCACAAAGAAGTGTTAACTTCAGGTTACTTTATAAGAGTAAAAAAATCAAATGTTTTAATGCCCAAACCATTGTTGATTAAGAAAATGAAGTATTCAATACAATATGTAGCCATTAACATATTGTCCACAAAGTTTCTATTTATATGGCAAAATATTCATGAGATAAACAGGAAAAGTAATGTGAAAGAAAAATCAATGTATTTGTTGAAATCCAAGTTATTCTGCCAAATAAAGTGTTTACACTTGTTTGCTTTCTCTGATGAGAGAAATAAGATTGAAAAGAGAAAAAATGGAGTAGGAGAAAGAGTCAAATTATATGAGCAAATCACCCAGGAATTCTAAAGAATAAGAATTTCTAATATTCAATTTTAGAATTGCTTTGTCAAAGTAACCTTTGTTTGGTCCTCTAAGACCTTCACTTAGAGTCTCATGCAAGCAGAGGTCTTGTAAGAGAAGGATATTTGGGAGAAACTCAAAGACAGATACTGATTTCCCCTATGGGTCAATGCTTGGATAGTTACATATGACTATATAACTATAGCTACATAGCAGGTAAAAATATATCTATATTTATAAATATAAAGAAGAAATGCAAATGAGAATTTGCTAAAGGTGGTAAACTGGAGCCTGAAGTGACCTTGACACTTGGGAAGGGTCCTGATCTTTCAAAAGAGCATGTGGTCCAAAACCCTATAGTCATCAAGTGACAGAGCCAAATTCACACAAGCTCTTAATATAGTGATTGCCTTTTTTTTCTCCTCAACTGCGCATCTGTGAGCTTTCCAAATCATATTTTAATGGAAATTATTATTTTGATTACTAGGAAAAATAACAGTAAAGAACTGAAATACATTTTGATACCTCCATGAAAGGACCATTGAAGCTGTCCAAGGACACTTGGGCAACATTTGTGTCAGCAGATCGAGTGGGAGATAGTGTGCCTGGCTGGAGAGGAAACTCAAAAGTGAGTAAGCAAAGAAAGACAATTTAGACCCAGGAAAGAAAAGTCAGCGTCAGAGAAATCAAATAGAACAGTAGAACATGGATGGGTATTTTAAAGGAACAGAAAAATCTGGAAAATACAGATGTTGTAGTTGATCAAATGGTATAGTCATTTGGTAATAATAATCATGGAGCGTTTATTGAGAAAGTCCCTGTGATAAATGCTTTATATGTACTGTTTCATTTAAACATTTTAATGAACCTGAGACAAATGCTACAATTATCAGTATTTTATTTTTTTAAAAAAAAGAGGCACATAAGGATTAAATGACCTAGCCAATGTTACTCAGACACTAAGTAGTACAGCAGGATCTGAACCCAGATAGTCCAACTCTAGATCTGCAAAAAACAACAGTAATAAGGATTTACTATTTGCTGGGCACTGTGTTAGAGGTCTCATGTGGATTATCTCTATAATTTACAAAACAACCTCTTGAGATAAGTACTGTTATTTACATTTATGGGCAGTAAAACCAGCTCATCCTAGCTTATGGGGAAAAGCAACATATTGGTTCATAACTTATCGTAAGTTATGGTGCAAAGATATTCTCATTCTCCTGAATATAAACTTTGAGCCCCATGGAAAGAGGCTCACTATCATCATCATAAATCTGTTAATTATTTATATAATTATGTGTTGATTCATTGAGAAGAAATTATGTGATAACCACATGTTAGTGGTTTCCATGGTAAAAATGTAATGTAACTTTTAGGCAGGAAATGTATTTCAGCATATCAAACTTGCTTAGCTATACCTGCATCATTTTGTGAATTATCTGTGTGTTTATGATTCGTGATTGTTATCAGTAGTTATGGTTCACGCAAGCTCAACTGATTTTAATATTAGCTGACATAAAGCATCATTGCTGCTGCTGCTAAGTCACTTCAGTTGTGTCCGACTCTGTGCAACCCCATAGATGGCAGCCCACCGGGCTCCCCCCGTCCCTGGGATTCTCCAGGCAAGAACACTGGAGTGGGTTGCCATTTCCTTCTCCAATGCATGAAAGTGAAAAGTGAAAGGGAAGTTGCTCAGTCGTGTCCGACTCTTCACAACCCCATGGACTGCAGCATACCAGGCTCCTCTGCCCATGGGATTGTCCAGGCAAGAGTACTGGAGTGGGGAGCCATTGCCTAGGGTAATACATTTTGTGGATTTGTTGGAGGTAACACAAGGATAATGGAAAAGAAGGAAAGAAAAATGAAAAAAGGAGAACATTTTAAAAAGTATGTTTCCCAAAGCATAAGTCTAAACTCTTGGGCATACCTGAGATTGGGCTGTGCTGCTATACTTTATTTCAGATAACTATAGCACCCCCTGGTGAATAACTTTAATATTTCATAATTTTCTCCAAATAGCATATGCTGCAAAATCTGCAAATGGCTCTTAGAAATAGCTGCTTTGGTCCTATTTTTTTTCCTTTTTGGTAAGTAAGCATGTGCCTAAACTAAATTTATCTCAGAAGCTATTTTAATACCAACATAAGTTTTATGTAACATGCAAATTCTACTTCCAGAAACAAGAATAAGGGGACTTGAGTATCTTGGATTAATCAAATTAGCTGCACAGGATGCTAACATAGGGGCTTCCCAGGTGGCACAGTGGTAAACCATGTGCCTGCAATGTAGCAGACACAAGAGATGTAGGTTCGACCCCTGGGTTGGGAAGAGCCCCTGGAGAAGGAAATGACAACCTGGTCCAGTATTTTTGCCTGGAAAATCCCATGGACAAAGGAGCCTGACAGGCCACAACCCATGGGGTTACAAAGAATTGGGCATGACTGAGTAAACACACACACACTAACTTAGAAGAAGCAAAAGCCTGTAAATCTAGAAAGTACAACAAAATTTTTTCTTCATTTTTGTATACAAATTTCAAATTTTCACTGGGCTGAAGCATATAAATACATTCACACTTCCCTACCTCTTAGATCTTTACTCATCTGTCCTTTCCTCATGACATTTTTATTGATCATCTTATTTATAAATGTAGACCCCAACACTTACATTCCCTATGCCTTTCTCGGCTTCATTTTTTTTTTTTTACCATAGTTAGAATGTCCAAATAAATTTTTATCCAAATTAAAACACTTTGAGATGGGCAAGGATGCTATTACTATTTACGTGGGGACAAACAGGCAATGGGAACATTATGACGTACTCACCTCACTCATAGTACTGATCATCTTCTAATATATTTACTTTTTATTTTCTTTCTTTTCTGCTAAAAATTCAGAGTGAGCAGGGAGTTCTGTCTGTTTGGTTTTCCCCCTTTTTTTTCTTTGCTATAATCCCAGTAACTAAAATAATGTTCATATTATAATATATGCTCCATAATATTGATTGAGTAAATGAACATGATTACTTGTAAGTTGATTACTGCCATAAGAAGTCAAAAGTAACTTGGAAGATTGTTCAAGGGGCATTTAGGGATGTAAAGACAATTTCATTAAGTGGGTAAAGAGTAAGGAGTGTATCACTGGGTAGAATTTAACAGAGGTGAGGGGAAGTGTTATGGTGGAAGCAGAGCTAACCACATGAGCACAGAGGTTTAAAAAAAAAAAAAGGATGAATACTTATTGATCTAACAGCAAGAAGTTCAGTTTGGCCAGGGAATGGGATCTATGAAGAGAAAGGAAAGCCAGAGAGAAGGACTAGAAATAGGTCTTGGAGCCTTAAATGTTATGCCAGTAGTTGGACTTCTGTCATGGTCACAGTCAGATGATTTTTTTTTTAAACATCTACTGTTTTCCACCACTGATAACATAAACATTCTGTGTAATCAGTGTAAGTGGGAACTTTTTTAAAATATAGAGAAGAAAATAAAATCACTTCAAATTTCTCTGCCCAGAGTTAATCATTGTTAATCCTTTGTTCTTGCATTTCCTCTACACACACATTACTACAATTGGGATACAAAAGACAGAAATAGATTGTGCCCTCACTCTTTCACTAACATTTATTTTATGATTATCTGACTAATTAAGGATTCTCTGAAAACAGAGTTTTAATATTTACATACATTTACTGTATGAAAGGGAGAAGGCAATGGCACCCCACTCCAGTACTGTTGCCTGGAAAATCCCATGGATGGAGGAGCCTGGTAGGCTGCAGTCCATGGGGTCGCACAGAGTCGGACACGACTGAAGTGACTTAGCAGCAGCAGCAGCAGCATTGTATGAAAATATCAAAATTTATTTACTTAATATCCTGCTAGTACATATTTACATTGTTTCCAAATACAGATATAGCTATTTTTGAAATGGACATCAATAGTGCGTTTACCCTAATGTACTTGGGATACTGCCATTGGCCTGTACAAAAGGATTTTGTAAGAAATTATCCTATGAAATACTACCATAGTTGTTAGGTACTGAAAGTTTGTGTCCCTCCAAAATTCACGTTGCAGCCTTAGCCTTCCACCATGACTGTATCTATAGATAAAGCCTGTTGTTGTTGTGTTGTGTTAGTTGCTTTGAAATTTGAGAATTTCAACCAGTAAAAGTTAAACGCAAAATCTGTTTGGATATCATCTGTAATACAACAGAAGAGGCAAAGTTTTTAAAGGAGTATAGTTCTTTAAATTTTAAGTAGAAAATTATGTATTATACAAATGTATAATGTATGCAAAATGTCATTTTTCAGGAAGCATAATTCTCAATTCAACCAATACTTCCAAATTAATATAAATACCTCCTGTTCTCTGAAAATATCTGGTGAAAAATTAATTATATACATTGAAGTTTTTTTTAATAAGTATGTCTGAAATTAACAAAACAGAAGAAAGAAAAGAGTCAATATATTAAATGGTATTTCCTATCAGATCCATGTGCTACAGTGGAAAGAACACGGCTGTAGGAACCAGATGCTCTGGCTTCAGTCCTTATGTCTATGATCCATGAAATACACAAAGCTGTATACACATATACATTTCTATATGCATGCATTTTCTAATCCTCAACAATGTTAGCTCATGTTATGAATGAGGAAACTGAAACAGGGCTTAATGAATTGCATGAGATCACAAAGCAGAGAAGTGATTGAATTTAAATTTTGTTACAGTTTAAAGCCTTTATTTTTTCCCACTCCACAGAAAAAGAGGGGAGTAATTGCAAAACCTGTGAAGGGTCTGAAATTTTACCCTTTCTCAATTTCACACATGCTAGCAGAAGACATAAGACTCCTAGGTCAGAGGCAAAAGGGCTTCATAGCACAGCAAGCAACATGAGCTTCACGTTTCAGTCAGTTCTCCCCCAACCCCCAAACACCATAGGTCAATGTAGAGAGGCCTAGGTGAATGCTGGGCACACAGTTGGGTTTGGTTATAGCTTATGAACCTTGAGTTCAGGAAGATCTTCAGTCTTACAGAGTGATGACAGATAACAATGTCATTCTTTGTCCAAGAAAGAAAAGAAAGTATTAGTCACTCAGTCGTGTCCAACTCTGTGTAGACCTGTGGACTGTAGCCTGCCAGGCTCCTCTATCCATGGGATTCTCCAGGCAAGAATACTGGAGTGGGCTGCCATTTCCTTCTGCAGAGGATCTTCCTGACCCAGGGATCAAACCTGGGTCTCCTGTATTGCATGCAGATTCTTTACCATCTCAGCCACCAGGAGGAAGATAATATTTTACTATCCTGTTCAGGAAACAAATTTGCCCTCTACCTTTACAGGGTATATAAAGACTCTATCTCTATCTTCTAAGACTGCTTGCTATATAAACATCTTTTAAGAGATATCTTGGAGAAAAGCTGTCACAGTCATACAGAAATGTCATGCAGAATTACCACCACCACCCCCCAACTAAGGGAAAAGTCAAAATATAATAGATCCTGAGGTTTGCTGGACAGTCTGACAAAAGCCCAAAGAGGTGTGATGAATCTGTGTTTGGTGCATGTTTGCATATATTCATATCTAAATTGGATTTAAATGTAGGTCTTCAGCCTCTAGGGTCCATGTCATCAGCCCATTACCGAAAGGACAAGACATAAGGCAGAGATGATACGGGGTAAGGAAAAGAATAGCATCTTTGTGAAAGAGATTAGAAAAATTAGGTAAAATGTAAGGGTTCCAGTGAAGGAGACTATGCTTCGGGCAGAAATCCTTCCTAGACAGGAAAATCTAAGCAGAAAATCAGTTGTATGAATTAAGTCCATCTGCAAGGACAAGCTCCATTCAATTTACTGAGCACTCAGGAAGTTAGTGTCTCCGGGGCAGGGGCAGATTTGTTTCCTGACCAGAATAATAAAGATAATGTCTCCCTCTGGGGCAAAGATTGTGCTGTTTAGTTTGCAGCCCCAGATAATAGCAGGAATAATTCCAGGTTTGGTGGATTTATAAGCTTTAATGCACTTCTTGCTCAGATTAAAATTAGCTCGCTAGTTGGCAGGGCTATGCTTGTTGATGAAAGCATTTCCAGGGAACAGAGACTGAGGGAGGAAGAAATTGACAGAGAAGAGATAAAGAGCAAAGTTGAGAGGTCACTCTTTCAAAGACAAAGAAAATGACCAAGTGAAATGTCAGCAGTGAAAAAACATGAGCCTTTCTGCACAAGCTAACCTGCTGCAATCTTTGCCCAGGAATTAGAAGTGAAATGTCAAGCCAGTTTAATATCAGATCCTACATGATAACAGAGCCAAAGAATTAGAATTTGCAAAGAAAATGTCCCCTCCCAGTTATTTAAAAGAAAATGTTATTAAACAACTCAGTTTAATTAGATCCAAACCAGTTTGAAATCCAAGATAGTATCCTTTTCTTGTTAAATCCCTAGTCACAAAATAGCTAAATACTTGCAGAGTCTCAGGAATGCTGCTTTAAGGAACTGTTTTATTTGGAAGAATATCATTTTTATGCATTTTCACACTGGTAAGTCTTCTTAGAGTCTGTTATATTCAAATTCTGCGATCATTTCTTATAAAAAGGTAATATCATCTGACATATTTTATCAGTCATTTCCATAATAAAAGTTATAGCTAATAATGATAACATCACTAATTAAAATAAATGTGTGTAGAATTATACATATATGTGTATATATGTTATTATACACATATATATATTTATATGATATATATGTATATATATATAATTCCAATAAATTTCTAAGAATAACTTTAAGAATAAGCTAAGGAACATCATTTTTATCTACTTATGAGTCATTGTATTCTCTCACTTTAATTTAAAGTTTTGATCATAATAAACTTTTCTAGGTCTGAGGGAGCAAAAGCAATAATGGCTTATCTTCAAACATTGTATGGAATAAAGAATAATTCTCATTTTAACTTCATAAAATTGACATAACAAGTGAGAAAAGATTTTTCATTCAAGTAACTAACTTTTTCATGTTTAATAATCATGCTTGCATAGAAAAAACATTTATAAGAGTATAAAAATGAAGAGGAATGCAGTCCATTTCCACAGCTATGATTTGTTGCCTAACATAAATTGAAATTCCTTTCATTAAATACACTAATATGGCTTGGAAAAGGATTTAAAAATTAAATATATTTCGTTTCTAGACTTTTAGTAGAATTAAAGAGATTTCATATACTAGCCTGCTTAAAAAATCACAAATTAAACATTTTATTTGAAAACTTATCATATATGGAAAATTATTTCTATAAGATATTCAAAGACTATTGTCAAACTTTGCTGGTTTTTTCCCACTACATCTATAAGTACAAAGAAATGACAAGCTTTAATTACTTCTTTAGGATTGTTTCAGTGTATGTGTATGTGTGTGTGTGTGTTTAGTCGCTCAGTTGTGTTTGACTCTTTGTGACCCCATGGACTGTACCCCACCAGGCTCCTCTGTCCATGGAAATTCTCCAGGCAAGAATACTGGAGTGGTTACCATGCCCTTCTCCAGGGGATCTTTCCAACCCAGGGATAAAAACTTAGTCTCTCATATCTCCCACATTACAGGCAGATTCTTTACCGTCTGAGCCAGGGAAGCCTCTATATACAGTTTCTCAGTACAGTCATTCAGTAGTCTGACTCTTTTTGACCAAATGAATTGCAGCTCACCAAGCTTCCCTGTCCATCACCAACTCCTGGAGCTTACTTAAACTCATGTCCATCGAGACAGTGATGCCATCAACCATCTCATCCTCTGTCATTCCCTTCCCTCTCTCCTGCAATCTTTCCCAGCATC
>NW_011495034.1:8773820-8775646 GCF_000754665.1 Bison bison bison | reverse complement strand
TCAACCATCTCATCCTCTGTCATTCCCTTCCCTCTCTCCTGCAATCTTTCCCAGCATCAGGGTCTTTTCCAGTGAGTCAGTTCTTCGCATCAGGTGGCCAAAGTACTGGAGTTTCAGCTTCAGCATCAGTCCTTCCAATGAATATTCAGGACTGATTTCCTTTAGGATTGACTGGTTTGATCTCCTTGCAGTCCAAGGGACTCTCAACAGTCTTCTCCAACATCACAGTTCTAAAGCATCAATTCTTTGGCACTCAGCTTTCTTTATAGCCTGACTCTCACATCCATACATGACTACTGGGAAAACCATAGCTTTGACTAGATGGACTTTTGTTGGCAAAGTACTGTCTCTGCTTTTTAATATACTGTCTAGGTTGGTCATAGCTTATCTACCAAGGAGCAAGAGTCTTTTAATTTCATGGCTGCAGTCACCATCTGCAGTGATTTTGGAGCCCCAAAAAAGAAAGTATCTCACTGTTTCCATTGTTTCCCCATCTATTTGCCATGAAGTGATGGGACCAGATGCCATGATCTTAGCTTTTTTAATGTTGAGTTTTAAGCCAACTTCTTTACTCTCCTCTTTCACTTTCATCAAGAGGCTCTTTAGTTCCTCTTTGCTTTTGCCATAAGGGTGGGGTCATCTGCATATCTGAGGTTATTGATATTTCTCCAAGAAATCTTGATTCCACCTTGTGCTTCATCCAACCTGGCATTTCACATGATGTACTCTGCATATAAGTTTAATAAGCAGAGTGACAATATACAGCCTTGATTTACTCTTTTCCCTATTCGGAACAAGTCTGTTGTTCCATGTCCAGTTCTAACTGTTGCTTCTTGACTTGCATACAGATTTCGCAGGAGGCAGGTAAAGTGGTCTGGTATTCCCATCTTTTTAAGAATTTTCCATAGTTTGTTGTGATCCACCCTGTCAAAGACTTTGGTGTAGTCAATAAAGCAGAAGTAGATGTTTTTCGGAACTCTCTTGTTTTTTCGATGATTCAACGGATGTTGGTAATTTAATCTCTGGTTCCTCTGTCTTTTCGAAATCCAGCTTGAACATCTGGAATTTCATGGTTCACGAACTGTTAATGTGTGGCTTGGAGGATTTTGAGCATTACTTCCCTAGCGTGTGAGATGAGTGCAAATGTGCAGTAGTGTGAACATTCTCTGGCATTGCCTTTCTTTGTGATTGGAATGAAAACTGACCTTTTCCAGTCCTGTGGACACTGCTGATTTTTCCAGATTTGTTGGCATATTGAATATAGCACTTTCACAGCATCATATTTTAGGATTTGAAATAGCTCAACTGGAATTCCATCACTTCCACCAGCTTTGTTTGTAGTGATGCTTCCTAAGGCCCACTTGACTTTGCATTCCAGGATGTCTGGCTCTAGGTGAATGATCACACCATTATGGTTATCTGGGTCATGAAGATCCTTTTTGTATACTTCTTCTAGTATTCCTGCCACCTCTTCTTAATACCTTCTACCCTACCATTTCTGTGCTTTATTGTGCCCATCTTTGCATTAAAAGTTCCCTTGGTATCTCTAATTTTTTTGAAGAGATCTCTAGTCTTTCCCATTCTATTGTTTTCCTCTATTTCTTTGCATTGATCGCTGAGGAAGGCTTTCTTATCTCTCCTTGCTACTCTTTGGAACTTTGCATTCAAATGGGTATGCTGCTGCTGCTGTCACTTCAGTCGTGTCCGACTCTGTGCAACCCCATAGACAGCAGCCCACCAGGCTCCCCCATCCCTGGGGTTCTCCAGGCAAGAACACTGGAGTGGGTTGCCATTTCCTTCTCCAATGCAGGAAAGTGAAAAGTGAA
>NW_011495034.1:8769602-8773720 GCF_000754665.1 Bison bison bison | reverse complement strand
GTGAAAGTGAAGTCGCTCAGTCATGTCCAACCCTCAGCGACCCCATGGACTGCAGCCTACCAGGCTCCTCCGCCCATGGGATTTTCCAGGCAAGAGCACTGGAGTGGGGTGCCATTGCCTTCTCCTCAAATGTGTATAGCTTTCCTTTTCTCCTTTGCCTTTCACTTCTCTACTTTCATAGCTATTTGTAAGTCCTCCTCAGACAACTATTTTGCCTTTTTGGAGTTTCTTTTTCTTGGGGATGGTCTTGATCACTGCCTCCTGTACAATGTGATGAACCTCCATCCATAGTTCTTCAGGCACTCTGTCTATCAAATCTAATCCCTTGAATCTATTTCTCACTTCCACTGTATGATTGTAAGGGGTTTGATTTAGGTCATACATGAATTGTCTAGTTGTTTTCCCTACTTTATTCATTTAAGTCTGATTTTGCCAATAAGGGTTTCATGATCTGAGCCACAGTCAGTTCACAGTCTTGCTTTTGCTGACTGTATAGAGCTTCTCTATCTTTAGCTGCAAAGAATATAATCAATCTGATCTCAGTGTTGACCATTTGGTGATGTCCATGTGTAGACTCCTCTTGTGTTGCTGGAAGAAGGTGTTTGCTACGATCAGTGCATTCTCTAGACAAAACTCTGTTAGCCTTTGCCCTGCTTCGTTCTATGCTTCAAGGCCAAATTTGCCTGTTACTCCAGGTATTTCTTGACTTCCTACTTTTGCATTCCAGTTCCCTATAATGAAAAGGACAACTTTTTGGGTGTTAGTTCTAGAAGATCTTGTAGGTCTTCATAGAAATGTTCAACATTAGCTCCAATCAGCATTACTGATCAGGCCAACGACTTGGATTACCATGATATTGAATGGTTTGCCTTGGAAACGAACAGAGATCATTCTGTCACTTTGAGATTGCATCCAAGTTCTGTATTTCATACCCTTTTGTTGACTATGATGGCTACTCCATTTCTTCTAAGGGATTCTTGCCAACAATAGTAGATATAATGGTCATCTGAATTAAATTCACCCATTCCAGTCCATTTTAGTTTGCTGATTTCTAAAATGTCTATGTTCACTCTTGTCATCTCCTGTTTGACCACTTCCAATTTGCCTTGATTCATGGACCTAACATTCCAGGTTCGTATGCAATATCGCTCTTTACAGCATTGGATTTTACTTGCATCAGCAGTCACATCCACAACTGGGTATTGTTTTTACTTTGTATCAGCATCTTCATTCTTTCTGGAGTTATTTCTCCACTGTTCTCCAGTAGCATATTGGGCACCTACTGACCTAGGTAGTTCATCTTTCTGTGTCCTATCTTTTTGCCTTTTCATACTGTTCATGAAGTTCTCAAGGCAAAAATACAGAAGTTGTTTGCCATTCCCTTCTCCAGAGGACCACATTTTGTCAGAACTCTGTACCATGACCCATCCATCTTGAGTGGCCCTACACAGCATGGCTCATAGTTTCACTGCATGAGACAAGGCTGTGGTCCTTGTGATCAGTTTGATTAATTTTCCTCTTTGTGGTTTTCATTCTGTCTTCCCTCTGATGGATAAGGATAAGAGGCTTATGAAAGCTTCCTCATGGGAGAGACTACTTGAGGGGGAACCTAGGTCTTGTTCTGATTTGCAGGGCCATGCTCAGTAAATCTTTAATCCAATTTTCTGTAGATGGGCAAGGCTGTGTTCCCTCCCTGTTGTTTGATCTGAGATCCAACTTTGGTGGAGTTAATGAAGATAATAGCGACCTGCTTCAAAAGGTCCCACACATGCACTGCCACATTTAGTGCCCCCAAGGCTGCACCACTGCCGACCCAGGCCTCTGCCGAAGACTCCTGGACACTCACGGCAAGTCTGGGTCAGTCTCTTGTGGGGTCATTGCTCCTTTCTCCTGGGTCCAGGTGCACACAAGGTTTTGTTTGTGCCCTCCAAGAGTCTGATTCCCCAGTCCTGTGTAATTTCCAGTGGCTCTATGGTGGGTTAATGGCAACCTCCTTCAAGAGGGCTTATGCCATACCCAGGTCTGCTGCAACCAGAGCCGCTACCCCTGCAGCAGGCCACTTCTGACCCGTACCTCCACAGGAGACACTCAAACACTCAAGTGCAGGTCTGGCTCAGTCTCTGTGGAGTGTCCTGGTGCACACAAGGTTTTGTTAGAGCCCTTCAAGTGTCTCTGGTGGGTATGGGGTTTGATTCTAAATGTGACTTCGGCCCTCCTACCATCTTGCTGTGGCTTCTCCTTTGCCCTTGGTCGTGAGGTATATTTTTTTGGTGGGATCCAATATTCTCCTGTCAATGGTTCTTCAGCAGCAGGTTGTAATTTTGGAGTTCTTGCAGGAGAAGATGAATTCACATCCATCTACTCCACCATCTTAAATGTTGAGAGAACCTCTATTCATATACATGAATAAATGTTGGCAAGAATGTGGAAAACAGGGAACCCATACGTTTTTGTCAGAATGTAAATTGGCACAAGATAGATCAAATTGCCAACATCCGTTGGATCACTGAAAAAGCAAGAGAGTTCAAAAAAAACATTTACTTCTGCTTTATAGACTATGGCAAAGCCTTCATGTGGATCACAACAACCTCTAGAAAATTCTTAAAGAGATGGCAATACCAGACCACCTTACCTGCCTCCTGAGAAATCTGTATGCAGGTCAAGAAGCAACAGTCAGAATTGGACATGGAACAACAGTTCAGTCAGTTCAGTTCAGTTCAGTTGCTCAGTCGTGTCTGACTCTTTGCCACCCCATGAATCGCAGCACGCAGGGCCTCCCTGTCCATCACCAACTCCTGGAGCTCACTCAGACTCATGTGCCATCTGCAGTGATTTTGGAGCCCCTCCCCTCCAAAGTAAAGTCTCTCACTGTTTCCTTTGCTTCCCCATCTATTTGCCATGAAGTGATGGGACCAGATGCCATGATCTTAGTTTTCTGAATGTTGAGTTTTAAGAAAACTTTTTAAGTGTCTTCTTTCACGTTCATCAAGAGGCTCTTTAGTTCTCTGCTTTCTGCCATAAGGGTGGTGTCATCTGCGTATCTGAGGTTATTGATATTTCTCCCAGCAATCTTGATTCAACTTGTGTTTCTTCCAGCCCAGCATTTCTCATGATGTACTCTGCATATAAGTTTAATAAGCAGAGTGACAACATTCAGCCTTGATGCACTCCTTTCCTGATTTGGACCCAGTCAACATTCAGAAAACGAAGATCATGGCATCTGGTCCCATCACTTCATGGGAAATAGATGGGGAAACAGTGTCAAACTTTATTTTTTGGGCTTCAAAATCACTGCAGATGGGAACTGCAGTCATGAAATTAAAAGACGCTTACTCCTTGGAAGAAAAGTTATGAACAACCTAGACAGCATATTGAAAAGCAGAGACATTACTTTGCCGACAAAAGTCCATCTAAGCAAAGCTATGGTTTTTCCAGTAGTCATGTATGGATGTGACAATTGGACTATAAAGAAAGCTGAGCACTGAAGAATTGATGCTTTTGAACTGTGGTGTTGGAGAAGACTGTTGAGAGTCCCTTGGACTGCAAGGAGATCCAACCAGTCCATCCTAAAGAAAATCAGTCCTGGGATTTCTTTGGAAGGACTGATGCTGAAGCTGAAACTCCAGTACTTTGGCCACCTGATGTAATGAACTGACTCATTGGAAAAGACCCTGATGCTAGGAAAGATTGAAGGTGGGAGGAGAAGGGGATGAAAGAGGATGAGATGGTTGGATGGCATCATGGACTCAATGAACCTGAGTCTGAGAAAGTGCTGGGAGTTGGTGATGGACAGGGAAGCCTGGTAAGCTGCAGTCCATTAGGTCACAAAGTCGGACACGCAAGAGCAACTAACCTGACCTGATTATGTAAAACAGTAGTATGGCAGTTTCATGGCTGCAGTCACCATCTGCAGTGATTTTGGAGCCCAAAAAAATAAAGTCTGACATGGTTTCCACTGTTTTCCCATCTATTTCCCATGAAGTGATGGGACCAGATGCCATGATCTTCATTTTCTGAATGTTGAGCTTTAAGCCAAATTTTTCACTCTCCTCTTTCACTTTCATCAACAGGCTTTTTAGTTCCTCTTCACTTTCTGCCATAAGGGTGGTGTCATCTGC
>NW_011495034.1:8764012-8768608 GCF_000754665.1 Bison bison bison | reverse complement strand
CCTCATGCAAAGAGTTGACTCTTTGGAAAAGACTCTGACGCTGGGAGGGATTGGGGGCAGGAGGAGAAGGGGACCACAGAGGATGAGATGGCTAGATGGCATCACTGACTCGATGGACGTGAGTCTCAGTGAACTCCAGGGGTTGATGATGGACAGGGAGGCCTGGCGTGCTGCGATTCATGGGGTCGCAAAGAGTCGGACACGATTGAGCGACTGATCTGATCTGATATGTATATCTATACACACATATATGAAAGTGAAAGTGTTATTCACTCAGTGGTGTCCAAGTCTTTGAGATCCCATAGACTATAGCCCACATGATTCCTCTGTCCATGGAGTTCTCCAGGCAAGCTTACTGGAATGAGTTGCCATTTCCTTCTCCAGGGGATCTGCCCGACCCAGGGATTGAACCTGGGTCTCTTGCTTTGCAAGCAGATTTTTACCATCTGAGCCACCTGGGAAGTTTTTATACACACACACACACATACACACACACACATATGTACAAACACAATGGAGTATTACTCAGTCATAAAAACGAATGAAATCCTGCCATTTATGACAACATGGATGAAACTGGAAGGCATTATGCTAAATAAAATAAGTCAGGAAAAAGATAAATACCATATGGTATTACTTGTATGTGGAATCTTAAAAACAAAGAAAATTTCATAGAAACATAATGCTGATTGCCAGGAACTAGAAGCAAGGGGAAATAGGGAAATGTAAGTCAAGGATATAAACTTTCAATTATAAGAATAAGTTCTGAGAATCTAATATATAATCTGCTGGTGAGTACAGTTAATAATATCAAAGTTACTAGATAATATATTACCTATAAAAATATAGATAATAATATTGCATTATTGAAAGTTGCTGATGATAGATCTTAAGCATTCTCATCACAAAAATTAGTTAACTACATGAAATGATGAATATGTTAATTATATTGATTTTAGAATCATCCCATAATGTATGGGCTTCGCTTGTGACTCAAATGGTAAAGAATCTGTCTGCAAATCAGAGAAGAAACAAAAAGAATCCAGATTGGAAAAGAGAAGTAAACTCTCACTGTTTTCAGATGACATGATCCTCTACATAGAAAACTAAATTTAGACACCACCAGAAAATTACTAGAGCTAATCAATGAATATAGTAAAGTTACAAGATATAAAATTAATACACAGAAATCCCCTGCATTCCTATACACTAATAATGAGAAAACAGAAAGAGAAATTAAGGAAACAATCCCATTCACCATTGCAATAAAAAGAATAACATACTTAGGAATAAATTTACCTAAAGAAACAAAAGACCTATATATAGAAAACTATGAAAGACTGATGACAGAAATCAAGGATGACACAAATAGATGGAGAAATATACCATGTTCGTGGATTAGAAGAATCAATATAGTGCAAATGAGTATACTACCCAAAGCAATCTATAGATTCAATGCAATCCCCATCAAGCTACCAACAGTATTTTTCACAGAACTAGACCAAATAATTTCACAACTTGTTTGGAAACACACAAAAAAACTCAAATAGCCAAAGCAATCTTGAGAAAGAAGAATGGAACTGGAGGAATCAACCTGCCTGACTTCAGACTATACTACAAAGATACAGTCATCAAGACAATATGGTACTGGCACAAAGACAGAAATATAGATCACTGGAACAAAATAGAAAGCCCAGAGATAAATCCACACACCTGTGGACACTGTATCTTTGACAAAGGAGGCAATACTATACAATGGGAAAAAGACAATCTCTTTAAGTGGTGCTAAGAAAACTGGTCAACCACCTGTTAAAGAACGAAACTAGAACACTTTCTAATACCATACAAAACTCAAAATGGATTAAAGATCTAAATGTAAGATCAGAAACTATAACACTCTTAGAGGAAAATATAGGCAGAACACCCTCTGAAATAAATTACAGCAAGATCCTCTATGACCCACCATCCAAAGTAATGGAAAAAAAAACCAAATATAAACAAATGGGACCTAGTTAAACTTAAAAGTTTTTGCACAATGAAGGAAACTACAAGCAAGGTAAAAAGGCAGCCTTCAAAATGGGAGAATATAAAAGCAAACGAAACAACTGACAAAGAATTAATCTCCAAATACACAAGCAGCTCAATATCAGAAAAATAAACAACCCAATCAAAAAAATGGGCCAAAGAACTAAACAGACATTTCTCCAAAGAAGACATAAAGATGGCTAACAAACACATGAAAAGATGCTCGACATCACACATTATTAGAGAAATGAATATCAAAACCACAATGAGGTACCATCTGATGCTGGTCAGAATGGCTGCCATCAAACAGTCTACAAACAATAAATCCTGGAGAGGGTGTGGAGAGAAGGAAAACCTCTTACACTGTTGGTGGGAATGCAAACTAGTACAGCCACTATGGATAACAGTGTGGAGATTCATTAAAAAAAAAAAAAAAACGGAAGTAGAATTGCCATCAGTTCAGTTCAGTCTCTCAGTCCTGTCCAACTCTTTGCGATCCCATGGACTGCAGCATGCCAGGCTTCCCTGTCCATCACCAACTTCCGGAGCTTACTCAAACTCATGTCTATTGAGTCGCTGATGCCATCCAACCATCTCATCCTCTGTCATCTCCTTTTCCTCCTGCCTTTGATCTTTCCCAGCATCAGGGTCTTTTCCAATAAGTCAGTTCTTTGCATCAGGTGGCCAAAGTACTGGAGTTTAAGCTTCAGCATCAGTCCTTCCAATGAACATTCAAGGCTGATTTCCTTTAGGATTGACTGGTTTGATCTCCTTGCAGTCCAAGGGACTCTCAAGAGTCTTCTCCAACACCACATTTCAAAAGCATAAATCTTCAGCACTCAGTTTTCTTTATAGTCCAGCTCTCACATTCATACAAGACTACTGGAAAAACCATAGCTTTGACTAGACAGACTTTTGCTGGCAAAGTACTGTCTCTGCTTCTTAATATGCTGTCTAGGTTGGTCATAGCTTTTCTTCTGAGGAGCAAACATCTTTTAATTTCATGGCTGCAGTCACCATCTGCAGTGATTTTGGAGCCCAGAGAAATAAAGCCACTGTTTCCCCATCTATTTGCCATGGAGTGATGGGACCAGATGCCATGATCTCAGTTTTTTTAATGTTGAGTTTTAAGCCAACTTTTTCACTCTCCTCTTTCACTTTCATCAAGAGGCTCTTTAGTGTCATCTGCATATCTGAGGTTATCATCATTTCTCCTGGAAATCTTGATTCCAGCTTGTGCTTCATCCATCCTTGAATTTCGCATGATGTACTCTGCATATAATAAATAAGCTGGGTGACAATATACAGCCTTGACATACTCCTTTTCTAATTTTGAACCAGTCCATTGTTCCAGATCTGGTTGTTTCTGTGATTGTGATTTTCATTCAGATAGAATGGACCACACTATTCATTCAGACAGACATGGATCACAACCTTGTCTAACTCAATGAACCTATGAGCCATGCTGTGCAGGGCCACTCAAGATGGACAGGTAATGGTGGACAGTTCTGACAAAATGTGGTCCACTGGAGAAGGGAAGGACAAACCACTTCAGTATTCTTGCCTTGAGAATCCCAGGAACAGTATGAAAAGGCAAAAACATATGACACTGAAAGATGAACTCCCCAGCTCAGAAGGTGCCCAATATGCTATTGGAGAAGAGTAGAGAAATAGTTCAAGTAAGAAGGAAGAGGCTGAACCAAAGCAAAAACAACATCCAGTTGTGGATGTGACTGGTGCTGGAAGAAAAGCCCAATGCTGTAAAGAACAATATTGCACAGGAACCTGGAATGTTAGGTCCATAAATCAAGGTAGATTGAAAGTGGTCAAACAGGAGATGGCAAGAGTGAACATCAATATTTTAGGAATTAGTGGACTAAAATGGACCAAAATGGGCAAATTTAATTCAGATGACCAATACATTTTTGACTGTGGGCAAGAATCCCTTAGAAGAAATGGAGTAGCCATCATAGTCAACCCTATAGGTGCAGTCTCAAAAATGACAGAATGATCTCTGTTCATTTCCAAAACAAACCATTCAATATCATGGTCATGCAAGTCTATGCCCCAACCACTAATAAGGAAGAAGCTGAAGTTGAATGGTTCTATGAAGACCTACAAGACCTTCTAGAACTAATACCTGCGGGGAGCCGGTGAGGCATTCCACTTGTGACAAAGGTCATGAGGAAGGAGGCTCGGCACACGCAAAGGCGGGATCGAGCCTCAGGAGTCCCCCTGGATATTCTCGAGCATTTTCCCCCAAAAAACCAGAGTCTGCCTACTTTATTGCTTTGTGCTCTCACCTCTGACTTTACTGGGGGCTGTCCCCTACCACCATCTCTCTCTCTCTCTGTCAAAGAGTTAACTTACAGCTCCAATTAATAAAGTTCCTGGGCAATTAGGAGTGTTTAAATCCAAACCCCTCTGATGGCTCTCTAACTCGCCTGACAAGTTTACCCCGGACTCCTGCAGCTATGCATACGATTGTTTACAGTCTCCCAGCCTCGAGAGGCATGGGAAGCTTAAGATATTCAAATAGCTTAGAGCCTCTCAGAGAGTTAGAAACTGTCA
>NW_011495034.1:8722054-8763605 GCF_000754665.1 Bison bison bison | reverse complement strand
TCCCCATGTCATTCTTTCTTTTAACTTCCAGCTGAGTCTCCATCTGGAGCGCGGAACCCACCACGCTTACTAATCATGCCTGGGCTTCTAAGACCCACTCGAGAAGGTGTCTAGGGTGAGACACCTTCCGCTATTCGAGAGGGCGCCTGCGGCCTACGTAAGTGGTGCAAACTTCTTGTCTTGAAGTTTTATTGGTCTCCCGCGTAAACCAAGCTACTCAGCTTCTTTTCTCCACTGAATTTTCCTACTGAGCTATCCTCATTCTATTGTTCTCTATATCTCTAATTAGCATATAAATAGTCGCCGACGCCGTCTCCCCTTCGAATACCCTGGATCAGCCGGGGCTGGTCCTCGGCAAATACCAAAAAAAGATGTCCTTTTCCTCATAGGGAACTGGAATGCAAAAGTAAGAAGTCAAGAGATACTTGGAATAACAAGCAAATTTGGCCTTGGAGTGATAAATGAACCAGGTCAAAGGCTAACAGAGTTTTGCCAAGAGAACACACTGGTCATAGCAAACACCCTCTTCCAACAACACATGGACATCACCAGATAGTCAATACCAAAATCAGATTGATTATATTCTTTGCAGCTGAAGATGAAGAAGCTCTATACAGTCAGCAAAAAGAAGACCAGGTTCTGATTGAGGCTCAGGTCATGAATTCCTTATTGCAAAATTCAGACTTAAATTGAAGAAAGTAGGGAAAACCACTAGACCATACAGGTATGACCTAAGTCAAATCCCTACGATTATAGAGTAGAAGTGAGAAATAGATTCAAGGATCAGATCTGATAAGAGTGCCTGAAGAACTATGGACAGTGGTGGTTCGTAACATTGTACAGGAGTCAAAGGAGACTAAATAATAATGATATAGTCATTAAGTATATTCAAGGTCTTTTGCTCTTTCTCAAGGTCTACAGATAATATTCTGAGAAATATCCTGTGAGTTGTCTTATAGATATCAAAAACCAGGTGGAGAAGTAACTACATGATGACCAGACTGTACCCAGCACATAAACTGCCACAATTCCGAGAAGCGATCTCAGAGAAAATGGGACAAATGGACCCTGCAACTGAGGATTAACTGCACCCAAAACAATCAACATGATGCTGGTCAGACCACCAAGGACCAATCTGAAGATGACTGTCAGAGATGAATGAGCTGTTACTGCATGTAGCTGCCACGCCCGCCACCTGGCTTCTGTCTATAAAAGCTCTTGCCCCACTGATGCCCTGAGGGGGAGTCAGCCTTTGGACAGACGTGTGTCACCCCTCCCCCTTCGGTTGCTGCCATCTGAAATAAAGCAAATTTTCCTTTCCACCAACCTGACCTGTTTATTGGCTTTTGAGCAGTGAGCAGCTAGACCCACTCATGACTTTCAATAACAATTCCATTTTCAAAATAGATTAAAAAGCAGTAGATTTTTAAGAAAATAGCTATTACCCCTGATAGCAGTAAAAGGTGACTCCTGTATCAGATCTTCAACACCTACCTGGAGCTGAAGCTGGTCCTTCACCACCTTGTGATATTTCTCAACTGCTCTGCTGTTACCTCTGAGGGCCCTAAACCCAAAGAAGTGACTTCAAAGTTGAGATATTTCAGTCCATCAACTCCAACCATGCATCTTTACTTTTTTAATTTTGGTCACTGACTTTTCCTGAACATAGTCTTTTGAAAAAATGGCTCATCACCTAACTACCTCATACTTTCTTTACAACTTCTGCACAATTAATTGCCTCTCTTCCTACTGTTTTCTTGAAACTCAAATTCATGTCACAGGGTTTTCTGGAATCTTGGTCCATTGTAAACACTCACCACTCCCTTCTGAAAGTGCTTTTTCTACTTCACTATTATGAACAAATCCTCTCCCACATCACTGTCTCTAGTACAACGTGTCTCTTCTACCTATCAGCCACCTCAGATCCTGGAAAGAGCATTGCTTCTCTCCTAGTTTTTCAATTTTCTTCTGACTCTACGTACTAGCTCCTTGTTTTCTGAGTCCTTTCTTCCTCTTGGCTGCTATCATCTGCTGACCTCTGAGTAATTCCTTCAATTCTTTGGAAATTTTCTATTTGACCTATACTGCTGCTGCTGCTAAGTCGCTTCAGTCGTGTCTGACTCTTTGCGACCCCATAGACGGCAGCCCACTAGGCTTCCCTGTCCCTGGGATTCTCCAGGCAAGAACACTGGAGTGGGCTGACACTTCCTTCTCCAATGCATGAAAGTGAAAAGTGAAAGTGAACTCTCTCAGTCATGTCCGACTCTTCACGACCCCGTGGACTGCAGCCTACCAGGCTTCTCCATCCAAGGGATTTTCCAGGCACGAGTACTGGAGTGGGGTGCCATCACCCTCTCCGTATAGCTTGTCTCTACTCCAAGTGCTTTTTTATCTTGAGTCATCTTAATATCTAGTCATATTATCCAACTACACAATAGCATTATAATTTTTGAACGTCTAAGCTTCAGCTGCCTTCAACCTGCTCTCTGCTTCAGTCACTCCCTCCCAACGCACATCCTTGTCACCACAGGGTTCCCTGTTTGGTCTCTTTCAAAGGACTCTTCCTCCATCACTCTTTCTCTTCCTTTCAGATTCTCATGCCCTTGCTGACAACATCTCTTTTACTACTACTAAGGGCAAAGACCCTTGAGGCCTCTGTTTCCTTCAGATTTATCAATTCTTTTCTGATTTTCATTCCCTGAAGCCCATGGTTCATCACCAGAACTTCCCTAGCTAGTATCTCTAAGTCCCTAGTTCCCAAATCACTCTGCTGAAACTAACCAGGCAAAACTCTAACCTTGAAGAATACTACAAACTCACCTTGCTTGTTTCTATACTTGGATGACCATGCTTTGCTGAAGAAAAATCACATAACTGTATGGCTTGGATTAATCATGAACTCTCATCTCCAACCCCAACTAGGCCCTTAGCACTTCCTGGCAATCCTGTTACAATGTCCTCTTCAGTTATTTATAGTTCATGTATTCTTTTTTTTAATTAATTAATTTTTTTATTGAAGGATAATTGCTTTACAGATTTTTGTTGTTTTCTGTCAAACCTCAACATGAACCAGCCATAGGTACACATATATCCATATATCCCCTCCCTTTAAAGCCTCCCTCCCATCTCCCAGCCCATCCCATCCCTCTAGATTGATACAGAGCCCCTGTTTGAGTTTCCTGAGCCATACAGGAAATTCCCGTTGGCTATCTGTTTTACATATGGTAATGTAAGTTTCCATGTTACTCTTTCCCATACATCTCACCCTCTCCTCCCCTCTCCCCACGTCCATAAGTCTGTTCTCTATGTCTGTTTCTCCACTGCTGCTCTGTAAATAAATTCTTCAGTACCATTTTTCTAGATTCTGTATATATGTGCTGCTGCTGCTGCTGCTGCTAAGTCGCTTCAGTCGTGTCCGACTCTGTGTGACCCCACAGACAGCAGCCCACCAGGCTTCCCCATCCCTGGGATTCTCCAGGCCAGAACACCAGAGTGGGTTACCATTTCCTTCTCCAATGCATGAAAGTGAAGAGTGAAAGTGAAGTCTCTCAGTTGTGTCCGACTCTTCGTCACCCCATGGACTGCAGCCTACCAGGCTCCTCCGTCCATGGGACTTTCATATGTGCTAGAATATGATATTTATTTTTCTCTTTCTAACTTACTTCACTCTGTATAATAGGTTCTAGGTTCATCCACCTCATCAGAACTGACTCAAATGTGTTCCTTTTTATGGCTGAGTAATATTCCATTGTGTATATGTACCACAACTTCTTTATTCATTCATCTGTCAATGGACATATACTTTATGTATTCTTAATATGGCTAATTCATACTTGTTCCAAGTTTAAATGCAATACGCTAATCAATCAAATTTTACCATAACCAATGTTATCAGAAAGTAATGTTACAGTTGATACATTACTTTTATCAGGCTTCCAGGGTAACAAAGAAAAACAGTTAACCAAATATCAACTGCTCATACATAAAGCTAAAAGGTTCTGTTAACCCTTTAGTCACAAAACAGTTTCAGATTTTATTAATATGGTTCTGCTTCTATGTCTATTTTCCACATTAATCAGTAACTTCTTTGAAGAAGGAACTGAATCTTATTTCTATGTACAGCTCCACATTAGATAGATACTCAATAACTACTGCAGTCTGAATATATCTGGAAAGCAGTGAAAGTGCTTTCCTAAATACTCTAGAAGCATAAGATTGGCCCATGACTGAAAATACAGTTTATTTTAAAAATCAGAGAACACTCATATCAAAAAAATATGAAAATATGGTCTGAATACCATGTTCTAACTTAGGAAGCAATTAAGCATGAGATATGCTTTAGTAATACTTTTTCAAATATGCTTTTATATTTTGAAAGTTATAGCATTTGAATGAGTAATTCAGTTTAAAATACATTAAGTATCTGCAATAGACTGATAATGGCTCACAAAGATTTTTCCCTGTTCTAATGCATAAAACTTCTGGACATTACCTTATATGGCAAAAGATGTGATTCAGTTAAGGATCTTGAGAGGAGGAACTTCTCCTGTATTACCGAGGTAAGCCCTAAATGCAAACACATATATTTCCTTATAAGAGAAAGGTAAAAAAAAAAAAGTAAAATAAATAAATCAAAAGAGAGAGGTAGGTGCAGTTTTGAAACTCCTGTGAGATGCACACAAGAGAAGATGATGTAAAGATGGTGGCAAAGATTAAGTGATATGATTACAAAGTAAGGAATGCCAAGGATTGCTGAGAGGCACCAGAAGCTAGAAGAGGCATGGAACAGACTCTCCCCGGAGTCTCTGGAGGAGGGAGCGTGGCCCTGCTGACACCTGAATTCCCCATTTCTGGAAACTAAAACTATGAGAGAATAAATTTCATTTTAAGTCCCTCAGGTTTTGGCAATTTGTTACAGCTCCCACAGGAAATGAATATAGTATCACTGGCTTTCAGGCACTAAATGAGTCTCTAAAGACATGAAAATTGAAAAAGAAAAAGTGGAGAGGGTCATGTTCCCTGACCACTATTAGCTCCCCATTTAGTGATGAAAGCTAACATAGAAATTAAAGAGTCATCATACAGATGGCTTCCATATTGGAAACATGTATTGTGGTTCTGGAAATAGAAGAGATACAATAAACTGATGAGGTCATGACCACATGGAGCAGCATCTGGAAATCAAAGAAATAAGAGTATGATAGGTCCAGAGAATGGTGAGCAAATTAAAGTGGTAGATGGATTATCAATGATGAAGGACAGGCAAGCCTGGCATGCTGCAGTCCATGGAGTCGCAAAGAGTCAGACATGACTGAGCGACTGTACAACATCAAATAGGTGGTAGGGAAATTGAAGGGAGATGAAACTGGAATGGTAAATTATAAAGCAATGCATTATTCTTTAGACAACAGGAAGTCACTGAAAGACTTCAACGGGAAATCAATATGCCTTGATTTCTGTTTTAAAAAGATAACTCTGAAGCATTTATGTGGAAAATTCAGTTAAGTGGAATAACTCACTCCCCTGATGATACCCCCAAAAACAAAGTGTTACCTAACTAAATTGGTTCCAATAGCAGGCAGTGAATTTTCATTTGTTTTGGCAATATAGTAACAAGCTAGCATGTTTAAATACAACTGCCAGACAGGTCATTAACATTTCTTTACTCAGCCAAAATAGAATTTTTAATACCTCTCATTCCTAAAAGAGAAGGTAGATTTAAGTAGAGAGTCTCAATTTATCACATAAAGTATAATTTTAAAGTATCGAAATGGATACTTTAAGGCAAGAAACTGAGAAATGTAGCCTCCTAGAAAAGATTTCTTATAGCCTGATTTCCCCCCTTTCTAAATACTGATAGGTAATTTCCTTCAAAGGCTATTAAATGGAGAATAAATTCATTATGTCCTCATGGGTAAGAAATTATTAGCCTAATTAAGTCCCTTGTTCCTTCAGGGGGGAAAAAAATCCCTAAGAAAGAAAGCTGTTAAGGAATTTTTAAGGGATAATAAATGTTGGTCTTAAAAAAAAAAATACAGGAAGTAATATAAGCAAGCTGCTTCTGTTAAGCAGTGGCCAAACTGTACCAACAAAAATCTTGCAGTTCTCCCTGAGGAAGTAAAGAAAAATTACTTCCTAAAGTAGCCACAAGTGAGTGAACAGAAGTTAGAGATAAAAATCTACATTTTGTGGGCTTAACAAATAATGCAGAAATGCCAGACCAAAGACCCATTTTGAAATTCTTCTGCTCATCCAGCTTGGAGATATTCATTACATAATGAGTCCATTTTTTAAGACTTTAGAGCCCAAGCCACGCACTGACTGTTGACCAAGAATCACAAAAGCAATAGTCGAATTTTCAGCGTTAGCACCAGTCCACAAAACTATGAGATCATGACCCAAGTTATATTTCAAAGACAAACATTTTTATTTTCCATGATTAAATCAAGTCATAGATCTCTGCTTCACTTTTTTGCTTGATCACTATAGCCCAAAGTAAAGTAAGGCGCCATAAACAAAGCCAAATAAGCTATTTATTGTTGCCTGAATATTCCAGATTTACCAGTTGGTTGCTAGCTCTGCATTTCCCCACTGTCCCTATTAAGTCTTTCTTCTTCTTTTTTTTCCCCTCTATTTAATAGACCCTGATTGTACATATGGGACATTCAGTGAATGGAGCAGATAAAGTAAGTGTTAATGAATTTATCACTTTATTTGTAGTAGTCATAAATTCACTTGTAAAGCTCATGACTCTCAATGAATGTTTGACTGGAAAAAATAATGGTATTTGAAAAACAATGAATATCTATTGTCCTACTCAACCACACACTATAGACTTGGCATGAAGCAGGGAAAAAGTGAACAGTCCTTGCTCTTCCAGTCAGTAAATCTAACTTTACTGCTGAATCAAAATTTTATAACCAAAAGAAAACATTTGTAATACAATAGTAATTCTTTTTAAAAAGATAATGGTGAAGGTGTTGATAGATATGCATTGGAAACAGGATGTTGAACTCGGAAATCAAAGTGACAGAATCACCGTTTCCCAGCAAAGGCTCACATACCACAAGGGTCTATTCATTCTAATCTTGATCATACTTCTCTTAATTTACATAATCGTGCTAATTCCTCTGAACTTCAATTGTTCCATATTGCTTATCATGTACAAAGCATGGTGAGAGATATCAAGTAGGTATGTTGAGGGTAGAAATGGTGTGGTATCAGTAATATCTGGAACACTGTGTAAGGTTTCAGATCTTACCTGTGTGTGTGTGTGTCTGTAAAGCTTTCTCTCTTATCCTAAAATCTAAGGAGTTTATACATTTAGAATTATCTGAAAGGATTATCAGTCCACACTTAGATACGGGTTTGGAAAATCTTCAGGACAATCAGTTCTCAACAACTCTATTTCATGCTTCCAGAGTCACAAAAATGATGCTTCTGAGGTAAGTATCTGAGACAATGCTGAACTAAAAAGAAAAGCATCCAAGTGAACACTGATTGGATCAGCAAAAGATTTGCAAAATAAATTCTGAACTGTGTTTTTGAAGTTAAAGAGATATTTTCCAGAAAAAGAAGAGTAAATGGCATTCTACTCAGAGAAGAAAAAAACAAAATTCTGTAAAGCAATTATCCTTCAATTAAAAAATAAATTTAAAAATACATGCTCAAAGTTACAGAAGCATGGAATACCATGGAAAGTACAGGGAACAGAAAGTTCTGCACTGTAGTAGAAGTCTGGAGGTATGGAAGAAGAGGGAAGATAAATTGAGGTCCCTGCCCCCCCCCACAGCAAAAGCTCAATCTTGGACTCTCATTTCTGCTTCCATCCTCTTCCTCAACATGCAGTCCAATCACATTTCCCAAATATTTATCCCAACTGTTGACTTCTCAGTCTTGCTTATCCTACACCTCCAGGCAGCATGTTGTTTTAGGAAAAGTATAAGTTTGGAACTGGACTTTTGGTTTTGGACTTTTTTTGAATCGGAACTGATTTTTTCTGGATTTGAATCACTGCTTGATAAATTAATAGTTGTATGGCCTTAAGAAAGTTACTTAACCTCTGGGTATGCATTTCTTCTCATGAAAAATGGGAAAGATAAAAAAAAAATGGGAAAGATAATGCTTTTCCTATAGAGTTATTCTGAAAATTAAATGAGATCATACCTCTGGAAAACATATGGCATATATTTATGACTTTGAAAAAAAGTCCTCCCTTTCCACTTCTCTGAGAAATCTCGAAGAAGGTACGCCTTTCAAAGGCAGATGATTCTGTTGTGAATTCCAGCTTCTGATACTACTAGCTATATGGCTTTGGGTTTAACTCTCTAATCCTCGGTTTTCTTATTAATAAAATAGAGATAATAATCCAATCTCAGAAAGTTGTATGGATTAGATAAAAGGCACCTCTTCCACTGCCTTGCAGTTAGTTCCCCTGAATGTTCTCTGAGCACCTATGAGGATGTGTTGATGATTACTACACTGAGCTCCTCACAGTCCTACTGTTAAGGTTACAGGCTACTGGGAGGAAAAGAAGGATTCCATGTACCAAGTGCAATACACAGTACAGAGTTTCTTTTATCTTTACAACAACCTTGGAAATTAAGTAGATGTCAGTATCTCTATTTTTTATACAAGTCTACCTGAGTTTCACAGTGGTTAACAACTTGTTCAAGGACACCAAACACTAGAGATGGAAAAATCTTCAATGTTTGTATTTACTTCAGAGTATCAGCTGCCTGTTTTATCAGTCTGCAGCTCTTTCCCATGTAATACACTGTATATTAACATATGCTATACTGAGCTGCCTCTAGCTTTAGGAATTCATATATCCTTAAGGAAAATATCCCAGTATCTCCTGAATTTCATGGTTTATCAACATGGCACAGAAAGTCAGACTAATCTATAGTGGAAAATAGTATGTCTAGCTCCTGAAGCAAATTTAGGAGTGTAATCAACATATCTGTCCTATAATAGAACAGCCTATGAAGCGACTTTTAACCCCATAAAATGGAATCAGAGCTCTTTCCAGACTTGGGTTCATCACATCATTAATATTTCTGGATTTTACTGAACACCGAGAATTCCAATATTCTAACAAACCAAAAAACTCTTTTGAAAACTTGTAGCAATATTTAAATAACCTACTTTACACAAGAAACAAGCTTTAACCTTACCTGAAGAAGAACAACAAAATTCTATAATTAAAAACAAAGTCTTAGAATAGCACATTTAATCATCACTGCAAAACACAGTGCTATTCTTGGCCATCAAAGTTTAAATAGATTTTATATGCCATAGTTATATCAGAAATGTTGATAAGGGGCATTTTATAGCGCTGTTTTTAGAATAAATTCATAAACATGGTACCAATTGAGAAATGAATAGTCATAAATCTATTTCTGAGCAGTGGGTGATTAAAAGAAACATATGAAATGAGTAGAATTATCCTCGTTCATCTTTTTTTGTTGTTTTATGAAAGATCCAAATCCGGTTCCAATCAATGGGAAGATCTTTGAAAAACCTACCTTTGTAAGACTGATTAAAAATTTTTTAAGAATCCCACAAAACAACAACAAAAGTGAAATCTGTTGAATAATATAATTTTTTCTCCAAATTATTTTTCCAAATTCTCTGCCAAAGCAAACACATGGTATGTGTTAGTCAGCTGGGTCTGCATCAATTCATCAGTTGTATGAACTGCACTGATTTTGTTGCCAAACCTATTACACTAAATCCCACTGTTTTTAAAACCTGACTCTAAACATCCTTTTAAGCTTGCAGAACATTCTAAGTGTAGTTTAAATGTAGACTATTTTTAAATTACTTTTTCTTTTTTTTAGAAAACTTTGGGAATATTCCTCTTGGATAGACCCCACATTATAAATTCTTTTGGTACCTGCTAACAGAAAGGTACGATATAAACCTTTGTCCTTTTGGCACAAAGTATAGAGAAAGGGAAAAGCTTATTTTCTCTATTTTTGTGAAAGGCTTTATTTAAACATTCCCCAAAGTAATAGGAGCTATTAGAATAGTTTGACAAGAAACGTTATCAGATAGTTGGAATCTAGAATTTTAATATACAAATGTGAATTTTATTCATTCTGAATAAAGGTCACTTATTCTATCATAAAACAGAAATTATTCATCACCCTTTGATGATTTTTATAACCTTCACATAAAGAACATTATATTTACTGCTGCCCATGATCTTCAAAAATAAGGCTGATAATGATGATTACCATCTCCCTGTTTCCGAAGAAAAAAGACCTAGAAGAAAATAATTCTTTCCATGATTAAGTATAAATTTTTATTATAGCTATAAAAAAGTAACTGATGGATGCAATGTGAATCTGCTACAATTTTCAAAAGGTTTCATTCTCAGTTTATGCCACATTCTAGTCTTTAATTGTAAATTTTAAGTTGAGCAAGTCTCCAATTCAAGATACCTGAGGTTTATCTGCCTAATCTGAATATTATATGTTAATGTAATATTATATGCCAACATCTCAGTAATTGAAAACTTCAGAAGAAAACATCCGTAAAGCATCACCACCTCATCTCTCAGATACTTGAATCTGCTCCTATCTACTCTGTCTTCCCTCTGGTTAAAATGGATGAACTCTTTGTTCATTCTTTGCTCTCAGCAAATGCCAGCCTCTTCACTTGCTTTCTAATCTCATTTACTCTCTTCAACTCAAGAACACTGATTTAGCAATTCTCACTTCTCTCTCCTACATCATCAGCTTTTTTCCCCCTTCCATCAGTGTATGAAAGTTGAAAAAAAAAAAAGATCTCTCACCATCATTACTTATTTCCCTCCTCCCATAAATACTCTTTACACTTCCTTCTCTGTAAAGTAAAACTTCTCAAAATATTCAAGATTTTCTACCACCACATTACTTAAACTGTTGTTCTTGAGGTCACCAAGGGCCACTTTTCAGTTCTTCTATTACTTTATCCCTCAGCGGCTGTCCATACAACTAGTCACTCCTCTGCCTGTAAACGTATCTTTGCTCCCAGGTCACTACAATCCCTGTTATCCTCTTTTTGGCCATACTTTTTATTCTGCTTTGAAGTTTCCTCTTCAGCTCTCCAACAACCTCTGAATGTTGAAACACCCAAAGGCTCAATTCTTGCATATCTTTTGTGTCCTCACTAATTCCCTTTCGTCCGGTCTCTGCTACAATTCATATTTCCCAATATAGCCTGAACGTCTCCCTAGACCCCAGGCCCAACTACACACCCTATTTCCACATAGATGTCTAAGAGGTATTTCAGCTTTCCACATCCAAATCTGAACTCTTCACCTCTAACCTCTATCCACATGTGCTCTCCCCATGCTGATTAAGGGCAACTCCACACTTGTATTAATAGTTGTTCAGAGAAAACATTTTACAGAGTTTTATCTCACAACTCACATCACATCCACAGCAAATACCATTAGCTCTACCTTCCAGATATACCTGGAATCGACTGCCTCCTACTATTTCCCACATTAGTCACTATTCTAAGTCCACTGAATTACTGCCAATAGCCTCTTAGAGGTTTCTCTGCTTCTACCCTTTCTCCCCTTTACACTTTTCCCAACACTGATAAAATATACGTCAGACTATGCACAATTCTCAAAATTCTCCAGGAGCCCTTTATCAAACTTAGAGAAAATCAGAGCAATTGCAACAGCTACAAGGTCCTGTGTAGCTTGGCTCCCCGTGTCTCTGTGATCTTATCTTCTACAATCTCATGCATTTACAGTGCTCTAGTCACACTGGCCTCCTTTATGTGCCTTGAGTTAGGCATTCCCTCCACTTCAGGGCCTTCACAACTGCTATTTGCTTTCCTGGAATCCTCATTTGGTATATAACCCCAGGACAAGTTTCCTTTAGCTCCTCCCAGTTTTGACTCATATATTATCTTCTCATGGTGTCCTTCTCTGAACATGCTATTTAAAATTGCAATTGCCCCCTGAACACCCTCTCTTCCCTTCCCTTGGTTTATTGCTCTTTGGCATCATTATAATTTAACATACTGCATAACTGATTTATTTAGTTAGCTTATTTCTGTCTCCCACTCTTCACTTACAAGTTCCAAGAAGGCAAGGTTTTTTTGTGTCTTTTATTCATTCTCAGATAAAAAAGAAAGAAAAGTGTTAGTCGCTCAGTTGTGTCCAACTTTTTGCGACCCTGTGGACTGTAGCCCACCAGGCTCCTCTGTCCATGGGATTCTCTAGGCAATAATACTGGAGTGGGTTGCCATTTCCTCCTCCAGGGGACCTTCCTGACTGTACATAAAGAAGACTTCATTAATGTGCATTAAAGGATAACCCAGGTAAACCTGTCATAGAAAATTGTCTCTTGAGCCTTTAAATTCTATACCAATTCTATACCTCTGGTTGGCCAGTGTTTGTTTATTTAGGTTTTAAAGTGAATGACCTGGGGCTATTTGTTTCCATCAACCTGACTGTGAATCTAAAGGCAAAGTTGAAATTTCAGTCTGCTTTTCTTGCTATCCTCAGAAGAGATTGCTGTAAATCTACTCTATGATTCTCATTCTGTTCAGCTTACAAACAGCTTATTATTTTCTGTAATCTTTGTCTTATAATAAAGCACTGCTGAAAAATTAAACAGAAGAAAGTTCATTTGCCATATAAGCTATGAAAATGATTTGCTGGTGGTGATTTTACCCTTCACTTGCAAGTTCTAAGAAGGCAAGGTTTTTTTCATGCTTTTATTTATTCCCTCAGAGCTGGTGCCCAGACAGTTGTTTCAAATATTACTGGGGCTCAATAAATACTTGTGAAATAAATACATAAGTAAGGAGTAGAGTCCATGCTGATTAAAAGCACAGATTTCAGTGTCAAGGAGACCTGGATATGAATTCTTGTTCTGCCTCTTACTTAAGTAATTTACCTTAGACAAGTAATTTTTCTTAGACCCAGATTATTCATTATAAAATAGATATAACGATACTTAGCACTAAACATTTTTCCTATAAACTTGAAGGGAAATAACAAAATTTAAGCAAAATAAAACAAAAAAATGTCATTTAAGAGATGGGAATACCATCTTACCTGTCTTCTGAGACAGGCGATACCATCTCTTACCTGTATGCAGGTAAAGAACCAACAGTTAGAACCAGACATGGAAAAACAGACTGGTTCAAAATTGGGAAAAGGGTACATCAAGGTTGTTTATTGTTACCCTGTTTGTTTAATTTGTATGCAGAGTACACACGCAAAATGCCAGGCTGGATGCATCCCAAGCTGGAATCAAGATTGCCAGGAGAAATATCAACAACCTCAGATATGCAGATGATACCACTCTAATGGCAGAAAGCAAAGAAGAACTAAAGAGCCTCTTGATGAGGTGAAAGAGGAGAGTAAAAAAGCTAAATTAAAACTCAATATTCAGAAAACTAAGATCATGGCATCTGGTCCCATCACTTTATGGCAAATAGATGGGAAAAAAGTGGAAACAGTAGTGACAGATTTTATTTTCCTGGGCTCCAAAATCACTACAGATAGTGACTGCAGCCATGAAATTAAAAGATGCTTGCTCCTTGGAAGAAAAGCTATGACAAACTTTGCATATTAAAAAACAGAGACATCGTGTTGCTGACTAAGGTCTGTCTAGTAAAAGCTATGGTTTTTCTGGTAGTCACTTACAGATGCAAGAGTTGGACCATAAAGAAGGTTGTGAAAGTGAAAGTGTTAATCACTCAGTCATGTCTGACTCTTTGTGACCCCATGGACCATATCCCACAAGGATCCTCTATCTGAGTATCCTCTGTCCCACAAGTATTCAGGCAAGAATACTACAGTGGGTAACCATTCCCTTCTCCAGGGGATCTTCCCAACCTAGGGCTTCAACCTGGGTCTCCTGTATTGTAGTCAGATTCTTTACTGTTTGAGCTACCAGGGAAGCACCCTGGTAGCTCAGATGGTACCAAGTTGAGCAGCGAAGAATTGATACTTTCAAATTGTGGTGCTGGAGAAGATTCTTTAGACTCCCTTTGCCAGCAAGATCAAACCAGTCAATCCTAAAGGAAATCAACCCTGAATATTCATTGCAAGGACTGATGCTGAAGCTGAAGCTCCAACAGTTTGGCCACCAGATGCAAAGAAGTGACTCACTGGAAAAGACCTTGATGCTGGGAAAGATTGAAAGCAAGAGGAGAAGGGGATGACAGAGGATGAGATGGTTGGATGGCATCATCGACTCAATGGACATGAATCTGAGCAAACTTAAGGACACAGTGAAGAACAGGGAAGCCTGGCGTGTTGCAGTTCATGGTGTCACAAAGAGTCCAGACATGGCTTAGTGACTGAACAAACAATGGTAACCATCAATAAAGCAATAAAATAAGATTGTCCAAATATATATGATAAATTGCAATTACTTTAATTGACCATCAAGTTAATTATTTTCATTATTTCAAATTTACTTAAAACTTATTTTTCATTTTATAGTGCTATTTGATACTCATTAAAAGATGGTTAAGAAAATTACAGTATATTTCTTACTAGTTTTCAATTATAAAATGTAATTTTGTAAATAATACAGTTTTTTAGATATACTTTCCATAAATAGTTCCATATTCAATTTCAAAATGTAATTGCTCAACAAATGCATTTTAAAATAATAAAATAAATTTAGATGTTAATTATTTTGGTTAGCTCCAAGCTTAGAATGAGTTTTATTTTAAAGTTGTCTGATGGCTCTAGGCTGTAGATCTTATGAAACTTCCCCTGCCATTCTATTTATCCACAAGATTTCCCCAACTACCTACCTTCATGTCCAATATAAAAAGATTGCACTTCACAAAACCCAATATTGGCTATGTTCCCAGATACATAGATTTCTACCAATCATAAATTTCTCTTGCCTTCTAGTGTGACTATCACCATCTCAAGCTCCAGTAAAATTAAATAATACTCTATTCCACAAAAACACTGAGGCTCCCTGATCTAGTCTACTCCTCTTATTAAAGAATAGGAAAAGTGAAGCACAGACACAAGTGGTTCAAGTTCACAAAGCTAGTCTGTGAAAAAGTTGGTTTTTACCAAATAACCAACTGCCTGTTTTGTTCAGAGATTTTTTTTTAAACTTTACTCTGTGGCCTCAATTTGGAGAAGGGAATGGCAACCCACTCCAGTATTCTTGCCTGGAAAAACCCATGGACAGAGGAGCCTGGAGGGCTACCGTCCATGGGATCGCAGAGTCAGATACAACTAAACAACTAATACACACACACACACACACACACACACACACACAAGCACATAGCTTCAATTATCTTCTCAGCTTTATTCTAGAGCCAAACATCTTATTTTATGATCTTAACACATATATGTATGGTTGTGGAATATTGTGACTAAAACATTTCATGTGCCACTGAATATTGTTTTCTGGCTACCTATCTTATAATTTAAGTTATTGGTATAGAAAAAGCCTAGGAAATATACATACATTTCAGTTATTGGCTATTTTCATTAAATTTTAATGTAAAAAAAGTCAGATGTCCAACAACTGGTTGTTTGAATTTTTAATAATTATTTATGGAGTATCTCGTATTTGCATCTGTTTTTAAACTGTCAAATATTCTTAGTTTTACATGATTATTTTATTTCACTCAGTATCTAAGTCCAAAGTGAGGGCAATATAGTCACCTTATTTGGCTGGGTCAGCCATCATCAAAAGACTTGAACAGTGTGGACCACAAACAATAACTTTCTTCTGCTAGAACTTGGCTGACAACACAGGTTGTGCCTTCTGATAAAAAAGTAATTCACAATGATAAGTATCACATTTCAGATAGTCATTTTAACCCCATAATCCAAGTTGTTGCCTCTAAGCAACCTATTTGAGATTACTGTTCTAATACCTATCTCAATTTACCAACAATTAACATGCAAAATTTATTCCTGTCAACTGCAACTGCCAAGACCTAAACAGTCACTCAATTAAAAATTCTGTCCTGACCACTCAAGGTCTCTGAAACAACAGAAGATCTTGATATTACTGCTTGATTGACCTCCTGATCAGCTTATGGAGAACAACCTGCCTTAATTTGACTCAAAAAAAACCTAAGTACTGGAGCATAGCAATTCATTGAGGGTTTAAAGTAGAACAAACCACTAGTAGGATTTTTCACTGAATGTATCTTTTTAAACTATTGTCTAAAATGACCTATCTGTTCCAGTAAATGGTGTGTCATATAAGGAAATACCATTAATGACTATCAGAAATGAACTCCTGAACAATGAGACAGTGGTTCTATACCCTAGCTGCACTGTAAGAGGCAAACTTTTATATTGAAAAATATTTTAAGAGCTGTAGTTTTTCCTCATCTCCTTTCCTCCACAAGCATGATATGCAGTAAAACTTGGTGAAGGCTGAAATCGGTATCTCAGGCTTTACATTCCATATCCCTGAGTGTACCAGATTATCTTCTAACACCCATTTGATAATGTTCTGCCTTGACTGGTTTTTAAATATTACAAAGAAATATGTTTCTACTACTCTTCTTGGAAGATTAATTCTCCTCCAATCTTTAATGCTATATTCAATCCTTAAAACACCCATGTAAATTTTTTCTCACAGTGAGAATTTTACTTGTTGAACTTTTTTCTATTACAGTATAATAGGACTTTATGTCTTGAAATAAAAATATATATCCTCCACAACAGGGTAGCTACTTAACCTGGTAATATTTTACATATGTGAGTAGTGAGATGACTTCAGCTATTCAAAAAGCAATAGTAATTCATTACCACACCAAGTTGAAATTATTTCCTCCTTTACAATAGAAAAGATGAAGCAAAATAATCTTTAAAAGTAAAATCACAGGTTTTAAAATGGTAGCTGTTTCTGGTGCTGTGTGACATGGAAGGAAATGTGACCTACTTAGAAATTTCTTAAAAAAACAGATTCTCAATTATTTTATTAGCTATCATTTTCTGATACTTTTCAATTTTATTTGTTCTTATTTTTCATTCATCTTCCACTATTTAGCATCAGACTCAACGAACACACTTCTGTGCTCTAGAATTGACTCAGTACATTGTATACATGCAAATCTTAAAGTTGAGATATTTTGTATCAGGACAAAATCCAGTAATACATAGAGGTGTATGTGTGTGTGTGTGTCTGTGTGTAAACCCTTTATTTTATCTAAAACTTAGAAAATCATAGTTCTATTTCCAAGGTAAAGTGCCAGTAATAAATTCTATAAGGTACACTATCTTTGAAATTGACCCTGTCATACTGTATGATATCACTTATACGTGGAATCTACATATAGATACAAATACAACAAACTAGCGAATGTCGCGAAAGAGAAGCAGATTCACTTATAGATTCAAATACAACAAACTAGTGAATATAATTTTAAAAAAAGAAGCAGACTCACAGATATAGAGAAGAACTAGTGGTTACCAGTGGGGAGAGGGAAGAGGAAAGGGGCAATATAGGGGTAAGGGATTAAGTTATACTAACTATTAGGTATAAAGTAAGCTACAAGGATACTGTACAACACAGGGAATATAGTCAATATTTTATAATAACTATAAATGGAGTATAACCTTTAAAAATTGTGACTTGCTATAGTGTATACCTATAACTTATATAATATTATACAGCAACATACTTTTAAAATTTAATTATATTAAAAAACTGATCCTATAAGACAATATCCAATTTATATCTGGGAGCATTAATTGATGAATAAGCATGAGTATTATTGCACTACAAAATTGCTTTTATGATTTGTATAAAGTAAATGGAACTATGTTTATTGTGAAACTATTTTGATAATATCAACTCCTGGGAAAAAAGAGGTGAATTTTTTTCACTAAAGTGTTTTATTTGCTATAAAAACCTGCTGTGTTATAACTCAACAAAGCAAGATGTTGGTCAAAGAGAAAGGCTTTTCAAAATATTTTGACCTTGAGATCATCGAGAAACAACTCAGAAGTAAGAGGCACAGTAGAAATGGCTATGAATCAAGAATAAGACTTACCACTGATTATTGCTTCATTCAACAAGCCTATGTTTTTCACTCATATCACAGTCCAAATGGGTTTTGCCAACTGCAACTGACCTTCCCTGGTGATTTGGTATCTGGCTTCTCCATCTTGTATTGTTGAGATCTTCCAGCGCCGCCTCAGTGCCCTCTACATTCAGGCAGCCAGTGAGCAAAGAGCAAAGCTGAAGAAAAACATCCAAGATGGTCTACGATTAGGCTCAGTACACATCACTCCCACCACATTCATAGAGCCAGAACCAAGAAGGTGGCCTGACCTAACTGCAATAGGGATCAGGAAATCTTGCCTTTGGGTGCCCATGAAAAGGAAATGGAGTTGGTGAGCATTAAGATTTGAATCCTGTCCCCCCAAAAGCTTTATGTTAGTGCCCTGACATATATAACCTCTAGAACCTTAGAATATTGTATTTGGAAATAAGGCATTTACAGAGGTGATCAAGTCCAAATGAGGTCATTAGCATGAACCCTAATCCAATCTGACTGGTGTCCTTACAGATAAGGCCAAATTTGAACACAGAGACAGACACGGACACTGGAGAACATCATAGGAAGAGAGAGAGGGAAAAAATAGCTAGCCACAAGCCAAGAAATGCCAGAGGCAACTAGAAGCCAGGAGAGATCTGGAAGAGATCATTCTCTAGTACCTTAAAAGGGAGAATAGCCCTGCTGAAACTTGATTTTAGGCTTTCTGCCTCCAAAACTATGAAACAATACATTTCTATTGCTCTGAATCACCCAGTTTGTGGTTGTTACTGTAGCCCTAACAAACTAACACAATGAGCATCTTGCTGGCCTCTATCACCCTTCTATCTCTGGTAAATAGAGGCAAGGTTATTCAGAAAAATTCTTCCAAATAAATCAATCAGCAAAAATTCTGGGTAAAATATTTGTGTGTGTTGCTAAATTGCTTCAGACATGTCCCACTCTGTGCGACCCCACAGACTCCAGCCCGCCAGGGTCCTCTGCCCATGGGATTCTTCAGGCAAGAATACTGGAGTGGGTTGCTGTGTGCTCCTCCTGGGAATTTTCCCAACCCAGGGATCGAACTCATGTAAACCTACTTAAAAGCATCAAAGAACTGACAAGGTAAAAGAATGCTAGTCCAAGACAGGTTGGTAGCCAAGATGGTAGAAAAGGATGACCATGAAAAAGGATAGCAAAATTATAGCTACTTACATTGATAAGGAAAGCCTGAACACTAGCAGGAAAATATCTTCTACAAGTGAAAACAGAAGAAACCACAAGTAGGCAGATAGGAGGGGCAGAGATGTGGTATAGTCAAGAACCATACCAAGGGATGGTGACCCATAACTGGAAGATAATTACAATTAAGGAGGTTCTCCTAGAGAAGTGAGGGGTCAATGCCCCACACTGAGCTCCCCACCCCCAACCTGCACCAGGAAGGCCAGCCCCCAGAACGCTTGATTTTGAAGGTGCTTACTTTTGGGAGAGCCAGAAGGTTGTAGGTCACAGGGTGCACCCAAAATCATGAGACCCAGGACGGAAAATGCTCTGGACCCAAGTCGGAAGCAGTAACATGAAAGTTCTCTGGGTCAGACCCACCTGTCGGTCTAAGAAAGTCTCCTGGAGATGCCGGAGGCAACTGGAGCTCACCCTGGGGACGCAGCACAGGCAATAACCGTTTTGGAGATCTCCTGATACCACAAACGTGAGGTGAGGGCCAGCGGCCATTTTGGAGCCTCCCTCCCTTGAAGCGTATTAGGCCGGGAACCTGGCCCCACCTACCACCCTGCCGGCACCGGAACTGGGATCCTCTGGAGGTATCGCTGACCCGACAGGCCACCTGCATGAGGACCCCCTGAGCAACCGGCCACCTGGGAACACGGCCTGCACAGGAGAGAGCCTGGGATCCAGCTCTTCCCACCAATGCAGCGGCACTAAACTCAGGACTCCAGGACCCATCAAGTAGTTGTAAGGACCTGGCCACCCCGCACTCGCAGGATGACCCCCATTCCAGAAACCCAAAGAACTTCTGTGGGAGAACTTGGGACCTTGCTTTGCCCACCAAAGGGCCAGCACCACCTCAGTGACCCCTAGGCCTGGCTCTCCCCACCTGATACTCTCTTCAGGCGTCCGCCTCACTCACCAGTGTATGTAATCAGCCCGAGGATCACCCAGTCCTGACCCCACTCACCAGTAGGTAGCCCACAGCCCCAGGACCATGGCAGCTCTGCAGCCCACAAGGGCTGGGTCCTGAGGTCCCTGGCTGCAGAGTCCTTGGGGTCCTGGGTCCTGTGCCTGTGCACTGACTGGGATATAAGGTCGGGGATCCTGGGCCCTCTGCTAGACAGGTTCCTATCGGGGGCGCCTATGGGTTCAGAAGTCTTAAAGCAGCCCACCTGCTGGTTGATGGGGGCAGTGTCCCCACCCAGTAGATGCCTGACAGGCGTCCCAGTCCTAGAGCCTCCAGGCTGTGCACTGGGATGAGGCTGTGTCTTTGTGCTCAGAGGTAAGAGACCCTCCTGATCTGCAGTCTCCTTTCAAATTACTGTTTCTGACCTAGGTCTCACATCAGGTAAGGTTTTGTGTGTGCCCTTTCAGAATGGACTCTATTTCCCCCAGCCTTCGTCCATTCTGAAGGAGATCAGCCCTGGGATTTCTTTGGAAGGAATGATGCTAAAGCTGAAACTCCGGTACTTTGGCCACCTCATGCGAAGTGTTGACTCATTGGAAAAGACTCTGATGCTGGGAGGGATTGGGGGCAGGAGGAGAAGGGGATGACAGAGGATGAGATGGCTGGATGGCATCACTGACTCGATGGACGTGAGTCTCAGTGAACTCCGGGAGTTGGTGATGGACAGGGAGGCCTGGCGTGCTGCGATTCATGGGGTCGCAAAGAGTCAGACACGACTGAGCGACTGATCTGATCTGATCTGGGACTCCAGATAGTAAGTGCTGCTGGCCTTCATGGTCATGTTCTGGGGGCTGAACATCTTGGTGCAGGAACCCCAGGCTGGGCACCCAATGTGAGAGTCAGAGCCCTCATGCCTTTGGGAGAATTTCTGTAATTGTAATTATCTCCCATTTGTGGGTCACAGCCAGGAGAGCCTGGTGGGCTGCCATCTATGGGGTCGCACAGAGTCGGACACGACTGAAGTGACTTAGCAGCAGCACCTGGGGTTATGGAACTTAACTGTTCTGTCCCTCCTACCCATCTCCCTGTGGTTCCTTCTTTATATCCTAATTTTTCATCCATGATTGTTCTGTAAATAGTTGTAAACTTGATGTAACCATGAGAAGAGATGAGCTCTTGGCCTCTCATACAGGTCAAAACAGGGTTTTAAGCTCTGCTGAGTACACACAACATCACAGGCAAAATTTTGCCGTTAGTACAGAAAAACAAACTCCAGAAGATAGTGAAAGACAGGGAAGCTTGGTGTGCTATGATCTACGGGGTCAAAAAGAGTCAGACACGACTTAGCAACTGAACAGCAACATAAAAAAACTATAGAAAGTCATTCATTCTCAATTTTATTTTCTCATTAAATCAGTCAAGTTTTGAATGTTAACTTTTATCTAGTTTCTCCAAAATGCTTTAGGAAATACAAAGATGCATACAGAAGGTTTCCTGCCTTCAGAGACCTAACCAAACAGTTAGGGACACTAAAAGTTCTGAAACAGAGAATAATAAAATATAGCATAACAAAAGAGTAAATTAAGTTCAGTTAGTAAGATTTAAGTAGGGATGCCATATTCATAAAGTAAATCTATTTTATTAACCATATTTTTCTCCTAAGAGATGAATATATCTGAACCCTCAGTCTATATGATGATGGGATGTCTTTCAATCCTTGTTTGTCCTAGATTCTGTAGTTAGTGTTATATTTCTCCACAAGAATATAAATATCACTGAATGACTTCAGGCCTGTTGAATTTTTATTGCCCCCTTCCAGATCAGATTAAAAAGAGAAAAAAAAATCAAATAAATATTTTATTGCTGTAAGGGCTCTATTTAGTGTAATAAATTATATTCTGCATCTAGTTTTCTGAATTCTATTTTCTAAACTCTTGGATCCTCAAGCCATATTAGAAAGGATGCAGGATTTAAACAAACATGAATAAAAATAAGCTCATTTCAAGTAGAGAATCTGTAATGAATTTTAATTTTTTTTTTATTTGCAAGTGAGAGATGAAAGAATTAAACTCTCCAGTTTTCAAAGGAATGTAAGACCACAGAATAAGAATAAGATGGACCTCCAGTATTTGGGCAGGTGTTGAAAAATACGACCCTGGATAGGAAAACTGTTTGAAATCTAATAGGTATCTGTTAGAGTGCTCTCACACACACACTTATTTTCTGTGCATTATTGAAACTGATTCATTACAAACAACCTCAATAGCTAACTACTCTAAAAAAGTTTAAAACTACTGAATAAGAGAAAGAGAATTAGCTCTCTGATCCCAAAAGCATTCATCTTCTGCTCCACTGCAAACAGCATACTTTGACAAGTCTGTATATTCTGTGAGCTAAAGCACATGAAAGATTTTGAAAATGTAAATAATTAAAGAAACCCAAAATATGTTCTTATTAAATTATTTGAGGGTAAACATTCCAAGAGATCCAATTTCTCTCACAGTACGTGTCTTTATAGAAACAGAAGTACATGCAAGCCATATTTGGGCTTTGAGGGAACCTCAAATTCTTTAGAAACCACTTGGAAACTTCAAATACAATCAGCCAAGCTAGAATCCAGGCACGTCTCTAAAAGAGCCACCATTGTCAGATTCTCTCAGATGGTTATCAGAAATCAAGTCAAAGGAGACAAAAAGAAAAGTTCAAAAGATGAATAAAATTAAGATACAGCTGTTGAGCTGATCTCTATCAAGTAGCAAAAATATTAAAATGTAAAATCAAACCTGAATATGAACAATGTAATCATTAGGATATTCTAACTTACTGTGAATAAAAATCTTGCCAACCACTGATGTATCAGGAGTCTAAGGGTATGATTTAAGGATACTAGAAACTGGTGAGAGAGAGAGGTGGGGACAGAAGGGGAGGGGGAAGGATGGAAAGCTAATGATTTTATAATGAATTGGTTACATAAGCCAGAGGATATGAATTTCTTTAATGTAAAACTGAAGTAGAGCAGAAAGGGATTAGCAGGCCAAACCAAAATCCACTAAAAAGACATTTACCATTTACAATTGTGTTTTAAAATCTGTTACAAGCTAAAAAAAAAAAGAAAAAAACATTTCTATTTCTTGGACACTAAAACATAGAAAGATCCATCTGAAATAACTGAAAAAAAGACAGAATCCTGAAAATAGTTCCTATCTTAATTATCCTTAAGTATTCTTTGTTATTATAGGAAAAATTGAAATCATTAGTGTTTAACCAACATATATAAACATCCAGTAATATCAAAAATTATCCCACTAATTGACCTAACTCCCAGTCTAGGTATGGAAAATTATACTGCTTTGTCATTTTACAAAGAAAAGTTCAAGAATCAAGGTTCAAACTTCAATAATTGAAGCAAATTATATAAGGAACTGAAACATTTGTGTAAAATAAGGTAGAGTCTAAAGAACAGTGAACGATTTGCATCATTTCATTTGCTTAGAAATATTAAAATGTATTTTGGCAGGGTGTTTTGTTTCTTATTTAGTTTTAAAGTTCCTATAGATAACTTTGAAACTATCCCATCAATTGAAATTTAAGAGTTTACTATTGTTATTTAAATCATTTTACTACAAAATGTGGTGTGGGGAAGACTTGAGAGTCCCTTGGACTGCAAGATCAAACCAGTCAATCCTAAAGGAAATCAACCCTGACTATTCATTGGAAGGAGTGATGCTGAAGCTGAAACTCCAATACTCTGGCTACCTGATGCAAAGAGCCTATTAGAAAAGACCCTGAGCTGGTAAAGATCAAAGGCAGGAGGAGAAGGGGACAACAGAGGATGAGATGGTTGGATGGCATCATCAACTCAATGGACATGAGTTTGAGCAAGCTCCAGGAGTTGGTGATGGACAGGGAAGACTGGCGTGCTGCAGTCCATGGGGTTGCAAAGAGTCGGACACAACTGAGTGACTGAACTGAAATGAACTGAACTGACTACAATATGTGAAACAGGACACAGTTCCAATAGTTTACAATTTAAGACTGGAAATGTTTACCAGAGATCTTGATAACTAAAATGTTATACTTTATTAACTAAGGAGAATATTGCTAATTATAAAATGTTTATTTGGTAGCTGAGTAAGACAAGTCTAGAAAACCATACCTTTTCACTTCCCAAACTTTAACATTCTAGTAAGGAAGACAGAACTGTACATGAAGCATGAATCAACAGCCATAACTGGCCCTCTGTCTTGGTCTGCCAAGTTATTTTTCTAGTCAGCTAATTATTCACAACGATTTCTAGTTTCTTCTATTCTAATTAAATCTCCAAATGCCCCCATAATCTAAGTCTCCCATTTAATTTTCAGCAAATTATCATCCCTCCTACATAGCAAAGGAAGTTCAAACCATGAGATAGGGTCTGCAGCTCCCCACAGGGAATCTATAAACCTGCATCTATCTGGGCCTACTGATAAAAATAAGGAAGATGCCTCTCCTCTTATCAAGACCAATACCTAACCTGTGTGCTAGAATTGGTTCTCCGATACTTTACTTTTTGTGCCCCATTTTTCCGTCAGTATAAACAGTCTCAAATCTCTCTCATCTTTACAACCTTCCCACAATTCCCATTTGGCTACTATCCTGTTTCCCTGCAGAGCAAAATTTCCCAGGAATGTGGGTTTATGTTAACTTCCTCACTTCTTTCCTACTTCTTTCCTCACTTCTTTCCTACTTTTCGATAGTCTAAGTTCTATTTCCCAATATTTCTTCATATCAGACGTTCACTACAGCAATCAGTGTACGCCATATTGCTAGACACAAAAGCGACTTTTCTGTTTTCATTGTATTTGAGTCTTCAGCAGTAAAGGCCAAAACAGTTCACCATTCTCTTTGAAAAACTTTTCCTTTAACTTTTGCAATACTGCATGCTCCTGGTTTTCCTCCCATCTCCCTTTATTCTGCCTTTAAGACTCTCCATAAACGAGTCATTTTTTTGTGCCAGGCTTTCAATGCTGGAGTTAAGACAAGGTCTTAGTCCTCTTCTTCTTTAAGTCCACAAAAAGGATTGTCTTTTATGGGCTTCCCTAGTAGTTCAGCTGGTAAAAAATCTGCCTTCAATGCAGGTAGACCCCAGTTCGATTCCTGGGTGGGAAAGATCACTGGAGAAGGGATAGGTTACCCGCTCCAGAATTCTTGGGCTTCCCTGGTGGCTCAGTTGGTAAAGAATCATCCTGCAGTGTGGGAGACATGGGTTCAATCCCTGGGTTGGGAAGATCCCCTGGAGAAGGGAACAGCTACCCACTCCAGTATTCTGGCCTGGAGAATTCCATGGACAGAGGAGACTCACAGGCTACAGTTCATGGGGTCTTTGGACAGGACTGAGCAACTTTCACTTTGTCTTTTATAATAGTACATTTCAAATAATAAATAGGTTAACAGAATTAATTTTTTTACAGATGAAAATATTGAGGCTCAGAGAAGTACAGTTATTTATCCAAGCATTCGGGAAAACACTTCTTCCCTAATCCAGATGCTTTCTTGTAGGGAGATCTCTTATAGAGTAACACTCTTGTCCTCTCTTACTACAGCCTTACGTGCTCCTCTCCGCAGCAAGAAGGGAGTTGATATCATGGTAAATTTGGTAGAAAGAACTGCACATTCTCAAATCCCATTTAATTCTTCTCCCTCTTTGGTATCTGCCTGCTAACTAAAATCAAACATTCACCTACTGTTCTATACCATAAATTTAAAGAGGCCCTCATGAGGAATGCCTCTCATTGCCCAACTAACCGATGACTAGGTAACTGTTATAAGGGATGAAATTTGAGAAAGCCCTCTGAACTAACAAATTTATTAAGTTCCCCAACAGTTTTAAAGGAGAAAACTATTGTTTCATTCTCTCTAAATATGATGTTTCTGTTTCAATTGGTTTAGAACATGGATGGAGAAAAGAATTTTTATGTACTAATTTTCAGAAAATACTTAATATCACACAAATGTATAGATAGGAATATTCTTTTTGAGGCCTCCAGACTGATGGAACGAAAAATAATGTAAATCTGTACAGCTGATAAAAAAAAATCTTAATCTCTTAAATTATTAAAATATCAAATAGGTATATCTGAGCATCAACAAATAAAGACAGTAATGAATTTAACTCATTGAATAAAATAATCATGAATCCATGTTGACAATAAATTTATAGGTAGATAAATAGATAAAGGAGAAGTAAAAGTTTTTCTTATATAAAATGTTAACTAATAAATATAGAAGGAATAATTATATTTAAAAATCACCATTTTGAAACCATCAGAGTAAATATTTGTTCAGGCAAAAATCAGCAATGAATGCTAAACTCAATGGAGGAGAGAAATGAATTCTATGAAGAAGATATTTACATAGTCTCAAAACATCTCTCCATAAATCACTTAATTAGAAAATGAAAAATCATAACTATACAATGGATAAAATGGAAACACTTTGGCCACGTGGTTCAAACTAGCATCTCTTGTAAGGAGCAAACATTCATTCATGTGCTTTAGGATACAGTATCCTGAGCAGGACATGTCATCACTTCTGTGACATTCCAGCCAAAAATCTGTAACCTTAATCTAATAATGAGTACACATAAGACAAATCCAAACAGAAAAATGCCACAACATAATTGGCCTATATTCTTATGAAAGAACCTCCCCAAAAAAGGCTGAGAACCTATTTATTTATTAGCTGCTGTTGCTGCTGCTGCTAAGTCGCTTCAGTCGTGTCCGACTCTGTGCGACCCTATAGACGGCAGCCCACCAGGCTTCCCCGTCCCTGGGATTCTCCAGGCAAGAACACTGGAGTGGGTTGCCATTTCCTTCTCCAATGCATGAAAGTGGAAAGTGAAAGTAAGTCGCTCAGTCGTGTCCGACTCTAGCGACCCCATGCACTGCAGCCCACCAGGCTCCTCCGTCCATGGGATTTTCCAGGCAAGAGTACTGGAGTGGGGTGCCATTGCCTTCTCCAATTTATTAGCTAAATAAAGCTAAAGAGACATGACAGCTAAAGACAAAAGGTGGATTCTAGACTGGGAAATACTGCTGTCAAAGATGTTTTGGGGATAATTTATGAAATTGGAATGTGGACTATAGATTAAATTAATGTGTTAATGTTAAATTTCTGATTTTGTTGTCTATATTAGGGTCATATAAGAAAATATTCCTAGTCTAAAGAAATGAACTTTAAAGTTTTAAAAGACAAAGTAGCATAATAAAATGTAATTTCAGCTTATTTAGAATATTTTTTCAGAAAACTATATACATGGATAATATATATATATATATATACATGAGAGATAACAAAGCAGATATGGCAAAATATTAAAAATTGGCAGATTTGAATTGGAAGCTTCTAAGAGTTCTTTGTACTATGTTTGCAACATTTATATAGATCTGAAATTATTTCAAAAAAAGTTTTAAAATACTAAATAGCTAAATTAGAGTCAAAAAGTTTTTCATTAAATAATACTTTTATATTTCCTTGATAAAGTTAATTTCAATTTTCAAAATACATTCACAAACATTACACAACTTACTCTTACAATCATCTCACAAATGGACTACGCAAGACAGTTGCTTCTGTAGTGTAGATAAAGCAGTGATAATCAGAGAGCGTAGTGCGCTTGCCTTGGTCCTCACAGCTGTAAGTGACAAAGTCAAGGGTAAAACACATATGCCTTCATTGTCTCATTGGCCAGTGTTCTCTCTACCATATTATTCCTTAACATCTGACAAAATAAATTTTTCAAAATCACCTCAAATGTTTAAGTACATTAAAATTGGGGGTTAAAAAAATACAAAAAAAAAATGTATTGAGTCAGTCCAAACATTTGTTTACCTCAGAAAGTTTCAAAGACCAATATATACACAAAGTTAGGTCAAGCATGTGTTTAACAAAGATAAGTGAAATATGACCCAGAAAAGGGGCTTATGCCCACCATACAACATTCACAATTTTATTAATTTCCAGTCATTATCAGAATTGTGACTTTATTCACGCTGTACTCAGATAGGCAAATAAATGGATTGCCTTAATTTCTAGAGCTAACATAATCTTTCTGACCCCTCTCAGTAACAAGGAACCTTGTCACTGTTGATTAACAAAATCTCAGTCTCCTTTAGTTCAAGTACTTTGACTATTTGAAGTTTAGTGCTGTTAGCACTGTATTTGGCTTCATTTAAATGGATCTTTGAATGGCTTAGTGTTTTAGGGAATGATCAAGTCTTTGAGAGTTTGGGCACCTCATCCTTCTCTGTCCAGAAGACATCTGGCTGGGGGAGAATATATGTACCATCCTCACAAAAGTCTAGGGTAAGTGTCAGTGCAGCAGAAAGAGAACTGGGACTCCTGCCTGGTCTCCTCTGGGGTGAGGCTCCTCTGGTCTGCTCCCTGTGTGGGTGACTGTGATTTGGTTTTTGGGAGTTCCCTTTTGGAACTGCTGCTTTCCCTAGTCTTTTTAGAGAAAGAAATTCACTCTGCCTGGTCTTCTTAGGACCTTATATATCTGTCTCGATGTTCCTACAAGCTCCTACCCCACCCTGAGAATGTATCTTGAGGGTGAGAAGCTTGGGATTGGGAGAGGAACATGGCAAAGAACTCTGCCACCTGATCTTGCTAAACCTATACCCCTCCTCCCCCTCAGTCCACTAAATCAGTGGACTCTTAGTTCCCTCTCACATCCCTTCTCAGATTACAGGTTCATGATTCAACCCCAGGACTCATCGCAAAGGGAAAAATCCAATAATGTAATGAAACAGAGGCATAAAAACTCTAGTGCACCCACTGTGTTAGTCACTCAGTCATATCCATCTGTTTGCGACTCCACAGATTACAGCCTAACAGGCTCCTCTGTCCACGGAATCCTCCAGGCAAGAATACTGGAGTGGGTTGTCATTCCCTTCTCCAGGAGATCTTCCCAACCCAGGGACTGAACCCAGGTCTCCTGCATTGCGGGCAGATTCCTTACCATCTGAGCCACCAGGGAAACCCTAGTGTACCCATGACGGATATATAAGCATTTAAGTATGTCTCCCAGCTAGGTAGGAGTCCAGGACTCCAGAACACAGGAGATAGACTGTGTTCTGCCAGTGCTATTCTCAAAAGACAACTCCTCTATCCTGTTGGTATTTGAAGGAAAAGGTATTTGTATTTGTAGTTTTCTTAAGAGTATTTGGTATTTTCACCACCAGGCTCCTCTTGGTAGTCAAAGCATTTAAGTTCAGTCAAAGTTCAATGAAATTAAACTGAGCAAACAAACAAAAGGAGAGGCAGATCACTCCACTCCCACCATCGCACCACTCTGGTACATAGAACATGATCATGAGTGATAAACATGTGCATGGGAGACATCCTTCCTGTCACCATCCAGGATATAAAGTAATTAAACAGTATCAAATTTCTTTTCTCCCAAGTTGTGCTATAATCTGAAACTTCCATATGTTCATTTACACAGAGAAGTTTCACTTGGTAGTTTCTATCATATACTTCAGACATGAACTATATACCATCTTCACTAATTCCATAATTCATAATTAGAAACTAAAAGTTGTTTCACCGTTTGCAGATATACTTACAAACTTGGATTGAGTTAGAGGAAGGTTTGATATGCCTAAAGCAACAGCATGCTGTTTTCTTTTCATGCCCTTAAATTCCATCTCTTCTAACGTTCTCTTCCCTGCACATGAACAAATTTGAGGCTAAAGAGTAACTATTATTTCACAGGTAATTTGGTAAGGCTTTTTGGAGTCAAAAAAGAAAGCAAAATATTAGTTGAACTTATTATCATAAAGTCAAATCATACAAATATAACAAAGATCACATAAACTATTGGAAACTTTGTTTGAAGCAAAGAAAGGTATTGCATGAGTGAAAGGCAGTGAGAAAGAGGAAAGAAAATTTCAGATAGTTAAGGGCTTATATCCTAACATACAGAGGAGACTGCTCGGCTATAGCTCATAGGGTTGTTAAAGATTCAGAAGCATCTTGGCAACTAAAAAACAACAACAAACAAATCTTTGACTTACTGGACATAATATTGAATCTTTATTAAACTAAGTATCTGCAGTGCACAAGTTGAAAGAGAGCCTTCACCTTTGTATAGTAAAATATGTTTCTAAGAAGTTCTGGTCTGTTAGAAGGAGGAAAGCCATGCTATGCTCATTCTTAACTATACAAGGCAGTTGCATTTTGCGCTATGAATAGTTTCTGAAAGGTGATTTAGCTACAGAATCAATTTATCAACATCCCTAGGCTTTTATTTTGTTTGCTGGTTTTTTTTTTTTTTGCTTTGGGGGCAGACTTTTAAAGTATTTTCAGTATTTATTTTCATATATCCTGGAAAAAATTAAGACAGCCACTGAATGCAAATTAATTATCTTAGTGAACTTAGGCTGCCATAACAAAATACCATAGACTGAGTGGCTTAAGCAACTGAAATTTGCTTTGTCACAGCTCATGAGCCTGGGAAGTCCAAGATCAAGGTCCAGCAGGATTCAGTTTCTGGTAAGAGCTCTCTTCCTAGTTTTCAGATGGCTGCCTTATTGTGTTCTCACATGCAGGAGACACACACACAGATCTTCCTCTTCTTATAAGGCCACAGTCTGATCAAACTAGGGCCCCATCCTTTTTTCATTTAACTTTAATTATCTGCAAAAGACTCTATCTATAGATAAGTCACATGAGGGGTCAGGACTTCAATGTATAAATTTCAGAAAAACACAATTTAAATATGTCAACCAATTGTTTCTTAGAAATGATCTTTAGAATACTATTTTCTACTAATACTTCTTTATCCAAGTAAAAAATAAATGAATAAAACTCTCAACTGAAACTGATGAAAGCTGAAAATGTGCAGTTTTACTGCTGAGCCCAAGGATAAGAAGAAAATGTTAGTAATTTTCTAAGCCTGAAGGCTTTAGAAAATTTTCAGACCAAATATTTGAGACCATGGCCATTAGTTAACAGGTTGATGTTAAAATAATTTTGAGGTCTTCACATCTGAAAGTTGAATGTCGAAATATGTGATTATTTTTCCTCTCCTGTGTTTTTAATCCAAGGTTAAAATCTCTGTCTTAACAAAAAACCCACCAAGTTTATCCTGACATTTTATTTTAACAACAAGAGTCGGTTTTCCTCACCATGAAGTCAATTAGGCTTATGGGAGTGCCAGGAATCATCAAAGCCACAGAGTCAGCAATGAACTGGCAAAAAGCATGTTATGAAATTCTTTCGTTAAATCAACTAATAAGACCAATAAAACTGAATTCATGTTCCTTTTGTCCTTAATCTTACTTTGAATTTTACTTTATCCTTTGATCTTTACATTGGGGATTGAAAATTATCAGATTTGACTTTCAGGACTGATAGCTGCTTTATAAAATACCTGAAACAAAGAACAGATATTTTCCTGTTGTGCTTTGGTATCTGTTTGCTGAGAGCAGCAGAGGTCAGAAAGTAATGTTCCTGGTGTTTGCACTCTCTGCATGCCAAGCACGGAACAAATTCATATCACAAACTGAAGTTCCCCATGAAGAAGTTCTTTCTATGGTGTATTTGAAGATGCAGGTGAAACAATTAAAAGGACACTGTAAGATACATTTTATCAGTTAAGAACACATTTCTATTGAAGATCTGACTACATAAAAGTGAAATTTTAAGCAATATTTATGAAAGCATAATTTATTTTTAATTACTGTTATTAGGTGTTCCTTAAGATAGAGACAAGTATGAAATGCTCTAATCAAATCCCACAGTTATCATCCAAATGACAGTCTCTTTGTTTAACTAATTCTTAAAAATCAGTACCTGAAGAAAGATCAGAATATCAGATTTAGTTTTTCTCCTGTAACTACACATCTTCTGAGAGTGTGTAAAGAGGCATCACCACCATCAAATAGAAAGAGAGAAGAAAAAAGGCTTAGATAATTGGCCCTGTCTAATTGATGTGGTTGTCTCAACCATCTGATAGAACATGGCAAATAAGAATAGAAAAAACAAGGAAGACAAGGAAGAAATCAAAAAGTCAAAATTATCTTCATGGGACAAATCCAGTGTTAATGTATTGTTTCACCAATTTGTTGTACATTACAGTCATCTCATGGTCCTGTCTTTTCCTTACAGGTCCTGTCAAGCCCCTTAAGTATATCATGGATTTATAGCAATTTGAAAAATGAAATTATGGTTGTATCTGGCTCACCAACAAACAAAGGAAAGGGCAATGTAAAAACTATTTGGAAATATGTGATCTCTTAAATTATAAATTCACATTTAAAGAATTAGAACCACAAAAAAATGTGTATTGTGCAAAAATATAAGTTCAAATTATAATTATAAGCAGTTTAATTCTATAAATCAATTGAAAGCAAATTAAAGAGGAATTTGATAATTTGACACATATGTTTAGCACAGATTTTAAAAATTTGAAGGGGATTTCTATTTTTCTGTAATAGAATAGCAAAAAATAAGAAAACTATACAGATCAGGGATTGGAAAACTTCTTTTGTGAAAGTTCAGATAGCAAATATTTTAGTCTTTGCAAGTCACATATACTCTCAGTCACCTCCTCCTTTTCAGCCTCTTTTATCTCTTCCTATCCTTCTTTTCCTGCAACTTGGTTTGGTTTGGTTTTGTTTGGCGACCTTCATTCTTACCTCACTGGTCATACAAAAACAGGCTGCAGGTTGGATGTGGCTCATGGTTGTCTTTGCCACTTTTGATGCAGATAAACAAAACAAGGCTAGTATGTCTATGGTTTTTTAATGTACCATAATCTCACTTCTCATTTTCTATTCTCATGCCTTTGAACTTGCCGTTGTTCTCGCCTGGATTGCCCATCCCTCTTTCTTGCTAATTCAAGTCACATACACTTCAAGTTAAAATTTACATTCTATTTCCTCCAAGAAACTTAGGTAAGTACTGATCAACATAAAATAAAACTAATATTTTTGTTATGAATATAACCATAGAAATATAGGAAATGCCACATAATTCAGTATCAGTTCAGTTCAGTCACTCAGTCGTGTCTGACTCTTTGCAACCCCATGAACCGCAGCACGCCAGGCCTCCCCGTCCATCACCAACTCCTGGAGTCCACCCAAACCCATGGCAGTGATGCCATCCAACCATCTCATCCTCTGTCGTCCCCTTCTCCTCCTGCCTTCAATCTTTCCCAGTGTCAGGGTCTTTTTAAATGAGTCAGCTCTTCGCATGAGGTGGCCAAAGTACTGGACTTTCAGCTTTAGCATCATTCCTTCCAAAGAAATCCCAGGGCTGATCTCCTTCAGAATGGACTGGTTGGATCTCCTTGCAGTCCAAGGGACTCTCAAGAGTCTTCTCCAACACCACAGTTCAAAAGGATCAATTCTTCGACACTCAGCTTTCTTTATAGTCCAACTCTCACATCCATACATGACCACAGGAAAAACCATAGCCTTGACTAGATGGACCGTTGTTGGCAAAGTAACATCTTTGCTTTTTAATGTGCTGTCTAGGTTGGTTATAACTTTCCTTCCAAGGAGTAAGCGTCTTTTAATTTCATGGTTGCAGTCACCATCTGCAGTGATTTTGGAGCCCAGAAAAATAAAGTCAGCCACTGTTTCCACTGTTTCCCCATCTATTTGCCATGAAGTGATGGGACCATATGCCAGTTAACAATTTCAGGTACCAATATCTAGCTTTCTTATGTACAACTCTATAATTTTATTGACCATATTTCAATATTGCAATTATTTTAAAGATATGCTTAGTATTCTTTAAGTCTCAAACTTACTGTACTATCAATATATTTTATTGTTTCTCTTTTAAGATTAGTTAAGTTAATGCATCTCTTCCACTAACTGGCTGCTTTAAAACAACTATAGAGATTCATGGAGGTTCTGAATCTCCTTAGGATTCAGAAAACCTCAAAAGAATGCTGCTATCATCCTAACAACAAGAAAAAAATCAAATTATCCACAAAATCATTTCTGTAGGAGAGCTGAGTTTGCAAGGCAGGCAAATACTCTGAATTCCAACAAGTGACAAGCCCTCTGAGGAGAAACAGTACACACTAATTTTCACCTTAGAGGATGAGATATCACCTTAGAAGTGAGTTGGAATAAATCACACTAAACTTTAACAGACTCTTAAAGGCTGAGAATGGACTAGCATATAAATTTGGAAAAACTGAAATCCCTAGAAACAAGGATATTTTACACTCATGCGCAAACATTTTCCAATGAGCCAATTTCGTGAAAATTGAAGGTCAAGAAAGAAAACTGGAGAGAGCTTCCCTCAGTAACCTCAGTATGCAGGGCTACCCTTGGGGAACAGATACAAAACTGTGTTTTCTCAGGTCCTTCTCTTATAAAATGTAAAAGCATTAAGTTACTGGAATAAAGGCAGCAAGTACTACTGCCCTTAGGATCCAGGCAAAAATCCTGTTTTGGGGGAGCAGGGGAGCAGGGAGAGGCATAACCCATTTGCTTCTTGGGGGTGGTTAAGAAGTCCTCCTGTCTATAGAACATTGACATGTCCACTGTTTCTGGGGAGTGAGCAAAGAGAAGGAGGAAGATCTTCCCGCTCGTGAAAGAAGAGCAGGTAAACGTCTTGGACACAATATCCTACACTCATACCAAGTAGAGGTCTGCTACCAATGGGGAATAAGCAGAAAACACTCTCCTATCCAAGCAGTTTGAAATACATAAGGCGGGGTTTGGTTGGCAGGAATAAGAAAATCTGGTCTATGAAAACTGCACCTCCAAGGCCCACAGCAGAGATCCTACCTAAAAATGAGGCTTACAAACATGTTTAGTTGCTCAGTCATGTCCTCCTCTTTGCGACTCCATGGACTGTAGCCTGCCAGGTTCCTCTATCCGTGAAATTCTACAGGCAAGAATACTGGAGTGGGTAGCCATTCCCTTCTCCAGGGGATCTTCTCAACCCAGGGATCGAACCCAGGTCTCCTGTATTGCAGGCAGATTCGTTACCATCCAAGCCACCAGGAAAGCAGGCCAGAATAATAGAGCACCCTCTTCCCCTAACATGAGCAGCAATCAATAACAATCTGGGGAAGGGTAAAAAAATGGAGAGAGAGCGCTCTGTAGTGTTAGCATGGAGGACTGCTGAAAAGTGAATGTGGGAAAAAAATACTGAGAAAAGCCCTTCAGCACTGCAGACAACACTGCTAGCACTGTTCAGTTCAGTCGCTCAGTTGTGTTTGACTCTTTGCAACCCCATGGACTGCAGCATTCCAGGCTTCCATGTCCTTCACCAACTCCCAGAGCTTGCTCAAACTCATGTCCATCAAGTTGGTGATGCCATTCAACCTCCTTATCCTCTGTCATCCCCTTCTCTTCCTGCATTCAATCTTTCCCAGCACCACGATCTTTTCCAATGAAACAGTTCTTCGCATCAGGTGGCCAAAGTATTGGAGTTTCAATACCAGCATCAGTCCTTCCAATGAATATTCAGAACTGATTCCTTTAGGATTGACTGGTTTCATCTCCGTGCAGTCCAAGGGACTCTCAAGAGTCTTCACCAACACCAAAATTCAAAAACATCAATTCTTCAGTGCTCAATTTTCTTTATAGTCCAAATCTCACATCCGTACAAGACTACTGGGAAAACCATAGCTTTGACTAGACGGACCTTTGTCACCAAAATAATATCTTTGCTTTTTAATATGCTATCTAGGTTGGTCATAGCTTTTCTTCCAAGGAGCTAGTGTCTTTTAATTCCATGGCTGAAGTCACTATCTGTAGTGATTTTGGAGCCCAAGAAAATAAAGTCTCTCACTGTTTCCATTGTTTCCTTATCTTTTTGCCATGAAGTGATGGGACCAGATGCCATGATCTTAGTTTTTTGAATGTTGAGTTTTAAGCCAACTTTTTCACTCTCCTCTTTCACTTTCATCAAGAGGCTCTTTAGTTCCTCTTTACATTCTGCCATAAAGGTGGTGTCATCTTCATATCTGAGGTTATTGATATTTCTCCCCAAAATCTTGATTCCAGCTTGTACTTCATCCAGCCTGGCATTTTGCATGATGTATTCTGCATATAAGTTAAATAAGCAGGGTGACAATATACAGCCTTGACGTATCTCCTTTCCTAATTTGGAACCAGCCTGTTGTTCCATGTCCAGTTCTAACTGTTGCTTCTTGACCTGCACACAGATTTCTCAGTAGGCAGGTAAGGTGGTCTGGTATTCCCATCTCTTTAAAAATTTTCCATAGTTTGTTGTGATCCACACAGTCAAAGGATTTAGTATAGTCAATAAAGCAGAAGAAGATTTTCTCTGGAACTCTCTTGCTTTTTCTATGATCCAACAGATATTTGCAGTTTGATCTCTGATTCCTCTGCCTTTTATAAATCCAGCTTGAACATCTGGAAGTTCATGGTTCACATACTGTTGAAGGCTGGCTTGGAGAATTTTGAGCATTACTTGGCTAGCATGTGAAATGTGTGAATTGTGCTGTAGTTTGAACATTCTTTGGCATTGCTTTTCTTTGGGATTAAAATGAAAACTGGCTGTTTCCAGCCCTGTGGCCACTGCTGAGTTTTCCATATTTGCTGGCATATTGAGTGCAGCACTTTCACAGCAGCATCTTTTAGGATTTGATATAGCTCAACTGAAATTCCATCACCTCCATTATCTTTGCTTGTAGTGATGCTTCCTAAGGCCCACTTGACTTCACATTCCAGGGTGTCTGGCTCTATGTGAGTGATCACACCATCATGGTTATCCAGGTCATGAAGATCCTTTTTGTATAGTTCTTCTGTGTATTCTTGCTACCTCTTCTTAATATCTTCTGCTTCTGTTAGGTCCATACCCACTGCTATAGAAATTTAAAGCCTATAATGTGTTTATATACAGTATTTGTCTTTCTCTTTCTGACTTACTTCACTGTATTTAATAGGCTCCAGGTTCATACACCCCATTAGAACTAACTCAAATGTGTTTCTTTTTATAGCTAATATTCCATTGTGTATATGAACTATATTTCCCTTATCCATCATCTGCTGATGGACATCCAGGTTGCTTCCATGTCCTAGCTGTTGTAAATAGTGCTTCAGTGAACATCGGGGTACATGTGTCTCTTTCAGTTCTGGTTTCATCAAGGTGTATGCCCAGCAGTGGGATTGCTGGGTCATATGGCAGTTCTAGTCCTAGTTTTTTAAGGAATCTCTACACTGTTCTCCATAGTGACTGTACCAGTTTGTTTTCCCACCAAAAGTGTAAGAAGCTTCCCTTTTCTCCACACCTTCTCCATATGAAATTTAGAAAGACAGTCCTGATGATCCTACAGGCAGGGCAGAAAAAGAGACACAGATGTAAAGAACAGACTTTTGGACTCAGTGGGAGAAGGAGAGGTGGGGATGACTTGAGAGAATAGCATTGAAACATATATATTACCATATATAAAATAGATGACCAGTGCAAGTTTGATGCAGGAGGCAGGGCACACAAAGCTGGTGCTCTGTGACAATCCAAAGAGATAAGGTGGGGAAGGAGGTAGCAGGGGTTTCAGAATGGGAGGGGGAAACATGTATACCTGTGGCCAATTCATATGGCAAAAGCCATCACAATATTGTAAATAACTATCCTCCAATTAATATAAATAAGTTAATTTTTTAAATATATAAAATAACTTAAAAAATATAAAGCCTGTAATTCAATAAAGGTTTAAGGCTTCCCAGGTGGTGCTAGTGGTAAAGAACCTGCCTGCCAATGCAGGTGACGTAAGAGACATGAGTTCAATCCCTGGGTCAGAAAGATCCCTGGCAGAGGGCATGGCAACCCATGACAGAGAACCCCATGGACAGAGGAGCCTGGCAGGCTACTGCCCATGGGGTTGCACAGAGTAAGACATGACTGAAGTGACTTACCACATGCACAGCAACAATTAAATCCAAACCCAGCTCAAGTACTGAGAAGATTTGGAGAAGTCTCCATATTAACAACCTCCCAGAAGAGATAGGCTGATTTCTGAGAGGAAATAATTTTCGCTTCAGTCTCAACTGTTCTTCTATACATCATATTCCAGCACTAAGGAAAAATTAACTATATACAATAAAAGATAAGAATTTTAAGCAGTGTTCTTGAAATGTAAAACAAAAGTCAGAAATGTCATAAATTTTAAAACACAATATCAGAGGTGAAAAATTACCTTGACATGTTTATCAACATACAGAACGTAGCTATGAGGAAAAAGATCTTGAAGATAAGTCAGAAGTTATCCAAGCTAAAATGGAAAGAAAAGAGAAAGCAGATAGAATAGCCAAGAGGTGGAGGACAATATTAAGTGCACTAATACACATAAAATTTGTATCCCCAAAGAAATTTAAAACTGTATAGAACTAAAGAGCCTTCTGATGAAGGTGAAAAAGGAGAGTGAAAAGGTTGGCTTAAAACTCAACATTCCAAAAAAAAAAAAAAAATCATGGCGTTGGGTCCCATCACTTCATGGCAAATAGATGGGGGGAAAATGGAAACAGTGACAGATTTTACTTTCCTGGGCTCCAGAATCACCTTGGAGTGTGATTGTAGCCATGAAATTAAGACACTTGCTCCTTGGAAGAAAAGCTATGGCAGACCTAGACAGTATATTAAAAAGCAGAGGCATTACTTTGCTGACAAAGGTCCATCTAGTCAAAGCTGTGGTTTTGCTAGTAGTCATGTACAGATGTGAGAGTTGGACCATAAAGAAGGCTAAGCACCAAGGAATTGATGCTTTCAAACTGTGGTGCTATAGAAGTCTCTTGAAAGTCCCTTGGACAGCAAAGAGATCAAACCAGTCAGTCCTAAAGGAAATCAACTCTGAATATTCATTGGAAGGACTGATGCTGAAGCTGAAGCTCCAGTACTTTGGCCACCTGATGCAAAGAGCCGACTTATTGGAAAAGACCTTAATGCTGGGAAAGACTGAGGGCAGGAAGAAAAAGGGGCAACAGAAGATGAGATGATTGGATGGTATCATCTACTCTGTGTGTTTGAGTTTTAGTAATCTCTGGGAGATGGTGAAGGACAGGGAAGCCTGGTGTATTGCAGTCCACGGGGTCACAAAGAGTTGGACATGACTTAGCAACTGAACAACAACAATAGAGGTAATATTTGAAGACATTACATTACATTACAAGACATTACATTACAAAGAGGAATAAAGATAAAAATTTATAGCAGACTTCTCGTCAAAGACTATACAAACCAAAAGATAATGGAATGACATTTTTAAAATATCAATAGAGAAAATGGCTCCTAGAATTGTATACTCAGCAAAAAGAAACAAAATCTTTTAAAATTTTAGATAAAATTTAAAATATTTCTCTGACCAACAAAATAGGATGAATTCATTGCCAACAGCCCTACCCTACAAGAACTGTTAATGGAATGTCTTAATTCATCAGGAGCATGAAGCCAGATGGAAATTTAAATTCATACAAAGAAAGGCAAAGTGCTAGAAATAATAAAGATAAGATGAAAGTAAATACAAAGACTTTTCTCCTCATCCTTAATCACTTTAAAAATATAAAAGACTGTCCAAATGCAAAAGTAGTTACAATATATTTTGGGATTTTTATAATATGGAGAAGTAAAATGTATGACCATGATGGCATAAAAGATGAAATGAAGGAAATGAAATAAACTATATTTGAAGGTAAATTATAGTTAATTAAGAAGTAATGGCAAATTCTAGACCAACCACTGGATTCTTTACCAACTGAGCTATGAGGGAAGCCCACTTAAAAAAGAGATAGGGCAAATAAGTCAATAAAGTAGATAAAATAAAATTATAAAAAAATTATCAAATCAGTCCAAAAAAGAGCAGTGAAAGAAGAACAAAAGAGACAAACTGATAGGACAATAGAAAATAAAAAACAAGATGGTAATTATATACCAGTTCTATCATTAAAGTAGTAATTCTATCACTAAGTAGTAATAAATACAAGTAGTCTAAACAATTAAAAGGCAGATATTGTCAAGTTAGATGAAAAAGAAATAGCCGACAGTGTGTTTCCTACAAGAAACCCTTTAGACTTATTTGCATCAATTAGGTAGAGTGGATCTCACAATTTGATGTTTATCAGAAGGTCTGAGGAACTTGTTGTATTAAACAATGCCTGTGACTGGTGTGTTTTTCTGATTAAAGTCCTCCAGTTCCATCCATGTTGTCACAAATGGCAGTTTCTTTGTTTGGAGGGTGCTGCATAGTATTCCATTTTCTTTGCCATTTATCTGTTAGTGGATGCTTGGGCTATTTTTGTGTCTTGACTATTGTGAAAAATGTTGTGGTGAATACGGGAGTGCAATAGCTCCTCAATATTCTATTGAATATATACACATTGGTTCCACTTACTCGGGAATCTAAAATAGTCAAGCTCATAGAAACATAGGATACAATACTGCTTACCAGAGGTAAAGTGTTGAAAGGAACTAGGGAGTTGATTTTCATGGGTATAAAGTTTCAGTTATACTAGATGAATAATTTCTAGATATCTGCTATATAATATCATGCCTATAGTTACAATACATTGTGCAATTCAAAATTTGTTATGAGGATAACTCTTATATTGTGTTCTTACTCAAAAACAAACAACAAGGGAAAAACAAAGGACGTAGGAAATGCTGGGGGGTGCTAGATAACTTGATTGTGTGATGGTATCATGGGCATTTGTATAGTTTTAAATTCATCAAAGAGTACACAATAAATATGTACATTTCCTTTTATAAGTCAAGTAAACCTCAGTAAAGCTGTTAAATATTTTTTTTTAATCCCTTTGACTAAAACACAAATAAATTAGAAATAAAAGGAAGGGGCTTCCCTGGTGGTCCAGTGTTAAGAATCCACTTTGCCTTGCAATGCAGAAGACGGGGGTTCAATCCCTGGTCCAGGAAAATCCCATATGCTGTGGGGCAACTAAGCCCATGAGCCATAACTACTGAGCTGCACTCTGGAGCCAGCCAGCCACAACTACTAACCCCATGTGCAGCAACTCCTGAAGCCCACGCACGCTAGAGCCCATGTGTGCTCCACAACAGGAGAAGCCCCCACAATGAAAAGCCCACGCACTGCAGCTAGAGAGCAGCCCTCACCCGCCACAACTAAAGAAAACCCTCACCCAGCAACAAAGGCCCGGCACAGCCAAAACTAAATAAAATTAATAATTTTTAATTGATAAAATTAAAAATAGAAAGATAAAATTATCACTGGAGATTTCAACAAATTCTCTTTGAATTATTGTTAGTACCAGTGGAGAGAATACCAGTAAAGATACAGTACAATAACACATATATATGGAATTTAGAAAGATGGTAACAATAACCCTGTGTACAAGACAGCAAAAGAGACACTGATGTATAGATCAGTCTTATGGACTCTGTGGGAGAGGGAGTGGGTGGGAAGATTTG
>NW_011495034.1:8716421-8721954 GCF_000754665.1 Bison bison bison | reverse complement strand
ACCCTGTGTACAAGACAGCAAAAGTGACACTGATGTATAGATCAGTCTTATGGACTCTGTGGGAGAGGGAGTGGGTGGGAAGATTTGGGAGAATGGCATTGAAACGTGTAAAATATCATGTATGAAACAAGATGCCAGTCCAGGTTCGATGCACGATACTGGATGCTTGGGGCTAGTGCACTGGGATGACCCAGAGGGATGGTATGGGGAGGGAGGAGGGAGGAGGGTTCAGGATGGGGTACACATGTATACCTGTAGCAGATTCATTTTGATATTTGGCAAAACTAATACAATTATGTAAAGTTTAAAAATAAAATAAAATAAAAAAGAAAGAAAAGAAAATCATTCATTTCGATATTTGGCAAAACTAATACAATATGGTGAAGTTTGAAAATAAAATAAAATTTTTTTAAAAAGTGAAGAATTAAAGTCAAGAATGACAAATTTTACTTACCATTCAATAAAATGAAAATAAAATTTAATGTATAAGTTAAAAAAAAAAAAGAAAATCAGAATGATCTTGAGATAACCTCGGTCTGCAATGACTTGGAGCCGGGCTTGGGTTCCCAGCCAGAGATTGAGACCAGGTAGTGGCGGTGAGAGCACCAGGTTCTAGCCACTAGACCAGTGCTCAGGGGCAAGGGCCCTGGCCCTTCGGCTTTGCTGAAAAGAATTTCCACAAAGATGCAAAGTAGTGAAGTATTTATTATTTATTTATTTATAAGTATTTATTAAGAGGAAAAAGAGAATAGTACATGTGGATAAACACATGAGCAGATTCAGAGGGAGAGTCCCTGAGTTGCACTCTCGGGGTAATTTAAATCACTTATATGGGGCATTTCTTCCAGTTCTTTGGTCAATCATTTTGATTTGCCTGGTTCACAGTCCATATTTGGTATATCTCAGGATCTTTCCATGTGTACGCACACATCTCTTAGCCAGGATGAATTTTATGGGTAAAGTATCCCTTGACATTACTCCTCCTTTGACTTCCAAGGAGCCTTTCTGCGTACTTGTGGTCAAGGAGATCTCCTGACTTTGGGAATGAGAAATATGTGGTCTGGGCAGGGCCCAGCCTCCTCCCTTATTTGTCCTGCTATTCTTGTCTTGGAGTTTCAGTCCATAGGGAATGAATTTCCAATTGTTTTACCCTGGGGGGCTGGGCATGCAGGCATGTACCTCCTACCTCAGTAACAGCACTATAAACCAACTTGACTCATTCACATTGACACATTTCATATAAAAGCAGAAGAATATATAGACTTTTCAGGCCCATGGAGCATCTGAAAATACCGAGACACAAACAAACATTAACAGTGTTAAAAGCTAAGTCATACAAAATTTGTTTTATGATCACAATGGAACTAAGCTAGAAATCAGTATTACAAAGTTGCCTGGAAACTCACCAAACATTCATAATTTAAGCAACACTTTTAAGAAGCTATGGGCCAATGGAGAAAGCATAAAGAAAGTTATAAAGTATTTTGCACTGAGTAAAAAAATACAACATCTAAAAGGTATTTTCTAGCATTAAATGCTTAAATTAAAAAAGAACAAAGGTCTCAAATCAATATTTAAACTTTCACCTATAGAAGCTAAAACAGAAGACCAAGCTAGGAGCCAAAATAAGCCAAAGGAAACAGTAAAATTATATATGATATATTACTAGAGTATCTATGGTAATAGAATGTGGGTTTTGTTTCAGATTTCTTACTTTACTCTCAAATATCGATTTTATTTAAGTTTATCAGCATGCAAAACGTTGAAACAAATAGAATTGACAGAATTTCTGTTTAAAAAGCTAATTGTCAAAAATGTTGGACTTTTTAATGTGATACATCTTTATGAGGCTGGAGATTTATCTTAAATATCACCCAGCCAACTAGATATACAGGGTTAAATTTGCTTACTTCCTCTGGGAAAATTAAACCTTGTAAAGCTTTCATAATGTTTCAAATAGTCCATTTTTTCTCACACATAGATTACTTTGAGATCTGGATTATTCCAAAGAGAATCAAAAAGCTGTCCAACTTTAAACCAGTATTTCATAAATTCTAAAACTTATGAAGTATGAGTTTATTTGGCTTTAAGAAATAAGATCCAAATGAAATTCCAAATTACAATTTATAGAGTTATATTTAGCTTTTAAAATTACTTGCCAATTCTACACAGATTTTATTCGGGTTTATAAAAAAATGAAAGCTATACTAATAAACATGAGTTACAATTTGACACATTTTATGACTGGAAAATAATCTAATCTTGGCTGAAAATCTCTTAATCTTGGCTCAAATATTTTGGCATTTAAAAACAAAAGCTTTTCATTAGACACTAATTAAGATATCTTTTTCTGGCAATGTAAGTCTCTTTTTGTCATTTTAATTAATCTCTAGAACCTCTGTTTAACTAAAAAACTAATATAGTTAGTTAAAAATTACTATAGTCTCTATTAATGACAGATGTTTTAGGCCATACAAAATTGATTGCTTCAACTTGTATTTCTTATGGAATTAAGTAACATATTTTTCAGTCTGGGATCCTTATTACTTGACACAACAATAACTATAGCTATAAGAACCTCAGGACTGTATCATTCTCAATTCAGTGAGCATTCATGATATTGGTATATAAATTCTCGACTTTTTATCATTAATAACTAATGGGTATTACTACCAGCCAACATTTGTTAAACCTTACTCATAAACAAGGTGATTAATCATTAGATTCTCTAGCTTCAAAAGCTTTTAAAATAGTAAGCTTCAAGAAATGGAAAGGGAGAAAATATAACACATACTAATGCAATCTTTCAAAAGAACATAGTGTGCACTGAAAATCAGAACTAGATCATTCATAAAAGTCCCCTGCAAGAAGCAACAAAGAAAGAAGCATAATAATTACATTAACTAGGGAAAAACCAAAAAACAATACAGAAATCAAATAAGAATTAAATCTAAAAGTGTAGTGGCAAATAAAACTAAATTTGAAATAAGATTTTGCTGTCATTATTGATTTGATCTGAGTCTACAGTTAGTTCTGTTTCCAAGAATGACAGTTTATGTTTTTCATACTCAATGCTCAAATCTTGTTAAAGATACGTGCTGAGCAATTTAGCCATCTTTGACCTTTTTCATCTAGTGTCCCAATATAAGAAAAATTCAACGAGTGTATACTGAAGTTGAACATATTTCAGCACCAAACAATTTTAGAATGGCAGAAGAATCCCAGGGACAGCAGAGCCTGATGGGCTGCTGTCTATGGGGTTGCACAGAGTCGAACACGACTGAAGCGACTTAGCAGCAGCAGCAACATCATTTTAAGCAATGGAACCAGAACACTCTAAGTGGTCAGTTTTATCTTTCCTCAGTTCAGAAAGCTTTACAATCTTTTTTTTTTTTTTTCAAAGTATAGTTTATATACAATATTATATGTTACAGGTGTACAATATAGTGATTCACAATTTTTAAAGGTTATGCTCTTTTATAGTTATTATAAAATGTTGGCAATGTGCCCAATATTGTACAGTATATCCTTGTAGCTTATTTTATACATAATAGTTTGTACCTCTTAATCCCTTACTTCTATATTGCCTCTCCCCGCTTCCCTCCTCCCGACTGGTAACCACTAGTTTGTTCTCTATGAGTCTGCTGGTTTTTTGCTTTGTTCACTAGTTTGCTGTATTTTTTAGATTCCACATATAAGTGATATTACACAGTATTTGTCTTTCTCTGTTTGACTTATTTCATTTAGCATAAATCCCCCCAAGTCCATGCATGTTACTGAGTAGTATTCCATTGTGTTTTATATACCACATCTTCTTTATCTCTTCATCTGTTGATGGATGCTTAGGTTGTTTCCAAATCCTGACAATTGTAAATAATGCTGCTGTGAACTTTGGGGTGCATGCATCTTTTCAAATTACTGTTTTGGGTTTCTTTGGATATATACAAAGGAGTGGAATTGCTGAGTCATATGGTAATTCTATTTTTAATTTTTTGAGAAACTTCCATGCTATTTTCCATGGTGGATGTATCAATTTACATTCCCACCAAGAGTGGAACAAGGGAACAAGAGTTGTCTTTTCTCTACATCCTCACCAGCACTTGTTATTTGTGTTCTTTTTGTTGATCATCATTTTGATGGGTGTGAGAAGATAATATTTGAATATGTATATGTTCAACATTGAGCATTATAGATAGAACTGCAAAGAGCAGATTTTCAGACATTCATGGGTAGAGAGATATGCTTTTCAGCATAAAGAGAGTAGCCTTGTCAAGATAAGCAGTTTAAATGAGTTTATCCCAAATAACCTGTAATCTCCTACATTATTACTGAGGTACTTTGAAAGAGCAGGTCCCATAGTGAGCCATAGAAATTTTTTAAAATATTGCTTCAAACAAAGTTGGTTTGGCTACTGTGTAAATACAGATGAACCAAGAAAACTAATGAAAATTACTTTGGTTGGCCTTAATTCTTCTATAGCTTCTATGAGCACACTGTTTTTAAAATGAATCCTGTATGACTGGCCTTCTGTTTTATGCTAGCAAACATATATCTTCTTATACTTAAATAAATTAAAATTGTCTTACTACTAGGAAACGCTTGTTGTTGTTCAGTTGCTAAGTCTAGTTTACAAAACAAATGAAATATAATTAAATAACTTTTCATCAGGATTAATTATAAAATATTACTGTTGACCTCACAAAGAGGCAGAACTCACAATGTTGAAATATAATTACAAGCACTAAATAGTAACATTAACCTCTAAAATATGTTTTATAAAAATCAAAAAATAGAGGTTTAATTTTAAAAAATCTCCATAGTAAAACAGGTTAATGAATTTTAAATTATTTTAGGAAACTGAATAAGCCCAGAACACTCTAATATGCTCCATCATTAAGTCATATTTTAAATGTTTTTCATGTATATAAGTTTTTAACAGTATTAGTTTCCTTTAAAATTTAAAAATATTTTGAGGAAAATCTCAGTCAATTAGAGTAAAATGTAACCTTTAACTCTTTCTTAAAACTCTGTAGTTTCAGGGTTATGACTATCTTGATAAAGTATAAACCTCTTTCAAGTTCTTGGCTTTTTATTTCCTGTAGATAAACTGTGGAAAATTCTGAAAGAGATGGGAATACCAGACCACCTGACTTGCCTCTTGAGAAATTTGTATGCAGGTCAGGAAGCAACAGTTAGAACTGGACATGGAACAACAGACTGGTTCCAAATAGGAAAAGGAGGCTGTATGTTGTCACTCTGCTTATTTAACTTCTATGCAGAGTACATCATGAGAAACGCTGGACTGGAAGAAGCACAAGCTGGAATCAAGATTGCCGGGAGAGATATCAATAACCTCAGATATACAGATGACACCAGCCTTATGGCAGAAAGTGAAGAGGAACTCAAAAGCCTCTTAATGAAGGTGAAAGAGGAGAGTGAAACAGTTGGCTTAAAATTCAACATTCAGAAAACGAAGATCATGGCATCTGGTCCCATCACTTCATGGGAAATAGATGGGGAAACAGTGGAAACA
>NW_011495034.1:8716000-8716321 GCF_000754665.1 Bison bison bison | reverse complement strand
GTGTCAGACTTTATTTTTCTGGGCTCCAAAATCACTGCAGATGGTGACTGCAGCCATGAAATTAAAAGACACTTACTCCTTGGAAGGAAAGTTATGACCAACCTAGATAGCATATTGAAAAGCAGAGACATTACTTTGCCAACAAAGGTTCGTCTAGTCAAGGCTATGGTTTTTCCTGTGGTCATGTATGGGTGTGAGAGTTGGACTGTGAAGAAGGCTGAGCACTGAAGAATTGATGCTTTTGAACTGTGGTGTTGGAGAAGACTCTTGAGAGTCCCTTGGACTGCAAGGAGATCCAACCAGTCCATTCTGAAGGAGATC